>NC_081359.1:96685420-97294052 GCF_030684315.1 Stegostoma tigrinum
TAGTAAGTTTGTGGATGACACTAAAACAGGCGGGATTGGGACAGTGAGGAAGGCTATCAGAAATTGGAGCAGGATTTTGATCAGCTGGGGAAGTGGGCTGAGAAATGGCAAATGGGGTTTAATATAGATAAGTGTGAGGTGTTGTATTTTTGAAAGTCAAAGCTTGAAAGGAGTTTCATGGTGCATAGTCGAGCCTTAAGGAGTGTGGTGGAGGACAGGGACCTTGCAATTCAGGTGCACGGTTCTCTGAAAGTACAGTCACTGGGCAGTGAAGAAAGCTTTTGGCACACTGACCTTCATCAGTCAAGGCATTGAGTATAGAAGTTGGGAAGTTATAATATAGTTGTACAAGATGTTGGTGAGACTGCACTTAGGGTATTGTGTTCAGTTTTGGTCACTGTGCTACAGGAAGGATGTTATTAAACGGGAAAGAGTGCAGAAGAAATTTACAAGGAAGTTGCCAGGATGCAAGGGACTGATTTATAGGGAAAGGTTGGACAAGGTAGGGATTTTTTTCTTCAGAGCGTAGGAGACTGAGGGGTTATTTTCTAGAAGTGTAAAAGATCATGAGAGGATAGGGTGAATGCACTCAGTGTTTTTCCCAGGGTGGGGAATCGAGGGCTAGAGGGCATGAGTTTAAGGTAAGAGGGGAAAGAATACATGGGAACTTGAGGGGCCACTTTTTTTACACAGAGTGTAGTACACATATGGAATTATCTGCAGGCCCATTAACAACATTTAAAAGGCATTTGGATGAATACATGGATAGGAAAGGTTTAGAAGCATATGGGTAAGTGCGGGGAAATGGGGTTAGGATGGATGGACATTTTGGTCGGCACAGACCAGACTGGGCCAAAGGGCCTGTCTCCATGTAGTCTCTATGGACTCCATGGACTCTATGACTCTAAATTATGAGTGCAGTGAACAGTGGGGAATGGGTGGATGTGGTGTATCTAGATTTCCAGCAGGCATTCAACAAGGTGCCATATAAAAGGCTGCTGCGTCAGGTAAAGGTGCGCAGTGTTATGGATTATGTATTAACATGGATAGAGGATTGGTTAACCAACAGAAAGAAAAGAGTGGGATTAAATGGGTGATTTCTGGTTGGCAATCAGTGCTAATGATGTGCCTCAGAACTCAGTGTTGGGACTACAATTGTTTACAAGTTACAGATGGGAACCAAGTGTGGTGTGTCAAAGCTTGCAGATGACACAACGATGAGTGATACAGCAAACTGCAGAGGACACTGAAAGCCTGCAGAGGGATATGGATAGATTAAATGAATGGGCAAGAGTCTGGCAGATGGAGTATGATGTAGGTTAATGTGAGGTCATGCACTTTGGTAGGAATATCCACAAAATTGACTATTATTTAATTGGCGAAGAATTGCAGCATGCTGCCGCGAGGAGGGACCAGATGAATCACAAAAAGTTGGTTTTCAGGTGCAACAGGTAATTCAGAAGGCAACTGGGATATTGTCCTTCAATATTGGAGGGATGGTGTTTAATAACAGGGAGGTTATGCTGCTGCTGTCTAGGGTGCTGGTGAGGCCACGCCTGGAATATCGTGCACAGTTTTGGTCCCCTTACTTGAGAAAAGATGTACTGGCACTGCAGGAGGTGCAGAGGAGGTTCATTTGATTGATTCCAGAGAACAGAGTGTTGGTTTATGTGGAGAGATTGAGTAGGCTGGAACTATAGTCATTGGAATTTAGAAGAATGAGGGGGATCTTATAGAAGCCTATAAAATTACAAAGGGAATAGACAAGTTAGAAGCAAGGAAGTTGTTTCCACTGTTGGGTGAAACCAGGAGGCATAGCCTCAAAATGTGAGGGGGAATATTTAGGACTAAGTTGAGGGGAAACTTCTTCACCCAAAGGGTTATGAATCTGTGGAATTTCCTGCCCAGTGAAGCAGTTGGGGCTACCTCCTTGAATATTTTTAACACAAAGATAGATAGGTCTTTGAACAGCAAAAGAATTAAGGGTTATGGTGAGCAGGTGGATAAGTGGACCTGAGTCCATAAAAAGATCAGCCATACTATTATTGAATAGTGGAGCAGGCTTGAGGGGCCAGATGGACTATGCCTGCTCCTATTTCTTATGTTGTGTTCTAACCAGACTTTTATTTGAATAAACAATTCCAGATTCCGCAAAACGATCAATTCCCAACATCGGTTTGTAACTTAAACAAGAGACTTAGCAATTTATTAACAAGACACTAACTTTGGCACAGCAAAATTAAACAACAAAGCAATCTGATCGCGTTCTCTGCTTAAACCCAATAACCTTTGTTTTCAACCCCATCCAGAAAAAAGTAGACAAATAAACACTGCTAAAAGATAAATAGAAGAAAATTACAAAACTGGCCATATAACTTAAATGATTTTCATGATGCATTGTTCCACTTGCATAAAGTATTCTTTTGTATTTTCTGAAGATGTCGATCAGGGCCAACTTTTCAGCTTATTCACAGGCAGTCATTGATATTTATAACATTGTTTCTACTCTCTGCACTTCCAATAGCTAATAGTCGGACTTTCCAATCAACAACAAAGTTCCTTCTCCAAGAAAACACAGTCCAAAACCCATCTGAGTAGTAATGTGGCCCAGTGGTTAGCACTGCTGCCTCAGACCACCAGGGACCCGGGTTTGATCTCACCCTTGGGTGACTGCGTGTGTGGAGTTTGCCTGTGTGGAGTTTGCATATTCTCACTGCGTCTCTGTGGCTTTCCTCTGAATGCTCTGGTTTCCTATCACAGTCCAAAGATGTGCAGGTAAGGTGAATTGATCATGCTAAACTTCCCTGCAGTGTGCAGACTAGGTGGATTAGCTGTGGGAAATGCAGGGTTACAGGGATAAGGTAGGGGGGGTGGGTCTGGCTGGGAAGCTCTTTGGAGGGCAATGTAAACTCAGTGGGTTGAATGGTCTGCTTCCACACTGTAGTGATTCTATGGTAACTTGTTTAAAAATTCTGGTTTTTTCCTGGCAGACTAACCATCTCCCTATGAACTCCCAGTTACGAATTAATATCTGCCATCTTGCATTAGGCCTCTCTAGACTTGCTGGCTCCATTTCCTAGGTAATGACTTTGTTTGTCACTAACGTCCCCTGTCTATTTCAACATACAGTTCTCTGTCAGTGTCATAGCATCTCTTGAAACTTTTGATCTAGAACAAACCGCGACCAGCTTCCAAGCCTGGCCTCTGGCCTCACAAACAGATCAGAGCTTCTTTGTTAATAAAGTGTGAAGCTGGATGAACGCACAGGCCAAACAGCATCTCAGGAGCACAAAAGCTGATGTTTTGGGCCTAGACCCTTCATCAAAGAGGGGGTTGGGGTGAGGGTTCTGGAATAAATAGGGAGAGAGGGGGAGGTGGACCGAAGATGGAGAGAAAAGAAGATAGGTGGAGAGGAGAGTAGGGAGGGGATAGGTCAGTCCATGGAAGATGGACAGGTCAAGGAGGTGGGATGAGGCTAGTTGGCACGAAATGGAGGTGCGGCTTGAGATGGGAGGAAGGGATGGGTGAGAGGAAGAACAGGTTAGGGAGGCAGAGACAGGCTGGCTGGTTTTGGGGTGCAGTGGGGGGAGGGGATGAGCTGGGCTGGTTGTGTGATGCAGTAGGGGGAGCGGATGAACTGGGCTGGTTTTGGGATGCGGTGGGGGAAGGTGAGATTTTGAAGTTTGTGAAGTCCACATTGATACCATTGGGCTGCACGGTTCCCAAGCGGAATATGAGTTGCTGTTCCTGCAACCTTCAGGTGGCATCATTGTGGCACTGCAGGAGGCCCATGATGGACATGTCATTTAAAGAATGGGACGGGGAGTGGAAATGGTTCGCAACTGGGAGGTGCAGTTGTTTATTGCAAACCGAGCGGAGGTGTTTTGCAAAGCGGTCCCCAAGCCTCCGCTTGGTTTCCCCAATGTAAAGGAAGCCACACCGAGTACAATGGATACAGTATTGGCGGATGTGCAGGTGAACCTCTGCTTAATACCGAAAGTCCGCGACTGGGAGGTGCAGTTGTTTATTGTGAACCGAGCGGAGGTGTTCTGCAAAGCGGTCCCTCACCCCCATCCCAGGCCCCAAGATGACTTTCCATATTAAGCAAAGGTTCACCTGCACATCAGCCAATGTGGTATACTGTATCCATTGTACCCGGTGTGGCTTCCTTTACATTGGGGAAACCAAGCGGAGGCTTGGGGACCACTTTGCAGAACACCTCTGCTCAGTTTGCAATAAACAACTGCGTCTCCCAATCGTGAACCATTTTAACTCCCCCTCCCATTCTTTAGATGACATTTCCACCATGGACCTCCTGCAGTGCCACAATGATGCCACCAGAAGGTTGCAGGAACAGCAACTCATATTCCGCTTGGGAACCCTGCAGCCCAATGGTGACAATGTGGACTTCACCAGCTTCAAAATCTCCCCTTCCCCCACAGCATCCCACAACCAGCCCAGTTCGTCCCCTCCCCCCACTGCATCACACAACCAGCCCAGCTCATCCCCTCCCCCCACTGCATCCCAAAACCAGCCAGCCTGTCTCTGCCTCCCTAACCTGTTCATCCTCTCACCCGTCCCTTCCTCCCATCTCAAGCCGCACCTCCATTTCCTACCTACTAACCTCATCCCACCTCCCTGACCTGTCCGTCTTCCCTGGACTGACCTATCCCCTCCCTGCTCTCCTCTCCACCTATCTTCTTTTCTTTCCATCTTTGGTCTGCCTCCCCCTCTCTCCCTATTTATTCCAGAACCCTCACTCTATCCCCCTCTCTGATGAAGGGTCTCGGCCTGAAACGTCAGCTTTTGTGCTCCTGAGATGCTGCTTGGCCTGCTGTGTTCATCCAGCTCCACACTTTGTTATCTTGGATTCTCCAGCGTCTGCAGTTCCCATTATGTCAGAGCTTCTTTGTATTGTTATTTTTTAAAAAAACTCAGGTTGCTACCCACAATCTAAATATTCCAGTTTACAGTTCTCAGTTCATACCTGCAAACCAAAATTGATCAAAGAATAAAACAAAAATAATGAAGAATCAGTGATCATTCTGACAGCAGTAATAAGGCAAGTGAGCGTAAACCATAAGATGTCAATGTCTTGAATGTTCAGTGAGTTTTACAGCTTCTTGAGTAAATAGTCATTCAAAGGCAGCTGGTCTTGGATATGCGCGTGGAGTGCCTAAAATAACAGGTGATCAAAGCAGCCCTTTCAGGTTAGCAGAGGCCTTTGTGATTTTTTTTACATCCATGAAAACCATTGGTATTAAAGTCATATGATGAAACTTGAATATTAATGGTTCATTTTTCACGACAATTGTAACAGCCTTCACTCTATTTTCCTACTTTGGCTGCAGTGAGTATTCCTCACAGAGTCAATATGAAATAACAATGCATTAAAAAAGAACTGGGACCCACCAGGAACATATTCCGCATATTCCTCTTTGTCCTAAGCTCTGTTCAAAATCTCCTTTGGTTCTAGTAGTCAGGCTTGTTTGCTGAACTGTGCCACCTTCCAATGTTGTTACCTTTCACTGCCTAGTTGTGTAATCCATCTATTGGCTTCAATAGTCCAAGAGGTTGGTGGGTATTAAACTGAAATTTGCCTCCTGTAGGGTGTCTGAACTTCCATCCTGCACCTCACTCTCACTTAACTTTGTGCCAACCTGATTTGGCCAATGAAGGTTTGACATTTGATTTTTGTTTCTTGAATATCCCACTGAGTAATTCTCTTTATATCTCAGTCATGTGTTCTTAATTGCTTCCATGAATGGTACTTGGTGTCATATAAATTCTCTTCCCTTTTCCCTTTAGCTTGGCGTTCAGTCTAACCTGTTTCCTTTTTCCTGGAATATTACTGCTAACAGCCGGATATTCAACTTCTGCCAAACTCACTTGTTCTCCCACTAAGTCAGCCTTCACCTGTACTTTCTCTTGACCTGTTCAAGAATGCCACTGGTCTGTTGTAAATTTGCTGTGAAGCTATAAGTTAAACAGATTTCTAGTTCTAGACTCGCATCCTTTATCATTTTCCCTACCCTTACTGAATTATTTTTATAAGGAGGGAGATAATAGCTTAATGGTATTGTTGCTCAACTAATAATCCAAAGACCCAGGTAATGTTCTTAGGATCTGAATTTGAATTCCAGTGTCTCATATGGTAGGATTGAAGTTTGAAAACAAAGAAAAATGTAAATTTAAGGGCTTGTGGTGATCGTAATATCACTTGGTGCAAGAATGTCTCTTAGGGGAAGGAAATTTGCTGGCCAAGATGTGGCTTCACACCCATGACAATACAATTGACTTTGAATTCGCCTAACAAACTACTCAGCCGTGTCAAACCACCAAAGTGTTTCAAAAAATGAATGAAACTGAATGAGCAACCTACCGCAACCTTGGGCATTGGAAATGACAACAGTTACATTAGCACTGTCAAACCCTCAGAGTCCTCCTCACCAACATCTGCAAGCTAGTGCGAACATTGGTAGAAATGTCTCACAGAATAGCGAGCAGCAGCCTGACATAATCAAGGCTCATGGAATCATACTTTACAATGCCCCAGACACCATCATCACATCCAGATATGACCAATTCCACTGGTAGGACAGATCCAGCAGAGGTGATGGCATAGAGGTATGCAATTGGGAAAGAGCTATCCTGGGAATCCTCCATTTTGATTTGAGAGCCATGAAGTCACAGCTAAAACATGGACAAAGATACTTCGTGCTGATTACTACTTACTGTGACCAAGGAGATAAAGACTTCCTGATCAAACTTCAGGATCAAATGGGTAATCTATGCTACTTGCTCTTATCTCTGAGTTAGGTGTGTTTCCTTACCACAGCTGATTCCAGGCTAACTTCTCAGCTTGAAATATTTCAATTTGCTTCCCCTTCTCTTTCAATCTCCCTTGCCTGGAAATCTCTCTGTTTACCTTTTCTTTCTCTTTCTGCTGTTTTCCTGGAATTATTTGATTTGATTTGATTCATTATTGTCACATGTACCTAGATACAGTGAAAAGTTTTGTTTTGTGTGCAGTACAGACAGATCCTACCTTACAAAGTGCATCAGGGTAATAGAACAGAGCAATGAATACAATGTTACAGCTGCAGAGAAGGTGTAGAAAGAGTGAGATGAACATTAATCTAAAATTTGAGAAGTCCATTCAGAAGTCTCATAACAACAGGGATGAAGCAGTTCTTGAGTTTTTTGGTACATGTGTTTAAGCTTTTGTATCTTCTGCCCAACAGTAGAGGTTGGAAAAGAATGCAGCTGGGATGGGAAGGGTCTTTGATGTTGGCTGCCTTCCCGAGACAGTGTGAAGTATAGATGGAGTCGAGGTTGGTTTATGTGATGGAGTGGGCTGCGTTCACCACTCTCTGTAGTTTCTTATGGCCCTGGGCAGAGCAGTTGCCATACCAAGCCATAATGTATCTGCATAGAACACTTTCTATGGTGCATCTATAAAAATTGGTAAGAGTCTTTATGGAAATGCTGAATTTCCTTAGCTTCCTGAAGAAGTAGAGCCATTGTCATGTTTTCATGACCATCACATCAACATGGGTAGATCAGGATGGATTGTTGGTGTGTTTCACTCCTGGGAACTTGACACTCTCGACCATCTCTATCAGATGTACACAGGGGCATGCCTTCCACCTTGCTTCCGGAAGTCGATGACCATCACTTTCATTTTGCTGATGTTGACGAAGAGATTGTTATCTTTATACCATGCCGCCAAACACTATCTCTTTCCTGTATTCTGTCTCATCATTGTTTAAGATGTGGCCTACATTGGTGATATCATGAGCAAACTTGTAGATGGGATTAGAATGAAATTTGGCCACATAGACATGAGTGTATAGGCAGTATAATAAGGGGCTGAGTACACAGCCTCTTGTTAATTGTTGAGATTTCAGTTCTAATTTTCACTGTATCAATGTCAATTTATCTGTTTCATTATCCTCAGTTTCCATCTCCAGACAATTTGCCACAAAATTTGCAATTTCCGTTTTCCTAGCTTTTAGGCAAAAATTTCACCTGTAAGTGCTTAGTTATCACTTTTCATTATTCGAAGGACAAGCTTGTTAATTTATCCTGAGTTATTTTATCCTTCTATATGAAAGCATTAACATCAAGCCAAGACATTTTAGCATCTTCACCGGAGGCTCACTGATGATGTTACCTCGAATGGTGACGAAATGTCTGAAAACGAACCTTCCAGCTCAGCGAGCAAACTTACATCCACATTTTAGCATTTTTAATATTAAAGACTCAAGAAATTTTGTCAACGCAGTTCCAAATCTATTATTTATTTATCATCAGGAACATCCCGATAAGCTCCCAAATTTGTTATGGCAGTGTGAGTTAGCTCCTTTATTTTTAATCATCTCTTGAGCAGCCACAGCATGTTTATATTTAGCACGTTGCAATAAAACTGAGCATCCATGTCAAAAATGAAGGAAAGCTAATTCCAAGGTTTTCTTGAGAGAAAAAGGGCAGTGCTTTATCTTCTACTACCCAACAGACCAATAAAATATGACGACTAACACACAGGCAATGAGCTTACACAGAAAGAGGTGGGCTATGGGTTTTCTCCAGAATAAGGGTCATTTATTCACAGAAAACTGAGTTTTTGTGTTGTCTTGTGGCATTATTATTTTAAGAGAAAAAACTACCTAAAATTCATAAATACAGATCCTCAGAGAAAGGGGACTTGGAGTCATAGAGTAAAAAGCATGGAAACAGAACCTTTGGTCCAACTTGCCCATGCTGACTAGTTTTCCCTAACTAAACGAGCTCCATTAGTCTGTATTTGGCCCATATACCTTTAAACCTATTCTATTCATGTAACTTTTCTCTGGCAGTTTCTTCCCCATATGAGCCACCCTCTGAATAAAAAAAAGTTGCCCCTCAGTTCCCCTTTTAAATTTTTCTCCTCTCACATCAAAAATATAACTTTCTGCTTTCTAGGAATATAAAATTAAGCTAATTTTTCATTTGGCTATTTATGGTCTTTCTTACAGGAAAAATCATTCTAAATATGGATTTCTTTTCAATAGCAACTGCCACCCTCTTTAATACAATTCAATTTCACTCATTATAAGTCCAACTAAGGACGTGCAGAGCATAATTATATGTTTAATTACATTTCTCACAGAAGATTTGTGAAGAGTATTTAACATGCCTCGTACAATCAATGAATGAAATCAGGCTATTTTCATTTTCCCAATAATGACAGTTCAACTTATGGCAAAATATTCTTCATAGCCCTTGCTGGAATCTACTTGTCCTGATTACACTTGAAAAGACTGGCTTTTATCACACCAGTTAAAAATTCAATATCTCAACTTGCAGCATCCAAAATGCTTTACATGATAACATGGCCATTTAAAGTCTGTAATAAAAGCACTACCATTTACTGAACCTTTTCATCTTCATGTAGCATCAGAATTTCCTAGGTGGATCAAAAGATACAAGAGTAGAAATCTTTCTTATTTAGCTTTGTAAAATGTGTTGCTTGGGTTTACCGCCAGATATTCAGTTCTACTGACTTCTGTTAACCGACCTGCTCTTTTATCATGGCCAAACAGGGGGAAAAATAAGTTACTGTGGATGCTAAAAATCTGAAGCAAACAGAGAGACAATGCTGGCAATGTTTCAAATATGATCTGACTTTTCATCAGAACAGTTCTGAAGAAGAGTCATACTGAACTCAAAACACTAACTCTGTTTTTCTCCCCACATTTGCATTTGTATAGTGCCTTTCATGAAGGGTGTCAGGTTTTCCATACAATGAAGTACTTCTGAAGCTGTAATATAGGACACATGGTTGGCAATTTGCACACTACCAAAAACAGGACAATGAGATAGAGATAATGGGAACTGCAGATGCTGGAGAATCCAAGATAACAAAGTGTGGAGCTGGATGAACACAGCAGGCCCAGCAGCATCTCAGGACCACAAAAGCTGACGTTTCGGGCCTAGGCCCTTCATCAGAGAGGGGGATGGGGAGAGTGTTCTGGAATAAATAGGGAGAGAGGGGGAGGCGGACCGAAGATGGAGAGAAAAGAAGATAGGTGGAGAGGAGAGTACAGGTGGGGAGGTAGGGAGGGGATAAGTCGGTCCAGGGAAGACGGACAGGTCAAGGAGGCGGGATGAGGTTAGTAGGTAGGAAATGGAGGTGCGGCTTGGGGTGGGAGGAAGGGATGGGTGAGAGGAAGAACAGGTTAGGGAGGCAGAGATAGGCTGGGCTGGTTTTGGGATGGAGTGGTGGGAGGGGACGAGCTGGGCTGGTTTTGGGATAAATCTGTTTTAGTGCTGCTTGTTAATGATTGAAGCAGATTCAGTGATCCTGATCATCTCCAACACCATTCATGAACTCATCACCTCAGGGGACCTCCTACCCACAGCCTCCAACCTTATTATTCCCCAACCCCGCACAGCCCGTTTCTATCTCCTTCCCAAAATCCACAAATCTGCCTGCCCTGGTCTCAGCCTGTTCCTGCCCCACCGAACTCATCTCCACCTATCTGGACTCCATTTTAACCTCTTTGGTCCAGGAACTCCCTACCTACGTCCGTGACACCACCCATGCCCTCCACCTCCTCCAGAACTTTCAATTCCCTGGCCCCCAACACCTCATTTTCACCATGGACGTCCAGTCCCTATACACCTGTATTCCGCACGCAGGTGGCCTCAAGGCCCTCCGCTTCTTCCTGTCCCGCAGGCCCGACCAGTCCCCCTCCACCAACACCCTCATCCGCCTAGCCGAACTCGTCCTCACACTCAACAACTTCTCCTTCGATTCCTCCGACTTCCTACAGACAAAGGGGGTGGCCATGGGCACCCGCATGGGCCCCAGCTATGCCTGCCTCTTTGCAGGTTACGTGGAACAGTCCCTCTTCCGCACCTACACAGGCCCCAAACCCCACCTTTTCCTCCGTTACATTGATGACTGTATCGGTGCCGCCTCTTGCTCCCCAGAGGAGCTTGAACAGTTCATCCACTTCACCAACACCTTCCACCCCAGCCTCAAGTTCACCTGGGCCATCTCCAGCACATCCCTCACCTTCCTGGACCTCTCAGTCTCCATCTCAGGCAACCAGCTTGTAACTGATGTCCATTTCAAGACCACCGACTCCCACAGCTACCTAGAATACACCTCCTCCCACCCACCCTCCTGCAAAAATTCCACCCCATATTCCCAATTCCTCTGCCTCCGCCGCATCTGCTCCCAGGATGAGGCATTCCACTCCCGCACATCCCAGATGTCCAAGTTCTTCAACGACCGTGACTTTCCCCCCACAGTGGTCAAGAATGCCTTTGACCGCTTCTCCCGCATTTCCCGCAACACATCCCTCACACCCCACCCCCGCCACAACGGCCCGAAGAGGATCGCCCTCGTTCTCACACACCACCCCACCAACCTCCGGATACAACGCATCATCCTCCGACACTTCCGCCATTTACAATCCGACCCCACCACCCAAGACATTTTTCCACCCTTGTCTGCCTTCCGGAGAGACCACTCTCTCCGCGACTCCCTTGCTCGCTCCAGACTGCCCTCCAACCCCACCACACCCGGCACCTTCCCCTGCAACCACAGGAAGTGCTACACTTGCCCCCACACCTCCTCCCTCATCCACATCCCAGTCCCCAAGATGACTTTCCATATCAAGCAGAGGTTCACCTGCACATCCGCCGATGTGGTATACTGTATCCATTGTACCCGGTGTGGCTTCCTCTACATTAGGGAAACCAAGCGGAGGCTTGGGGACCGCTTTGCAGAACACCTCCGCTCGGTTCGCAAGAAACAACTGCACCTCCCAGTCGTGAACGATTTTAACTCCCCTCTCATTCTTTAGATGAAATGTCCATCATGGGCCTCCTACAGTGCCACAATGATGCCACCCGAAGGTTGCAGGAACAGCAACTCATATTCTGCTTGGGAACCCTGCAGCCCAATGGTATCAATGTGGACTTCACCAGCTTCAAAATCTCCCCTTCCCCCACGCATCCCAAAACCAGCCCAGTTCATCCCCTCCCCCCACTGCATCACACAACCAGCCCAGCTCGTTCCCTCCCCCCACTGCATCCCAAAACCAGCTCAGCCTGTCTCTGCCTCCCTAACCTGTTCTTCCTCTCAACCATCCCCTCCTCCCACCCCAAGCCGCACCTCCATTTCCTACCTACTAACCTCATCCCACCTCCTTGACCTGTCCGTCTTCCCTGGACTGACCTATCCCCTCCCTACCTCCCCACCTATACTCTCTCCACCTATCTTCTTTACTCTCCATCTTCGGTCCGCCTCCCCCTCTCTCCCTATTTATTCCAGTTCCCTCTCCCCAACCCCTCTCTGATGAAGGGTCCCGGCCCGAAATGTCAGCTTTTGTGCTCCTGAGATGCTGCTTGGCCTGCTGTGTTCATCCAGCTTCACACTTTGTTATCTTGGATTCTCCAGCATCTGCAGTTCCCATTATCAGTGATTCCTGAATTGGGTAAATAATTGAAGGTGAATTATATGCAAAGCTCTGGTCAATGACACATTGCTGAGCTCTTTGTAGCATGGACACGTGGGCTAAATGGCTGCCTTCCTGACTATATTATTGTGTTCTTCTGCCGTTTGTTTGTACCTTTTCAGATCACTATTTTCTGCTGAACAACAAAATAGAAGATAAAAACCAAAAGAACTGCAGATGCTGTAACACAAGAACAAAAACAAATTTTCTGTAAAAGCTCAGTAAGTCTGGCAACACCTGTGAAGGAAAAGACAGAGTTAACACTTCGGGTCCAGTGGCCCGTCATCAGAACTGTGAGTGAATAAAACACAAGAGTTCTTGTGATTAGCATTAGAATGACCAGAGCATTTAATTTATCCTAATTGCAATGAACCTAGGTTAAGATCAATTACCAAAGCCATTTTTTCAGCTTCAATTGGGGTCAATCATTGAGGGAGTGAATGGAATAAATCAGGTTCTGAGGGAAAGGGTAAATCAGGTTATCAGAAGAGAGGGGGTAAATTGTTATTGGGGGAAAGAAGGTATCTCAGTGTCTAAATAAGGGGGGGGGGTAAATGCGATTATTGGGGAGAGAAGGATAAATGAAGGTTTTTTTAGGTTGAGTAAGGAGTAAAGGGGTAAGTAGAGAAAACAGTGTTAAGGTCAAGCCTGTGGGGAAATGGGGTGGAATCAGCATTGGTGGAAGTTTAAAAAAAGGACTTTGGAAGAGGAGCAAATAAATCTAATTTGGGGGAGAAAGCGGGTTAAGCCAGTTTTGGGGAGAAAGTAAGGACCTTGGGGAGGTGAAAGGAAGAGAGGGAAATGGTTAATGGCACAACATCATAGGCTGAAGGGCCTGTTCTGTGCTGTACTGTTCTATGTTCTATGTTCTAATTCCTGGTCCAGAACTACACTGGATCCAGGCTGAACTTAGAATAAAGGGAATGACTGTTACGGGTAACAGCCTGATATCTTACATTGTCTTTCATGCACCACTGCTCAAGACAAAGCTCTTATTGAGTCAAAAAATAAGTAAGTGATTTCACAGATGACTTCTGTTTGCTGTAAATGACAACGTACAAACCACAACTTACTATAATTGAACTGAGCTTCACCTCAAGATGTGATCTTCCGCACTCAGAATTCTTTTCATTCAGGTAAGTCAGGAAATGAAAGTCCATTACCCAAAGCAAATACAGTTTTCAGTGTGCTGCAAGGTCAATGCAAGAAGTCGTTATCACAGCTGAACATTATGAACATCTACACAAAATAGAAGTGGTGCTGAGAGAAGCCACTGAATAGATTAACAAAGTAGTGCAGCAGCATGATCAATGTTTCCAGTGAAATGGAGCTGAGGCCTCTGAAGAGGCAGCCGAGAAAATCTGGTCCTTACTTCACCCTTTCCTTGAGCAGGCATGGGCTTCACTATGTGGCAGTGGGAATCAGGTACAACTGAAAGGCAACAGCAGTGCGCTAATTAGTTTGGACACTTCTTATACATCACAGAAACTTGTCTAGATTCTATACAAGACCAATTTGGATATTATTAATGAAGATATAAAGGATTTTAAAATCCATTTCTAGCATATAATTTAAGATGCTAACTGGGGTGGTTTCAGTTGCAATTGCTGGGGTGTAAAATGTCTTGAGTTTGCTTCCCTTCACTCAATATCTCATCTGACCATAAGACCATAAGACATAGGAGTGGAAGTAAGGCCATTCGGCACATCAAGTCCACTCCGCCATTTAATCATGGCTGATGGGCATTTCAACTCAACTTACCCGCACTCTCCCCATAGCCCTTAATTCTTTACGAGATCAAGAATTTAACAATCTCTGCCTTGAAGACATTTAACGCCCCAGCCTGTGGAATTCATTGCACTCCGTGGCAATGAATTCCACAGGCCCACCACACTCTGGCTGAAGAAATGTCTCCTCATTTCCATTCTAAATTCCATTCTAATATGGGCCCTGGTCTCCCCGCCTAACGGAAACAACTTCCCAGTGTCCACCCTTTCTAAACCATGCATTATCTTGTAAGTTTCTATTAGATCTCCCCTCAACCTTCTAAACTCTAATAAATACAAGCCCAGGATCCTCAGCCATTCATTGTACGTTAGGCCTACCATTCCAGAGCTCAGTTCTATATCTGCTTCCCTTTGTTTTGAGGTGATGCGCTCTAATCCTGGTTTCACCTGCTAGCGGAAATAGCCTCCCTGCCTCCACTTTATCTATTCCCTTCCTAATCTTATATGTTTCTATAAGATATCCCTTCATCCTTCTGAATTCCACTGCGTATAATCCCAGCTTACTCAATCTCTCCTCAAAATCCAACCCTCTCAACTCTGGAATCAACAGAGTGAATCTCCTCTGCACCCCTTCCAGAGCTAGTACATCTCTTCTCAAGTTAGGAGACCAAAACAACACACAGTACTCCAAGTGTGGCATCACCAGGACCCTATACAGCTGCAGCATAGTCTCCCTGTTTTTAAACTCCATCCATCCAGCAATGGCAGACAAAATTCCATTTGCCTTTTTAACTACCTACTGTACCTGCAAATCCACCTTCAGCGATTCACGCACAAGAACACCTAAGTCCCTCTGCACTGCAGCGTGCTGCCATTTCTTACCATTTAAAACATAGTCCATTTTGCTGTTATTCCTACCAAAATGGATGATCTCACACTTATCAACATTGTATTCCATCTGCCAGTCCTTTGCCCACTCACTTAGACTATCCATATCCCTCTGCAGCCTTTCAGTGTCTTCTGCACACTTTGTTCTACCACTCACCTAAGTGTCATCTGCAAATTTTGACCCACCACACTTAGTCTACAACTCCAAATCATCTATGTAAATTGCAAACAATTGCCGTCACAACACTGATCCCTGAGGCACACCAATAGCCATTGACCGCCAACCAGAAAAACGCCCATTTACCCCCATTCTTTGCTTTCTATTGGTCAACCAATCCTCTAACCATGCCTATGCATTACCTGTAATACCACGCAACTTTATTTTATGTACCAGCCTTTGGTGTGGCACCTTGCCAAATGCCTTCTGGAAATCCAGATACACCATATTGACAGGTTCCCCATTGTCGACCATGCAAGTAATGTGCTCAAAGAATTCCACCAAATTAGTTAAACATGACCTACCCTTCATGAACCCATGCTGGGTTTTTCCAATGGGACAGTTTATATTCCGATGTCTTGCTACTTCTTCCTTAATGATAGATTCAAGCATTTTCCCCATTCCCGAAGTTAAGCTAACTGGCCAATAGTTACCTGCTTTTTGTCTACTTCCTTTTTTAAACAGTGGTGTCACATTGGCTGTTTTCCAATCTGCGGGAACCACCCCAGAGTCCAGTGAATTTTGGTACATTTGCTATTTCCCCCATCACCTCTTTTAGTACCGTGGGATGCATTTCATCAGGGCCGGGAGACTAGTCTAACTTTAGCCTCTTTAGCTTGCCCAGCACTGCCTCCTTAGTGATAATGATAGTTTCTAGGTCCTCTAGGTGCTATAACCTTCTTGTCATTAGTTTTCGGCATCTTATTTGTGTCTTCCACTCTGAAGACTGACACAAAATAACTGTTTAATGTCTCAGCTATTTCCTCATTCCCAGTTGTTAAATTGGCCTTCTCATCCTCTAAAGGAAAAATGTTTACCTTCACCACTCTTTTACAATTTACACATTTTAGAAACGTTTGCTGCCTATTTTTATATTCTGAGCTAGTTTACTCTCATAATCTATCTTATATTTCTTTATAACTTTTTTTGTGGCTTTCTGTTGGCCTTTAAAGGTTTCCCAGTCTACTAGTTTCCCACTACTCTTTGCTTTTTTTGTTTTTTTTTTCAAACTGATACTTTCCGTTATTTCCCTAGGCCTCCATGGCTGGCCCTGTCTTTTCCTACAGTTCTTCCTTACCACTAGAAGATACTTCTGCTGAGCACTATGAAAAATCGATTTGAAAGTCGTCCACTGTTCCTCAATTAACCCACCATAAAGTTTTGGCTCTCATTCTACCTTAGCTAACTCCTCCCTCATTCCTTCATGGTCCCCTTTGTTTAAGCACAGGACATAAGTACTGAATTTAAACTTCCCACGCTCCATCTGTATTTTAAATTTGATTGTACTGTGATCGCTTCTTCCAAGAGGATCCCTAACTGTGAGATCATTAATTATTCCTGCCTCATTACAACCCACATGAAGAGTTGAATGTGGCGGTGGTGAAGACCAATAGGGGGAGAAAAATGATTCGCAGGAAAAGAATCCAGGTTACAGCTTCTCAAATATGAAAATAATGAAGTGGAATTCTCATACTGTTTTCTCTCAGCTTTGAACCTGATGTAGGGACAAATGTAATTGTTTAGAAGAAGAATCAAATGCATTCTGAGGGCAATGGTGGGAGTGAAGAGATGAAAATATCACTGCATTGCCCACTGTTTCAAGAACAGGAATATCCCCTTTCTGTAGACAGTGGCATCACTTCAGCACTTGTGATATGAGGCTGCGGAGTTGCTATCAAGGGCACCTCAGGGACTCTGTGAGGACCCTGGATGATACAATAATGGACAGCAAAATAAATTGCCTTAGCAGCTGTAATAGGAGACCCCTGTGAACAACTTGAAAAAGCCACCTACTTCCACAGATCACTTTTTACTTTTCTAAATACCAATGGATACAAGCCCAGTGTGTCCAAACTTTGCTCACAAAGCAACCTGCGCAGTCTAGGTATTAGTCTAGTAAGTCGCTTCATAACTGCTTCCAAGACATTTATATCTTTCCTTAAATGAGGAGATTAATATGGCTCATAATAGTTTAGATATGTCCCGTTAATGCCCTGTACAACTGAAGCATAGCTTTTGTATTCAAATCCCCTATTGCTTTCCAAATCACTTTCTGTGTCTGCATACCAAAGGACTACATAGGACGCTACGAAGTACTGAGGGTCAGAGGGACTCAGGTCAGTTTTGGAATACTGTATTTAATTTTGGTCTCACCGCCATAAAAACGATGATGTGAAACTTGAAAAGATTCAGAAAAGGTTTGCAAGGATGTTGCCAGGGCTGGAGAGTTTGAGCAATAGAGAGAGACTGAATAGGCTGGGGCTATTTTCCCAGGAATGTCGAAGGCTGAGGGCTCACCTTATCGGAGTTTATAAAATCATAAGGGCATGGATAGGGTGAATAGTCAAGGTCTTTTCCCTGGTCTTTTTTTCCCCCTGGCAAGTCCAAAACTAGAGGGAATAAAGTTAAGGTGAGAGGGGAGAGATTTAAAAGGGACCTAAGCGGCAACTTTTTCACACAGATGTTGGTGCGTGCATGGAATGAGCTGTTGGATGAAGTGGTGGAGGCTGGGACAATCCGAAAATTTAAAAGGCATTTAAATGAGTGTATGAATAGAAAGGATTTACAGGGATATGGGCCAAAGGCTGGCAAATCAGATCAGATTAATTTAGAATATCTGGCTGGCATAGACCAGTTGTACCGAAGGGTCTGTTTCCAAGCTGTACAGCTGTGACTCTAGGTTGGCTAACCATGGCTTCCGTTTCACAAAATCAAGTTGACTCTGACTGATTACCTTGAATTTATTCAAAGTGCCCTGCTACAACATCAATAATAGTAGCTTTGAAATGTTTTGGCATGCCAGATATTAATCTATCTGTTCTGTAGTTTCCAGCTTTCTTGAATAAATGAGTTGCATTTTACTATTTTCCAATCTAATGTCAACTTCCCCAAATCCACATTCTCTGCATTTGTTTTTTAAAAAAAGTGCCTTGTTCACAAGATATGCAAAGCACATATCAATGTGTGACTTTCTTTTTTTTCTCACACGCTTCCATGTAAATGATTCCATTTCCTCGAAACACAAGTGACATAAGGTGGTATATGGGACTGAACAGAAATCCCTGACAGTCATCGTGAAGCCATTGCTTTGCCCCCGTCCTCAGCGCCCATTCAATTTCTCCCAGGCTGTCTGGTGTTAAGCTGACAGGGGACAGCAGGCATACCCTAAGCACACAGCTCATAATTCCTGCTCAGGGCTTCAAAAGCACTTAAGAACCCACCAGAGCACTAATTGAGAAAACCATCTAAATTCTCAGCAAGTCTTGGCCACTGAGAAGGGGCTCTGGACGAAAGCTAAGATCAAACCTCCAACTTTGTCATTGCCTGCTTTATGCTCCTTGGCTCTGCCCTGTACAGGAGCCAGACCTTCGATCAACCTCAGGATGAAGAGATCCATTAGTCTAAAGTTGGTAAGGAGAGTGAGAATAATGCATTAATGAGCTAAGGGAGGGATGACTAATTGGTGCCAAGTACTACAGCATTAAATTGCAATTACTTGAGAAGTTCACAATCTCTCCACTCCTCATTGCAGCACTACTACCTACCCTTACCAAGAACTCGAGATTCGACACATTAATAGCATCACCATGCCAATCTCCTCTTTGTTAGACAATAGACAAAAGGTGCTGGAGTAGGCCATTTGGCCCTTCGAGCCAGCACTACCATTCATTATGATCATGGCTGATCATCCACAATCAGTATCCTGTTCCTGCCTTATCCCCATAACCCTTGATTCCTCTACCTTTAAGAGCTCTATCCATCTCTTTCTTGAAAGTATCCAGAGACTTGGCCTCCACTGCCTTCTGGGGCAGGGCATTCCATATATCCGCTACTCTCTGAGTGAAGAAGTTTTTCCTCAACTCTGTTCTAAATGGCCTAACGCTTATTTTTAAACTGTGTCCTCTGGTTCTGGACTCACCCATCAGCGGAAACATACTTCCTTGCTTCAGAGTGTCCAATCCCTTAATAATCTCATACGTCTCAATCAGATCCCCCTCATCCTTCTAAACTCAAGTGTATACAAGCCCAGTCGCTCCAATCTTTCAACATACGATAGTTCCGCCATTCCAGGAACTGACCTCAAGAACCTACGCAGCACTCCCTCAATAGCAAGAATGTCCTTCCTCAAATTTGGAGACCAAAACTGCACACAGCACTCCAGGTGCGGTCTCACCAGGGCCCTGTACAGCTGCAGAAGGGCCTCTTTGCTCCTATACTCAATTCCTCTTGTTATGAAGGCCAGCATGCCATTAGCTTTCTTCACTGCCTGCTGTACCTGCAAGCTTGCTTTCATCGACTGATGTACAAGAACACCTAGATCTCGTTGTACTTTACCTAACTAGACTCCATTTAGATAGTAATCTGCCTTCCTGTACTTGCCACCAAAGTGTATAACCACACATTTATCCACATTAAACTGCATCTGCCATGCATCCGTCCACTCACCTAGCCTGTCCAAATCACCCTGTATTCTCAGAACATCTTCCTCACATTTCGCCCTGCCACCCAGCTTTGTGTCATCAGCAAATTCGCTAATATTACTTTTAATGCCTTCGTCTATATCATTAATGTATATTGTAAACAGCTGCGGTCCCAGCACCGAACCTTGTGGTACCCCACTGGTCACTGCCTGCCATTCCGAAAGGGACCCGTTTATCACTACTCTTTGCTTCCTGTCAGCCAGCCAATTTTCAATCCAAATCAGTATTTTGCCCCCAATACCATGTGCCCTAATTTTGTTCACCAATCTCCTATGCGGGACTTTATCAAAGGCTTTCTGAAAGTCCAGGTACACTACTTCCACCGGATCTCCCTTGTCCATCTTCATCGTTACATCCTCAAAAAATTCCAGAAGATTAGTCAAGCACGATTTCCCTTTCGTAAATCCATGCTGACTCTGACCTATCCTGTTACTGCTATCCAAATGAGTCATAATTTCATATAATTGACTCCAGCATTTTCCCCACCACTGACGTCAGGCTAACCAGTCTATAATTCCCTGTTTTCTCTCTCCCTCCAGTGGGACAATATTAGCTACCCTCCAATCTGCAGGAACTGATCCTGAATCTACAGAACATTGGAAAATGATTACCAATGTGTCCACAATTTCTAGAGCCACCTCCTTAAGTACCCTGGGATGCAGACCATCAGGTCCCGGGGACTTACCAGCCTTCAGACCTAACAGTCTATCCAACACCATTTCCTGCCTAACATAAATACCCTTCAGTTCATCCATTACCCTCGGTCCTTCAGCCACTATTACATCTGGGAGATTGCTTGTGTCTTCCCTAGTGAAGACAGATCCAAAGTACCGATTCAACTTTTCTGCCATTTCCTTGTTCCCCATAATAAATTCACCCGTTTCTGTCTTCAAGGGCCCAATTTTAGTATTAATCTTTTTTTTTTCTTTTAACAGACCTAAAAAAGCTTTTACTATCCTCCTTTATATTTTTGACCAGTTTTCCTTTGTACCTCATTTTTTCTCCACATATTACCTTTTTAGTTATCCGCTGTTGCTCTTTAAAATCTTCCCAGTCCTCCGGCTTCCCGCTCATCTTTGCTATGTTATACTTCTCTTATTTTTATACAGTCCTTAACTTCCCTCGTCAGCCACGGCTGCCCCGCCTCCCCTTAGGATCTTTCTTCCTCTTTGGTATGAACTGATCCTGCGCCTTCTGCATTATGTCCAGAAATACCTGCCATTGTTGTTCCACTGCCACCCCTGCCAGGGTATTGTACCACTGAACTGTGGCCAGCTCCTCCCTCATAGCTCCATAGTTCCCTTTATTCAACTGCAATACTGACACTTCCGATTCTCCCTTCTCCCTCTCAAACTGCAGACTAAAAAAAACTTATCATGCTATGGTCACTACCTCCTAATGGCTCCTTTACTTTGAAGTCCCTGATCAAATCCTATTCGTTGTACAACACCAGATCCAGAATTGCCTCCTCCCTTGTAGGGTCCAGCACAAGCTGTTCTAAGAATCCATCTTGGAGGCACTCCACAAACTCCCTTTCTTGGGGTCCAGTACCATCTTGATTCTCCCAGTCTACCCGTATGTTGAAATCCTCCATAACAACTGTAGTGATACATTTGGGGTACTGTTTGGGGCCTGTAGATAACTCCCATTAGGGTCTTTCTGCCCTTAGAATTTCTCAGCTTTATCCATACTGACTCTACATCTCCTGATTCTATGCTCCGCCCCCCTCACAAGGGACTGAATATCATTCCTCACCAACAGGGCCACCCCACCCTCTCTGCCCATCAGTCTGTCCTTTTGATAGCACGTATAGCCTTGAATATTCATTTCCCAGGCCCTGTCCACTTGAAGCCATGTCAGCATGGATTTACGAAGGGGAAATCATGCTTGACTAATCTTCTGGAATTTTTTGAGGATGTAACAATGAAGCCATACAACATCGTACTTGCCAATTTCCAGCTGAGCCTCAAGCTCATCCACCTTATTTCTTATGCTTCATGCATTCATATATAATATTTTTAATTTGTTACTCCCCTCACCCTTCCTATCAATCCCTATTTCACTTGGCCATACTGTACGATCCTCACTTTGCCATTTATACAAACCACTAGTACAGTGTAACATCTTATTTTTCTAAGGTTTTGATTGTGGTTTGTAACGGGGAAACTGCTGGTTTTAGAACAAAGAAGGGTTACCGTTTTTGGAAGCAGGTAACTTGACACTCACCGTTAGCACTGTTTACACAGTTACTGCATCAAGGCAGAGTAGGAGAAGGTGCAGATGAGCAGGAGTCTAAGGGTTATACACAAATGGAAATTCAGCCAGTAACAAGTTACTGCAAAAGATTTAGAAGAGACCCCGCCCCCCCACCCCCCACCTCGTCAACAGCATATTCGCAGTGATTAAATTCACAAGGGAAGAAGAAAACAACAATCAACTTCCGTTTCTGGATGTTAAAATAGAGCAATGACAAACAGGGAGTTCCGTGCCTCAGTATACAGAAGAGCAACCCGTAAGGATCGAATACTCAACTTCCACAGCAATCAGCCCAACATCCAGAAACAATGCTGCATTAGGACACTATTTAAATGGGCCAGGACACACTGCAACACTCCAGAACTACACCAGGAAGAAGAAGAACACTTATACAAGATCCTCACTTTAAACGAATATCCTGGCAAATTCATCCACAGATGCCTACAAAACAGATAGCAACAGGAGGACACTGTAACTGACCACACTGTCCTACATCAGGAACATATTCGGAACTGACACTAAGACTCCTAATACCACTAGGAACCATGGTGGCCGGCAAGCCCACAGCCACTCCACAACAAACAATTACAAGGATTAAAGACCCCATTCTCACAGCATGCAGAACGAACGTGGTTTACAAAATACCATGCAATGACTGCCACAAACGTTACATCAGAGAGACAGGAAGGAAACTAACTTTCAGAATACATGAACATCAGCCAGCAGCAAAACGGCGCGACAATCTCTCCTTAATGTCGGTACGCTCAGACGATGAAAGCCATCAGTCTAAGTGGGACAAGGTAACCATAGTAGCTCAAGCCAAACATAGACATGCACAGGAATTCCTAGAGGCATGGTTCTCCACTATACTTCAATCAACAAACACATAGGATTGGATCCCACATACAAACCCCTACAGATCAAAGCCGGAAATGTCAGTACTCTCCATAAAGGATTAGACAGTATAGAGTCCAGGCAGAGTAGAAAAACATTGTTGCATCGGAGGCTCCAGTCATGATGTCACCTAACATGGTGATAAAACATCCGAACAAAAACAAGCCAGTGTAAAGGTACCTGCCGTCCCTCCAGTCACTTTGTTTGTATGGTGAATTCCATGCATTCCATTAGCTATATATGTGTAGAAGGTATAGTAAGATCAGTAAGCACAGAACCCAGACACTTTGTGTAAGCCTGTAATATTGCAGCTTTTGAAAAAGTAACTTTTCTAAATAAATGTCAGATATCTAACTGAAGAAGAGCCCAACTATCTGTAGTTTCTCTTATAAGGACGGATAGAACAGAGACCATAGAACATAGAACAGTACAGCACAGTACAGGCCCTTCGACCCACAAGGTTGTGCCAAACCTTTACCCTAAACCTAAGGTCTATTTAACCTCCACCCCTACCTTATACTATCATCCATATGCCTATCTCATAGCCGCTTAAATGCCCCTAATGAGGCCGCCTCCACTACCCACTCCGGCAATGTATTCCATGTCCCTACCACGCTCTGAGTAAGAACCTACCTCTGATGACTCCCCTATATCTACCTCCACTCACTTTAAAACTATGCCCCCTCGTAATATCTACCTCCACCCGAGGAAAAAGTCTCTGGCTGTCCATTCTATCGAAACCTCTGATCATTTTGTACACCTCTATCAAGTAATGTATGTGTTAAACTATAAATTCCATGAGACAACAAATGCAGGTTTTGCCAACACACTCAAATTCCCTGAAAGAATCTTAGAATAGGACATACCTGGAGGCTGAGCCTCCTCTCTGATAGAGATAATAGGAACTGCAAATGCTGGAGAATCCAAGACAATAAAGTGTGGACCTGGATGAACACAGCAGGCTAGGCAGCATCTTAGGAGCAGAAAAGCTGAGGTTTTGGGCCAAGACACTTAATCAGAAAATGCAGACCTCATTTCTGCCCAGCTCCTGCTGCTGTCTGCTGTAAAATGACGGCTGGCTTTGAGGCAAGTGCTTATATAGCAATCCCTTGTCTTCCCAATAGCCTCCCTGCTCCGAACTCACTTCCGCCCAGCTCCCGCCGCTCTCTGCTCACTCTGTCTTTTATGCATACTGCAAGCCTGAAGTTCCATCTTAGCTTGAAAATCTCCCATTGACTGTCCAGTTTTGAGACCCCAGAGCTAATATTTATTGGACAGCATTCTGGTCAGTAATTGGCTTTTTCAGGAAGAAACACTGCTGGGCAACTGTTTCGCTCAGAGTTTGTGACCCCCATTTGACCTGAATGCCAGGGTTCCAAATCCAAAACTAAACCCTAATCAAATGTTGAATGGTGAGAATAAATAGCTTTCATTTGAGACAAATGTCCAGTCTGCCTGCTGAGGTGAATGTAAAAGATGCTGTGGCACTATTTAAAGAAGAGTAGAAATATTGCCTTGCTGTTCTGATGAACACTAATGCATTAACCATTACCACAAAAGTAGTGTAAATGATCACTCACTCCATTGCTGCTTGTAAGACCATGCTGTGAGCTAATTGATTACTGTGCTTACTATATTACATCAGAGAGTATATTGCAAAAGTCATTAATTAGCTGTGAAACATTTTGGGATGCACTGAGGTCATTAGAAACACCAATTAGAAGCAAGTTCTTTCCTCCTACTGGAGGCCTATGACCAATTTGCATTCCCTGTGCACTACCGAAGCAGCAGTAATGCCCATGAGAAGTACCAGGCTGCTACGAATTATAAGAATTACTCATCTACCATTGTAAGATCCTTGTTGTCACAACTGACAGTGTTTTCACCTAATTGTTTTACAGCTGGTCTGAGAGTGACCTTGTGAGACCCATTGTGGGCCAGACCAAACGCCATCAAAATATATTAAGATAGTGGTCTAGACGCTAACTTTTTCTCATTCTAAAGGTACATATAAAGCGTTGCATTCCAGATGCAATTCAATTGGTTAATCTACGCAACTTTGAACAAAACACACTTTATTTTTACACTTAAAATAAAGACAAAATAAAAATAAAATAAAAGAATTGGCTTAACTGTAGCTGTACTGAAATGTTTAACAAAGTAATAGATATATGAGCTACCACCAATTAACTGGTCCAATACAGTAACGTCCCATAAATACACCCCTTGGAAAAGGCAAACTCAGCAAAATAGATTGTCTTCAATGCAATTCTAGTTGCAGGAAGAGAACCCTAGCTTTTAGCTGGAATAGAGAGAGAGAGAATCAGTTAATCTAGTCGACTTTAAGCAAAATGCACTTTATCTTTACACTACAGTTAAATATAGACAAAATAGAAATAAAAGTCTTGGCTTAAATGTAACTCTATCAAAATGGTAAACAAAATAAAATGTACTTTAACTAGTAGTATTTAATCTTCGATTATAGGCAACCTTAGGCAAGACAAATTCAGTAAAATAGATTGCCTCAGATGCAATTCTAGCAGCAGGAAGAGAACCCCAGCTTTTAGCTGTAACAGAGAGAGGAACAAAAGTTTCCACACCTAGCTTCAAGAGCCCAGCTACTGCAGAAAGCTAAAACTAAAAATCCTGGTTCTATGGGAGCTTGACCCCACCCAGTCAGGCTGCATCTATTGTTCCAACTTTTAAAAAAAGTCCAAACTGTTTGTTTTACTGGACTTGAGCAGACCATTTCACCCATACACCTCATCATTTCTTCATAAATAAAACCAGGACAAAATACACCTCTAAAAGCTGTATTATTGTCACACATCCACATGTTTCCCTCCAAGTCTCTCACAACCCTGACTTGGAAATATATCATTTTTCCTTCACTGTCACTGGGGCAAAATTCTGGAATTCCCTCCCTAAGGGCGTTGTAGATCTACGACTGCATCTAGACTATAGTGGTTAAAGAAAGCATCCCATCATCACCTTCTGATAGGCCAAGAGGAGCAGGCAATAAATGCCGGCTAGCCAGCAATGCTCACATCCCACAAGTCAATGAGAAAACAATTCAGATTCACACAAAGGATAGAATTCCTCTTTAAGGCTCATACATATACATACAGGAGGAATGCCATGTCTAACTGTTGAGAGGAGCAGGAAGCTTTAGCCCTTGCCAAGACATTCAAAACAGCACTCCACTATTTGAACCCAAATACCATCAAAGAAAATTGCATCCTGCTCCCCGACCCCATCCATTTGACGTTGGAGATTGCACAAGCAGAAAGCAGCACCCAAATTTAAATAGTATCAGAGATAATGGGAACTGCAGATGCTGGAGAATTCCAAGATAATAAAATGTGAGGCTGGATGAACACAGCAGGCCAAGCAGCATCTCAGGAGCACAAAAGCTGACGTTTCGGGCCTAGACCCTTCATCAGAGAGGGGGATGGGGAGAGGGAACTGGAATAAATAGGGAGAGAGGGGGAGGCAGACCGAAGATGGAGAGTAAAGAAGATAGGTGGAGAGAGTATAGGTGGGGAGGTAGGGAGGGGATAGGTCAGTCCAGGGAAGACGGACAGGTCAAGGAGGTGGGATGAGGTTAGTAGGTAGATGGGGGTGCGGCTTGGGGTGGGAGGAAGGAATGGGTGAGAGGAAGAACCGGTTAGGGAGGCAGAGACAGGTTAGACTGGTTTTGGGATGCAGTGGGTGGGGGGGAAGAGCTGGGCTGGTTGTGTGGTGCAGTGGGGGGAGGGGACGAACTGGGCTGGTTTAGGGATGCAGTAGGGGAAGGGGAGATTTTGAAACTGGTGAAGTCCACATTGATACCATATGGCTGCAGGGTTTCCAGGCAGAATATGAGTTGCTGTTCCTGCAACCTTCGGGTGGCATCATTGTGGCAGTGCAGGAGGCCCATGATGGACATGTCCTCTAGAGAATGGGAGGGGGAGTGGAAATGGTTTGCGACTGGGAGGTGCAGTTGTTTGTTGCGAACTGAGCGGAGGTGTTCTGCAAAGCGGTCCCCAAGCCTCCGCTTGGTTTCCCCAATGTAGAGGAAGCCACACCGGGTACAGTGGATGCAGTATACCACATTGGCAGATGTGCAGGTGAACCTCTGCTTAATGTGGAATGTCATCTTGGGGCCTGGGATAGGGGTGAGGGAGGAGGTGTGGGGACAAGTGTAGCATTTCCTGCGGTTGCAGGGGAAGGTGCCGGGTGTGGTGGGGTTGGAGGGCAGTGTGGAGTGAACAAGGGAGTCACGGAGAGAGTGGTCTCTCTGGAAAGCAGACAGGGGAGGGGATGGAAAAATGTCTTGGGTGGTGGGGTCGGATTGTAAATGGCGGAAGTGTCGGAGGATAATGCGTTGTATCCGGAGGTTGGTAGGGTGGTGTGTGAGAACGAGGGGGATCCTCTTAGGGCGGTTGTGGCGGGGGCAGGGTGTGAGGGAAGTGTTGCGGGAAATACGGGAGACGCGGTCAAGGGCGTTCTCGATCACCGTGGGGGGAAAGTTGCGGTCCTTAAAGAACTTGGACATCTGGGATGTGCGGGAGTGGAATGTCTTATCGTGGGAGCAGATGCGGCGGAGGCAGAGGAATTGGGAATAGGGGATGGAATTTTTGCAGGAGGGTGGGTGGGAGGAGGTGTATTCTAGGTAGCTGTGGGAGTCGGTGGGCTTGAAATGGACATCAGTTACAAGCTGGTTGCCTGAGATGGAGACTGAGAGGTCCAGGAAGGTGAGGGATGTGCTGGAGATGGCCCAGGTGAACTGAAGGTTGGTGTGGAAGGTGTTGGTGAAGTGGATGAACTGTTCGAGCTCCTCTGGGGAGCAAGATGCGGCGCCGATACAGTCATCAATGTACCGGAGGAAGAACTGCCCGTTTCTATCTCCTTCCCAAAATCCACAAACCCGCCTGCCCTGGTCGACCCATCGTCTCAGCCTGCTCCTGCCCCACCGAGCTCATCTCCACCTATCTGAACTCCATTTTCTCCCCTTTGGTCCAGGAACTCCCCACCTACGTCCGTGACACCACCCACGCCCTCCACCTCCTCCAGGACTTCCAATTTCCTGGCGCCCAACACCTCATATTCACCATGGACGTCCAGTCCCTGTACACCTGCATTCCGCATGGAGATGGCCTCAAGGCCCTCCGCTTCTTCCTGTACCGCAGGCCCGACCAGTCCCCCTCCACTGACACGCTCATCCGCCTCGCTGAACTCGTCCTCACACTCAACAACTTCTCTTTTGACTCCTCCCACTTCCTACAGACTAAGGGGGTGGCCATGGGCACCCGCATGGGCCCCAGCTATGCCTGCCTCTTTGTAGGTTACGTGGAACAGTCCCTCTTCCGCACCTACACAGGCCCCAAACCCCACCTCTTCCTCCGGTACATTGATGACTGTATCGGCGCCGCATCTTGCTCCCCAGAGGAGCTCGAACAGTTCATCCACTTCACCAACACCTTCCACCCCAACCTTCAGTTCACCTGGGCCATCTCCAGCACATCCCTCACCTTCCTGGACCTCTCAGTCTCCATCTCAGGTAACCAGCTTGTAACTGATGTCCATTTCAAGCCCACCGACTCCCACAGCTACCTAGAATACACCTCCTCCCACCCACCCTCCTGCAAAAATTCCATCCCCTATTCCCAATTCCTCCGCCTCCGCCGCATCTGCTCCCACGATAAGACATTCCACTCCCGCACATCCCAGATGTCCAAGTTCTTTAAGGACCGCAACTTTCCCCCCACAGTGATCGAGAACACCCTTGAATGCGTCTCCCGTATTTCCCGCAACACTTCCCTCACACCCTGCCCCCGCCACAACCGCCCTAAGAGGATCCCCCTCGTTCTCACACACCACCCTACCAACCTCCAGATACAACGCATCATCCTCCGACACTTCCGCCATTTACAATCCGACCCCACCACCCAAGACATTTTTCCATCCCCTCCCCTGTCTGCTTTCCGGAGAGACCACTCACTCCGTGACTCCCTTGTTCGCTCCACACTGTCCTCCAACCCCACCACACCCGGCACCTTACCCTGCAACCGCAGGAAATGCTACACTTGTCCCCACACCTCCTCCCTCACCCCTATCCCAGGCCCAAAGATGACATTCCACATTAAGCAGAGGTTCACCTGCCCATCTGCCAATGTGGTATACTGCATCCACTGTACCCGGTGTGGCTTCCTCTACATTGGGGAAACCAAGCGGAGGCTTGGGGACCGCTTTGCAGAACACCTCCGCTCAGTTCGCAACAAACAACTGCACCTCCCAGTCACAAACCATTTCCACTCCCCCTCCCATTCTCTAGAGGACATGTCCATCATGGGCCTCCTGCACTGCCACAATGATGCCACCCGAAGGTTGCAGGAACAGCAACTCATATTCCGCCTGGGAACCCTGCAGCCATATGGTATCAATGTGGACTTCACCAGTTTCAAAATCTCCCCTTCCCCCACTGCATCCCTAAACCAGCCCAGTTCATCCCCTCCCCCCACTGCACCACACAACCAGCCCAGCTCTTCCCCCCCACCCACTGCATCCCAAAACCAGTCTAACCTGTCTCTGCCTCCCTAACTGGTTCTTCCTCTCACCCATCCCTTCCTCCCACCCCAAGCCGCACCCCCAGCTACCTACTATCCTCATCCCACCTCCTTGGCCTGTCCGTCTTCCCTGGACTGACCTATCCCCTCCCTACCTCCCCACCTATACTCTCTCCACCTATCTTCTTTACTCTCCATCTTCGGTCTGCCTCCCCCTCTCTCCCTATTTATTCCAGTTTCCTCTCCCCATCCCCCTCTCTGATGAAGGGTCTAGGCCCGAAACGTCAGCTTTTGTGCTCCTGAGATGCTGCTTGGCCTGCTGTGTTCATCCAGCCTCACATTTTATTACCCAAATTTTAACACCACTGCCTTGAGTTGCCTATATAGGGTCTTTGTGGGTGCAGGGAGAACCTCTTCATCTGGGATGGCAACAAGATGCCAATGTCCCTGACAAAGCCAGCATGGATGTAGGCAACAGTCCATATGTAATCAATCTACAGGCATGACTTAATGTAGTGTCATAAGGGTTTGAATGATCCTTTCTGGTCTGCTCAGTGTCCTGCCCAATTATATCCCTTGCCATTCAGATCCATTGCTCTGTCTCCCTCTCCAGCATATCCAATTTCATTTTAGTGCTTTCTGTCCTTAATATCCAGCTCCCACCCTTCATTGCCCATGTTGCTGTCCCCTTTGAATCCCAGTTAGCTGTCTCCATTGCCTGGGAACCTTGCGGTGTTCCCAACAATGAGCTCCATTCCTTACCTTTCCTTTCAACCTTTAGGTCATCCACCATCTAAGTTGCTTCCCTTTTTAAGTTGAGCACCATTCTCCTGGTCGTGTCAGCTTTGAGATGTCACTTGAGCAGGGCAATGAATTCATGGGACCTTAATTCTTAACACTGCCAATAGTCACGGAACACATAGCAGGCTGTGTATGACTGAGGCTTCCAGTGAGCCAATGAACAATGGAAAGTCTGCATTCCTAACACGAATAGCCTTAATGCAATGCAATAGCTTTTATTTTTGGGTAGCCACACCATGAAGATGTTTTTACTTGTTACATTTTGAAGAGAGCAGGTATCCTCATACCTGTACTTCAGGGGTTAAGTTATGAGACCGTATTATGTAAATTGGGCCTGTTTTCTCTGGAATTTAGGAAGATAAACAGTGATCTGATCAAGGTATTCAAGTTATTAACAGGAAAGTCAGTGTAGATAACAATAAATTATTTTAGCTGGCTGGGGTATCTAGAACTAGAGGGCATAGTCTTAGACCATTCGAGAGAGATGTTGGGAAGCATTACTACACACAAAAGATAGTAGATGTTTGGAACTCTCTTCCACAACTGGTATGCTGGATCAGTTGTTAATTTTATATCTGAGATAGATAAATGTTTGTTAAGGCAAGGTATGAAGGGATATCGGCCAAAGGCAGGTGTATGGAGTAAGGCCACAAGTCATCCATGATCTCATTGAATGGTACAACAGGCTCAAGGGGCTGAATGGCCTACTCCTGTTCATATGTTCTTTCTTCCAGTTGGATTTGTGAATAGCTGTGTTGACTATTCTGGGTCCAGTGGCCTGGAATGTTGATGAATATTAGAACATAGAACATAGAACATAGAACAATGAACAATGAACATAGAACATAGAACATAGAACATAGAACATAGAACAATACAACGCAGAACAGGTCCTTCAGCCCTTGATGTTGCACCGACCTGTGAACTAACCTAAGCCCATCCCCTGACACTATCCCATCATCATCCATATTCTTATCCAAGGACTGTTTAAATGCCCCTAATGTGGCTAAGTTAACTACATTGGCAGGCAGGGCATTGCACGCCATTACCACTCTCTGCTTCTGATGTCTGTCTTAAAGCTATCACCCCTCAATTTGTAGTTATGCCCCCTTGTGCAAGCTGACAACATCATCCTCAGAAAAAGATTCTTACTGTCCACCCTATCTAATCCTCTGATCATTTTGTATGTCTCTATTAAATCCCCTCTTAGCCTTCTCTCCAATAAGAACAGACCCAAGTCCCTCAGCCTTTCCTCATAAGGTTTTGGCTCCAGACCAGGCAACATCCTGGTAAACCTCCTCTGCACCTTTTCCAATGCTTCCACATTCTTCCTGTAATGGGGCAACCAGAACTGCACGCAATATTCCAAGTGAGGCCACACTAGCGTTTTATACAGTTGCAGCATGACATCACGGCTCCGGAACTTAATCCCTCTACCAATAAAACCTAACACACCATAAGGCTTCTTAACAGCACTATCAACCTGGGTGGCAACTTTCAGGGATCTATGTACATGGACACCAAGATCCCTCTGCGCATCCACACTGCCAAGAATCTTTCCATTGACCCAGTATTCTGCCTTCCTATTATTCTTTCCAAAGTGAATCACCTCACATTTATCCGCATTGAACTCCATTTGCCACCTTTCAACCCCATTCTGCAGTTTATCGAAGTCTCCCTGCAACCTGCAACATTCTTCCACACTGTCCACCACCCCACTGACTTTAGTGTCATCTGCAAACTTACTAACCCATCCACCAATGCCTGTGTCGAAGTCATTTATAAAAATGACAAACAGCAGTGGTCCCAAAACAGATCCTTAAGGCACACCACTAGTAGCCGACTCCAGGTTGAACATTTTCCATCAACCACCACTCGTTGCCGTCTTACAGAAAGCCAGTTTCTAATCCAAACTGCTAAATCTCCCTCAATCCCATGCCTCCATATTTGCTCCAATATCTACCATGTGGAACCTTATCAAAGGCTTTACTGAAGTCCATGTACACCACATCAACTGCCCTACCTTCATCCACATGCTTGGTCACCTTCTCAAAAAGATCAACGAGTTTTGTGAGACAAGACCTGCCCTTGACGAATCCATGTTGACTATCTCCAATCGAATTGTTGCTTGCTAGATGATTATAAATCCTATCTCTTATAATCCTTTCCAAAACTTTTCCTACAGCAGACGTAAGGCTCACAGATCTATAATTATCTGGGTCATCTCTACTGCCCTTCTTGAACAAGGGCACAACTTTTGCAATCCTCCAGTCATCTGGTACTAAACCTGTGGACAATGAGGACTCAATGATCAAAGCCAACAGCTCCACCACCTCCTCCCTAGCTTCCCAAAGAATCCTCGGAAAAATCCCATCCGGCCCAAGGGATTTATCCACCTTCACACCTTCTAGAATTGATAACACCTCCTCCTTACTAACCTCAATTCTTTCAATTGTAGTAGCCTGTAACTCAGTCATCTCCTCTACAATATTCTCCTGTTCCTCAGTGAAAACAGATGAGAAATATTCGTTTAGCACCTCTCTGATCTCCACAGGGTCCACACGCAACTTCCCACTTCTGACTTTGACTGGCCCTATTCCTACTCTAGTCATCCTCTTATTCCCCACATACGTATAGAAAGCTTTAGGGCTTTCCTTTATTCTACCTGCTAATGTCTGCTCATATCCCCTCCTTGCTCTTCTTAACTCTCTCTTTAAATTCTTCGTAGCTAATCTCTACTCTCCATTGCCTCATCTGAATCATCTTGTCTCATCGTCACATAAGCCTCCCTCTTCCGCTTAACAAGAGATATAATTTCTTTAGTAAACCACGGGTTCCCTTACCTTATCACTTCCTCCCTGCCTGACAGGGACATACTTGTCAAGGACACGCCTTATCTGTTTCTTAAGCCAGTTCCACATTTCAATTGTCCCCATCCCCTGAATTTTGCTACCCCATTCTATGCCTCCTAAGTCTTGCCTAATCACATTATAATTGCCCTTCCCCCAAGTATAACTCTTGCCCTGTGGCATGTTCCTATCCCTTTCCATTGCTAAACTAAACGTAACCGAATTATGGTCACTCTCTCCAAAGTGCTCACCTTCCACTAAATCAAACACCTGGCCTGGTTCATTACCAAGTACCAGATCCAGTGTGGCCTCCCGTCTTGTCGGCCCTTCGACATACTGTGTCAGGAAACCCTCCTGCACACATTGGACAAAAACTGATCCATCCGACTTACTAGAGTTATAGCATTTCCAGTCAATGTTAGGGAAATTAAAGTCTGCCATAATGACCACCCTGTTCCTTTCGCTCCTGCCCAGAATCATTTTGTCAATCCTCTCCTCCACATCCCTGGAACTTTGCGGAGGCCTATAAAAACCTCCCAGCAGTGTGACCTCTCCTCTCCTGTTTCTGACCTCAGCCCATACCACCTCAGTAAACGAGTCCTCGTCAAAAGTTCTTTCAGCCACTGTTATACTGTCCTTGACCAACAAAGCCACACCTCCCCCTCTTTTACCACCTTCCCTGACCTTAATGAAAGATCTAAACCCTGGAACCTGCAACATCCATTCCTGACCCTGCTCTATCCATGTCTCTGAAATGGCCACAACATCGAAGTCCCAGGTACCCATCCATGCTGCAAGCTCACCTACCTTATTCCGGATACTCCTGGCGTTGAAGTAGACACACTTCAAACCAGCTTGCTGTCTGCCAGCACACTCCTGTGAAATCCTGCCCATGTCCTCCATACTCTCTTCTTCCTGTATACTGGAAGTACACCTCAGTTTGTCAACCCCCTGCTGAGCTAGTTTAAACCCACCTGCATAGCACCAGCAAATTTCCCACGCAGGATATTAGTGCCCCCTGGTTCAAGTGCAGACCGTCCCGTTTGTAAAGGTCCCAGCTTCCCCAGAATGAGCCCCAATTGTCCATGTACCTGAAGCCCTCCCTCCTGCACATCCCTGCAGCCACGTATTCATCTGAAATCTCTCCCTGTTCTTCGCCTCGTTATCACATGGCATGGGTAACAAACCAGAGATAACCACTCTGTTTGTTCTAGCTCTCAGCTTCCAACCTAAATTCATGACATGCTAACAAATGCAAAAGCAATTCATGTCAATTTTTTAAAAAAATTATTCACAGCTGTTTAGCATCATTGTCGAGGCCAGCATTTATTGACTGTCTCTAAATGGCTAGAAGGCAGTTAAGTTAGCAAGCCAGATGTTTTCTTGTCTGACAATTGACAATGGTTTCATGGTCATCATTAGATTCTGAATTGTCGTTTTTTATTGAATGCACATTCCACCATCTGCCATCGTAGTCAGAAAAGCTGGTCAACTGAAAAGTTCCAAGATAATGAAAATTTAATCTGTCATATGACTTGATAGAGGTGTACAAAACGATCAGAGGTGTGTAGAGTGGATAGCCAAAGACTTTTTCCTCGGGTGGAGTTAGCTATTAAGTTTAATAGTTTTAAAATGAATGGAGGTAGATATGGGGGAGACGTCAGAGGTAGGTTCTTTACTCAGAGAGTGGTCAGGGTGTGGTATACATTGCCGGAGAGGGTAATGGAATCAGCCTCATTAGGGGCATTTAAGTGGCTATTAAACAGGCATATGGATGATAGTATCAGGTTGGGGTGGAGGTTAGATAGACTTTAGGTTTAGGGTAAACGTTCGGCACAACATTGTGTGCCGATGGGCCTGTACAGTGCACTACTGTTCTATGTTCTATTGGGAAACTGGCATTTGGATGCCTGCTGATTAATTTCCCCTGCCCTCCAGTTCCACTGGACTCAGGAAGCTTTGCCTTTGGTCACAATGGAGCCAATAGAAATGATAGCATCCTCTGCTCAAAGCAAGGCCTCCATGCTCAGCTTCAGTTTTGCTCTACAGTCCTATTTTGGGAACTACATGATTCCTCGCTCCTACAATGGAATAATCCTCTAGATTCTCAAAGGCATTGATATGATAAGAACATATTAAGATTGTTCTCCAGTACATATTATATTGCCCGACATCCTGGAAGGAGTCAGATGTACCCGTTATGCTCAATTGCCCTGTACATAGGCAATTGCATTTCTTCATTCTTAGATATTAGACCCAAGCATACTTTTATAACCAGGGGATGTAAATGTTACATTGAGATATGTAGAGCTGAAAGAAGAGCACCTCTAGGACCAACTGATCCACACCCCTATTTGTGTTCCATGTAAGTCTCATTTCACCCCTCTTCTAACCCTATCAGCGTAGCCACCTATTTTTTTCTCCCTCCTGTGCTTCTCTGATTGTCTCCCTCAAATGTTTCCCTCAACCTCACTCTCAGGCAATGTGCCCCCAAAAATCATATTTCCCCAAACTCTCTTCTGGATCTATTCACAAATACTTCATACTTGTGACTTCTAGTTGTATGTTCCCTTGCAAGCATAAACATCTTTTCCATAACCACCTCATCAAATATTTAACTGGGGTTCAAAGCTTTAGTCAGTCAACCCTCAGTTTGGTCTTTGCAACTGAAAATAGACCCAGCCTTTCCTGATAAATATATTTTCCCAGTTCTGGTTTCTTCCTTGTGAATGTATTTTGCACCTTCTCCACTTCCCTCTCTCCTACAGAGAGCAGAAATGTGCACAGACTCCTAGTGCAATGGCAAAAAAAGATACTTTTATAGTTCTACACTGCCATGCGCTTTCTTGAATTCCCAATTTGTGCCACTTTGAGCCAGACTATTATTGAAAAGCAGAACTGTATTAAACTATCTCTTTAGCATAATAGAAAGAAAGGCCTTTTCAGAGTTGGTAAAATGAAATTTAAGCTGAATCTTATGGTTCCTTGGGCAAAATGTGACTTGAAAGTTTTTCGGAGGGCTTTTCGCCACAATGCCTGGAAGAGTTCTTTCATCTCAATTTCCAAACTCACCACGTTAATTACCTACCGTGCCCCTATGGTGCCAACTGATTCTGATCCCATTTTACCCTGCACCATTTCCAGAACAATTCACTATTCCTCTGCGAAAAGACCAGCATCACTTGCACCTGTAATGCTTCTAAAAGGCCCAGGTAAGAACTGGTATTCCGAAGTTTCCCAGCTCAGTGACAGGCAGAATCTGAACATGGAGGAGAAGGGGAAGATTCTACAAGTGGGATTTGGAGCGCCTACTGGATAGGGTGGTGCAGAGAAGGAGTATTCCCTTCCCAAACGACTGACAGAGGTAGCCATGCCACCAGAGGCTGACAGACTGGCCTGGGTCGCCATCGAGTCAGTGCAATCTCCAGGACGCAGTGGAATAGCTATCAATGCTATAGGAAGGCCATTGACCATCTCCACTGCACCAGGGAAGCACGACACACCTACAACCTCACACTCATTCACAGGCCCCCAACCAAGGCTCTATCACTTTCATTATTGCCTGAAGCCCTTTTCCCTTGCTGCCACACCCCTCGACCTCCCACGAGGTTGGCATTGCCCTGTAAGTGATTGTGAACATTTGTGTAAGTGTATGAGAATTAATCTCTCTGTTTAGGGCTGAAAGGTATTGTTACACTCTCAGATACCACAACATGGACATAGGTGAGGTTACATGGGAGAGGTGTTTCTGAGAGCCAGCTATAAGATGTGAAATCGAGAGGAAGATGTGTTTCCATGGTGTTGGACTGTATTGACAATTTTTACCCTTGTCGTGCAATATCCCTGTTATATCATGGCCTCTGTACCCACAAGTGTCAGTGTGAATGAGTCGTCTGGGAAACTCTGTGGGCAAGGAGTGCAACACACAGGGACAGGACAGAAATGTTAAGGATGGGCAGTGAATCAGGACTCCGTAAGTCTGCGTGCCATGCTGTACTTGAGTCTGTGACCAAAGGTTTTTCCCTTTAAGACCGAAATCATCAATGAATCCTGCAGAAGCACCTCTTCCCCACAGGTTGAGTCACTTGTGCTGCTGCGAATGTGACTGCCACCATTCTCTCCCCCATTGAGTACTTTCAATTTCCAGCACAATGGAAGGAGACAGTGAGCATTCCTCAGCCTGTGGCTTCCAGCCTCTACCTCAATATCAGTGAGCTCCCAAATGTCCAAATCCTCTTCACAATAGCCTTCTCATGAACCCTGCAGGTTTCACACCTTCCCTGGTGCCCACCTCAACCAAATGAATGAGCCTCCTTTCCAGACTGTCTCTGGTATATAAGGTGAAGCCAGGCTGCTCCTGACTATGGATGACACTCCTCCTACTTTGGACATTCCCAGCAATGCTTTGCTGTATCCTATCAGTGCAGACAGTTCACAATTGCAATTCTGCCATTGCCATACCTGCAGCACCCCCAGTCCCAAGGGTGAACTTTCACAGCAATGACCATCTATTCCCTGCGCCCCCCCTCCAGGGCCCTTTCCCCATTGTTTAATTCTGACAGACCCCACCTGCACTGACCAAACAGTCCCTGGATGGCAATTGCCCAGACACCTAGCCGGTGGAAGTACACTTCCCCAGCTGCATTAGCCCTACCATACGGACTACCCACTATGGACCACAAGACTGACTGTGACCAGCACTCCAAGCTGCAGAGGCATGGATCACTGATGGAACCCATTCTGACTGGATGCCTGAACTGCTGTGGGAGTCTGCCCTAGTCATACTGTTCCCGGGCCCCCTGACTCATAGATACCCCCTTGGCCCCAGTGAGGACTAGTCCCTAAGACTTCAAGACAATGCTGTGCATTTGCTGCATCCACTGCTGACATGTGGAGCAGGAGTAAAGTGGATGTAGCACACTGTTGTACTGTGAGATGTCAGCACCCCCCCAAGCCCCCACCTTGACTGAGGCCTGCTGACCACCACTCAAACTGCCCAGTTCTGTGGTTTCATTAATCATTACCTGAAGCAAAGCAAGGCAGGGATGCAGCCAGGTACATGCTAAATGAGAAGGCACTAAGAGAGCAAGTGAGCAGCCCTGAGATGGAGCCTGGTCCACTCTGCCAGCTGGGTATATGAGTGAAGTGTTCCTTCCATGTTAATCGCTGGTACGTCCTGTAATGCAAATCCGTGCTTCCAAAGTGCACTGCCAGTGTATTGGAGAGGTGCCATGATGGTTGAGGGGGTTGCCAGATGCCAAGTATCAATGCCCATGAACATGGATACATGGCTGTTGCTCGTCGATCATTTCCTCAGCCGCGGTTTGGTCATAGGCAACATGGACGTCATCCAAAGTAAACACTGAGCTGAATCTACCAGGTACACGCTCTGGTTTTCAGATGGATTTTCTCAATATTTAATTTTGTTTGGCAAATTTGGTAGGATGGAAAGCTGCATATTACTAAGGTGTACAGGTCCATCAAGGAGGTATTTAAAGAAGCAATAACCATCCCTTAATTGGCAACTCACTGCTCGCCCAGGGAAAAACTTGTCTCACCACTTATGTAAAAGAGGAAACACAGCGTGATTTACTCCTGACACTGAGAATGGTTCACTGAGTGTCTCTGATTCTACTTCACTTCTCACCATAGCGCCCAGCAGTCAGATCATTGTAAGATTCCAGCCCGAGATACAGTTGTATTGAAAGAGAAATGGGAACTAGTTTCTACACAGTGGGATTTCACATACAGCAATCTGGTATATTGTCAGATAATCAGTTACCAATGTCTATTGTGAAGCAAACATCTTTCAAAAGACTCCATTATGTTCACCTGAGAAGGCAGATGTGGTCTTAGTGTGATCAGTGCAGCAGTTTCTCACTAATGCACTCAAAGAAATGAAATTACTGCATTTAAGTCTCTGAAACAACATTTGAACCACCTCTTCTGCAATGAGATTGCTACTATTGAACCAAGTCATATACAAATAGGGGTCACAATGACAGGTGGTAGAGCTTCAGTGAAATGCAGCTATTCCCACTTTTTTTGTATTCTTTCAATAAAATCCCATTTACCAAGTTGAAGTTATTCTCCTTCACTGAATGTTACTATATAACAAAAAATTGACAGCTTGTTTTACTACATTGACTCGTGGGATATGGATTTCGCTTAGAGGGACAGCATTTATTACCCACCCCAAGTTGCCTCTGAGAATGTGTTGGTGAGCAGCCTTCTTGAACTGCTGCAACCCAGTTTATTTTAAAACTGTTTCATTTCCACTAACATATTTACACCTCTCACATTCAATGCATAAAAATCTTGGAGATCTAAAGGATACCAGCTACTGTGTTTTTAATCATTGAATCCCCACAACGTGAATGCAGGCTATTTAGCCCCTACCAACTCTCTAAAGAGCAGCCCGCACCCCCCACCATGTATTTCCCATGGCTAACACACATTTACCTGGACAATTTAACATGGCTAATCCACCTAACTTGCACAGCTTTGGACTGTGGGAAGCAGACTATACAGACACAGAGAGAACATACCAAATTCACACAGACAAGTGCCTATGGCTGGAATTGAACTCAGGCCCCACATGCTCTGAGGCTGTAGTACTAGTCACTGTACTGTCTTATAGCACAATAAATCTGACAAGCTGATCGCATTAGCAATAGTGAGTGCAGTTGTATAATTAGCACATATGAGCCCATGAAAATTAAAGAATACTTGCACAGACGTATCTCATGTGACATTGGTAATTTTTCAAATGCCAGGGATTTAATTTAGTTTCCCTCAGAAATATCAAATTAGGTAGTTTTCTGTGTTCTTTGGCAATCATAGCATGTGGGCAGAGGTAATGGAGTGGGATGGAGGGGGAGAATGGGGCAAAGCTGTCATCGGGCTGGCTCCAGGAAGCTTCTAGACTGGTGAAAAATTGAGAGTCGCCAAATCAATCAGAATTTTATGAAAACTAAGTAAACATTGCTTGTTCAGGTCAATGAATAGTAAGCCTTGTTTCCAATGATGGTAGGCACTGGCTAAGATGACAAGATGTCTAAATAATACCAGAAGCCAACATATCAGAAATCAGCTCGCAGACACAACCAGCCAATTAGGAATTTTACTCGATATTCAGGCTGCTTTTTGCCCATTCTGTACAGTCATTTTTTTTCTGAAGAAAGTCGTGGCTATAAATCATAAAATCTCATTTGTTTTCCAAAGGTCAGGTCTTAAACTATGAGGCAGCTCAGAATATAAATCAGATTTGAGAGACAAGAATTAACTCTCAATCTCGAAGCGCATACATGATGAATAGCATCAATTTAAATGGACAAAAATTACCAGTAATGAGATTTGTTGATATAGAAAAATCTGGATGTTTCTCTTCAGGGTCAGTATGGCAGTGGGCTCATCCACGGTCTGGGTCTGACTCTTTTCCCACTGTTTTCAGGGCTGAGTTTGTGATGCAAGTCTGGTGGGATGACCACCATCAAGGAGGGATGTGCCAATGTCGTGGTGAACATGCTATCTCTGGAAAATCGGAACACTCCCTCCCGAGTAGCATTATGGGTCAACCCACAGCAGGGCCACTGCAGCGGTTGAAGAAGGCAGCTCACCACCACCTCCTCAAGGGCAACTGGGGATGGGCAATAAATGCTGGCCAGCCAGTGGTGTCCATTAATGAATAGAAAAAAACATTCTGAGGAGGACAGACTTGAAGCCTGCCCAGTTTTACAGGTGACTAAAGCTGACTAAAGCCCCCCTCATTAACATATGCAAATGGCCTCATTTCTGTTCTAGACAGTTGCCCTCAAAAAATGCCCATGCCAATTCCCAGAGAAGACAGAGGCCTACAAATTCTGCATTTCACCAGCCCATTTACCTGCACTTTCAGCCAATGTAGTGGATTGGAGCTGCTGAGTCACACCAGGCTACATCTATCATAGAACGATAAAAAAGGTATGACTCAACCTTTCACAAAATGGAAGGTTTCTGGTTGCTCATTTTTCAGGCATCTTAGAGTGCGGGACCGTTGCTCACACTTTGTTGCTTTAAAGCAATCCAATTTCCACTCCCATGTTTCTAAACTGAGAGAGGCAGGCCGAAAGATTTCCTAAGCTAATTAAAATTTTGGGAGGACATATTACAGTTGCAGAAGGGATGTTTGGGGACTCATCAACTGAGGTAGTATGGGCTGAGGTTAGAAAAAGGAAAGGAGAGGCCACCCTGTTGGGAGTTTTCTATAGGCCTCCGAATAGTCCCAGATATGTAGAGGAAAGGATAGCTAAGATGATTCTTGATAGGAGTGAGAGACACAGGGTAGTTGTCATGGGGGAGTTCAACTTTCCAAATATTGACTGGGAGCACTATAGTTCGAGTACTATAGATGGGTCAGGTTTTGTCCAGTGTGTGCAGGAGGGCTTCCTGACACAGTATATAGACAGGCCATCAAGGGGTGAAGCCACGTTAGACTTGGTACTGGGTAATGAGCCCGGCCAGGTGTTAGATTTAGAAGTAGGTGAGGACTTTGGTGATAGCGATCACAATTCTGTTATGTTTACTTTAGTGATGGAAAGGGATAGGTGTATACCACTGGGCAAGAGTTACAGCTGGGGGAAAGGCAATTACGATGAGATTAGGCAAGATTTAGGGAGCATAGGATGGGGAAGGAAACTGCAGGGGATGGGCATATTAGAAATGTGGAACTTATTCAAGGAAAAGCTCCTCTCTGTCCTAGATGAGTATGTACCTGTCAGGCAGGGAGGAAAATGTAGAGCGCGGGAGCCGTGGTTTACGAAGGAAGTGGAATCTCTGGTCAAGAGGAAGAAGAAGGCTTATGTTAGGGTGAGATGTGAAGGCTCAGTTAGGGCGCTTGAGGTTTACAAGTTAGCCAAGAAGGACTTAAAGGAGAGAGCTCAGAAGAGCCAGGAGGAGACATGAGAAGTTGTTGGTGGATAGGATCAGGGTAAACCCGAAGGCTTTCTATAGGTATTTAAGGAATAAAAGAATGACGAGCGTAAGATTAGGCCCAATCAGGGGTAATAGTGGGAAGTTGTGTGTGGAGTCAGATGAGATAGGGGCAGCACTAAATGACTATTTTTCGCCAGTATTCACTCTAGAAAATGACAACGCTGTCGAGGAGAATACTGAGATACAGGCTACTAGACTAGGTGGGAATGAGGTTCACAAGGAAGAGGTATTAGAAATCCTACAGAGTGTGAAGATAGATAAGTCCCCTGGGCCGGATGGGATTTATCCTAGGATCCTCTGGGAAGCCAGGGAGGAGATTGCTGAGCCTTTGGCATTGATCTTTAAATCGTCATTGTCTACAGGAATAGTGCCAGACGACTGGAGGATAGCGAATGTGGTTCCCCTGTTCAAGAAGGGGGGTTGAGACAACCATGGTAATTATAGACCAGTGAGCCTTATTTCAGTTGTTGGTAAAGTGTTGGAAAATGTTATAAGATATAGGATTTATCAGCATCTAGAAAAGAATAATTTGATGAGGGATAGTCAGCACGGTTTTGTGAAGGGTAGTTCGTGCCTCATAAACCTTATTGAGTTCTTTGAGAAGGTGACCAAACAGGTAGATGAGAGTAAATCGGTTGTGGTGTATATGGATTTCAACAAGGTGTTCGATAAGGTTCCCCACAATAGGCTATTGTACAAAATGCGGAGGAATTGGATTGTGGGAGATATAGCAGTTTGGATCAGAAATTGGCTTGCTGAAAGAAAACATAGGGTGGTGGTTGATGAGAAATGTTCATCCTGGAGACCAGTTACTAGTGGTGTACCGCAAGGGTCGGTGTTGGGTCCACTGCTGTTTGTCATTTTTATAAATGACCTGGATGAGAGCGTAGAAGGATGGGTTAGTAAATTTGCAGACGACACTAAGGTCGGTGGAGTTGTGGACAGTGAAGAAGGATGTTGTAGGTTACAGAGAGACATAGATAAGCTGCAGAGCTGGGCTGAGAGGTGGCAAATGTAGTTTAATGCGGACAAGCGTGAGGTGATGCACTTTGGTAGGAGTAACCGGAAGGCAAAGTACAGGGCTAATAGTAAGATTCTTGGTAGTGTAGATGAGCAGAGAGATCTCGGCGTCCATGTACACAGATCATTGAAAGTTGCCACCCAGGGTGACAGGGTTGTTAAGAAGGCATAGTGTTTTAGCTTTTATTAATAGAGGGATCGAGTTCCGGAACCATGAGGTTATGCTGCAGCTGTACAAAACTCTGGTGCGGCTGCACTCGGAGTATTGTGTACAGTTCTGGTCACCGCATTATAAGAAGGAAGTGGAAGCTTTGGAAAGGGTGCAGAGGAGATTTACTCGGATGTTGCCTGGTATGGAGGGAAGATCTTACGAGGAAAGGCTGAGGGACTTGAGGCTGTTTTTGTTCGAGAGAAGAAGGTTGAGAGGTGACTTAATTGAGAAATATAAAATAATCAGAGGGTTAGATGGGTGGATAGGGAAATCCTTTTTCCTAGGATGGTGACAGCGAGCATGAGGGGGCATAGCTTTAAATTGAGGGGTGAAAGACATAGGACAGATGTCAGAGGTAGTTTCTTTACTCAGAGAGTAGTAAGGGAATGGAATGCTTTGCCTGCAACAGTAGTAGATTCGCCAACTTTAAGTACATTTACATTGTCATTGGACAAGCATATGGACGTACATGGAATAGTATAGGTTAGATGGGCTTGAAATCGGTATGACAGGTCGGCACAACATCGAAGGCTGAAGGTCCTGTACTGTGCTGTAATGTTCTATGTTCTATGTTCTATGTTCTATATTCTATGATGTGGCACAGACCAGCTTAAGGACATGTTTGACTTGCATATGAGCACAAAACAGGAAACAACAGATTACAAAGCAATGAACCTGAAGCAAGATTAAAAGAACAAATATGTGGAACAGGTTCTCTTCAATGTAACTCCTTTGTACAGAAACACAATAGCAGGAATAGTCCAGATGCAAGTTCCAAGGCAAAGCGATACAGATTTAATTTTAAATGTAAGATAGATAAACTTTTGCTTAGCAAAGATATATAAGGGATTTGGGCCAAAGACGAGTATATGGAGTTGGGCCACAGATCAGCCATGATCTCATTGAATTGTGGAACAGGCTCAAGAGGCTGAACAGCTTCCTCCTGTAAATATGTTTATGTGTTCCTAACAAAAAAAGGGGCAAAATAATGAGATAGAGGAACTATCTTGTTGTGTATGGATGTTGTTCAACAATGATGGCATAGGAGCGGTATGAGGATGATGAACATTCTGATATTTTGAAACGAGTCGTTTTGTACTGAAGTCTCCCTTGTCAAATGGGTCGCATCAAATCTCAGTTGATTCTTCATCGATGTTTGAGACATGAAGCCTCTTTCGGTATTCATGCTTTCATGTTCTAATTTTGTTCAAGCAAAGATTTTACATGCTTCCTTATTTATTTTAGTTATAAATTACATTATAAGTTGACAAACAGTGCGAAAGCCGACTCCTTTTTCTCATTTACCATCTTCCCTTGTACTGCCCTTTCCCATTTCCTGCAGAAAACAACAGGGCAATGTAGACAAGAGAATTATTTCCAAATAACTGGTAGGACATAGGCCACTTAGGCGTTTGTTCCTGTTAAAGGGGTTCACCTAGTCATTGCACCCTGCTAAGATAGAAGCAAGGATAGAAGCAATCACATTCATAGCCCAATACTTCTCTATCCTCACTAGATTTAGACTACTGATTGGAAAAAATTGCATTGAAGGCTTTGGGTGGAATCTTCCCTGTCCCCGAATGATGTAGTGTGGCAACATTATGGCTTTAAGAGGTATGCTTTGTCCTGGTTTTATTTGAATAGAGGTTTTAAGACAGAGATAATGAGCTGTCTATTGAAATCCCTTAAAGTAAACAGCTTATGAGGCCTTGGAGATGGTTTTAAGAGTTGGAATAATAAAAGCAGCCTGGTTGGGTGGGATCAAGTCAGACCAGGGTTTCTAATATTTCAGTAGCAATTGTTGCTGGGTCTTGAAGCTGGGTAGAAGCTGCAGTGCTTTTCTTCTTGTTTCTCTCTCTCTCAAAGATTTCTTTTGATGTCTCTCCTCCTGGAATGGTGAATTGTCTGGAAAACAATTTATTTTTCTGGATATGTTTAATGGATGTTACTACACTGGAACAGTTAATTAATAATAATGACTGTATCTATTGTTAAGCATTTTGTTAGAGTTACAGCTAAGTAAATTGTTTTCTTTATTCTTTCTTTTGCTGTATTTTATCTATCGTGTATGAATAAAGTGTGTTTGGCTCAAAGTCGAGTAGTTTGGCCAGTTGAAATGCATCTGGAATGCAATAATTTACACTTACCTTCAAAATAAGAAAACAGTAGGGCCTAGACTATCTTCCAAATATATTTTGAAGGGATTTGGTCTGGTCCATAACAATCAGCAAAGCTGAGAAAGCTGGAAGAAACAAGCATCAAGGTGCTCCTTGGCAATGAGAGCAAAATGCTAGAAAGCAGCAACAGACCTACGTGCATGAATTTGCAAGCGTTAATGTCCTTATAATTATGTCATCTCACCTGTTGATAAACATCTTCCTTTTCTCCCATCCTCTGGATATAAACTAGACAATAAAAATTCCAGAAGCCAGGGAAATAACCTGGTGACTACAGCTCTCTGCTTTCTCCTCTGGCCCTCCATCACTCATCAACATCTCAGGCTAATGACGGGGCATGTCCCTTAACCACCAGGATGAGCAGACCCCCATAGTGAAGCAGGGTTCCAAATATTCTTTGTCTGACATGCCCAGGCCAAAAAAAAAACAGTGGACCACCAGTGCTTGCCCAGGTGCGTGACTCTTTTTTAAAGATGGTGCTGGTGCCAGGAGTCCTGGTTGGCTCGGCAAGAGCCAGTACTTCTGTCCCTGGCAAGAGAGACATCATGCAAGTGGAACACCATGGAAGCATGGACCTTGAAGCGCGTTTGGGAAGATAGTGCAAGAATATTCATTTGGCCTCATGGAGAGAAGCCATACACGAAGCTCACCAGAATTGTTACTTTGCTGATTTTTAGTAAAATTCAAACCACCGTTTCACTCAAGCTATTGTATTATTTACCCCTTCATGAGCTATGGATGTCGCTGGTGTTTGTTACGCATTGAACTGAGCAGCTTTCCGTACAGGGCCTTTGCAGAGGGCCAGATATACTAACAGTGTATCAAATCTTCCCTGATCATAGAATCCCTATAGTGCAGAGAGAAGCCATCTTGCCCATTGAGTCTGCACTGACCCTCTGAAAAGCATCCCTCTCAGACCCAGTCCCTCTGATCCCTTAACCCCGCATTTACCATGGCTACCTCACCTAGCCTACTGACCAAGTACAAATTAACATGGTCAATCCAACTAACTTGATATATATTAACAGCCTGGATCTTGGCTTGTAGAGGACAATTTCAAAGTTTGCAAATGACACAAAATTTGGAAGAAATCCCAGGAGGGAAGTGAGAAATTCCAAAAGGAATGACCACAAGGGATTGTAGATTTAGGATAAGGCACAGCAAAGCTGAGGAGAAATTATTCCTCTCAAAGGGTCATGAATTTCACCCATCCCAGAATGCAGCAGGCATTTAGTAAATGTAAGGAGGGAACAGACAGGTTTTAATTAAACGAAGGGTTATGGAGAATAGTTGGGAAACTGGAGTTGAGGCCAAGATGAGATTGGCCACGATCATGTATTTCTTGAGATTAGATTCCCTACAGTGTGGAAACAGGCCCTTCAGCCCAACAAGTCCACACCGCCCCTTGAAGCATCCCACCCAGACCCGTCCCTCTATAACCCACACACCCCTGAACACTAAGGGCAATTTAGCATGGCCAATCCACCCAGCCTGCACACCTTTGGACTGTGGGAGGAAACCGGAGCACCCGTAGGAAACCCACGCAGACACGGGAAAAATGTGCAAACTCAACACGGGGCAGTCGCCCGAGGTTGGAATCGAACCCGGGTCCCTGGCGCTGTGAGGCTACAGTGCTAACCACTGAGCCCATGTCGCCCTATGTATGATGAAGGAACAGGCTTGAATTGCCCCCTACTGCTCCCAGTTCTTATCTTCTTATGCCCTTCAATACACAAGTTAATGGAGTGGATGGATAGGTGGCAAATGACTTTCAATACAGAAGTGTGAGGCGAAGCATTTTGGTAGGGAGAATATTGGAACGAAACGTAAAATTGCAGGTACAAATCTAGAGGGCATACAGGAGCAAAGGAAGCAGAGAAGACCGGGGTGTGTATGCGCATACACTATGGAAGGTAACAGGACAGTTAGAGCAGCAATAAATAAAGCATAATTATGAGGCTTATAACTCGAGAATTCTCGACTTTAGTGATCGAGGTACAGAGTACAAAAGCAGTGAGGTGGTGTTGAATTTGTTTAAGAGACCCATGGGTGTTTTGCTGGAGTACTTGCCATGGTTCTGAGCTGCAAAACCATTGGAAATCGTGTAGAAGTGATTTTCAAGTGTGGCTCTAGGGATGAGAAACTTCTGTGATGAGGATAGATTGAAGAAATTGGGATGGTTCTCTCAGGAGAAAAGAGGGCTGAGAGGAGGATTGATAGAGGCTTTCAAAATTACAAACAGGCTGAATAGAGTAGAAAGGGAGAAACCGATCCTGCTCATAGAACCAGCGACAACAAGAGGGCATGAATTTAATGTGATCTGCAGAAGAAGCAAATGAGGAAAAACATTTTCAATCAGCAAGTAGCGAGGTTACAGAAAGCATTGCCTGGTGAAGGCAATTTAATTAAGGTACTGAAGATCACATTGGATGATTATTTGGCTGAAATGACTGTGCAATGTAACATTTCTGAGATTCTCGGTTAATTCTCCAGTTTCCTCCGAAACTGCCCTCGCTTGTAGCTCTCTGTCAGCAATGTATCCTTCACTGTCTTGCTATGGATAATTATAGAATCCCTACAGTGCAGAAGCAGGCCGTTCAGCCCATTGAGTCGTCGCCAACCCTCTAAAGAGGATCCCAGCCACACCCACCCCATCCCTGTAACTCTGCATTTCCCATGGCTATTCCACCTAGCCTGCACACTGCTGGAGATTATGGGCAATTTAGCATGGCCAATCCGCCCTAACCTGCACATCTTCGGACTGTGGGACGAAGCCAGGGCACTCTACATGGACACTGGGAGAATGTGCAAACTACACACAGACAGTTGTTCAAGGCTGTAATCAAATCTAGGTTCCTGGTTCTGTGAGGCAGCGGTGCTAACCACTGAGCCACCGTGCCGTCCCTAAATATTGGTAGAATTTAGGCTCATTAAGGTGAGGATCATCAGGGCTGAGAAGTGAAATATGTTTCCATGATTTGAACCTAATAAAAAAGATTTCAGTGAGAAATATCACCACCAGATGCAGACTGAAGCTTTCCAAATTCTGCAGCAGCGCCAACTTCAGAAGAACACCCCCTACTGACACAATGCAAGCTCTTCCATTTTTCATACCAGAAATCCTCTGAGCTTCTCTGCTTGAGGTGGCCAATTAGTGCTGAATTACAGGTCATTTTGAGCCTTGGATGTTCTTGTGCTTGGAACTAGGTTGAGACAGTCAAACTCAGGTCATGCAGGATCGTCACAGCCATTAGATAAAACACAAATGCAACCAGCTCCAAGTTTTTGGCGAACAATATAGTCAAAAATCTCTTTATTTAATTTCAAAGCAGCTAGCTCCCACTGAAACAGCAGCTCCAATTATTGACATTCACAGAGATCACGCATTTATCAGGGCACAAGTATCGTTGCTTTTAATGCGGAACTGAACTTTAGTAAATCAGTAACCTTGAATTGACAGCAGCAAATTGGACTCAAGTCAATCCCACCTTCACCTTTGAAGCAAAATATTGTTTCAAGTCCCCATGCAGACTGGCTGCATTCTTTCTCATTGCGATCTTCAAAGAGTTATTTCCTCACCTCAACAATGTGAGTGGAATAATTTTGTTCCTTTAACATCACATTGGACAGTGTGAGGAAATAAGATGGAGAAGCTATAGTTTGCAGGTGAAATATTCAGGTCAATGAGGTTTAACCACAAAGGGACTTGGTGGGTTTTTTTTCATTCATAGCATTTATTGACCATCATGTAGGGCAGTTAAAAGAGAGCTAGATTGCTGTGGGTCTAGAATCACATGTAGTCCAGGCCAGATAAAAATGGCAGGTTCCTTCCCTGAAGGACAGTGGTGAACCAGATGGGTTTTTAATAACAATTTTTTCATGGTCATCATTAGGCTCCTAATTCCAAATTTTTATTTGAATTCAAAATCTACCACCTCGTATGCTAGGATCTATTCCCAGGCCCCCAGGACGTTACCTAAGTCTCTGGATTAATAGTTCAGCAATAATACCACTAGGCTATTTTGTTTCCTGAACCAGTCTGTGTTCACTTGCAAAATCCATGTTGGGATAGCAGACATGGCAGGGAGATACTACATCAACCTTTGGTAATACGTACCCATCATGCACTGTGTGCCTGAAAATCGGCTACTAGCAACTTAGTGTTCGATGGAGGCACCAGAGAGCAATTAACATTGATCAATGCTGCTGTTCGTGGGATCAGGGTCACCTCACGTACGCGGAGCAGTCAAGTCCCTCTTTGGGACACATGTCGGATTTCCCACTACTCCTTGCTATTGAATATTTGACTGACTATAGAAGGGTGATTGGCTCAGCCAGAACCCAATCACTGCAACGCTCAAATTCAACACTTTTCATAGTCTGTCATCCCTGCTGTAGCCAACAGATAAATTGTACCACTAACTAAACATCCGAGTAAAGCTTACAGCGCACATTAAGTTTATGTGTAGCATAATCGAACAAATCCATTTGATAAGATAGCATTCTGCTTGGACCTGAATACTGCTTGCTTTCTTGATCCCCTTGAAGAAGGCACACAATCCTTTACCACCAATCCCACTGTTCCTCAGTGTTTTAGCAGAAAGTTAGAGACTTAAAGAGCAAAGCTCAAAGAAAGCCCAATGGTAATAACAGACCTGATTATATTAGATAGTGTTTCCTCACAGAACACAGAATTCAAGATGTATTTGTTTAACCCATTGAATTCCACAATGAACTTCAGAAATCCTCAATGCTAGAAGACTAGAGCCACAATAACAATGCATATGCTGTTTGGGATGCACTTTTCTTATCCAAAGGGCCATAAATTATATGGATAATACCAGATCCAATTATTATCCACACTCTGGTGAGCTGGCATCTAAAATTTTGTTATTGTTTTCAGCTTTTTTGACAGCTTCTAGGATACCAGCAAGGATACCAGCAAGGACTGGCATATGTGTATCCCAATCCTGTTTCCAGTGTTGGCTATTTTAACATTGTTAACACTAAGTAAGGGAGACTGACTGGGATCGTCCAGTTTATGTTCAGTATTGCCGAGCAACATTTTGCCTGCCTGGAGTTGGGAAGCTGGTGGATAGTGGGGAGGTCAGCAGTCCTGGAAGGCCTGCATGGTCTCCATAGCTACATTGGAGATTCCTCCCCTAATACCCTCACCAAAAATCCACATCCCTTCTTAGAAAAAGACCACCACCACAACAATCACCAGAGTGGTGGGGCTTAGCTGAATTTTGTTTTATTTTCAATTAACTCCTTTAAAACAATAGTAGCAGAGATAGTGTCTTTCTACTGAAGCGCCCTCTAAGATACCTTTCTCAGCGGCTGACCTCTGGTCTCATCTCTCCAGCTTAGAGGTCTCACCTTTAACCAGGCATGGAACCTGTCTCCACACTGATTTTGGCCCTGATCCAATTTACAACTGATTTCCCCCAAGAGGTGGGTTCAGAAACTCAGATCAATATCATGTCCTGCATCCTGCCTCCAGAACAAACATTCAGACCATAGACTTTACTCATCCAGTGAAGGAACACTGGACTTAACCTGAGAGATCAAATCAATTATAGTTTTAGCGTCTTTAAGTATTTTCACTTGTTTTGAGCGTATAGGTTAGATGAACACTTAAATACAAAATGTGGAGAATTTATTTCTTCACTCAGAGGATTGTAAACCTTTGGAATTCTCCATCACAGAGAGCTATGGCTTTGAGTATATTTTGGGTAGAGATTGATAGTTTTCTGATTAGTGATGGCCTACAGGTTCACGGGGATAATGTAAGTAAAATGGCATGGAAGTGTTCAATCGGCCACGACCATATTGAATGGGAGGGCAGACTTAATGGGCTGAATGGTCATCTCCTGTTCCTATGTTCCTAAGTAAGTGTCAAATGCTTTGTTACACATTGTCAGCTTGATGTTGTTCCGGGTTGGCACTGTCTATTACATCACCTTGAAATGGCATGACGGGGGCTAAAGAGCCACATCAATGTGAGATTAGAGTGACGTGTAAGCCTGACGTGTTGGATGGCTTTCCTTCTCTAAGAGGATATTGTTTCACCAGTCAGGTTTTCGAAGACAGCTGCACTGGCCTGTATCCATCATACGCCAGCAAAGCTAGCTTGGCTACTTAAATTCCCTGAAAAATTGCACGTTAACCTAACATTTTGTTTCCCACAAGTTGTTAATTCTCCTTCGTCCTTTGATTATAATTTTTAAACAAATATTGTAGCAGCAAAAAAAAAGTTGTGGCATCTGTCATCCTAATTAGCACCAAAAATACACAATGGCCTAGATTTTTCAAGCGATGTTTGTCAGATCGCTGTTGTGTTTGTAAACTATCCCAACCCGACACTGAAGTGCATTCCCACTGCCATCTTCTGACCATGTTTTTCACAGAGTAGTGGCAGCACAGTGCCCATCGGGAATCTTCATCTGAGTGGAGTAGAGTCTGAAGACAAGACACGGCTTACTTTTTAACAGCTCCAGCTGGAGTGCAGTAAATTTAAATATCCACTTTAAATGTGTTGAATGAGTGAATGGAGCACATGAGCTCAGTAAGTGGGTAAGGAATGGGGTGTGTCGGGGACTTGGTTGGGAAATGATCAAGTTGGGTGGGTCGAGGGGTTGGGAAGAGTGTGTTGGTGGATAAATGGTTAAAGAATAGTTGGATGAGTGGCTAGTTGGGTCAAGGGGATAGACAGGTCAGAATAAAGGGCTAGTCAGTTTGGGATGAGCAGTGAGTGTGGTGGAGCAGAGCCGTAGAGTCATTGAGCTGTCCAGCATGGAAACAGACCCTTCAGTCCAACTCATCCATGCCAACCAGATATCCTAAATTAATGTCGTCCCATTTATCAGCATTTAGCCCATATCCCTCTAAATCTTTCTTTTTTCAAATACCCATCCAGATGCCTTCTAAATATCGTAATTGTACCAGCCTCTACAATTTCCTCAGGCAGTTCATTCTGGACACGTTCTACCTTCTGTGTGAAAATGTTGCCCCTTAGGTCCCTTTTAAATCTTTCTCCTCCCACCTTAAACACATGCCGTCTTGTTTTGGACTTCCCTATCCAGGGAAAAGGCTTTGGCTATTCATCCTGTCCATGCCCCTCTTGATTTTATAAACTTCTATAAGGTCACCCCACAGCCTTTGACGCTCTGGGGAAAATAGTCCCAGCCTATTCAGCCTCTCCCTGTAGCTCAAGCCCTACAATCCTGGTAATATCCGTCCTATGGCGGGGGGACCAGAATTACACGCTGTATTCCAAAAGTGGGCAAACCAATGTCTAAGTGATGTTTGGAAGGCAGTCAAAGGGTCTACTTAATTGAAAGGTCAACAACGAGCGGCAGAATTTTCAGGTGAATGGTAAACCTAAGAAAGTTTAGTGTCGATTTAAGGAAAGATTTTGTCACCCAGAAGGAGGTAGGAATCTGGAATACACAGCCTGTGAGGGTGGTTGAGGCAGGAAACCTCAGAATGTTTAAAAAATGTTTCGATGAACACACTAAACGTCAAGAAGCTAAGTGCTGGACAGAGATATTAGTGCAGAAGGTCAGTGCAGACTGATGGACAGAAGGGCCTCTTTGAATTCTTTGATTCTATGATTCTAAGTCCAGAAGTTGTAATTCTACATTGTCCTCCAGTTCTGTTTTTGAACAAAATATTGCAACATTCAAAATAATTGTGTTTTCTGTCATCCTAGTAACACGAGGTAGATGAGGGCTTAGTCTGACCAATGCTTGCTGGGTAAACACCCACCAACTCCAATTCAGAGACTGGGAAATTTACTGAATGATTCTGGGAGAAGGGAAATTTCTCATTGGAAGTTGAAGCTTCCTGGATTTCCCACATAGGCCAGTGCTTCAGAACCTTTTTCCAGCCCCAAAGTGCATCTTCGGTCACATGTGCTGTCTTCAAAGGTATGGAGACTGGAGATCTATCCACTGACTAAATTTAACTGCAATCATACTTTCATCAATGAGCAAAGAAGTTGGTTTAATCTAAAAGATAGGCATAAATTAAGCAGATACAGTCTCTGATTTTGATTTTTCTCATACCAGCTGGAAAAGCATTATTTCTTACATTGTACATTCTACTTGTAGGAGGCTGTAATAATGAATCTTCTGAAACCATATTAATACATTTTCTAGCTCGATCATGATGGAATGTTAGGATGTGACCTGAATTGGATAATCTATATTGAGGCCATACAGATACTGACACTGTTCTCATAATAAATCTGGGATGTCAATACAAATAACATTAGATCGGGTTGAGCTACTTTCTTCAGTTGCTGCAGTCATTGTGTTGTAGGTACATCCAAATGCTCCCAGGGAGGATGATTGTGGTCTATGAGCCAGAGGCAGTGAAAGACTCGAGTTCCAAGACAGGATGGTGTGTATCTTGGAGGGGGAGTTTGGAAGTGTTACCATCACCATATGTCAGCTGTCTTTGTCCTTCTAGGTTGCGGAGGTCAAAGGCTTGGCAGCTAGTTTTGAAGAAGCATTCGCTGATTGTTGCTGAATTATAGATGCCACTGTGCACCCAGGATGCTGTGGAGGAAAGGAATGTTCAAAGTGGCAAATGAAATGATAATCAAGTGTGCTGCTTAGCCTTAGTTGGAGTCAAGCTTCTTGGAGCTGTATTCTTGGCTTGTGACTTCTAGGCAGTGGACAGGGCTTTGAGGAATAAGGCGTTCATTACTAATCACATAATTCCCAGCCTCTAAGCTGTAGCCACAAAATATCTATGGCAGGTGCAGTTTAGTTTCTGATCGCTTCTTTCTCAGTACAATGTGTGTTTCACTTGGATCTGGGGGACTTGGTCACTGCCTTTATCCCCGCCGACTCAGTGTGCTTGGCAGCAGCAGGCACATGGCACTCTAGATCTCCCAGGAACTGAAGATGCTGCGCTTGTTGCAATGGGCCAAGCAGAAAGCCTCCCTGGAAAATATCATACGTGATAGAGCTCCTGACGCTCATGGCCTTAGAGGAGATGCCAGTTTCAGGGTGAATCTGCTTCATCACTCTGTAGAGGTGGATGCTACGACTTTCTTTCCTGGACTTTCTCCTTTCCTTGCGGCTTTTCATTGGTGCCTTTTTCATTTCTTTCTTAGCACCCACTTGGGCAACCTACTCTTCCTTTTCCTCAACCATGATAACAGTCATCTTCAGGCACAGACATTGCTGACGAATGGCAAACATTAGTTGTCGGTGGGGGGGTGGGGGGGGGGAATGCAGCGATGGTAATGCCATTGAAAGTCAAGGGGACTTAGTTTTTCCCTTAGTGGAGATATTTATTGCTTGGCACTTGTGTAGCATTAATATTATTTACCACTTATCAGCCCACGCCTGAATATTGTCTCAGTCTTGCTGGAAGCGGACTCCCTCAGTATCTGGCAAATTGTGAACGTGTGCAATCGGCAGCAAACATTCCCACTTCTGCTCTTAAGATGAAAGAGACGTCATGAACGAAATAGCAGAAGATATCTGAGTTAGAGAAGAGATAACAAGGGGTACAGCTGGATGAACATGGTGGCTCAGTGGTTAGCACTGCAGCCTCACCGCGTCAGGGACCCGGGTTCGATTTCATCCTCAGGTAACGGTCTGTGTGGAGTTTGCACATTCTCCCCGTGTCTGTGTTAGATTTCACCAGGTGCTCTGGTTTCCTCCCGCAGTCCAAAGATGTGCAGGCTAGGTGGTTCGGCCATGCTAGATTGCCTGTAGTGTTCAGTGGTGTGTGGATTGTAGGGGGATACGTCTGGGTGGGATGCTCCAAGGGGCAGTGTGGACTTGTTGGGCTGAAGGGCCTGTTTCCACACTGTAGGGAAGCTAATCTAAACAAAGCAGGCCAGGCAACATCAGATAAGCAGGGAAACTGGTGTTTCAGGCCTGGACCCTTCTCCAGAAATCGGGGAGGGGAAGGGGACTCGGAAATAAATAGCAAGGGTGGGAGGCGATGAAGGAAGGTAGATAAGTGAGCAGATAGGTGGAAAGAAGACAGAGAGGTCAAGGAGGCGGGGATGGAGCCAGTAAAGGTGAGCGTAGGTAAGGAGTTGGGATAGGGTTGGTCAGTAGAGGGAAGATGGACAGGTCAAGGAGGCGGGGATGGGGCCAGTAGGTAGGAAGTGGGGGTGGGGGTTGGTCAGTGAGGTGGGAGGAGCGGGTAGATGGGAGAAAAGGTGGACAAGTCAGGGAGGCGAGGATGAATTGGGCTAGTTTTGGAGTGAGGTCGGGGGTGGAGAGATTTTGAAGCTTGTGAAGTTCACATTGAGGCCATTGGGCTGCAGGGTTCCCAAGTGGAATTTGAGGTGCTGTTCCTGCAACCTTCGGGTGGCATCATTCTGGCACTGGAGGAGGCCTAGGATGGACATGTTGTCCAAGGAGTGGGAGGGGGAGTTGAAATGGTTTGTGACTGGGAGGTGCAGTCGTTTGTCACAAACTAAGTGTAGGTGTTCCACAAAGTGGTTTACAAGCCTCCGCTTGGTTTCCGCGATATAGAGAAGGCCACAATAGGAACAAGCGATACAGTTTACCACATTTGCAGATGTGCAGGCGAACATCTGTTTAATGTGGAAAGTTTTCTTGGGGCCTGGGATGGAGGTGAGGGGGGAGGTGTAGCACTTCTGGGGTTGCAGGGAAAAATGCCAGGGTTGGTGGGACTAGCAGGGAATGTGGAGTAGATGAGGGAGTTACAGAGAGACCGGTCCCTCTGGAAGGCAGATAAGGATGGGGAGGGGAAAATGTCCTTGGTAGTGGGGTCAGGTTGCAAGTGGCAGAAGTGGCAGAGGATGAAACCAACCCCACCCCCATTTCCTACCTACCAGCCTCATCCCAACCTACTTGACCTGCCTATCTTCCCTCAACTGACCAACCCTCATTCCAACTCCCAACCTACACTCACATTTACTGGCTCCATCCCTGCATCCTTGACCTGTCGTCTTCTCTCCACCTATCTGCTCCTTTATCCACCTTCCGTCATCACCTCCCCCCCTCTATTTATTTCAGAGTCCCCTTCCCCTTCCCCAGACCCAAAAGGTCAGCTTTCTTGCTCCTCTAATGCTGCCTGGCCTGCTGTGTTCATCCAGCTCTACACCTTGTTATCTCACATAAGTTCACATTGAGACCACTGGGCTGCAGGGTTCCCAAGTGGAATTTGAGGTGTTGTTCCTGCAATCTTCGGATGGCATCTTGCTAGCACTGGAGGAGGCCAAGGATGGACATGTCGTCCAAGGAGTGGGAGGAGGAGTTGAAATGGTTTGTGACTGGGAGGTCACCTTCAAATGTAGCCACTCTTGTAAGACAGAAAACATGATAGCCATTAGAACGCAGCAAGAAATACACTAATGATTGAAAGGGTGTGGAAATGCATTGAAAGAAGGAGCAATACACATGGTTTTTTTGGACCTATGACCATTATTCATAAGAGGTTGTGAATCAATATTAAACAGTATTGGAAAACAAGGTTGATGAAAATATATGTATGGTTTGGCCTAATCTGAAGGATTGTTATTTGAAATGAACATTCTTCAAATGGGACCAGAAATTAACAGATGCTTGTTCACATAAATGTAAGGATGACATGAAATTGACAGAAAAGAAACATACAATGTGCCAAGATTGTGTTTATTCCAGAGAACTTGGAAAGCTTCAAAAATCAATAAAAGGTTGACCCCAAGAAAGGTAGAAGATAAACTTTGAGGATAAACTTGCAAGTAATGTCAGAACAGACAGCAGGCGTTTCTAAAAGGAGAGGCCAACGTTCACTTAGGCCCTTCAGAGAACAAAGTTGAGGAAATAATAAGGGGAACTACGAAATTGCACAGGAGTTGAATAAATATTTTGCATCAATCTTCACACTAGAAGGCACAACTAGAATTCCACAAACATTCAACAGTCAAGGGGCAAAATGGGAGATTACAGTAACTTCACTAGTGTAAAGGCATTTAGGAAACTAATAAGGCTAAAGACCAATAAGTCCCCTGGACCAGAGGATACATCCTAGGATGTTAAAGGAAGTATCTACAATGGTGGTGGTTGTACTATTCCAAGAATCCTTAGATTCTGGAAAAATTCCAGAGGACTGGAAAATTACTAATGTAACATCTCGATTTAAAAAGGGAAAGAGACAAAAGAAATCACATGACTGTAAGGCACTTAGCTTAAAAACTGCTATTGGGAAAATATTCGAATCTATCATACATAATGGAAGAGCATTTTGAAATATATAATATGATCCAGCAGAGTAAACATAACTTCATGAAGGTGAAATTGTGACTGACAAATTAATAAGAATATTTTGCGGAATTAACAAGCAGAATGGACAAAGGGAAAGCAGAGGATGTAATGTATTTAGATTTCCAGATAGAATTTGATGTGGTTCAGTGGCTAGTACTGCTGCCTCAGTTGCAGGGGACCAGGTTTGATTCCATCCTTCCGTGAATGTCTGCACATTCTCCTTGTGGCTGTGTAGGTTTCCTCCAGCTGCTGTGGTTTCCTCCCACAGTCCAAAGATATGCAGTTTACTTGGGTTGGCCATGCTATACTGCCTATAGTATCCAGGAATATGTAGGCTAGATGTATTAGCCATGGGAAATACAAGGGAAAGCGTAGGGGTGTGGATCTGGGGAACAACTGCTTTCTGTTCACCCTGTCCATGCCCCTTATTATTCTTTAAAACTCAATCAGGTCCCTTTCTCAGCCTTCTCGGCTCTATAGAAAACAATCGGAACTTATCTAGCCCTTTTTCAATAGTGCAATCTTGGTAACATCCTAGCGAATGTCCTCTGCACCCATTCCAATGCAATTGATTGAGGGTAGATGCAGAAAAGTATGTTCCCTCTGGGAGAAGCTAGGACCAGAGGGCAGCATCTCAGAATAATGTATCACCCAATTAGGACAGAGATCTGGAAGAATTTCTTCTCTCAAAGGGTGGTGAATCTGTGGAATTTTTTATTGCAGAGGCATGTTGTGGTTGGGTCAAAATGTCTACTCAAGGCTGGAATAGACAGATTTTTAATTCGTAAGGAAATCAAGGGAAAAGGCATGAAAGTGGAACTGGGGGTTATCAGATCAGCCATGAATGGAGGGTCAGGCTCGCTGGGCTGAATAGCTTACTTTTGCTCCCACATCTTATGGTTTTATGTTTGAATTGGATTCCCAAAGAAGCACAACAAATTAAAAAATCAAATCAGCACTTGAATGGAAACAAAATATTAGTTATATAACTATAAGCAGCACAGATCGTATACTCTGTAAAATGTAGCAGTCCCTTGCTGTGTGTCTGGGAAAGAGATTTGTGACCTGCCAAGGGCAGCGAGGATTGAATACTGGTGAAATGTCTATTCCACAGACCGAGTCAGAAGATGCATTATATCATACCAGGAGAATTCATTTCAAATCGACAGCATATTCTAAACTGCCATTGTTCCGCTCTCTCAACCTCTCACTGTCAGTGTGTGCTCCTAGTACAGTAGCTTATTTCAAAACCCTTATTTATAAATAGTGTCAGTGAATTCATGCTTGCAAACTATAAGGCCTGCTGTCATAGTAACCAGTTGAAAGTCTTGGATGCTTTAGAAAAGTTAAAACATTGGTATTGTCGTGCTACTGATCAAAATTAGGCTCACTGTGCTGCCTTTCTCTCTCTCTCACACACACACAGACACACACACATTCACACTCTTTCTCTCACTCTCCCTCTCATTCCCTGTCAAACTCTCTCTTCCCGTTAAAGAGATTTCCCCTTGATCTAGCCTTCTCTGCAAAGTCTCATTTGAACATGTGGATTTAGGCTGTCTCTTTGTAGTTATGTCATTTTTTTCCGTTATGGTTTCCTATTTCTTTCTTTTGTTTTAGAATCACAGAATCCCTATAGTGTGGAAATAGGCCAAATGGCCCAACAAGTCCACACTACTCCTCCAAAGAGCATCCCACCCAGACCCATCCCCCTTTCCTGTAGCCCTGCATTTCCCGTGGCCAATCTACTTAACCTGCACATCTTTGGACTATTGGGAGGAAACCGGAAAACCCAGCAGAAAGCCAAGTAGATACTGGGAGAATGTGCAAACTCCACACAGACTCCAAGGGTGGAATCGAACCCGGGTCCCTGGCGCTGTGAGGCAGCAGTGCTAACCAGTGACTCACCGTGCTGCCTTTCTCTCTTTCTCTCTCTCTCTCTCTCACACACACACACTCACACACACACTCACTCACTCTCTCTCTCTCTCCCTCTCTTTCTCTTGCTCTCCTTACTCTCTCTTGCTCTCTCTCTCATTCTCTGTCTTGCTCTCTCTTTCACTGTCCTCTCTCTACCCCTCTCTCTCACCTCCTCCTCCTCTATATCTGTCCCTTTTCTCCATGGGGGGAGCACAATAGTGAACATCAGCTTACTGTCCTGCCAAAGAAACACAGCAGAGCCCCAAAGCATTTTCACACTTGCCTTCCATTTACGTTCAACGAGCAATCCAATGACCCTAAACTAACAAAGGGCTGTACAAAAACAGATTGTTGACAACTTGTTTATGACTTTGTTTGCTAGAACAGGTTTTATTTAAAATTTCAAAACACATTATTTTGTTATAACCTGTATATATTTGTCATATCGACATAAACTTCAGTTGCTTCATTTTAGTGGTAAATAAACATTAGAAATACTCAAGGTAGTTGTTCACTGCAAAGAGAAAGAACTAGTAGCATTTGCAGATTTTGAACAAATTACAATGTGTAAATTTTAATGACATTTAAGTTTGCCTCTGCTTAAGCAATGTTAGCAGTACATGATGTTTTGCCATGAAGATTATTCCCTTGTTGTTGGTTTTATGTTACATTTCATACTCTCGATTGCTACAGTCTATAGACAAGGTTGCAGGGCAGAGTTGGAAAATGGTCTCAAAAATACCCGTCAATAGCTTAAATCTGTGAATTGAACTGTTGGTTCATTTTGCAGTGTTGCTCAATGTCGCTTGATTCATAAGGTGTTGAAAGTAAGCATCATCCTCCAAGGACAGTGCTCCCTTTGTTCTTTTGAAGTCAGTTCACGAGTTCCATCCCAGTACAACATGAACAACGAGGAGGTAGCACATCCCAATAGTTGTGGAAACAAGCATCATCGGAAAGCCGAGTCTGAAAGGAAATTAAGGACAGCTAAACAGTTAATGACAAGACATGTGAAAATTTAGTGCAATACGGGGCACATCTAGATGACGACTTGTTCAACAAGTAAGCCACACTTGTATGGACACAAGTACCTGAATGCCTATTGTATTTTGGGAACCAGGAATACAATAAATCTGGATGAATAGCAGGAGATAAGAAAGCTGCCTGGAGACAAAAGTAATTAGATCAACTGCAGAAATGAAACATTTCCCTACAGTAGTAATGGAAATAAAAATTGTTGTGCATATATAATGTGACCAATGTCCATGAAGCTTGTTTCAGATCCAAAGGATAAGTTGACATTTTATGTTTTTACACATATTATTTCCATTTTTAAAGGTAATGATGAATATTTGTCAAAAATAAGAGGAAAGCATATGTCAGGTATAGACAGCAGAGATCAAATGAATTTCTTGAAGAGAATAAAGGAGTAGGAGTATATTTAAGAAGGAAATCAAGAGGGCAAAACAGGGACATGAAATAGCTTTAGCAAATAAAGTTAAGGAGAATCCAAAGGGATTCTACAAATACATTAAGGAAAAATGGGTAACTAATGAGAGAATAGGGCCCCTTAAACATCAATTGGGTAGGTGATGGCCGAGTGGTATTATCACGACACTATTAATCCAGCTAATGCCCTGAGGAACCTGGGTTCGAATCCTAGCAGGGCAGATGGAATTTGAATTCAATAAAAAGTGGTCTGGAACTAAGGATCTAATAATGACTGTGAATCCATTGCCGATTGTCAGGAAAATTCCATCTGGTTCACTAATGCACTTTAGGGAAGGAAACTGCCATCCTCAATTTAACATTTGACTCCAGAAACAGAGCAATGTGTTTGACTCGCAATTACCCCCTAAAATGGCCTAGCAAGCCACTCTGTTGTACCAATCGCTAAAAAGACTCAAAGAAACGAAACCGGACGGATCACCTGGCATTGAGCCAGGCACCAAAAAAGACAACGGCAGAAACAGCTCTGTCAATCCTGCAAAGTCCCCCTCACTAACATCTGGGAGCTAGTTCCAAAATTGGGAAAGCTGTCTTACAGACTAGTCAAGCAACAGCCTGGCACTGTCATACTCACAGAATCACACCTGACAGACAACGTCCCAGACTCCACCATCGCCATTCCTGGATATGTACTGTTCCACCAACAGGACAGACCCAGTAGAGGTGGTGGCACCATGGAATACAGTCAGGAGGGAGTTGCTCTGGAGTCTCAATTTTGATTCTGGGCCATCTGTAGTATCATGGCTTCAGGTTAAACATTGGGCAAGGAAACCTACTGCTAATTACCACGTACCATCCTCCCTCAGCTAATGAATCAGTACTTCTCCACATTGAACAACACTTGGAGGAAGCACTGAGGGTGGGAAGGGCACAAAATATACTCTGCTTGGGGGATTTCAATGCCCACCACTAAGCGTGGCTTGGCAGCAGTACTGCTGATCGAGCTGGCCAGGTTCTAAAGGATATAGCTACTAAACTGGGTCTGTGGCAGATGGCGAGGGAATCACCAAAAGGTGAAAACATACTTGACCTCATCTTTACTAATCTGCCAACTGCAGTTGCATCTGTACATGACAGTATCGGTAAGAGTGACCATCATCTTCACAATGACAATAATTCCATTGTGCTGCTGTGTGGCACTATCAGCATGCTAAATGGGACAGAATTCAGACAGATCTAGCAACTCAACACTGGGCATCCATGAGGATCTGTGATAATGGGAACTGCAGATGCTGTAGAATCCAAGATAACAAAGTGTGGAGCTGGATGAACGCAGCAGGCCAAGTAGCATCTCAGGAGCACAAAAGCTGAAGTTTCGGGCTCTCTGATGAAGGGTCTAGGCCCGAAACGTCAGCTTTTGTGCTCATGAGATGCTGCTTGGCCAGCTGTGTTCATCCAGCTCCACACTTTGTTATCATGAGGATCTGTGGGCCATCAACAGCAGCGAAATTGTACTCCAGCACAATCTGTAACCTCATGGCCTAGCATGTCCCCACTCAACAATTACCATCAAGTCAGGATGGCGTGCCAGGAGCAGCATCAGGCATGCCTGAAGATAAGGTGTCAACCTGGTGAAGCCACCAAACAGGACTACTTGCACACCAAACAGCAAATGCAGCAAGTGATAGTCAGAGCTAAGCGATCCCACACGGATCAGATCTAAGCTCTCCAGTCCTGCCACATCCAGTTGTGAATGGTGGTGGACAATTAAACAATTCACAGGAGGAGGAAGCTCCACAAATATCCCCATCCTCAATGATGGAAGAGGCCAGCACATCAGTGCAAAAGATAAGGCTGAAGCTTTCGCAGCAATCTTCAGCCAGAAGTGCCCAGTGGATGATACACCTCAGTCTCCTCCAGTGGTCTGCAACATTACAAATACCAGTCTTCAGCCAATTCGATTCACTCCGCATTACATCAAGAAACAGTTGGAGACACTGGATACTGCAAAGGCTTTGGGCCCTGACAACATTCCGGCAATAGTACTGAAAACTTGAATTCCAGAACATGCTGCTCCCCTAGCCAAGCAGTTCCAGTACAGTGGCAACACTGGTGTCTACCCAGCAATGTAGAAAATTGCCTAAGTACATCCTATATACACAAAGCAGGAAAAAACCAAACCGGCCAATTACTGCCCCATCAGTCTACTCTCGATCATCAATAAAGTGATGGAAGGTGTCAGCAACAGTGCTATCAAGCAGCACCTGCTCAGAAATAACCTGCTCAGTTTGGGTTCTGCCAGGGCGATTCAGCTCCTGACCTCATTACAGCCTTGGTACAAATGTGGACAAAAGAGGTGAATTCCAGAGGTGAGGTGAGAATGACAGCCTTTGACATCAAGGCTACATTTGAACAAATGTAGCATCAAGGAGCCCGAGTAAACTGGAATCAATGGGTTAAAATAGTATCAGAGATAATGGGAACTGCAGATGCTGGAGAATTCCGAGATAATAAAATGTGAGGCTGGATGAACACAGCAGGCCAAGCAGCATCTCAGGAGCACAAAAGCTGACGTTTCGGGCCTAGACCCTTCATCAGAGAGGGGGATGGGGAGAGGGAACTGGAATAAATAGGGAGAGAGGGGGAGGCGGACCGAAGATGGAGAGTAAAGAAGATAGGTGGAGGGAGTGTAGGTGGGGAGGTAGGGAGGGGATAGGTCAGTCCAGGGAAGACGGACAGGTCAAGGAGGTGGGATGAGTTTAGTAGGTAGATGGGAGTGCGGCTTGGGGTGGGAGGAAGGGATGGGTGAGAGGAAGAACAGGTTAGGGAGGCAGAGACAGGTTGGACTGGTTTTGGGATGCAGTGGGTGGGAGGGAAGAGCTGGGCTGGTTGTGTGGTGCAGTGGGGGGAGGAGACGAACTGGGCTGGTTTAGGGATGCAGTAGGGGAAGGGGAGATTTTGAAACTGGTGAAGTCCACATTGATACCATTAGGCTGCAGGGTTCCGAGGCGGAATATGAGTTGCTGTTCCTGCAACCTTCGGGTGACATCATTGTGGCACTGCAGGAGGCCCATGATGGACATGTCATCAAGAGAATGGGAGGGGGAGTGGAAATGGTTTGCGACTGGGAGGTGCAGTTGTTTGTTGCGAACTGAGCGGAGGTGTTCTGCAAAGCGGTCTCCAAGCCTCCGCTTGGTTTCCCCAATGTAGAGGAAGCCACACTGGGTACAGTGGATGCAGTATACCACATTGGCAGATGTGCAGGTGAACCTCTGCTTAATGTGGAATGTCATCTTGGGGCCTGGGATAGGGGTGAGGGAGGAGGTGTGGGGGCAAGTGTAGCATTTCCTGCGGTTGCAGGGGAAGGTGCCAGGTGTGGTGGAGTTGGAGGGCAGTGTGGAGCGAACAAGGGAGTCACGGAGAGAGTGGTCTCTCCGGAAAGCAGACAGGGGTGGGGATGGAAAAATGTCTTGGGTGGTGGGGTCGGATTGTAAATGGCGGAAGTGTCGGAGGATGACGCGTTGTATCCGGAGGTTGGTGGGGTGGTGTGTGAGAACGAGGGGGATCCTCTTTGGGCGGTTGTGGCGGGGGCGAGGTGTGAGGGAAGTGTTTCGGGAAATACGGGAAACGCGGTCAAGGGCGTTCTCGATCACTGTGGGGTGAATGTTGCTGTCCTTGAAGATCTTGGACATCTGGGATGTGCGGGAGTGGAATGTCTTATCGTGGGAGCAGATGCGGCGGAGGCGGAGGAATTGGGAATAGGGGATGGAATTTTTGCAGGAGGGTGGGTGGGAGGAGGTGTATTCTAGGTAGCTGTGGGAGTCGGTGGGCTTGAAATGGACATCAGTTACAAGCTGGTTGCCTGAGATGGAGACTGAGAGGTCCAGGAAGGTGAGGGATGTGCTGGAGATGGCCCAGGTGAACTGAAGGTTGGGGTGGAAGGTGTTGGTGAATTGGATGAACTGTTCGAGCTCCTCTGGGGAGCAAGAGGCGGCGCCGATACAGTCATCAATGTACCGGAGGAAGAGGTGGGGTTTGGGACCTGTGTAGGTGCGGAAGAGGGACTGTTCCATGTAACCTACAAAGAGGCAGGCATAGCTGGGGCCCATGCGGATGCCCATGGCCACCCCCTTAGTCTGTAGGAAGTGGGAGGAGTCAAAAGAGAAGTTGTTGAGGGTGAGGACGAGTTCAGCTAGGCGGATGAGAGTGTCGGTGGGGGGGTACTGGTCGGGCCTGCGGGACAGGAAGAAGCGATGGGCCTTGAGGCCATCTGCTTGCGGAATGCAGGTGTATAAGGACTGGACGTCCATGGTGAAGATGAGGTGTTGGGGGCCAGGGAATTGGAAGTCCTGGAGGAGGTGGAGGGCGTGGGTGGTGTCACGGACGTAGGTGGGGAGTTCCTGGACCAAAGGGGAGAAAATGGAGTCCGGAAAAACTGCTCTGCGCCTCCCAAATCCCGAGTCTGTCCCTGCCCCTCCCCCACCATGCACCCGTCGCCATTGACCATGAGGACACGGCCGGAGACCCCACCGATGACGTCACATCCGCCTCCGCCGGCCACAGAACTTCCGGAACCGCTGCTGCAGTCACCACCTCCACTTCCAGGTACAACACCTCACACACCACCCTCACCGCAGCTGCTGCCGCCCACCCCGATCCTCCAACCGCCAACGGAACCCCGCCCACAGCCGACGCCGACGGTACCCCGCCCACGGCCGACGGAACCCCGCCCACAGCCGACGCCGACGGAACCCCGCCCACGGCCGACGACCTCATCGCTCCGCCCACAACCTCCACAGCCAGCAACCCCAGAGGAGACGGCCACACTGAGCACTGCCGCATCTTCACCATCCCCCCAGACCTTCCACTGACTGAGGACGAATGGTCAGTCCTTAGTAAGGGGCTCATCTTTGTCCCCCGACAACCACACATCAACGAATACCAGTCACGATTGGACATAGAGCAGTTTTTCCGCCGTCTTCGCCTCCATGCCTACTTCTTCAACCGGGAGCCTAACCCTCCCTCCACTGACCCCTTCACCCGCTTCTAACACAAGTCCTCCTCCTGGACACCACCCCCAGGCCTCCTACCCTCCCTCGACCTCTTCATCTCCAACTGCCGTCGAGACATTAACCGCCTCACCATCTCCACCCCTCTCACCCACTCCAACCTCTCACCCGCAGAACGGGCAGCCCTCCGCTCCCTCCGCTCCAACCCCAACCTCACCATCCAACCCGCAGACAAGGGTGGCGCAGTGGTAGTATGGCGCACTGAACTCTACATCGCCTAGGCCAGACGCCAACTCTCCGACACCACCTCCTACCGCCGCCTCGATCATGACCCCACACCCGAACACCAAACCATCATCTCCAACACCATTCATGACTTCATCACCTCAGGGGACCTCCCACCCACAGCTTTCAACCTCATTGTTCCCCAACCCCGCACGGCCCGTTTCTATCTCCTTCCCAAAATCCACAAACCTGCCTGCCCTGGTCGACCCATCGTCTCAGCCTGCTCCTGCCCCACCGAACTCATCTCCACCTATCTGGACTCCATTTTCTCCCCTTTGGTCCAGGAACTCCCCACCTACGTCCGTGACACCACCCACGCCCTCCACCTCCTCCAGGACTTCCATTTCCCTGGCCCCCAACACCTCATCTTCACCATGGACGTCCAGTCCCTATACACCTGCATCCCGCATGCAGATGGCCTCAAGGCCCTCCGCTTCTTCCTGTCCCGCAGGCCCGACCAGTCCCCCCCCACCGACACTCTCATCCGCCTAGCTGAACTCGTCCTCACCCTCAACAACTTCTCTTTTGACTCCTCCCACTTCCTACAGACTAAGGGGGTGGCCATGAGCACCCGCATGGGCCCCAGCTATGCCTGCCTCTTTGTAGGTTACGTGGAACAGTCCCTCTTCCGCACCTACGCAGGTCCCAAACCCCACCTCTTCCTCCGGTACATTGATGACTGTATCGGCGCCGCATCTTGCTCCCCAGAGGAGCTCGAACAGCTCATCCACTTCACCAACACCTTCCACCCCAACCTTCAGTTCACCTGGGCCATCTCCAGCACATCCCTCACCTTCCTGGACCTCTCAGTCTCCATCTCAGGCAACCAGCTTGTAACTGATGTCCATTTCAAGCCCACCGACTCCCACAGCTACCTAGAATACACCTCCTCCCACCCACCCTCCTGCAAAAATTCATCCCCTATTCCCAATTCCTCCGCCTCCGCCGCATCTGCTCCCACGATAAGACATTCCACTCCCGCACATCCCAGATGTCCAAGTTCTTCAAGGACCGCAACTTTCCCCCCACAGTGATCGAGAACACCCTTGACCGCGTCTCCTGTATTTCCCGCAACACATCCCTCACACCCCGCCCCCGCCACAACCGCCCTAAGAGGATCCCCCTCGTTCTCACACACCAACCTACCAACCTCCGGATACAACGCGTCATCCTCCAACACTTCCGCCATTTACAATCCGACCCCACCACCCAAGACATTTTTCCATCCCCACCCCTGTCTGCTTTCCGGAGAGACCACTCTCTCCGTGACTCCCTTGTTCGCTCCACACTGCCCTCCAACCCCACCACACCCGGCACCTTCCCCTGCAACCGCAGGAAATGCTACACTTGCCCCCACACCTCCTCCCTCACCCCTATCCCAGGCCCCAAGATGACATTCCACATTAAGCAGAGGTTCACCTGCACATCTGCCAATGTGGTATACTGCATCCACTGTACCCGGTGTGGCTTCCTCTACATTGGGGAAACCAAGTGGAGGCTTGGAGACCGCTTTGCAGAACACCTCCGCGCAGTTCGCAACAAACAACTGCACCTCCCAGTCGCAAACCATTTCCACTCCCCCTCCCATTCTTTAGATGACATGTCCATCATGGGCCTCCTGCACTGCCACCATGATGCCACCCAAAGGTTGCAGGAACAGCAACTCATATTCCGCCTCGGAACCCTGCAGCCTAATGGTATCAATGTGGACTTCACCAGTTTCAAAATCTCCCCTTCCCCAACTGCTTCCCTAAACCAGCCCAGTTCGTCCCCTCCCCCCACTGCACCACACAACCAGCCCATCTCTTCCCCCCCACCCACTGCATCCCAAAACCAGTCCAACCTGTCTCTGCCTCCCTAACCGGTTCTTCCTCTCACCCATCCCTTCCTCCCATCCCAAGCCGCACCCCCATCTACCTACTAACCTCATCCCACCTCCTTGACCTGTCCGTCTTGCCTGGACTGACCTATCCCCTCCCTACCTCCCCACCTATACTCTCTCCACCTATCTTCTTTACTCTCCATCTTCGGTCCGCCTCCCCCCCTCTCCCTATTTATTCCAGTTCCCTCTCCCCATCCCCCTCTCTGATGAAGGGTCTAGGCCCGAAACGTCAGCTTTTGTGCTCCTGAGATGCTGCTTGGCCTGCTGTGTTCATCCAGCCTCACATTTTATTATCTTGGAATCAATGGGTATCAGGGGCAAACACTCTGGTGGTTGAAGTCATACCTGACACATAGGAAGATGGTTATGTTTGCTGGGGGTCAATCATCTCAGATCCTGGACAGCTCTGCAGAACTTCTTCAGGGTAGTGCCCTCGACCAACCATCTTCAGCTGCTTCATCAATCACCCTCCCTCCATCATAAGGTCAGAAGTGGGGACGTTCGCCAATGATTGCATAAAGTTCAGCATGATTTGCGACTCCTCAAATACTGAAGCAGTCCATGTTCAAATGCAACAAGATCTGGACAATATCCAGGCTTGGGCTGACAGGTGGCAAGTGACATTCAAGCCATAAAAATGTCATAAAAATGACTACCAATGAAAGACAATCTAACTACTACCCCATGACATTCAATGGTGTTACCAGCACTGAATACCAGACTACCAACGTCCTGGGTATTATCATTGACCAGAAACTCAACTGGGCTAATCACATAAACACAGTGGCTACAAGAGCAGGCCAGAAGCTGGGAATGCTGTGGTGTGTAACTCCCTTCCTGACTCCTCAAAGCCTGTCCACCACCTACAAGGCATAACTCAGAAGTGTGATGGAATACCCCAACTTGGCTGGATGGGTGCGGCTCCAGCAACACTCAAGAAGCTTGACACCATCCAGGATAAAGCAGCTCCTGCTTGATTAGCACCACATCCACTCCGTCCACCACCGACGTTCAGTAATGGAAGTATGTACTACCTGCAAGATGCACTGTAGAAATTCACCAAAAAGATCCTCAGACAGCACCTTCCAAACCCACAACCACTTCCATCTAGAAGGACAAGGGCTGCAGACGTATGGGAACACCACCGCCTCCAAGTTCCCCTCCAAGCCACTCAACATCCTGACTTGGAAATATATCACCTCTCTTTCAAAATCCCGGAACTCCCTCCCTCATGGCATGGAGGATCAACCCAAAACAGGTGGGCTGCAGCAGCTCAAGAAGGTAACTCACCACCACCTTCTCAAGGGCAACTAGGGATGGGAAAGAAATGCTGGCCAGCCAGTGACACCCACATCCCACAAATGAATAGAGAAAGAAAGGCTGCGTATGCGTGAAACTGCAGGAGATGGGGGAGATACTAAATGAGTATTTTGTATCAGTGTTTCCTGTGGAGAAGGATACCGAAGATAGAGAACATGGGGAAGTAACAGTGACATCTTGAAAAATGTCCATATTACAGAGGAGGATGTGCTGAACGTCTTATAATGCATAAAGGTGGATCCCCAGGACCTGATCAGGTGTACCCTAGACCTGTGTGGAATGTGAAGGCAGAGATTGCTGGGCCCCTTGCTGAGATATTTTTATCATCAACAGCCATAGGTAAGGTGCTGGAAGACTGGAGGTTGGCTAACATGGTGCCACTAATTAAGAAAAGTGGTAAGGAAAAGCCAGGGAACTGTAGACTGGACAGTCTGACATTGGTAATAAGATGTGAGGCTGGATGAACACAGCAGGCCAAGCAGCATCTCAGGAGCACAAAAGCTGACGTTTCGGGCCTAGACCCTTCATCAGAGAGTGGTGGGCACATTGTTGGAGTGAATCCTGAGGAACAGTTTTACATGTATTTGGAAAGACAAGAACTGATTATGGACAGTCAGCATGGCTTTGTATGTATCTCACTAACCCGATTGAGATTTTTGAAGAAGTAACGAAGAGGATTGTTGGGGGCAGAGCAGTGGATATGATCTATAAGGACTCCAATAAGGCGTTCAACAAGGTTCCTTAGCAAGGTTAGATCATGTGGAATACAGGAAGAACTAGCCATTTGGATACAGAACTGACTTGAAGGTAGGAGACAGAGGGTGGTGGTGGAGGATTGCTTTTCAGACTGGAGGCCTGTGGCCAGCAGTGTGCCACCAGGATCGGTGCTGGGTCCACTGCTTTTTGGCATTTATATAAATCATTTGGATATGAAAATAGGAGATATGGTCAGTTAGTTTTCAGATGACACTAAAATTGGAGGTGTAGTGGGCAGCAAAGAAAGCTACCTCAGAGTGGAATGGGATCTTGATCAGATGGGCAAATAGGCTAAGAAGTGGCAGATGGAGTTTAATTTAGACATACATGAGGTGCTGCATTTTGGAAAGGCACATCAGGGCAGCATTTATACACTTAGTGGTAAGGTCCCGGTGATTAAAAGGTGATCTGAAAGAAGTTTTCAAAATCATGACACGGCTGGATCAAGTAGATAGAGAGAAACTGTTCTCCCTTGTAAATTGATCAAGAACAGGTTTAATGTGACTTGCAAAAGAAGCAACTATGATGTTAGAATTTTCTGTTTCACGTAACAAGTGGTTTAAATGTGTTGCCTGGAGAGGTTCAATTCAGAGAGTTAAGAGGACACTGGATAATTATTTAAATAGAAACAATGTGTGGGGAAACAGGCAGGAACACAGCATTGAATTGTGATATTTATATGGCAAGCCAGTGCAGACACAATGGGCTGAATGGCCTTAACACTTTGGTGATACATTGTAATGTTTTTTGAAAGGCAAGAGAGGAGATTGCTAGGGCCTTGACCAAGATCTTTGTATCCTCATTAGCCAATGGAGAGGTCCCGGAACACTGGCAAGTAGCTAATGTTTTTCCTCTGTTCAAGAAGGGAAATGGGGATAACCCAGGAAACTATAGACCAGTGAGATGCACATTGGTGGTTGGGAAGCAATTGGAGAGAGTTCTTAGAAATAAGATTTACGCTCATTTGGAAAAAGCATGGCCTAATTAGGGACAGTCAGCATGGCTTTGTGCATGGAGTGTCAAATCTTATTAACATGATTGAATTTTTGAAGGTGGTAACAAAGTTGATCCATGAGGTTACAGCAGTAATTTGCCTACATGGGTTTTAGCAAGGCTTTCAACAAGGTCCTCCATTGTAGGTTCATCCAGAAGATTAAGTTGCATGGGACCCACAGTTACTTGGCCATGTGGATTCGGAATTAGCTTGCCTATAGAAGGCACAGAGTAGTGGTGGAAAAGTGTTTCTCAGGGTAGAAGTCTGTGATTAGTGGTGTTCTGCAGGGATCCAGACTGGGACCTCTGCTGTTTGCGATATATATAAATAATTTGGATGGAAACGTTGATGGGTGGTTTAGTAAGTTTGCAGACATACAAAGATCAGTGGAGTTGCGGATAGTATGGAAGGTTGTTAAAGGATACAATGGTGTATAGATCAATTACAGATATGGGAAGAGAAAAGGCAGATGGAGTTTAATCCAGGTAAGTGTGAGGTGTTGTACTTTGGAAGATCAAATATGAAGGAGGAGTATACAGTTAATGGCAGCACCCTGAACAGCAGTGATTCCCAGAGGAATCTTGGGGTTCAAGATCCTGAAAGTGACCATGCAATAGAGCAGTAAAGAAGGCATGTGGCATGCTTGCCTTTATTGGTCAGGGAATTGAGTACAAGAGTCAGGATGTCACATTGCAGCTTTATAAGAGTTTAGTTAGGCCACACTTGGAGTATTACATTCAGTTCTGTTCTCCACATTACAGGAAGGATGTGGAGGTTTTGGAGAGGGTGCTAAAGTGGTTTATGAGGATGCTGCCTGGATTACAGTGTATGAGCTATAAGGAGAGGCTCGAAAAACTCGGGTTGTTTTCTCTGGAGTGGTGGAGACTGAGGGGAGACTTACTAGAAGTCTATAAAATAATGAGATGCATAGATAGGGGTGATGGTCAGAATCTTTTTCCCAGAGTTGAATAGTCTAAAACTAAGGGATGTGCATTTAAAGTGAGGGGGAAAGCTCAAAGGAGATGTGAGGGGCAGTTTTTTTTTATGCAGACAGTGTTAGGAGTCTGGAATAAGCTGCAGCTTATGTGGGGGTGGGTGCTGTTGGTGGAAACAGATATGATAGGGTTTTAACAGACTTTTAAATAAGCACATGGACATGCAAGGAATGGAAGGATACGGACCACGGGGAGGCAGGAGAGATTAGTTTCACTTGGTGTCATGCTCGGAACAACATTGTAGGCCAAAGGGCCCATTTCCTATGCTGGTTAGTTCTATGTTCTATGTTTTTATTGGCAGATGATGGGGGCTGGTGAATGGGCGTTTGGATAATTAATCTGATCTGATTAATCAGGTTGGTCGTATTAATACTGCATTGCGCTGCACGTCCTATATTTAACATGCCTCTGTGCAAGGCGTTCTGGAGTTCTATACTCCCTGGCCCTTCTTCTGCCCTCTGGCTCACAGGACCAATTTTAGTAAATATTGGGTTCAAAACTGAGACCTCTAATATGTCATCAGAAACTGGTATAAGAAGAAAAATGTTTATATCTAAAAATGTGCAGGGTGAATGATTAAGGAAAAACCAGGCAACAAACCTGTTGCCCTTGATAAATCCTTTCACTGCTTTTAGCACTAATTTCACAGCCTCATCCAATCTAGCCAGGCCATTCTCATTCTTCTAGCTATGGAATCTTCCCTTTTCCTCCTTTGGCTCCACCACCAGTAGCAGAATGTCCAGACACCCACCCCTGTCAACTGAAATTCTCTCTACCTCAAGCCAACCCCTTGCCAAATCTGTCTCTCCACCTCAAATGCATCCTCATGGTCCTGCCACCTTACACAAACCTACACTCCATCCACCCTACAGAATAGGTCTGACTCCCAACTGTCTTTAATGGGATGGTTCACTGTTTTAACATAAGCCATTTATGTCGAAGAATTTAAGGAGCAGCTCTGAATTGTTCTATTAAAGTGATGTACAATAATGCAAATCATTGTGTCAGACCGCCCTTTATAATTCATGTCTGTTCACACCAAGGCAACTTACGCCCTTTAAACAAGCTTGCATGTATTCAGTTAAACCATATTTGTGTTACAAGTGAGCTAAAAATATCTCCAACATTATTCATGCTGTTTTCTTTGTGCTTAGGTTGTCAATGGCAAAGAATAGAGTATTTTTCTTTCCCTTGGCACTGTTCTAAATATTTCTAATTCCACTGCAGGGTTCTATCACCCCACCAACTAGCATCTCCTAGGCAACAAGGGCCTGAGTTTCAGCTTTTTGTTTATTAAAACGTTCACAGTGAGCATGATTCTTTCTGGCTTTTAAATAATCAATTGCAGTAACAAGAAAAAAAAAGATAAATGTGGGCTATTCAATACACAGGAAAAGCACTCTCAGGTAATTTGCTTTTTAGTATTAAAGAAAAACGTTTATCAGTGCTGAAAGCAAAGTGCTTTTGTGAGCTCTAAAAATCTGATTTATTCCAGAGCAAAGAAAAACTTGTCCAAAGCAATGCAGAGTTGGTGAGGTTGACGCCAAACAGTGCTGAAGACACGAATGAGGTGTCCTCAACAATTCAGTCAATTAATCAACCACTCGGAAGAATACAAAAGATAACTTTCCACTGTCTAAATCATTCCCATCGACAGCATTAATGCAGCAGATAATGAACAGAAGAAAACTGAAAGGTCAGTTTGCTGCAACAGTATAAGTTTTTACTTGGTATTTTTGTAAATGAAACATTTCCATCACTTTCACAGTGTGTGAATAACTCTACTACAACCAGTTCATGTAAACACCAGATGGGCACTTATAGGTCCAGTTAGATCTGGGGCAGTCAGGTACGGGTGGGTGGGGACGTGTGGGGCAATGGGATCGGGGACACAGGGAGATCTTTGTAGGGGAAGGGAGGGCTAAGGTTGGGGCACAGACAGAGAGGCCAGGTGATGGATGTTGGCTCCCCTGGTGATGTTTACGGGAGAGGGTGAGGGTTTTCCAACTCATGGGGCAGTGGGCACAGTGGGGTCAATGCAGTGATTGTGAGGGTCAGTTTATGTGATTGGGGTATCAATTTTATAGTTAACTAAGAATTAGGGAATGATTCAATCCCACTAATATATCTGAACTACTGACTGGAATTTTCTGAAGTCCCCAGCTGTCACTCAGATTTGGGATTTTTTTTCACAGGGTGTGAGATGGCAGGTATTTGTTTCTTGGAAGTTTAAACTTCTTGGGGAATTACCATGTAGTCAGTGGACAGGGATTGCTGAGAGCTCCCAACATGTTTCTCAGGATAGATCTGGTCTCTGACAATTCAGAACGGACATTCGGGCCAATATTTATTTTACAACTCGCCAACTCTGTCCGTGGAATGTTGCCGACTCTCTGAATGCTTTTGTTGCTTTCTACATGATTCCAACTCTGATTGCCTTCAACTAAAAGAAATTGCTACTGCAGCTGTTAGTTACCACCTCCAGTCTGAGTGGCAATCCAGCAAAGCAGGAGATCAAGTGCAATGCGGAGTAAAGCATTTTGGGATGTGGATATAATAAAAAAAAAATAAGAACTAGAAGCAGGAGTAGGCACTTCAGCCCCTTGAGCCTGATCCACTATTCAACAGGATCACGGCTGATCTCATCTTGGCCCTAACCCTACTTTCCTGTTGCTTGCCATAACCCATTACTAATTAAAAATCTGTACGTCTCCTCCTCAAATTTACTATGTACCAGCATCCACCGCACTCTGGCATAGTGGATTCAAAGATTCATGACCCTTTCAGAGAAATAATTTCTCTTCATCTCTGTTTTAAATTTGCTCTTCCTCATCCTAAACCTAGGACCACTGGTTCTAAATTGCCCTATGAGGAAACATCCTTTCTACATCTATTTTGACAAACCCCTATTGCATCTTATGTACCTCCTCTCACTTTTTTAAACTCTGGAAAGTATAGGCTAGTGATAGTAGGAATTGCAGATGCTGGAGAATCTGAGATGACAAGGTGTAGAGCTGGATGAACACTGCAGGCCAAGCAGCATCAGAGGAGCAGGAAGGCTGATGTTTCAGGCCTAGACCCTTCTTCAGAAAATGGTTTTTCTGAAGAAGGGTCTAGGCCTGAAACGTCAGCCTTCCTGCTCCTCTGATGCTGCTTGGCCTGCTGTGTTCATCCAGCTCTACACCTTGTCATGCCAGAGTATAGGCTAAACTACTGAACCTCTCTTCACAAGGCAAATCTCTCTTCTGTGGAATCAATCAAGTGAACCTCCTCTGAACCACTTCCAATGCAACTACATCCCTTCTTAAGAAAGGGGAGCAAGACTGTTTGCAAGATTTTAATCATAAAAGGAAGATCCCAACTAAGGGCAGGCGCTGCTATTGGCCCACTCTGAACTAAATCCCTCCAAAGTACAAAAACAATGATCATGTCATAGAATCATACAGCATGGAAATAGATTCTTTGGATCAACTTGGTTTCCCAAACTAATCTAATCCCATTTGCCACACTTTATCCATATCCCTCCAAACCTTTCCTATTCATGTACTCGTACAAATGTCCTTTAAAGTTAATAACTGTACCTGCATCTACCACTTCCTCTGGCAGTTCATTCCACACTCAAACACCCTCTGTGTGAAAAAGCTACCCCTCAGGTCTTTTAAAGTCTTTCTCCTCTCACCTTAATATTATGCACCCTAGTTTTGAACTCCCCCATCCTAGGGAAAAGACCTTTGCTATTCTCCTTGTTTATGCCTGTCATGATTCTATAAAGCTCAATAAGGTTGCCTGCAACTGTACAAAACGCTAGTGCAGCCTCACTTGGAATATTGCGTGCAGTTCTGGTCGCCCCATTACAGGAAGGATGTGGAAGCATTGGAAAAAGTGCAGAGGAGATTTACCAGGATGTTGCCTGGTCTGGAGCACATGCCCAATGAAGAAAGGCTGAGGGATTTGGGTCTGTTCTCATTGGAGAGAAGGAGGCTAAGAGGGGATTTAATAGAGACATACAAAATGATCAGAGGATTAGATAGGGTGGACATTGAGAGTCTTTTTCCGAGGATGATGACTTCAGCTTGTACAAGGGGGCATTGCTACAAATTGAGGAGTGATAGATTTAAGACAGATGTCAGAGGCAGGTTCTTTACTCAGAGAGTGGTAAGGGCGTGGAATGCCCTGCCTGCTGATGTAGTTAACTCAGCCACATTAGGGGCATTTAAACAGTCCTTGGATAAGCATATGGATAATGGTGGGATAGTGTCGGGGGAGGGGCTTAGATTAGTTCACAGGTCGGCGCAACATCAAGGGCTGAAGGTCCTGTTCTGCGCTGTATTGTTCTATATTCTATGTTCTATGAACCTTGTAAGCTCCAGTGAAAGAAGTCCCAGCATACGAGCCTCTCCTAATAACTCAAAACTTCTACTCCCTGTAACATCCTGGAAAGTCTACCATGCACCCTTCCCAATTTAATAATACCCTTCCTGTAGCAGGGCTACCAGAACTGTACACAGTACTCCAAAAGTGGCCTTACCAATATCCTGTACAGCTGCAACAAGACTCACTGCCCTTAAATGCCCATTTCCAGATGCAGAAAGGGCACAAGGTGGATTAAAATTTGCTCCTGACTTTTACGAGTATTCAGTTACAGTTCCAGTGCCTCAGGGCCATTATATTCACTCAGCGTCCACATCTCAGCATTATCCAATAGCGACAGACATTTTGAAGGTGGTCACAGAGATAGTAGGAACTGCCGATGCTGGAGAATCTGAGATAACACGGTGTGAAGCTGGATGACCACAGTGGGCCAAGCAGCATCAGAGGAGCAGGAAGGCTTGACATTTCGGGTTGGGACCCTTCTTCTGAAGATTCACACCGTATCATGAAAATGATCATTGATTTTTTTTTTCTTTTTCAGATCCAGGAGCACAATAAGAAATAATAATAATTATTTACAATGCTCCTAAAATGTCACATGACCAGACACTGCTGCCAAAATCTTTCTGTACTCCATTATTGAGTACATAATGAACAAGGAACTTAGCAAATAGAAAAACATAAGGATAGAAAGTTTGCAACAAGTCCATCAGCAGCGAAAACAGTAGAAAAGACCAGGTATTTGTATCGCTACAGTTTCTTCATTGCAATAAAGCTTGGACAAAGGCTTTATACCTGAAATTTCAACTTGGAAACTTGAGGGAGTGGAGAGAAATGAATAGTCAGTCATTTTGGCATTTAATGGCAGTACCAGGGGTTGGCATTGTTTAGAAACTGAATTAGACTAGCAATATAAATGCTGTAGCTATAAAAGCAGGTCAGAATCTGGGAATTCCACAGCAAGTAACTAATTTCCTGTCCTCTCCGCCCCCAAAGCCTGTCCACCACTTACAAGGGACAGGTTAGGAGTGATAAAAAAGGAAAATTGCTGGAAAAGAAATCAGCAGATCTGGCAGCATTTGTAAAGAGTTTATGTTTCAGGTCCAGCAAGCCATCCTCAAAACTGAAGAAGTTAGGAGTCCCTTAGAATGCTCTCCATTTGCCTGGATGACAGCAGGACAAACTACACTCAAGAAGTTCAACACTACCCAGAATAAAGTGGCCTACTTAATTAACCCTACATTTTGCTTTGATTTATTTACTGTCACATGAATCTTGTTAAAACATACAGTGAAAAGTGTTGTACAATGTCGCCACTCTCCAGCGCCATCTTAAAACACAGAAAAATAAACCAAAACATAAAGGCATAAAAATGAAGAAATAAAGAAAAAGTATCTGATTTTCCAGAGACAGAGGGAACTGCCGATGCTGGAGAATCTGAGATAACGAGGTGTAGAGAGCTGAATGAACACAGCAGGCCAGGCAGCACAAGAGGAGCAGGAATGCTGACGTTTTGGGTCCAGACCCGAAACATCAGCTTTACTGCTCCCCTGATGCTGCCTGGCCTGCTGTGTTCATCCAGCTCCACACCTTGTTATCTCCAATTTTCCAGTCCTTCTTGTTAAGTGCTCGATCATGGGCCATGGCCTTGGTGACCAGCCACGAGTCTCCTTTGCCACACCATCGCCACTGGAATGAATATCTCCATCCTTCAGTGCCATCTCACCTCCATTGATGCTCTCGCTGGACCTTGCTAATGCTGCGCCATGCATCTAGCACTTTATTATTCACCCCCTGCACCACAGAATTCATGGCTTTTAGCGTCCACAAGATGCACTCACCAAGGATCCCCTCTCAGCACCTTCCAAACCTGCAACCTCAGAACAGCAAAGGGCAGCAGATCAATGAGAACACTGCCTGTAAGCCATTCTGACTTGACACCGTATTGTCATCCCTTCGCTGCTGACCAAACAAAATCCTTCCTAACCCCAATGTGAGTGCAACTACAACCCAAGGACTGTGGTAGCTCAAGAAGGCTGCTCACCATCACTTTCCCGGGGAAAACTAGGGATCAGCATTGAAAGCTAGTAAATGAAATGAAAGGAGATGGAAAGGGGTGACACAGCTGTTAATTTTGAGGCGAGTGTGGAGGTATTCTGAGCGAATGATTAGGCAGACCAGCAGGTATCCATGGTTACTGCTGTCGGGGGTTGAAGTGGGTGAAGGAAGATGTTGCATGCAATAGACAGAGTTGTAGAGCCTCTCTAAAAGGTGGGTCCAGTAACAGAGGTAGAGCACATTTGAAGTATTCATGAGATAATAGTGGCACATACACTGGCAGAGCAGAGAACATCATTAAAAAATGAAAGAACGGCGGATGCTGTAAATCAGGAACAAGAACAGAAGTTGTTGGAAAAGCTCAGCAAGTCTGGCAGCATCTGTGAAGAAAAAGTTCAGAGTTAATGTTTCGGGTCCAGTAACCCTTCCTCAGAACTGAATGCTCTGTTCTCAATAGAGGTCTCAGCTTTATTCCCCTCTGTCCCCACCTTAATGAATTTTGGGCATGACATGACATCGAACTCTTCTTCCAACGACTTCGTCTCTGTGCCCATTTCTTTGGACAAGAGCCCTCTTCCCACCCCACAGACTCCTTTGCCCAGTTTCAATACTCACCCTCGACCTGGATCCCTCCCTCTGGCCTGTTACCTGCATTCAATCGTTTGTTGAGAACTGTTGATGTGACATTGGTCGCCTCAATTTCTCTGCACCCCTCACCCAATCCAACCTATCTCCCTCCAAACTGACTGCATTCGTTGCACTTAGATCCAACCCTGACTTTGTTATTAAGCCTGCCGATAAAGGTGGTACTGTTGTAGTCCGGCATACTGACCTCGACATTGCAGAGGCTCAGTGTCAACTCTGAGATACCTCCTCCTACCTTCCCCTGGACCATGACCACACCACGGCACATCAGGCCCCATTGTTTCAACTACAGTAACTGATCTCATTTCATCTGTTGATCACCACCCGCCATTGCCTCCAAGCTGATAGACCCCCAGCCCCGCATAGCTTACTTCTACCTCCTTCCAAAAATCCACAAACAGGACTGCCCGGGCAACCCCACTGTTTCAGCCTGCTCCTGCCCCACAGAACTCATCAAGTTCTGAGGAAGGGACACCAGACCCAAAATGTTAACTCTTTCTTCACAGAGAGTGTCATTGTCTTTTTCCCCACATTCCTCCTGAATGTGCACTGATAACCCAGACCAGGCTAGCATGATCTGGGATTGGGATTTCCTTTATTGGTCCTGGAGGAAGAGGATGTCTGGTCTGTTCACCACCTTAACCCACCACGGCCTCTAGATCCTTGTTTATAAAGTGGGGTGACAACTTTCCCTTGTCCGCCAAGACCAGGGCAAATGTCAGGAAATCTGCAGAGCAGCTTTCGACTGACAGTGCTCAAATGGATGCACAACAGCTTTTTAAAAATCATGCAGGTGCCAGGGATGTTGGCCAATTTTGGGACATCTGTTAAGTGGCAAATTGTTCCTGGAACTGCAACGGGGCTTGAATCAAATGACAGAGGTGGTATAGGGGTTGTTAGATCATGAATGAGGCCAGTTTGGTAAAGTATGGCAAGAAGTCTCATTAGGGTCTCAGAGCAAAATACCCTCTTAAAAAGGAACTCAATGAAATTGGCAGACAGCCTAAAAACAGTAAGAATCAGCCCGATGTCCCCAGCAGCTATTTCATTTACTGCTTTTAAAATTATGAGTACAGTTCTGATGAACAGCAAATGCCGGAAATTGACAATAACAAAATTATGGAAGATATAATTGATCTCCAATAACATTGTGTACTGAAAATGCAATAACCCATTACTTTCCATGCTACAAAAATACCTTTTTAATCTTCAATAACAAAAGCACCAATTATGCTTAAAAAGTATAATTTTTATAGCACTACCACAAATGACAACAAAGCCCCTTAAAATATTCATATCTCTTTATAGCAAACACAATCGAAGAAGGGTCCCGACCCAAAACATCAACTTTCCTGCTCCTCTGATGCTGCCTGGACCATTGTGTTGCTCCAGCTGCACGCTGTATAATCTCTGACTCCAGCATCGGCAGTTCTTACTATCTCTGAACATTATTCGGGCTTGATTATCTGTAATTGATAGAATTCAAGATGGGAGGTTTGCCAAAGCCTTTTGAGCAAGGCCTCAAGTTTGGACATGATGGCAGTAAAGGGAAGGTGAAGTTACCATAGTCCCAGAGGGCTGTTCTCTTGTTAGAGAGAGAGAGATGGCTGGTAGTGGTTTAACCTGAGGGAAGGGGGAAGAGATTGAGAAGGCAGACCTTTGAGGTAACTTCAGCCAGCACAGGAATTGAACTTGCACTGCTGGTGTCACATAGCAGCACAAACCAGCCATCCAGCCAGCTGAGCTAACCAATTGACTGATTGAGAGATTAGCACTCTCCTCTTACACAGCACAAGTGCTGGGTTTTCTTTTAATCATTTTCTTCTTGCAAATTATCCTGATGAGTAGAGTGCAAAAGCGTCGATAAAATGGGTATTTATTTTAGCCATAATCTCTATTAAATTTGATACTTTCCCATTTTGCCACATTACACTCCATCTGCCAGAAATTTCTCAATCATTTAACCTATCTATATTGGTCTACAGAGATAACAAGGTAGAGAGATAGAAGAACACAGCAGGCCAAGCAGCGTCAGAGAAGCAGGAAAGCTGACTTTTCGGCCTAGACCCTTCTTCAGAAATGTATTGGTCTACATCCTTGTTATGTCAACTTTACAAAATACTTCCATGCCTATCTCTGCATCTCTGGTTTATGTGCACTCATCATTTTCTATCAGCCAACCAGTCTTCTATCCATGCAAGTATGTTAGCCCCTTCACTATGAGCTCCGGCTTTGTGCAGTAATATTTTTTATGTTAAACCTGGTCAAATGATCTGTAGAAGTGTCAGCACAATTCTATAATAGGCTCCTCTTTAACTACAGGCACTCCTTCAAAGAACTTGAGTAATTAGATTAGATTAGATTCCCTACAGTGTGGAAACAGGCCCTTTGGCCCAACAAGTCCACACCGACCCTTGGACCATCCCACCCAGACCCATCCCCCTATAACCCACACACCCCTGAACACTATGGGCAATTTAGCATGGCCGATCCACCCACCCTGCACATCTTTGGACTGTGGGAGGAAACCAGAGCACCCGAAGGAAACCCACGCAGCCACGGGGAGAATGTGCAAACTCCACACAGACAGTTACCCAAGACTGGATTCGAACCCGGGTTCCTGGCGCTGTGAGGCTGCAGTGCTAACCACTGAGCCACCATGCCATCCTAATTGGTTAAATAGAATTGCCTTTTCACAAAACCATGCTGATTACCTCGAACTTTCCAAGTCCCCAATTATAATGATCAATTTTATCACCTTCCCAATGGCAGATGCCATATAATTTAACTTATTGTCTCCTGTTTTCTGCCTTCATTCTGTTTTGCATAGAAGTGTCATGTGTTAGTCTGCTAGAACTTTTCTCTAATCTGGGAAATTTTGGAAAATTAACCCCACTGCATCTACTACCACATTAGCTTACCACTTTTCAGATGCAAGGATGAAGTCACTCCAGACCAGGAGATTTATTAACTTCCCTCAGGATTCTCAGTACTGCTTCCCTGGTGATTAGAATTTCACCAAGTGTCTCTCTTCCTTTCATCTCCTGGGAGGCTTATTGTAATTCTTATAGTGAAAGTGGAGGCAAAACTATTCATTCATCACACCTGCCATTTCTTTATTATCGACAATTTTTAGAAATTCTTGCTTTCTGTTTTTGAATTTCTAGCTGCATCTCCTGCTCCAGTTTAGTTGCCCTGATTAACCTTTTAGTCATTCCCCCCCCATTGTTTGTGTTCTGAACCAGTCATCTGATTTGCCATTCATCACTGCACAATTACATGTTTTTTTCTTAAGTTTGTTGCATTCCCCAACTTCCTTATTTAACCACAGATTGTGGAATTTCTCTTTAGAGTAGGAATATACTTGTTCTGCATATCCTGAAAAATGCCTCTAAGTGTGAGCCAAAGCTTCCCATTGATCTATTACTTTTTCTAATGCTCCTGTTCAGCGTGCTCAGCTTACATCTCCACATAAATGTGCTCATTTAAGTTTAAATTCAAGTCTTCAACTGACTCTTCTCCCTTTCTAATTGGATATTAAATTGAATCATTTTATGATCACTGCCGCCCAGAGTTGTCTTTACTCCAAGGTGATTAATGAATCCTATCACATTGCACAATATCAAATCTCCTATAGTCTGCTCTCACACAAGTATTATGTGGATTTTTCATCCAGGCTACCATTGCCAATCTGAATTTTCCAGTTTATACACAGAATAAAATCATCCACAATTATTGTGATCTGTTTATTACAAGTACCCAATACTTTTCTTGCACAATTCTTCCTATATTGTGGTTATGTGGTGACAGCAAGACATCACCACACTGCATCACTCTAGGAACTGCCCACGGGTCACCATCTTCGTTAAGGGCTGCCTGTGTCATAGAGTCAGTGATGTAGCGGTTTGGTGATAATTCTGATGTTCAGCCTCATTTACAATCCATCTGATAACAAAGCAGTCCATACCATCCTGCAGCAGAGCCTGGCCTGAACTTAATGGGATTTACTGAAATCATGAATGCTGCTTTATAAATGCTAAATACTTTCAATGTTGATGTTTGTGACTGGCCTTATTTTATCCTCAATAACCTGAGGGCACACACAGTGTAATGCACAGTTGTATAAAGCTTTGGCAAAGATCTGTAGCTCGGGTTGTGGGGGAGGTTGTTGACTTGCTCACCAAGCTGGCTTGTTCTTGTTCAGGCGTTTTGTCACCGTGCTGGGTGACATCATCAGTGGAGCCTCCGATGAAGCGATGAACTCTGCTTGGATTTATATTGACCAGTCCGTTATGGTGAGTCGTGTCATTTCCAGTTCTCCACGGTATGGGTTTTTATTTATGGGGTCCAGTTCTCCCCCACTTAATGCAATCAACAAACACATAGAATTGGACCCCATATACAAACCCAGACAGATCAAAGCTGGGAATGACAGTCCTCACCATAACGGACTGGTCAGTATAAATCCAAGCAGAGTAGAATAACATCACTTCATTGGAGGCTCCACTGATGATGTGACAAAGCATCTGAACAAAAACAAGCCAGCTCAGCGAGCAACAACCTCACCATTGTATAAGTTTGAACTCACAACTACCCAATGCATCCACTGAGAATGATGCGTCTATTGTGGTGGTCAATTGGTCTGATTCATATTAGTAGGTTTGTGATGAGGCTTGCTGAGATTAATTTCACACTGAAGATGTACATCTAGGAGAGAAGTGCGATCCTCATCTCATCACTCTTGGATATTTTCAGGTAATCAAGGTGAAAAGACAGCATGCTTTTTTTCTTAAAGTGGTATTTAAAGACATTCACCACTACAAAGTTAAACTGTACCATTCAACACAGAATCTGTAATTTACTCATTGAAATTATCTGTTGAAAGGGAATTATAATAAAATCTACTGAGCCCACTTTAATTAACATAGTCTCTTAAATAATAATGGTAATGTTTTATGAAATGATAACTTGCATTCCTATTGTACCTTTAATATAATGTCCCAAAGTGTTTCACAGGGGTGTTTTAAAAGCAAATATGACAGAAAGCCATATGAGGAGTTATTGCCTTTCATGACCATAAGCTTGGTGATGTTTCTAAGGAATGCCTGAAAGGAAAACAGTCAGAGAGCTGGAGAGATTAGTGAGGGACAAGCCAGGGGCCCAGGTCACAAATATTGGAGAAATTACATAAAAAGTGAAATAACTGTGGTTGCTGTAAATTGGAAACAAAAACAGAAATTTCTGGAAAAGCTCAGCAGGTCTGGCACCATCCGTGAAGAGAAATCAGAGTAAATGTTTCGGGTCAGGTGACCCTTCCTCAGAACTGATGGTAGCTTGGAAACTGTTGGCTTTTGTACAGAAGATAGGGTGGGGGAAAGGGGGTAAGGAGTGAACAATAGGTGGAGATAGAGCCTAAAGACATGGAAGAGCTGTTGGGCAAACAAAGGAGTGGATAATGATCTGGCTAGCAGGTTGAATAGCTATCCATGGGTAACAAAGACAGAAGTTGCTGGAAAAGCACAGCAGGTCTGGCAGCATCTGTGAGGAGAAAATCAGAGTTAATTTTGAGGAAGGGTCACCGGACCCGAAACGTTAATTCTGATTTTCTCTTCACAGATGCTGCCAGATCTACTCAGCTTTTCCAGCAACTTCCGTTTTTGTTCTTAATTTACAGCATCTGCAGTTCTTTTGTTTTTTTCAACTATTAATGGAGACTGTTAGTGGATAACAATGGTTTGTGTGTAATAGCAGATGGCGTGATGAAAAGGCCTGGTGTGTGGGGTAGGTGCAAGGATGGGGGAGAGTTCAAGCTTGGAAGATGCTCAGACATCAGAATTAGAGGAGCATAGATGTCTCAATAGAGTTGTAGTGTTGGAGGAGATCACACAAACAGAGAGGGGTAAGACATTGCAGACATTGTAACACAAAGAGGAAAACCTGATCAATTTAAAAATTGCAGATAACAAAGTGTGGAGCTGGATGAACACAGCAGGGCAAGCAGCATCTCAGGAGCACAAAAGCTGACGTTTCGGGCCTAGAACCCCTCTCTGATGAAGGGTCTAGGCACGAAACGTCAGCTTTTGTGCTCCTGAGATGCTGCTTGGCCTGCTGTGTTCAACCAGCTCCACACTTTGTTATCTTGGATTCTCCAGAATCTGCAGTTCCCATTATCACTGATACGATTTAAAAATTACTCCATTTTAGGCGCTGTTTGACATCAAGAAAATTATTCTTGAGCTATTGAGCCAGGTGAAGTTACAGGATATGTTCAAAACAAATTGTTTGTAAGTTCCCATGAAGCTTAACACGTTTCACTCCATATGCACATACATTTTAATCAATTTTAAGAAACACTGCAAAAGTGAATTACAAAATAATTCAGGGAGAATTCTTTTAATTCAACATAACGCTACAGAATAAGAGGGTCTCTGTGCATTATACATACTTAAATGTTTTTCTGTATACTCTACCTATCAAATCAGAAATGCCAGAATTATTGTGTGATCATTTATTTAAATAATTGCAAAATAAATATAATGTTGCTAGATGTGATGCCAAGACCTGCTGCAGCATCAATTCACAGTTTGAAACTTCCATGCTGTTCTGAGGGGTGTTGCAATGTCAGAGGTGTTGTCTTTCATGCAACACACAAAATAGGGCCCTATCTGCCTTGTCATGTGGATATAAATGGTCTTCTGTTATTTGGAAGGGGTGTTATCCCCATATCCTGGGCAATATTTATCCCTGAACCACAACCACCAAGAGCAAACCAGTCATTACGATGTTGTTGATTATGGGAGCTTGCTGTGCACCCATTGGCTGGTTCTCTATTTCTTCTTTCCTTTACCTTTCAAAAGTATTTCATTGAATCCCCACAGTGTGGAAACAGGCCATTCAGCCCATATAGTCCACACTGTCCCTCCAAACAGCATCCCACCCAGCCCTACCCTATCCCTGTAACCATGCATTTCCCATAGCTAATCCACCTAACCTACACATCCATGGACATTATGGGACAATTTGGCATGGCCAATCCACCTAGTCTGCACATCTTTGGACTGTAGGAGGAAAACAGAGCACCCGTAAAAAACACATACAGACACAGGAGAATATGCAAACTCCACGTCACCTAAGGGTGGAATTGAACTCAGGTCCCTGGTACTGAGGTGGCACTGCAAACCAGTGAGCTGCCATGATGCCCTAAAAAGTGCTGGCAATGTCTGACTGTGGATGCGAAAAGATCTGGTCTTGGCAAAACAAACAGCTAATGGTGATGGGTGAAACGAAAGGACCATCACAACCAGAAGTGAAATCTCTCTGTGCCAGTGAGACCAGATCATTGCGGAGGATGGCATTTTACTATGGAGGGCAAAAGCGATTGCCTGAGCCAAGGGATTTCAGTGACCTTCAGACAACGTGAGACCCTTAAGGGTGATATATGAATACAAGTACTTTCTTTTCTACAAAAAGAAGGAGTTTGCAATTTTACAAGTCCTTTCCTTCGCATGTCTCAAAACTCTTCATGCTGAAGACAATTTGTGCATTGGAAGCATATACAAATGGTAATTTAATAAATGAGTTGTTAACCTCCTTTTAAAGGCACTGACTAAGGCATAAGCATTGGACAGGACTCTGGAAGTACCTTATTTGTTTTCATACCATTGCTACAGTATCATTGATATCCACCTGAAGTAGCAAATGAAGTCCTGGATTAACACCTCATTTGGAAGTTGGCATCAATGAGAGTACAATGCGAATAGGAACGAGATCAATTAGCTGCTTAAGTCTGTCCTCCCTTTCAAGTGTTCAGGACTGGGAGATAGCAAGAACTGCAGATGCTGGAAGTCAGAGTTTATACAATATGGAGCTGGAGGATCATAACAGGTCAGGCAGGATCAGAGGAGCAGGAAAGTTAATGTTTCAGGTCGTGTTTAAGGAGCAGTTGTTGCGAGTGATGTATAAATTTGTTCCTCTGAGGCAGGTAAGAATAGATAAGATTAAGGAGCCTTGGATGATGGGTAGAGATGTGTTTCTTGTCAAAAAGAAAAAGGCAACGTACGTAAGTTGGAGGAAGCAAGGGTCTCGCACAGCTTTAGAGGATTACAGGCTTGCTCGGAAGGAGCTCAAAAGTCGACTGAGGAGGGCCAGGAGGGGGCACGAAAAAGGCTTGGCAGGAAGGATTAGGGAGAACCTGAAGGCATTTTACTCATATGTGAGGAATAAGAGAATGATCAGGGAGAAGGTAGGGCCGATCAGGGATAGCGTAGGGAACTTGTGCGTGGAGTCTGAGTAGATAGGGGAAGCCCTAAATGAGTTTTTTGCTTCAGTTTTCGCGAAGGAAAGGGACTTTGTTGTGAATGAGAACTTTGAGGTGCAGGAAAACAGGCTTGAACGGATTGAGATTGAGGAAGTTGATGTGCTGGAAATTTTGGCAAACATTAAGATTGATAAGTCCCCAGGGCCAGACCAGATTTATCCCAGGTTGCTCCGGGAAGCGAGAAAGGAGATTGCTAAGCCGCTGGTGAAGATCTTTGCTTCCTCACTCTCCACGGGAGTCGTACCGGAAGATTGGAGGGAGGCAAATGTTGTTCCTCTTTTCAAGAAAGGGAATAGGGAAATCCCTGGAAATTACAGACCAGTCAGTCTTACATCTGTGGTCAGCAAGGTTTTGAAAAGAATTCTGAGGGATAGGATTTATGACTATTTGGAAAAGCATAGCGTGATTAAAGGGAGTCAGCATGGCTTTGTGAGGGGCAGGTCGTGCCTTACAAATCCTATTGAGTTCTTTGAGGAAGTCACGAGACAGGTTGACGAGGGTCGAGCAGTGGATGTGGTGTACATGGACTTCAGCAAGGCGTTTGATAAGGTTCTCCACGGCAGGGTCATTCTTAAAGTCAGGAGGTATGGGATACGGGGTGATTTGGCTGTCTGGATTCAGAATTGATTGGCTGACAGGAGGCAGAGAGTGGTTGTAGATGGTAGGTATTCTGCCTGGAGGTCAGTGCTGAGTGGTGTCCCACAGGGATCTGTTCTTGGGCCTCTGCTCTTTGTAGTTTTTATAAATGACTTTGAGGAGGTTGAGGGGTGGGTTAGTATGTTTGCTGATGACACAAAGGTTGGAGGTGCCATTGATAGTATCGAGGGCTATTGCAGGCTTCAGCGAGACATTGACAGAATGCAGACCTGGGCTGAGAAATGGCAGATGGAGTTCAACCCGGATAAATGCGAAGTGATGCATTTTGGAAGGTCAAACTTAAATGCTGAATATAGGATTATAGGCAGGATTTTTGGCAGTGTGGAGGAACAGTGGGATCTTGGTGTTCAAGTGCATAGCTCCCTCAAAGTTGCCACCCAGGTGGATAAGGTTGTTAAGAAAGCATATGGTGTTTTGGCTTTCATTAACATGAGGATCGAGTTTAAGAGCTGCAAGGTTATGCTGCAGCTCTACAAAACCCTGGTGAGACCACACTTGGAATATTGTGTCCAGTTCTCGCTGCCCTATTATAGGAAAGATGTGGAGGCTTTGAAGACGGTGCAAAGGAGGTTTACCAGGATGCTGCCTGGACTAGAGGACTCCTCTTACAAGGAGAGGTTGACTGAACTCGGACTTTTCTCTCTGGAGAGAAGGAGGAAGAGAGGTGGCCTGATCGAGGTGTACAAGGTAATGAGAGGCATGGATAGAGTCGATAGCCAGAGACTTTTCCCCAGGGCAAGATTGACTGCCACGAGGGGTCATAGTTTTAAGGTGTTAGGAGGAAGGTATAAAGGAGACGTCAGAGGGAGGTTCTTCACCCAGAGAGTTGTGAGCGCATGGAATAGTTTACCAGTGGTAGTCGTGGAAGCAGAGTCATTAGTGACATTTAAGCGACTGCTGGACATGCACATGGACAGGAGTGAATTGAGGGGAATGTAGGTTAGGTTATTTTATTTTTGGATTAGGATTATTCCATGGCACAACATCATGGGCCGAAGGGCCTGTACTGTGCTGTACTTTTCTAAGTGCTATGTTCTATCATGAATGATCTTTTTCAAAAGTCTATCCAGTTAACTGCATCAGCTGCACATCTGGAAAACTGAGTACAGTTGAAGGCACTGTACCTTCGAAAGAGTGTATGCATGCCTATTCATGGCAATGGTACACATTTTTAATTATATTTTATGTTGAATTCACATGATAAAAAAAATTCAGTTCAACATACCAGACATGGGATGTGTGCAATGCAGATTCATTAAAGCTTTACAGAATTCTGAGCATGCGATCATGATCAAAAAGTACATACGACAAGCTTGTATTCCACTGAATAAAAATAGTTCACTGGTAATTATTTGAGGAATTTAAGATTTTGAAACAATTTGATAAATTGGAGGCAACAGCATCTGCAGGTGAGGAAGGAGGGCTGTAAGTCCAAAGTGAAAGCCAGGCCATTCAACTATTTGGATCATCACAGCTTGGTATGGCAACTGCTCTTCCCAGGACTGTAAGAAGCTACAGAAAATTGTGAACAGAGCCCAGTCCAACATGCATTCCATCCATTGACTCCATCTATACCTCTCACTGCCTCAGAAAGACAGCCAACATTATCAAAGACCCCTCCCACCCAGTTTATAATTTCTTTCATCAGGCAGAAGATGCAAAAGAAGATACACACGTACCGACAGACTCAAAAACTGCTTCTTCCCCGCTATTATTAAACTTCTGAATGGACCTTTCAAATTTCAAATATGATGTTGATCTTGCTTTTTGCACACCTTCTTTGCAACCATAACTTTGTATTCCTCTTCTATTCAATCACTCTATGATGCCTGTATCCTTGCATGTTATGATCTGCTCTACTGCATGCAAAACAAAACTTGTCACTGTGCTTAGGTACATGTGATAATAATAAACTAAATCAAATCAAATCAGGAGCAAAGCCAGAAAAGAATTTTTCATGCAAAGGGTGGCAGGTATATGGAACTCACTTCCATGAAACGCAGTGGATGCATGTTCAATTAATCATTTCAGATCACAGGCCGAAAGATTTCTATGGCTAGGATATGCAAGCAAAATAGGTGGGTATAGTTAAGAAAGACCCCCAATCCTGGTCTCATTGGCAGGACATACTGGAGCAAATACCTAGCCTAGTCCAGCTCCTATGTGCTCCTGCAGCACCAAGTTTGATAATGTACTCAGATTTCTGATGTGGAACTTGAACATGATAAGATAAGGTGAAAGGGCTGTCCTGAGCTACATAAATCGTCACCAGGTGCTATCATTTAGGAGAAGTAAACAGAAAGCAGGAACACAATCTATTAGCTGAGAAAACAACTCATAAAAAATTCCTCGCTGACTTCCAAAAGCAATCAAGCGGACTCCAGAAGACTGCTGTAACCTATTAGTTCTCCACTGATTGAACCTTTGCATTCTTCCTGTACACTCACGGCTTAGGCTGAAATAACATCCTGAAACCTATCGTTTGTATTTGTTTCCCACCGGTTCTATTTTGAAAAGATCAGCTCTTAAACAATTAGCTGCAAATCGGAGCAAGCGTAGCTCTGGTTGTTACACGAAGCAGCAAAAATAAAAGCATTTGTAAAGACTTGTTAGCAGGAAAGATCTGAAAGGAACAAGCTCACAATTCTCTCCAGGGTGAATATTCAGTGTGGAAACATCTTCAACTAGAAGGTGAACAGACTTTTCATGTTGTGAATATGACACATTGTGTGGACAAAGTCAAATATTTAGAAAGTTTTGCTATAATTAATATGGTTAGGGTTAGTGTTAGGATGAGGGCTAGGGTCAAGGTTAGGGTTAATGTTGGGGTTAGGATTTGGCTTAAGCTTGAAGAAAATTGGCAAACATACGCTCAAAACCGAAGTTGACACAGGAACTAGTGCAAACAAAAGGACTGTAACTGCCATTTTTCCCGTTCCTTCCCAATGTTAGCTCCCTGATTCCAGTCTGAATTTCACTGGGTGTTTGGCAAAATCATGCAAATGAATCTGTCTGGGAAAGTCAGGGTTAGCTGCAGTTAGGTGTAAACCCCACCAAAATGACTATTTCAAAAAGAAAGACAAAACCTTATTTCTCACTTACAACACAAAATCAATTTAAAATCAGCCCCACATCATAATTATTAGTTTTACTCAACTCTCATTATTTGTGCCTGTGCTAAATAATTCTGAGCTGGGGGATCTAGCATGCAAACTTAACATAGAAGTTTGCAATACAAAGAATGAAAAAACCGTTCCTAATCAGTCTGCAAAGATACAAACAAGTCAACAATTGATGTCGACGAACAGAGTGCACACTGATGGCATCTCCTTGTCAGATGTCAGCTAAGTCTCTGCTTTGTTGAAACGTCTGTATCCTGAGCTTGACAGAGGAATCCTTTCAATGACGGATAATTTAACAAAGTTAGAAGCCAGCTGAATATTGTGTAGGGCACAGAATGGTGGGAGTGAATTAGTTTATCCTTTCTCATATGCAAGACACGTAAGGAGTACTTGACTTCACACAATCCCTTTTACCTTGTTTTCTAGACATAACAAATTTCTGTTTGCTGCAAATCAATTATAATAAGAGCTACAGAGGAGATTAATGACATACATTCATTTTACTAGCAGCTGAAGAAAGATGATAGATGACTTTTAATAGGAAGTGGTGATGCAACACACAATAATTGCTGGCATCAAACTGAAGACTAACTTTTGAAACAGGATTTATCATACCTAACAGACTGGTTCAATCTTTCTGAATGGTTACTTGTCACAAAAATAATGAGCTTCATTTCACTGGGATTGCAGGATAAGTCTCACTGGGTGATATAGTGCAGAATGCATTTAGTAGCTGAAATGATGAGAGTTTGCTTTCCACAAATATTATGATGTCATAATATTAGCAAATGGGTGTGGATATCATGATATTGAAGAATCTAACAAGCGTTTATTATAGCAAAGTGTTATATTTAAATGTTATTACATTTCCAGGCACATACATGTCCAGGCTAATATTAAATTAATAGATTGTAACAGTGGAGCATGCTTCAAGTAATGCAAATTAAGATGGAGCATGTGGTCTTTCTACCCTCAGATCACATGCTTTGATGCAATGACGATGTCATGAGCATGTCTCTTAAATGTTTGCTCACCATGAAACATAACACAACTGAAAGGGGAGGGCTATATTAAATTTTTATAGATTGACTATGAGGCCTTTCATGTGATCGTCCTACATCTTTACTACCTTGTGATTAAGAGATTGATTTATAATCAACTGACTGTAATGTCTTACCTGTACCCACTTTAACTTGTGGGAAGACCACACACCCACCTTTTGAAATAAATTATAGGGATGATTTATTTTCCCAGATAGTTCCATAATACTAAAGAGGAGGCCCAACTGTTTAAGTTGTCTTTAGCATAAGAGGCCAAGGTAAAGTGATTGAAACACTGTCTAGGAACAGACTCCCCAAAGATCACTAAGGCTCTAATTAATAATTACATTTTCTGCTAGCATTTGTTAAGGTGATCAAATGACACTTTGGCAACTCATACTTGAACTAAAGACTTTTCCTGACCACAGGCAGCTGTAGAGGAGTGCTGGAATCATTTTCATTTAAAGCTATGCTAAGTTTTCACTGTTACAGCTGGAGTTTTGAGGTAGCTTTTGAGGTCCAATATGAAACTTTCTGGGACACTTTAGGTCAAGACTCTGTTAGCTTTCTATCAGCATTGATACCTGAAATTCTCTTAAGCATAAAGGGCTAAAGGACTATTTGGCATGCTTCACCACGTTATAAGAGAATGCTGGGTCATAAAATCATAACACAGAGGACCTTCTTTCTCTGGACCTCCTCCACCAGGACCCTGAGTATCACTTTTCAGAACCTGTGCACTCTCTCCCCTGGTTTCTGAGAGGTGTTGCCATTTTTTTTGTGTGTCAGTGAGCTTACTCCTTGCCTTCAGTATTGGTGTGCACAAGGAGGCTATTTACACTGCTCAATAATAGTCAATGTTCAAGCTAAGCCTGCAAGAGTCTCTCTTTGCTGCTGCAGCCTAGTTCAATTGTTGTTAATCAGCACTTGGTCTCAAAATTAGGAGCCAAGTTCTGATTTTTAAGCCAGTCCATCTCTTATTACCACAGCAAATAATTAATGCCTGTGATCAGCCTAACATCGAAGTTACCCCTTTTGGTGAAGGTAAGTGCAACTAAATTTTCAGTAACGTATCAAAGACAACATAAGCAGTGCTAACTGGTGCCAAATCATCTACACAATGTACTTGACAACAAATTCTATCCAACAATTTTGAATTATTCGTTCAGCCCTCTATTTGTAAACTTGTATTAGGTTTCAACTCGTTGAACACATAAATTTAACCTCCGACTTGCTTTCAAAACAGTAAGTAATTCTCACCCATCTGCACCGATGTCTTTAGCCATGTGTCACTGCAGATGCTACCACTACCTGACATAGAAAACAATAAGTGCTGGAAATCACAGCAGGTCAGGCTGTATCCATGCAGACAGAGCAAGCTCCCTCCGGACCAACCTCAGGGAATCTCTCTCCCACTGCAACTCTCTTGACTCTCCACCTATCTTCTTTTCTCCCCATCTTCGGCCCGCCTCCCCCTCTCTCCCTATTTATTCCAGAATCCTCACCCCATTCCCCTCTCTGATGAAGGGCCTAGGCCCGAAACGTCAGCTTTTGTGCTCCTGAGATGCTGCTTGGCCTGCTGTGTTCATGTAGCTTCACACTTTATTATCTTGGATTCTCCAGCATCTGCAGTTCCCATTATCACTGAGACAGAGCAAGCTGATGTTTTGAGTCTAGATGACTCTTCAGAGTTAGGAACCAGGTATGATGAAGACTTATCTAGACTCAAAACCGTAACATGCTTTCTCTCCATGCCTGGCCTGATTTTTTTTGTTTTCAGTTCAGATTCCAGCATCTGCAGTAATTTACTCCTACATTGTGTCCTTACCTAACATAGGTTTATTCTTTCTTTCCCAATCTTGATTCCACTGTCACCCATTGCTTTTCCAGCAACCATTTCCTTTGTTTCTGGTCCTCACTGTCTCTATTCACTTGTTTTGCCATTTCTCTCCCTGCTTCCAAATGCACATCAGCAATCTCAAACTTTTCACTGCCCCCCTATTCTCTTCCTCTTTAACTTTCCCTGTTCTGAAAAGAGCAACTTAATGTAATGTTAACGAAGGGAAGTCATAACCTAAAAGTGTATATTTAAAACACAATGCGGGGTGTCCTCAAATCGGACACAGAATTTGGTACAAAACCAGAAGCTGCTGGAAAAGTTCTGGCAGCACCTATGAAGGAAAATCAAAGTTAATGTTTCAGGACGGAGACACTTCCTCTGATTGTGGTATTGTCACAATTCATAAGATCTGAAGCACATCTGCTGTAGTGGAACAGACCAGGCCTGGTGCAATTGAATATGTTAATGCTTTTGAATGCCTGTACTCAGTCAGATTTAACACATTTGGTTCAGTTTACGGGTGATGTAATACGGCGTTTTAATGATGATGCAACCCCATTTATTGATCATCCAATGAAGTTGAACATTCATGTAGGGGAGAAGCTTGAGTGGAACTGACTGATATGGATTGGAATTGTACAATTTGGAAGATTGGCCATTATACAGATTGGTGTAGCTTCATGTCATGTTTTTAAAGCAAGGTGGCACTGTAAGAGCATGCCGAGTCCCAATGCACCTGAATCTTTCATTTAAAAGGCATCCACATAAAATTCCGACACTGGAAAAAATAAAACCTGAATTTTCCAGAGCAAGTTTCTTTTCAAAGCTAGATGTGAAGTGTGAATACTGGTCAGTCCAATTAAGAGAAGAATCTCATGTGCTCACAATATTTTGGATGCCACTTGAATGGTATTGTCTCCAAAAAGTACTATTAGGGCTATCAGTTACAGAAGATACATTTCATTAGCACATAGAAAGGGTTATTGAGAATGTATCTTGTTGTGTTTGAATTGCTGACAATATTGCAATGGTGAGCATGAAAAAGGCACGTCACATCCAACACCTACTGATAACAGCAGTGCCTAGACAGGGATTAGTGTATAACAGGAGGTAGTGCCAGATAACTTCACTCAGATAAACCTCTTTGGTTTTGTTTACTCTAGGTCAGATCAAGGACATTAAACAAACTCTGACACCAAAAGATTCTGCAGCATTGCCTTGGATTTGTTCATTTCCTCCCACCTTTTATACCCACTTTTGCAAGCTAAGTATATCGCATGAAAGATTTACTCAAAAAGAAAGTCCCCCATGTTTGCTGAAGTGACAACCAATCTGCCTTCAGTTCTCTTGAGCAGGTCATGTCAGCAAAATCTTGCTACCCCTGGATAGACAAGATCCATCACAAAAAGGACAGGGGTACGTCTTTTGCAGGTTGAGATACCTGCTGCTTTGTTCTGAAAACCTTGTCATCTGTGGAACTATTCCAATATAAAATTGAGACATCAGTTCTGTTATTCAGCATCATGTGGTTTCACATATACATATTTCACCATGAAAACAGATTAAAAGCCTTTAGAAATAATATGCAGCAAACCACCACCAAATGTACCAGCATATTTATAACAAAAACAATTATTGCTGGAGAAACTCATCAGATGTTGCAACCTCTGTGGAGAGAAAGCAGAGTTCAAATTTCAGGTCCGGTGACCTAATCTATTCTGATTTCCAATATCCACAGTTCTTCGGGATTTTTCTTTTGTTTACTATATTTGCAAAGCTTACTTGTCAAGCTGCAAACATATGACTTTGAAGTTAGATATGAACCTGGTATCTGGATGAATGGGCAATCAGCCCAGATAGTTAAAAAGTTAAAAATTATGGTGCCACATTAAGAAGGAACAGAAGCCTGTCTAGAGCAGTGTTCAACGCACCAATCATGCAGGAAGTGACTGAGGGAGAACGCTCCAATGATGATAACAGGGTGTGCTGTGATGTTGAGAGGCAACAATGAGCAGTAATGCAACCAAATCATCAGACAAGTGCGACAGAGAACAATGCATGCCTCTCCAGATTGGTACAGAGTTATCAGATCAGAATGAGTTGTCAACCCTCCAAATAATTACACTGAAGTTTGAAATATTAGTCTTAGAAACTTTGCTTAACCTGCTCATCTAACTATTGAGCTGACAACATGGGCCTGTGTACAACAATGTATATCTATTTGGAATGTGACTTTATCTTTACAAAAAAAGGGATGTTGTGCTTTGTCTTACAGTCATATGTCACCATAACTTCAACAGACATGCTCATATCATCCCTTGCATCGTGGCATCTGACCTGAAAGTATAAAGGCCCATACTCTATCTTACCATGGATCACATGCCATAAGCTTGCCAGCCTGGGATGGCAAGTCATTACATAGACTACTGCAATTGTGCTTAGCTCATGGTAGATGTATGGCTATGTTGAATGGCTGATTATGTTAGGTTAGTGGACCCATCAAAACCTGGGAGGGAGGGGGGCTCCTCTAATTATGGTACGTTTGATGGTTTTAGTGATGAATATGTAATTTCAGGACTCGATGAATCCGATCAAGCAAATGACAGTCATCTTGAGATCCAATAGCATTGACATTGATAAAACCACAGGAACAAGTGTCAAACATTCAGCTCCTCCTGCATGTTCCACCATTTAATGAGATCATTGCTGATCTCTTAGGCACTTAAAGCACAGATAGCTGCCAATTGGTTCATCATGCTTGCATTGGAGTTATGGAGTCATACAGTATGGAAATAGGCCCTTCAGTCCAACTAGTCCATGACAACGATACTCCCAAGTTAAACCAGTCCCACTTGCCTGTATTTGGCCCATATCCTTTCAAATCTTGTCGTTCATGTGCTTCTTCAAATGTCTTTTTAAACACTGTAAATGTACCTGCATCTACCACACCAATTAGATACATTAGGAGATAACGTTTTCAGGCATACATAAAACACAACAATGCTACCTAAGATCAATAAAGGATTGCATTGATCAGTGGAACAAAGCTGTCAGAGCCATGAGGAGAGTCAAACCTACTACTATTATGTGTAGAAGGGGTCAATGATGTTTACAGCACAGAAAGAGGCCATTTGACTCATCTTATTGATGGCAGTCAACAAAAATCTGACTACATTATTCCCATTTTCCAGCTTTTGCACCATAGCTCTGGAGACTACGGCAATGTAAGTAAATATTTAAATATTACTTAAAAATTATAAGAGCTTCTGACTCAACATTCTGAGAGGCATTCAGTTCCAGACGCACACCACCCTCTGAGTTAAAGAGTTCTCCTTAACTCTCCTCTTCACCTTTTACACCACACCGTAAATCTATGACCTCTGGTTCCTATACTCTTTACTCATGGAGTAAGTGCCTTTCTATCCAAACTATCCATGTTCCTCATAATTTTACATGTGTCTATCAAGTTCCTTCTCAACCTCGTTGCTCCAAGGGAAAAAACCCCAGCCTGTTCAATTTTTCCTCATGGCTTAGATTCCCTATCCCAGGCAATTCCCTGGTAAATCCCTCTTCACCCTTTCCAGTGCAATCACATCCTTCCCATTATTGCTTATTGACTTCCAGTTGTGGCCTAATTAGTGTTGTACACAGTTCCAGAATAAACTTATTTCTCTTATATGCTGTGCCTTGGCTAATAAAAGTAAATATCCTATATCAAAGAGAAAACAGAAATTGCTAGAGAAACTCAGCAGGTTTGGTAGCATCTGTCAAGAGAAAGCAGAATTAACATTTCAAGTCCAGTGAACTTTCTTCAGAACTGTTTCAGATTTCCAGCTTTTGCAGTCCTGTCTTTTATTCAAGTATACCATGTGCATTCTTAACCACATTATCCACATGCCCTGGCTACCTTTAAGGATCTGTTAAAATGACACCAAGCCCCCTCCGATTTTCAGTACTTTCCAAGATCCTACAATTCATAGTACAATCACCTCCCTTCTTAGCCCTCTCCAGGGGCACTAGCTCACATTTTTCTGAGTTGATTTTCATTTGCCACAGCTTTGCACTCTGGACCAGGCTATCAATATCTTCCTGCAGCTTAGGGCTGTTCTCCTCACTGTTTATCACCTTATCAATAGTCATGTCATCCATGAGCTTCTTGATCATAGATCGACACTTGAGACCAAATCATTAATGGACACCACAAACAGCAAGGGTCGCAGATCCAAGTACTGTGGAACTCCAATGGGAATAAATTTCCAGTTACAGAAACATTCTAATATCTTCACCCACTGCTTCTTGCATCTTTCCCACTTCTGGATCCAAAGTATCACTTTCCTGTGGTCCCATGGACTCTTAATTTCTTGACCAGTCTGCCATGAAGAACCTTATCAAAAGACTTGCCAAAATCTATGGAGACTATATCTAATGCTTTGTCCTCCTCAACACTCCTGGTTATCTTCTCACAATATTTAATCTCTGTTTTATGAGCTTCTTTTACCAAATCCATGCAGATCTATAACCTAAATTTATACATCCTTTATTGCTTCATATATTTGCTTCATAAATATTTATTCAATTGCAGTTATAAAATGAACAAACTGGTTGAGCAGTAGTTGTCATTTGTGGAAGAGAGGTTCTGAAATTTTAGTTCCATTTGCTTAAAGATAAACTTTCAAATTTCAGTTTCGAAAGGTAGGCTTTAGTTTTTTTTTGACAGTGCCTTCTAGCCTTAGATCCCTCAAACCAGCTGTCAGTATTTATTTCCAGTTGACTAGTGGCATCAGGAAGGCTGCTGCTCTGTTTACTGCATTTGTCATGTTAAACTCCCAGCATAAATTCACGTGACTTCTATTAAAGCTATCTGAATTTATTGAACAGTCACACATTTTATGATGTCATTGTAAGTAAAACCTAAAAGAAGCCTAGATAACAAAGTGTGGGGCTGGATGAACACAGCAGGCCAAGCAGCATCTTACAAGCACAAAAGCTGATGTTTCGGGCCTAGACATCTTACAAGCACAAAAGCTGATGCACAAAAGCTGATGTTTCGGGCCTAGACCCTTCATCAGAAAATGCTGCTTGGCCTGCTGTGTTCATCCAGCTTCACACTTTGTTATGTTGGACTCTCCAGCATCTGCAGTTCCCATTATCTCTAAAAGAAGCCTCTTTTGTAGAATCAATTAGTAATCACTGATGCCTAAAGTGAGTGAAGCATTTTACTAGTTGGAATGAAGGAGAAAAACTTTTACACAATGAATTTAAATGGGAGGTAATTACGGAAAGGAGTCCAGTCAAAGACAGAGTTAGTTTCAAAGCTTCCCTGGTCCTAAGTTCTAATGTGACATTTAACAGGAACTCTTTCAAACATTTGTTCAAGTTAGGAATTTCTGGAATTCTGATAAATTGATAGGATTACCAAGTAAATTATCATATAAACCACTTGTGTCTTTAATGCCACAGGATTTCATAATTAAAGTAAAAACTCATTTTATGCCACCATTATGAAGGTATTCAGCTTTGTCAAGCAAAACTGAACATAACTAATGGAAAATTATTTCCCAAGATGACAATCCATTTCTAGAACAATGGTCATTTTAAAAGAGTAACAATTCCACACTTATTTAAGACATTCAAAACTGCTTCAAACCCTTGCAGCTCTGTGAGTATACCTGTTTCCCTTACCCTACCATTGGCAAGCATGTCCTCAGTGGGGCATGCAATATGTCTTAAAAAGGCTTTGGATTTTGAATGTTTTTTCCTAACTTTCTCTCCTCATTTGTAATGCATCTTAAAGATTGTCTCTTTAATCAAGTTGTCATCACCAGTCCAAATATCTCAAAGAATCCCTACAGTGTGGAAACAGGCCCTTCAGCCCAACAAGTCCACACTGACCCTCAGAGCATCCCATGCAGACCCATCTCCCTATAACCCACCTAATTGACACATCCCTGAACACCACAGGCAACATAGCATGGCCAGTCCACCTAGCTTGCACAACTTTGGACTGTGGGAGGAAACCCACGCAGACAGGGGGGAGAATGTACAAACTCCACACATACAGGCGTCCAAGGATGGAATTGAACCCGGGACCCTAGCAGTGTGAGGCAGCAGTGCAAACCACTGAGCCACCGTGCCTCAGCAGACTTGATGTCAAAATTCATCTGAAATTGTTCTATGAAGGAACTGGGGACATTTGACCACATTAAGAGTGTTGTATAACATATGACAATGATGTTTTGTGTATGAAACAGGAAAGGTTTTGCAAGACATATCTGCAATTCTTCAACACACTGTTACTTGCTATTTGCAAAACTGTTAAAATTAATTTCCTTTTAATGGCACGTTAAGCCAATTAAATAGCAGACATGACTAACTGTGGTTGAGTACGAAATATTGTATTTGTCCACTCTCAGTCCTCAACTCATCCATTACTCTTTGTTTCTGGTGGGCACACAAATATATTTGATTATTTCTGTCTTCCATACTAGTGTCGCAGGAAGCCAAGTTTGTAGATGACAAAAGATAGATGGGAAGGAAAGTGATGAAGGTGACACAAAAAGCCTTCAGGTTGACATAGACAAGTTCGGCAGCTGGCCAAAACCTGGTCGAAGGAATATAATATGTAAAAAATATGAGGATTTACACTCTGGCAGGAATCATAGAGGAGCTAAATACTATTTAAAATGAAAAGCTATGCACAGAAAGATTTGAAAGACTTTGTGCATAAAATACAAAGAGCTTGCACAAATGTTCATCAAATAATGGGGAAGACAAATGAGGAAACGGCCTTTACTTCAAAGGAATGGACTATAAAACTACAGAAGTATTGCTAAAACTATAAAAGGTGCTGGTTGGATCACGCCTGGAATACTGTAAAAACTTCTGGCCCCTTTAAAGAAAGACATACTGGCATTGAAGGCAGTCCAGAGAAAGTTCAGTAGGTTGATCCCAGGTATAGAGAGATTTTCTTTGGATTGAGTAGGCTCACAGAATCATTATGATAGAGGAGGAGGCCATTCAGCCTATCATAGCAGCCTATCATGCAGCCTAGCAGCAGCCCTTCAAACAAGTATCATATTTAGTGCCAATATTGTGCCTTTACCTTATAGCATTGAACATTTTTCTTCTAAACAAATAATCATCTAATTCCCTCTTGAATGCCTTGATTGAGCTTTCTTCCATCACATTTCCAGGCTGAGAACGCCCTTGACCACGTCTCCCGTATTTCCCGCAACATATCCCTCACACCCCGTCCCCGCCACAACCGCCCTAAGAGGATCCCCCTCGTTCTCACATACCACCCTACCAACCTCCGGATACAACGCATCATCCTCCGACACTTCCGCCATTTACAATCCGACCCCACCACCCAAGACATTTTTCCATCCCCACCCCTGTCTGCTTTCCGGACAAACCACTCTCTCCATGACTCCCTTGTTCGCTCCACACTTCCCTCCAACCCCACCACACCCGGCACCTTCCCCTGCAACCGCAGGAAATGCTACACTTGCCCCCACACCTCCTCCCTCACCCCTATCCCAGGCCCAAAGATGACATTCCACATTAAGCAGAGGTTCACCTGCACATCTGCCAATGTGGTATACTGCATCCACTGTACCTGGTGCGGCTTCCTCTACATTGGGGAAACCAAGCGGAGGCTTGGGGACCGCTTTGCAGAACACCTCCGCTCAGTTTGCAACAAACAACTGCACCTCCCAGTCGCAAACCATTTCCACTCCCCCTCCCATTCTCTGGATGACATGTCCATCATGGGCCTCCTGCACTGCCACAATGATGCCACCCGAAGGTTGCAGGAACAGCATCTCATATTCCGCCTGGGAACCCTGCAGCCATATGGTATCAATGTGGACTTCACCAGTTTCAAAATCTCCCCTTCCCCCACCGCATCCCTAAACCAGCCCAGTTCGTCCCCTCCCCCCACTGCACCACACAACCAGCCCAGCTCTTCCCCCCCACCCACTGCATCCCAAAACCAGTCCAACCTGTCTCTGCCTCCCTAACCGGTTCTTCCTCTCACCCATCCCTTCCTCCCACCCCAAGCCGCACCCTCATCTACCTACTAACCTCATCCCACCTCCTTGACCTGTCCATCTTCCCTGGACTGACCTATCCCCTCCCTACCTCCCCACCTATACTCTCTCCACCTATCTTCTTTACTCTCCATCTTCGGTCCACCTCCCCCTCTCTCCCTATTTATTCCAGTTCCCTCTCCCCATCCCCCTCTCTGATGAAGGGTCTAGGCCCGAAACGTCACTTTTGTGCTCCTGAGATGCTGCTTGGCCTGCTGTGTTCATCCAGCCTCACATTTTATTATCTTGGAATTCTCCAGCATCTGCAGTTCCCATTATCTCTGAGTCTGTATCATTGCAGTTTAGAAGAACTGAAATGAAACATACAATAATATTCTTTGAGGCCTTGCCAGGGTAGATACAGAAGGGTTGTACCACCTTGCGGGAGAGTATAGGTCCAGAGGGCATAATCTCAGAGAAAGATGTCTCTCAGTTAGGGCAAAGTTGAGAACGAATTTCTTCTCACAGAAGATAGTGAATCTGGAATTCTTTACTGCAGATGGCTGTCAAGGTTCATTCATCAAGAATATTCAAGGCTGGAATGGACAATTTTTAATCAGTAAGGAAATCTAAGTTAGTCAGAAAAAGTCAAGAAAGTGGAGCTGAGGATTAGCTGCGATCTCATTCAATGGTGGAGGCAGGCCCAATGGGCTAAATGGCATATATCTGCTCCTAATTCTTGTGGACGAGAATAGTAAGCCTTCTGACTGCGGAAGATTCATCCAGTTCTCTGGATTTTTGAGGTAAGTCTATTTTTTTTAAAAAAACTAATTTTTTTAGAATGATTTTGTTTTGCTCATAGAAGACACAGAATAGTAAAGAGCACAGCACTTGTTAAACATTTCATCTATTTGCAAATTTCTTTGTGTCAACTGTTTTGGGCCAGACCCTCTCAAAATGCATTAAGAAGATAGTCTAGGCCCTATCTTTTTCTTATTTTAAAGCTAAATGTAATTTTCTGTATTGCAGATGCAATTTCATTGGTCAAACTACCAGATTTGAAGCAAAGCACACTTTATTCATATACAAAAGTACAAAAAAATGAAAAAACTTAGCTTAACTGTAATTCTTTTGGAAAACTTAATAAAATAATAAATTAATTAGCTACTAAGTAGTAACTATTTCAATATAGTAACATCCCACAACACTTGAAAACACTTGGAAAAAGGCAAATTCAGAAAACAGATTGTCTCACATGTAATTCCAGCAGCCCAGGAAAAAAAGCATTAAGACAAAACACTGAGAAAGTGTAGCAGGGAGAGATGTACTGCAGCAAAAGACCCAGCAACAATAGCTACTGAAAAACTAAGAAACTAAATATCCTGGATCTGTAGAGCTTGACCACTCAGGCTGCTTCTATTGTTCTAACTTAAAGAAAAACACGCAAGGCCTCACAAGCTGTTTATAAGTCACCTTGCTTGAAAACCAGGACATCATAGGCTTCTTAAAGCCACAGTATCATCACACCTGTGTTACCCATTGTGCTGATCCACTAGTTGGTTTCTATTGCATCAATTTCAAAATATTAATCCATGAATTCGAACACTTTGTCAACTGAAGGGAAGGCAACCAGATCAGGTACCTTAACAGGAGCCATATATCTTTTTGCATGACTGTAAAAGGAACATAGAATTATGAGCAAAGGTGCCACTTTTACATCTTTTTTTTGGGTTTTGGGAGAATTGGCTGTAGCTTGAACAGTGTCGAGGCACTTCATTAAGCCAGGCAGCCAAGGAGTATTCCACCTAATAATTCAGATACCTGCCACTGCTACGCAAATGAGGGGCTTTGTCAAACCCTGCCACAGCTTAAAGTCCACGGTGAGTGGAATTTTTGGGATTGCTGACTCATGCATATTCAAATTTTGATGCAGTCCTTGCATAAAACATGCAGGCAGCTTAAGATCAATAAAGGATTGCACAGATCAGCAGAATGGAACTGTCAGAGCCAGTGTCCATCAAACCCGCTAGTGTTACAGATAAACAATGTTATAGATATTTAAATCATAGAAGGGGGTCATTCAGTGCATCGTGCCTATGCCAGTCAATAAAGATCTGAATATACTAACAGCATTTTCTCACTTTTGGCCCATAACCCTGGAGGCTATAGCAATATAAGGGAACATCTCAACACGGCTAAATGGTACAAGAGTTTCTGATTCAAACACCCTTTCAAGTGAAAATATTTTTCCTCAACACTCCTCTTAGCTCTGGTATTAAATCTATGCCCCCTGGTTATTGACACCTCTATTATTAGATAGAGTGCATTCCTATTCACTGTGTCTCTGTTCTTCATAATCTTATGCACCTCCATCAGGACCCTCTGAACCTTTGTTGCTGCAAGGAAAACAATTTTGCCCTATCCAATCTCTCCTCACAGCTCAACCTTTCAGCCTTGTAAATCTCCTCTGCACCCTCTCTCATGCAATCACATCTTTCCTATAAGGCTGGAATAAATTTGGTACTGGACATCCTAAATGTGTTTCAATGTGGGGAATTCAACAGGACAGGAATTCTGTGATAAGTAGCACACATTCTATCTCTTTATTGCCTGTCCACTATCCATAAGGCACAAGTCAGGAGAGTGATGGAATTCTCCCCACTTTACTGGATGGGTGTAGCTCCAACAAAACTTTAAAAGCTTTGCATTGTCCAAGACCAAGCAGTCCACTTTGTTGACACTTCATTGACCATGATCAGCATTGATGACCTTCACCACAATGAACACAGCTACAATATGCAATGCAGTAATTCTTGAAAAGCTTATTTTTGAAAGCTTATACCAGCACTACAAAATCCAACATGCCGAAAGACAAAGGCACCGGACATATGGAAACACCACCATCTCCACTTTCTCCTGCAGTGCACACATCAACCCAACTAGAAATATAATGCTCTGATGAAGGGCCTAGGCCCGAAATGTCATCTTTTGTGATCCTGAGATGCTGCTTGGCCTGCTGTGTTCATCCAGCTTCACACTTTGTTATCATAAAAATATAATGACATTCTTTCACTTGTCGCTGGGCCAAAATCAGCGAGTCCTTTCCTCCCAGCACTGTAGGTGTACCTATTCAACAGAAACTACACACCTCAAAAAAGCCAACCAGCATCAAGTTCTCCAGGGAATTAGGTATAGGTAATAAATGCTAACTTACCCAGTGCCACCTACATCCAATGAATGATTTAAAAAATGAATGTCAGGGGAGATGTTTAGATTCTCTCTTTCTGGAGATTGTAATTGCCAGAAACTAGTGTGATGTGAACATTGTCACTTGTCAACCGTGGATATTGTCCAGGTCTTGCTGCATTTGAATATGGATTGTTTCAGTATCTGAGGAGTCATAAATAGTGATAAACGTTGTACAATCATCAGCGAACGTTCTCATTTTTGAACCTTATGATAGAAGGAAGGTTATTCATGAAGCAGCTGAAGATGTTTGGGCTTAGGACACTATCCTGAGGAGCTGGTAAAGAAATTCCCTGGAGCTGAGGTGATGAGCCTCTAATAACCCCAATCATTCCTCCTTTGCGCCCGGTATGATTCATTGAGTTATACAGCATAGAAACAGACCCTTCTGTCCAACCAGTCCATGACGACCAGAATCCCAAGCTAAGCTTGTCCCACCTGTCTGTGCTTGGCCCACGTCCCTCCAAACATTTCTTATTCATGCACTTATTTAAATGTCTTTAAAACATTGTGATTGTATCCACATGAATCACTTCTTCTGAAAGTTCATTCCATGCACGAACAACTCTCTGTATAAAAATAATTTCCTCTCATGTCTTTTTTAAATCTTTTGCCACACACCTTAAAACCCTGGACTTGAAAACCCTTGCCCTTCGGAAAAGTTACCTGCCATTCACCTTATCTATACCCAGCATTATTTCATAAACCTCTACAAGGTCCTAGTCTATCCAGCTTCTCTTTATAATTCAAACCCTCCATTTCTGGCAATGTCCTAGTAAATCTTTTCCAAACCCTCTCCAGCTTAATAATATCCTTCCTATAACTTCAACCAGTTATGCTCGGACTCTTTAATACAACATGTGGTTGAATACGGCCAGGATGTTAAAGGCTCACCACACCTCTGAGGCAGCACTTTTGTCCATGTATGAACAAAGGTTGCAATGAGATCAGGAACTTAGTGGCCCTGGAACTAAAACTGGGCATCAGTGGGCAGGTTTTTCCTTTGCAAATGTTGCACGATAGCATTAATAACCCCATCATTCCTGATGATCAAGAGTAGACTAAGTGGGTGGCAACTGACCAGGTTGATTTTGTTCTGAGTACAGGACAATACTTGGGCAATTTTCCATGTTTTCATGTAGATACCAGTATTGTAGGATAACAAGGTGTGGAGCTGGATGAACACAGCAGGCCAAGCAGCATCATCGGATCAGGAAAGCTGATGTTTTGGGCCTACCAGTATTGTAACTTGGCTAGGAGCATAAGTCTTCAAGGCTATTGCTGGAATGTGGTCAGGGCCCGTAACCTTTATAATATCCACTACCTACAGCCTTCCTTGATATCATTTGAAGTGAATCCAATTGGCTGACAACTTGCATCTATAATGCTGGATGCCATTGGAAGAGGCTAAGATGGATCAACCACTCGATACATCTGCCCGAAGATTGCTGCAAAAGGTTCAGTGTTATCTTTTGCACAAATGTACTGGATTCACCCATCATTAAGGATGGGGATGTTTGTGGAGTGTGCTCCTCCAGTGAGTTGTTTAAATTTCCACTCCCATTTATGACTGAATGTTGCAGGATGGCAGAGTTTAGCTCTGATCCTTAACAATGGAATTGCTTAGCTCTGGCTATCAGTTCCTGCTTTTGTTGCTAGAAAGATAAGCAGTCCTGTTTGGTAGCTTAACCAGATCGACCCCTCATTTTTGGGTACATTTTAATGCTAGTCCTCACATGCTCTTCTGCAATTTTCATTGAATCAGAGTTGATCTCCCAGCTTGATATTAATGATAGAATGGGGAGATGTGTTGAATAATGAGGTTGCAGATTCTGGTTGAACACAATTCTGCAGCTGCTGGCCCACAATGCCTCATGGGTGCTCAGTCTCGATTTGCTAAATCGGGCCAAAGTCAATCCCGTTTAGCACTGTGTTAGGGCTACACAACATGATCGAAGTTATCCTCAAATTAAAGATGGAACTTCACCTCCACGAGGACTGTGTGTGACCATTCCTATTGTTACTGACACAGAGGGACTCATTTACCACAGATAGCTAACTGAAGATGAAGTGAAGTAGGATCTTCCTCTATTGTTTGTTCCCGCACTATTTGTCACAGGTTCAGTTTCACAGCTAAATCCTTTCGGACTCAGCCAGCACAATCAGTGGTGATGTTATCAAGCCACTTATGATGATATACATTGAAGTCCCAAAATTCTGCCCCCTTGCCACCCTGAGTGCTTATTCCAACTGGTGTGCAATATCAAGGAATATTGATTGTTCAGCTGAGAAGGTTGGGGGGTGGCAGTGATGCATAGCAATGTAAAGAGATTTAGTGAGATCTGGAGTCAACGTTGAGGTCTCCTAACTCATTTCCTACAATATGCCACTGTGCTATCAATAGAGGCAGCCGGAAGGACATACCCAGGGATGGTGATAGTAGTGGTGTCGCGGGCATAATGTGTAACAAAAAATTTAGTATGTCTACATCTGGTTGTTGCTTGACTTATCTGTGGAACAACTCTCATAATTTTATACAAGTCCTGAAATGTTGTTAAGGAGAACTTTACAAAATCGAAAGAACTGAGCTTGCTACGCTTGCATTCAACACTTAGATCACTGGCAAGTAGACTCTCTGGTTTCCATCCCATCTATAAAGTTTGTGAACATTTGCTACAATTGAGTGGCTTGCTAGGCAATTTCAGAGGGAGGGTAAGAATTGACTACATTGGTGTGGATCTGGAGTCACACATAAGCCAGGCAAGGTGAGGTGACAGATTTTCTTTCCCTAAAAGGTATTACTAAACCAGGTGGGCTTTTGCAACCATCAGCAATGGATACACAGTTATCATTAGGTCTCCTTTAGATCAGTTTTTAGCTATAGACCTTTTTACAGATCAAATTCAAACTTGACCACCTGCTAGCCTGAGGTCCTGGAATTATAATCTAGTGACTAGTTACTAGTTTGATGAAATTACCATCATTGAATTCCCTCTGAATCCTAGAACTCCCTCCCTAACAGCACCACATGTGTATCTGTACTGCATGGGCTGCAATGATTGGACGTAGATGGCATCCCACTCAGGGTAATTAAGAAAAGGCAATGAGTTTTTGGTTGGCCATGACGCTTACATCCCATGCACAAATTCTTAAAAACTATCCAACATTCAACCATCCATTCTGCTTCCAGAAAACTCTGGAAATTGATGAACAATTATAAGCATGAGACCTTTTTGTCTTGCTTCGGGATTGGGAACATTGCTGGCAATGTCATACTTTATTGCCTATTTCTAATTACACTGAGAAAGTAGCTCACCATTACTGTCTCAAACTGCTAACAGCCATGTGGTACAAGTATTTATTGTTTCTGGGGTGGTTTGATATGACTGAGTGGCTTGCGAAGCCATTTCTTGATGGTCGTCAAGAATCAACTACATTATTGTTGGGATCTGGAGTCATATGTCCTCCTCTGAAGAAATAAATTTTTTTTATGACAATCTGGAAATTACATTATCACAATTAATTAAACAAGCATTTTTATTCCAAATGTGTTAATTAATTGCATTTAGATTGCCTGGTCGCTGCAGAGGCTTTTGAAATCTAATCTCCCCAGAGCCAGTAACACTGCCAGTCTGCAACCAACCCCATTGACTAATACTTCAAGAGCACACAGTCTGTGTTTACAAATCATTGTAATGACCAGAAATATTACAGTGATGCAATAACCTTATGTTTCAAACAGTTTAAGCATTGCCTACATTATGTTCACATCCCATGGATCACATGTACATTGCAGCTGGAATTGTTTTGCATCAGCACTAACAGCATTAGGTGTAAATCAGAGACTGACTTGCTTCCAAATGAAAGTTGAGTGAGACTCCCTGGTCCATGGAATCCACCTCCGCTTATCTTCAGATTCTTACAAGGCCCTGATGCCTAATTTACGCCAACCTGTCCCCCCAGTGTAGCCTCATTTTAGATCAAAACTGTTTTGTACTGGCATTACTGTTGCAATGTAGGGCGCTTAGGCAAAAAAAAATCAGTGCCGGGGTCAAATTAGGAGGCAGAACTAATCATACTTATATATGGAATGCACAGCAGAAGTTTAGAAACCTCCTCTGCAAATGCCAAATGCAATTGGTGCTGGGTCAATTGCGAACTGCAAATGCAAGATTAAGATCTTTTTCATTAGGTAAAGGTATCTAAAGATTATACAGCAAAGGCAGGTATGGGGATTAGGTTTCAGTTAAGTTATGCGAGGCTGGATAGGGAGACTGTGGTTACAGGCTCTGTGGTGGGGAGGTGAATTGCTCACTCCAGTTCAAATATTCCTGTGTAAATGCAGTCTTATTAGTCATAGTTGAGGATCAAAGCTCTGAGCTGAGAACAAAACATATATTCACATAAACACGTGGTTCGGATTGCTTTGATTGCAAAAGACAGGTTGTTACACTGCAGGTATTACTTGGTGGCTTACTCATTTATAAATTGTTAATCTACAGCTCAGAGTACACATTCACATTGTAAATCCTACATTGCAAAACAAAACCCTGATTAGGTATGGTACTCTGTGACAAATGACCAATTTTTTTAGCCATCTGTTATAAGGTAGTGTATTTCCTAAATACTCAAGAACTGAAAGCAAGGATGTTTTTGCAAAGTATGCTGCCCACGCACCAGTGTAGCTTAGCAATGGATACTGCCAAGGGGGAAAAGAAACTGAACTGCAAGAACAAATCTGAAATGAGGAATCATGCCAAACGAACTGAAAAGTAAAAAAGCCATTCCCACAGTCTGTGGCTAAGAAAGTCCGACACTTTTGCTAGCTGTGATCTTTTTCTTTCTAACTTATTACTACAATTTTGTACTTTTGAAGGTCGGTGATGCTGTACTTTTTCTTTCCTTGTCTGTATCACTCTTTCTCTGCAAGAATTTGTACTCAAGTATCTGTACCTAGGCACGTTTGTACCTAAGATGACACGATAACTGGCATCTTGTAAACTTTTCACTGTACTCTCGTGACTATATGTGACAATAAATTTAATTCAATTCAATTCAAATTAGGGGTTAGCTTTGACACTGGAAAATTGGTTAGTTGCCTGATTGAAGACAAAATTTGAGGAAGAATATAAACCAGGCTAGCAATTCACTGATGAAGGCTCTCTGATGAAGGGTCTAAGCCCGAAACGTCAGCTTTTGTGCTCCTGAGATGCTGCTTGGCCTGCTGTGTTCATCCAGCCTCACATTTTATGATCTTGGAATTCTCCAGCATCTGCAGTTCCCATTATCTCTGATAGCAATTCACACCACCCATTTTATACCATCACGCAACAAGCTAACTCTCTTATTGTTACATAGACAAATTAACAGTATTGTAGATCTTATATAATTCATTTGTTATCCAACTAGTCAGGCTACTTGTATCCTACAGAGAGAAATTCAAAGAGGCAAAAGCTGAATAAACTGGTAGACATAGTAAAAGCTAGAGACAGTCATTTAGAGACAATCGCTGATATTTAGATATGGGTTGTCTAGGTGAGTTGAGAACAAAATTATTAAATGGAGGGCCTGAAAAGATAACAGGAAATTGAAAAGAAAAAGGAAATGGAAGTTCATGCTGACAAATAAAATGCTCTGTAAATATCATTGCATGCTATCTGATTTTAATTAATCCCTTGAATGTTTTCCATTCATAAAAATAGATTTATATGGATTTTAATTTGCAAATTATTTTTAGGAATGGGGAAGTCTTTGTACGTTGAGAGTGAAAAGATAGTCCTCTTGTTTTTTGTGAAAGTTCAGTAATTGATTCACTGGGGTCATTACATTACCGGATACAGATCAATTCATTTCAGATTACTGTATGCAGTGGCATTGTTGAAATGTGATAAAATGGTCAGCCCACATAACCTTTGCATTTAAGGAGAAGTTAAATAATGTATGAGGGAGAATGAATTGAAGGAGATTGAGAGGGATTGGGCGCTGTGTTATTAATGGTATAAAGCTGGGTCCTCCAAAATTCAGTGGAACCCACAATTCGGGATCTTAGGAATCATGGGCTGTGCTTGTTCGCTGATTGTCTCATTTCTCAGGTTGTGATGAATTGATTCTGCCCGGTAATTTGGTGATTTTGTTGACTTCAGCGTCAGTGTTGGGAGAGACACAAATCTCTGGAAAGACAAGATTTTCAAGTAGGGTGTAGGGAAGGCAAATGCCAACAAATGCCTCCTTTTGAGAACTGTCAACAGCTGTGCATCCCAAAGCTTTCCCGTTGTGACCCCAATTTGAGGTTTGAAGATTGCCATAATCCCTCAATGAGAAGTGTGAGGGGGTGGAGGAATGGGGAAGTGCTCACAGAATGGAGGCCTGTCCAATAGAGCCGCTATATTCCAAAAATGGCTGAACCAATGTTCTGTACAGCTGCAACATGGCCTCCCAACTCCGATACTCAATGCACTGACCAATAAAGGCAAGCAGACCAAATGCCTTCCTCACTCTCCTATCTATCGACAACTCCACTTTCAAGGAACTATGAACCTGCACTCCAAGGTCTCTTTGTTCAGCAACACTCCCCAGTACCTTACCATTAAGTATATAAGTCCTGCCCTGATTTGCCTTTCCAAAATGCAGCACATCATATTTATCTAAATTAAACTCCATCTGTCACTCCTCGACCTATTGGCCCCATGATCAAGATCCCATTGCACTCTGAGGTAGCTTTCTTTGCTGTCCACTAAACCTCCAAAGTTAGCGCCATCCTTAAACTTACAAACCGTATCTCCTAAGTTCACGTCCAAATCATTTATAAAAATAATAAAAAGCAGTGGACCCAGCATGCAATTCTCCTCGACCTATTGGCCCCATGATCAAGATCCCATTGCACTCTGAGGTAGCTTTCTTTGCTGTCCACTAAACCTCCAAAGTTAGCGCCATCCTTAAACTTACAAACCGTATCTCCTAAGTTCACGTCCAAATCGTTTATAAAAATAATAAAAAGCAGTGGACCCAGCATGCAATTCTGGTCTAAGATAATAAGGTGCAGAGCTGGATGAACACAGCAATCCAAGCTGCCTGTGCTCGCCGCCATTGGTGACTGTCACCCAAAATGGGCTTCCTCCACCTCCCAAATCCTCAAGCCTATCCAGGACCTTCCCCACAATGTGCCTGCTACCATTGACCAAGTGGCTGCTGTCACAGTAGCCATGGATGACGTCCACTGATGCTGCTTGACCGGCTGTGTTCATCCAACTCTGCACCTTGTTATCTCAGATTCTCCAGCATCTGCAGTTCCTACTATCTCCGATGCAATTTTGATCTCCCGGCTGTAGGAAGGATGTTGTGAAACTTGAAAGGGTTTGGAAAAGACGCAAGGGTGTTACCAGGGTTGGAGAGTTTGATCTGCAGGGAGAGGCTGAATGGGCTGTGGTTATTTGCCCTGGAGTGCTGGAGGCTGAGGCGTGACCTTGTAGAGGTTTATAAAATCATGAGGGGCATGGATAGATTAAATAGACAAGGTCTTTTCCCTGGGGTAGGAGAGTCCAAAACCACAGGCTTAAGGTGAGAGGGGAAAGATATAAAAGGGACATAAAGGACAACCTGTTCACTCTGATGATGATGCGTGTATGGAATGAGCTGCCAGAGGAAATGTTGGTGACCGGTACAGTTACAACATTTAGAAGGCATCTGGATGGGTATGTGAATAGGAAGGGCTGGGAGGGATATTAGCCAAATGCTGACAAATGAGACTAGGTTAATCGACATGGACAAGTTGGACTGAAGGGTCTGTTTCCATGTTGTACATCCCTATGACTCTAGGTAGGGATTCTATGACACCAAAGGCTCAGCTCACACTGCACTGAGAGCTCTGACCCTGCAATTTAGGAAACCGTGGCCTGGTTATTATGAACACAGAATTTTGTGAGTGAGACAAGTGCGAGATCTCTCGGCAATATCCTTGCTCTGAGCAGCGGTGCCTGCTCAACTAGATGCAAGAGCAGCATTGCGGAGATATTTACATATAGCCCTACCATAACAGGAACTGACAGCTGCTGGATGAACCATTGCCTTTTCCAGTCAAACACCTTCATCAGTCTGACTCAAAAATAACAGGACAGCAGTATTGCTGCCATAGCAAATCCAAAATCAAGAGATCTAGGACTTGGTGGAAAAGAAAATCACAGAATATAAATAAGAAATTGTCCATTAAAACAGAAATGAGGCACTATCTTTTCTCAGAGAGGGCAACGAGTCTTTGTAACTCTTTTCCTGAAACCATGATGAGTGAAGGGTCTTTAAATATTTTTAAGGCAGAAATGGATAAATTCTTGGTAAGCAATGAGGTGAAAGGTTGTCAGGGCTAGGGGGAAAGTGGATTGGAGGTTACAATTAAATAAGCCATTTCTCATGAAATGGCACAGCAGGTAAAAGGAGCCTAATGGCTCCCCCTTAAACCATGCCACTGAGCTTATATAGAACAGACTGTTGGTGGAAAGAAACAAAAATGGAAAACAGGACAAGGATTATGCCTCTTATGCCTGCTCTATCGTTCAATCTGATCATGGCTGATTATCCAACTCATACTCTCAGTTTCTCTCCAATTCCTTTCATCCCTTTAGCCCAAAGAACCAAATATGCTTGAGTCTGTTTGAAAACATTCAATGTTTTGGCCTCAGCTACTTTCTGTGGCAGGTGAAAGCAGCAGGAAAGACAGAAAGTTTACCAACGACCATAATGTACATCGATTCTACAATGCACATGTGCCCCAGAAGCTAACCCATTAACAGCTAAGAGCAGCATGGAGTTCATCAAGGACAGACAGAGACATAGTCAGCACTCACTGGAAATACGCTTTTTGGATCTCCTCAAACAAGACCCAGTCCTTGAGTGTGACCTGCCGCCAACTCAGCACAACCCCAGACCCACATTAGATCGAAAAAGAAAACCCCAATATAGCTGATGGCAACTTCCTGCCAAAATCATGAAATATGGTGGAGAAGCACAAATGCAAGACAACATCTGAAAGGAGGATGGTACGTCCAAAATGTCATAATTATTACAATCTTCAAGAAAGTATACAATACTGATTGTAACAACTACGGAGAGGTCCCTCTGCTGTTCATCATGGGGAAGGTCATTGCAAAGACCCTCCACAATCACCTCCACCCAGTGGCTGAAGAGCTCCTCCTGGAGTCACAATGTACATTCCATCCAGCAAGAGGCCTTGTGGACTCTAACAAAAGGCTAATCCAAGGAAATGCAGAGAGTTGCAGCAACCTTTACACATGACTTCCTTGCCCTTAAAAAAGCCTTTGATTGTCAACCAGGAGCAATTATGGATCAGCCTCCTCAATTTGGTTGCCTGTTGAAATTTGCCACCATTCTTCCCACAAATGACAATATGCCAACCGCGATCCTCACAAATGGATCCACCACACTCAACACATGTGCGAACTAGTATCAAGCAAGGCCGTATCATTACCCCAATGGTCTTCATCAACTGCTTTACTTGCTTGTGCCTTTGGGAAAGTTTTAAACTAATTTGTCCAGGGGACGGGACGCAGTGTAGATATAAAGTCAGGCGCAATGTCCAATCAGATACAGAAGGAATATTAGGATAGTAGGAGGAGAAGACATGAGCAGTATAAGGTACATGGGATGGCTGGAATGGTAAGTTGTGACTACTTGAATGCAAGGAGCCTGACTGGTAAGGCAGATAAATTTAGAGCGTTGATCAGCATGTGGGAATATGATATGTCTGCAATCACTGAGGTCTGGTTGAAGGGTGACACGACAGGCAGCTGAAGACTCCAGGGTAGAGAAGTTTCAGGCACGAGAAGAGGAGGATGTAAGAGAGTGGGAGCATCATCTGGTTAGAGCTCAGAAATTAAAAAAAAGGGGCCATCACTTTGCTGGGATTTCACTACAGGCATTTCAACTGTCAGACGGAAATAAAGGAGCAGATATATAAGTAAAACCCACAAAGGTGTGAGAGAAACAGGGTTATAGCTGTAGGGGATTTCAAATTTTCCAACACTAACTGGGATCAACTATTTGTGAAAGGATACAATGGGTGGAATTTTTAAAGTACATCTAGGACAGCTTTTTGTGCCTGTATGTAGATAGTCCTTCTAGAGGTGGGGACGTGGTAGACTTAATCATAGAGAATGAAGCCAGTCAAGTGTTTGAAGTTTCAGTGGGTGAGAATTTTGGAGATAGTGACCATAACTGTGTAATGTTCTAAGTCATTAGAGAAAGGGAAAAAAATAGTACAGAAGTTGTGTGTAAATTGGGGGAAGGTCAATTTCAATGTCATTAGACAGGATCTGCCAAAAATAAATTGGGGGCAGTTACTTGTAGCGAAGGCTATATTTGAAAAGTGAGAGTTAACATTTCGGGTCCAGTGACCCTTCTTCAAAACTGGATCACCAGACCTGAAACATTAACTCTGTTTTTCCCTTCACAGATGCTGCCAGACCTGCTGAGCTTTTCCAGCCACTTTTGTTTGTTCCTGATTTACAGCATCTGCAGTCCTTTCAGTTTTTATTTTGAAATGAGAGTCCATTAAAAGTGGTATAGTGAGAATTCAGAGCCAGCATGTTCCTCTTAGAGTACAAGCCAAGAGCAGCAAGTCCAACAAATGCTGGATGTCAAAGGACATCGAGAGTTTGAAAAAGAAAAAGAAGGATGCATATGTCAGGTACAGTGCATTAAAAGCAGGGGAGGCATTTCAAAAGTGTGGAGGATGTGGGAGATTGCTTTAAAAAGACGGCAAAGAGCAGCCAGGAAATATACTTGGTAGACAGGATCAAGGAAAATGCCCAAGCATTTTATAAGTATATTAAAAACAGTGAAAGATTGGGGCCTATTAGGGACCAAAGAGGCAATCTGTACATGGAGCTAGTGGAGATTGGTGAGATCTTAAGTGAAGATTTCTCGTTTGCATTCAATGGGGAGAAAGACATTGTAGCTGGGGATTTCATTTGGAATCTATCTGTTTTAAATACGCGCAGTGACTTGGCATCTACAGTCTTCTGCACCAAGAGTTCTACAGATTTGCCAGTCTCTGGTTGAAGAAATTCCTCTTCACCTCAGTTCTAAAGAATTGTCTCTTCACTCTGAAGCTGTGTTCTCAGGTCTTAGTCTCTCTTACAAGTGAAAACATTTTCTCCATGCCTACTCTGTCCAGACCTCTCCGTGTAAGATAAGTTTCATTGAGATTACTAGCCCCCTCCCTATTCTTCTAAACTGCATCAAGTACAGACCCAGTGTCCTCATTGCTCCACTTCTGGTACACTCTTGGTATCTTCCTCCCTGAAGACAGATACAAAGCACCTGTTAGTTCTTCCACTAGTTCAAGAACTAGAGCTTAGTGTCTCAGGATAAGAGCGCAAACATTTATTCACTCGGAGATGTAGTGATTTTAATGATGTCAGCCAGGTGGAACTCAGAGAATATGAGTTCCCTGATTGAGGCTGTTAATTTGGTCCAATCAGAGAACCCTGGCTTGACAGTTAAGAACAAGCGTATCAGACATCCTGTTCAATCTGAGGGATCTGGATGAGTGCTAAAGACTCTCCATTTACAAATAAAGCGTGACTCGGTAACAGGATACAAGCCTCTGTGTAGTTACTTCAAGACAACTCCACAGAAGTCTGTGATTCTTTGGAATTCTCTGTTTCAACACCTAAAAGGTTTCAGTCGCTGGGTCCACCCAAGGCAACAATCAGAAAATTTTGAGGCACTGAAGTATCCAAGAGGATAACACACGCAAGAAGTTGACATATAAGGTCAACCTCAATCTTAGTGAATGGGTGTAACAGCTTAATGAGCTATATTGTCAATTCCTGCTTCCATTTCTCATTGCTCGATGTTCTTCAGTGAGCAGGAAAAGTTGCAGTTAAAATACAATGTAGGGAATCACAATATTGTCAACCTGGCATTTGCAAGTGAAAAAGTCTGAATAATTTCTTCATGGCAGAAGAATAAGGAACTGTGGAGGAGCAAAGAGACTAAGCGACTAACACACAAATTATTAAAGGTTGTCAGACAGCTAATGAAAGGTATCAAAAAGGCTAGTGAAACACTTGTCCTTCACTCAAAGAAAGTTGGGACACAAAAGGAGAAGAAGCGATGTCTGAGTTATACACAGTCCGAGAGAGACCCGATGTGGCCTAGTCTATTTATTTTCAGGAATCTCACTTCAGAATATATCACCGTACATGCAGCACAGATGCACCAGAATAATGCTGGGGCTTAAAGGGTTTAATTAGAAGGATAGGTGGCATAAACAGAGTTTATATTCCCTTAAACTAAGAAGGTGGAGGAGTGATCTAGTTGTGCTAAGTAAAATAATACAGTGGGTTCAAGATCCAGAGAGAACCAACTAACTCCTGTGCAGGAACCCAAATAGAAAGAACACCATCTCAAAACCGAGCAGTGAAATCAGAAAGCACAATTATATAAAGGACTGTGGAAATCTGAATCTTGAAAAGCAGATTAAATTCACAATTTTCCTAACTGTCATTGAAAGATCTTTGTCTGGTACGAGCATCAAGGGACACAGAGCAAAGTGGGAAAGTGTAATTGAGGAAAAGACCAGCCAGAATCCAAGAGATTGTCAGGACAGGCTCAAGGGGATGAATACTCCTGTTCATACTTTTCAAGTGGACACAACATTTTGTTGTGCTTTACTTTTAATTAGATTGCCTATCTGACAGTGACTACATTGACAATGAAATGTCCAGGGATACCTTGCGGAGCTGAAGGTGATATATAAATGGAAGCATATTCTTAGTTCATCCACTGGGTATTGTTTTATTCCAGCCTTGCACTCTATGATTTATTACATGAGCTTTTGTTGATGATCTGATGAAATGGAATTATTCATTCATTCTTCCCCAATTTCTCTGGAGGTTAACAAAACGTTTTGAAATCTGTGACATTGCAGACAACTGAAAAGAGCTGAAAAGTCCACTGTAGGTCTATTTTAATTGGTACCCATAAAGCCAACTGCCTGTACAGCAGAAGTAGTTGGCAGCACCTCCCTTGATGGCGTCAACTAAGCCAAGTCTCATCTATCAGGAGAGTCTCAAATTTGATTTCTGGTCTGTGAAGAGTTCCTGAAACTCTGACAAGGAGTCAATTGCCACACTCAAATCAGTTGTTTTTATCATCACCATTCCTGTTCTACCTACAGGACAAACACACCAGAGGCGTGGATCTGGACAGTTAAGTTCTGCCAGGCACACATAGGACCTGACTTTGATCCAAACAAAAGAGAAAAATCAGAAGTCGAGGGAGGATGTGAAGGTAACTACCCTAAACACTGAAACAGCATTTGACTAAATGTGGCATCAAGGAGCTCTTGCAAAACTGCAGTCAATGAGAAACATTCTCCATTTATCAGAGTCACACCTGGTATGGAGGTAAATGATATTACTTCAAGGCCCAGTCATCTTCAGTTGCTTATCAATGAACTTTACCCCATCATCAGGGGAGTAGAGATATTTGCCAAAGATTACTCAATATTCAAACCATTGGTGACTCCTCTCAGATACTGACACGGCCCATACCAAAATGCAGTAAGCCCCAGACAATATCCAGGCTTGGGCTAATAAATGGCAAATAACATGCATGCTACATGAGTGCCAGACCTATAATTACTGAATACCCAACTATCAACATCCCTAGGGGTTACCAGTGGCCAAAAACTGAGCTGGACCCTTAGATCCTATGGCTGCAAAACCATGTCAGAGCCTGGGAATTCACATTCAAGAACAATTTGGAATAGGATACAAATGCTCCCAGTGATGGCCACATTTGGTGAATGATTAAAACAATCACCAAAACCCCTTTGTTTCTCAGTTCAGTGTTTCTGTTGATATGGAGGTCAATGAAATCCATCGATGCTGGAAAAACCATTTCCAACAACTCCCCCCAAGTGTGCATCCAGTGACAGCTGATATCCCCCAGGTTATACCTGATGCCTCTTCATCATGTGCAAAATAACTTTGAGTTATTGCGAAAAATAAATTTCTATAAACTCATGGAGATGTCAATTAAGTAAATTTAACAGCTCTCTGCACCTGTGCAAACAAGAGATAATGCTTTTATGAGAACCTGTGTTCTGAGCAAACACCCATAATGAAAGAGTTTTACATATAAATCCTTCAGGTTTCCTTGGCTCTGTTCATAGAGTACACTGGGTGACTCAGCAAGGAAAGGTCATACATCAGTGTGGAAGGTATGAGGAACCATTAGGGTAGGTGAGGGGTAATGTGTTGACACTGAATGGGCTTGGATACTTTAATGTAGCATGGGGTTGGGTGCATGGGGCACAAGACCAAGTCGGTGCTGTGTTGGACTGAGGTGCATGGGGGCAAAGGGCAAGGACTTTGAAACACACCTATTGTAAGATTCTCAAATCTAGTCTGTGATTCACAATCCTCTGAGGAGCCGTGAACCACGAGTCATCTAAAAGCAGGTTCAATCCCAATGAATGTGTGAGTGATAATGGGAACTGCAGATGCTGGAGAATCCAAGATAATAAAATGTGAGGCTGGCTGAACACAGCAGGCCCAGCAGCATCTCAGGAGCATAAAAGCTGACGTTTCGGGCCTAGACCCTTCATCAGAGAGGGGGATGGGGTGAGGGTTCTGGAATAAATAGGGAGAGAGGGGGAGGCGGACCGAAGATGGAGAGAAAAGAAGATAGGTGGAGAGGAGAGTATAGGTGGGGAGGTAGGGAGGGGATAGGTCAATCCAGGGAAGACGGACAGGTCAAGGAGGTGGGATGAGGTTGGTAGGTAGGAGATGGAGGTGTGGCTTGGGGTGGGAGGAAGGGATGGGTGAGAGGAAGAACAGGTTAGGGAGGCAGAGGCAGGTTGGACTGGTTTTGGGATGCAGTGGGTGGAGGGGAAGAGCTGGGCTGTTTGTGTGGTGCAGTGGGGGGAGGGGACGAACTGGGCTGGTTTTGGGATGCGGTGGGGGAAGGGGAGATTTTGAAGCTGGTGAAGTCCACATTGATAACATTGGGCTGCAGGCTTCCCAAATCCCAATGAAAATTGGGAGGTGCCTACTTTCCTGAAGGAAATTGGCCAGGTCAACGGGTGGAGGCTCATGAGCCACAAAAATTGGGGACTGCAGGCAGGAATCCCAGAACCAGACCTTAATTGGCACTTTTAAAAGGTCCTTCTGACTCTGAAAATACAGCTGCAAATTTTATCCCCTATTGTTCTAATAAATAACAATGCTTGCTTCTCACTGGTTACTAGTCTTTTTCGGCCATGTCACACATTTCCCTTCAATTCCACGTATCTTAATGTTGACCAGTACTTTCTTTGCACCTAAAAGCATGTACATTTATTTTCAATATAAGTTTGTAGCTCTGGCTGGAGGTGTTATAACACCAGTAGCTTTGCTCCAATTCTGTCAAAATCAGCACAACATGACACTATGGTCTGTTGGAGGATCATAATCACAGCGTATTTTTAAATTTTCCCTTGAAAGCACTTTTTCATGAAGTTGACAAAGCAATGGGATATTTTTGAGATAAATCTTGTCCAAAGTATAAAAAAGGAACACCAAAAATGGTTGAAGAAAATAATATGATGTCCAAGGATGTCAATGGAGAAAATATTTCTCAAACATAAGCGAGTCTTAAGTTTAAAGGCTCAAGTCTGAATAGGACTGAATTCACAAAGAAGTGGGTGAGGGGCCAAAGGGAATCTACGTTCTACAATAAACAGCAGAAGAAAGGAAAAATCACAGAGTCAGATGAAAAACTCTTTCAGAAACAGACATCCATAGAGATGTTCCTTGTTAATTTGTTCTAGCTGGCTTTGGACTTTGGATAATAAAACACGGTTCAATGAGCATGACTAAATTCTGCAGATAATGCTGAAGAAAGCATGAAAAAAAAGTTTCCCTGCAGGAAATGCTGATAAACACTTGTTTGGATTTCTTAGAAATGACTGGAAATATTGTTCTATTTTTTGAAATTGTAATTTGGTCTGACCTCAAATTTTAATGCTTCTGCAGGTTTGAAGAAAGTGTCTCTAGGCTTATGTGGACCTTTGTTTCAGTACATACTGAAGTTTTACCTTCTCCAGTAATCAATAGAACTTCCTTCTCATAACCCCTCCATGGAAAACAATTGCACTGAAAAGGAGAAGTGTAATTTTAAGAAACTCACGCAGAAATCTGGCTTTATATTGGACCTTCACTTTTACAGCATTAAATTGTGAATTCAAATGAGCACGAGTTTAAGTGACATATTAGGATGCAGCTTGGAGTTGGCCCAGGCACAGCAGAACACCCCATCAGTTGGAAAATTGGGATTGGCAGTGGTACCTCGGGACTTTGCACCTTCCTTATGCTTTCTTTGTGAGAGCATGCCGTGTGTAAATTTGTTACATTAGAACAGAAGAAACAAGAATAGTCCATCTGGCCCCTCCAGCCTGCTCCACCATTCAATAAGATCGAGGCTGATCTTTTTGTGGACTCAGCTCCACTTACCCGCCCTCTCACCATAATCCTTAATTCCTTTGCTGTTCAGAAATCTTTTTTTCTTTGCCTTAAAAACATTCAAAGAGGCAGCCTCATCTGCTTCACTGAATAGGGAATTCCATAGATTCACAATGCTTTGGGTGAAAAAGTTTGTCCTCAACTCAGTCCGAATATGCTCCCCCTTATTTTGAGGCTATACCCCCTACTTCTAGTCTCATCCGGCAGTGGAAACAACCTTCCTGCTTCTATCTGATCTATTCCCTTCATACTTTCAAAGGTTTCTACAAGGACCCCCTCATTCTTCTAAATTCCAATGAATATAGTCCCAGTTTATTCAATTTCCTCCCCATAAGCCAACCCTCTCACGTTCGAAGTCAACCTTCTTGCATTGTAACAGTGCTTATATTTCCCAGTAAAATAAAGCAAAATGTGTTCGAGAAACTCAACAGGTTTGGCAGCATCTGTGAAGAGAGAAACAGAGTTGGCATTTTGATTACAACATGTCTGCTCTTCAGAACTGACAGGAGCTGGGAAATTATTATACTTAACGTTATTGACCAAAAGAGGGGGAGTGTGCAGTACAGCTGCTGAGGATGCCAGAAAAAGACAAGGAGAATACAAACGAGCTAAAGGTGTGATAGAACTGTAAGATAGAACTGCAAATGATAGAGGTGGAAAGGGCAAATTGGGTCTGCTACACTGAGAGAAACGTCAACAAGACACAAGATATGGCCAGGGAAGGGAGGGAGGCATAATCTAAATGGAGGATAGAGGTCATGCTCTAATGCTGTTGAACTCAACGTTGACTCAGAGATTGCAAGGTGCCAAGGCAGAAACTTTGAGCAGTAGCAGGCCCAGGATAGGACACTAGAATAGAAACTCAATGAATGCAAAGCATTTTAGCCTGATACTGTGAGAGAGGCTATACAAATATAATTTCCATTCTTGTTTCACAACAGGGCTGCAAAATGTTAAGATCCATATTGTCGTATTTTAATACTTTAATGAGGAATACCATAGTCAGAGGATGTGTTTGAAACAGGGAGTTACAACCGGATTTGAGAAGAAAATTTACCCAAGTGAAAAGCAGAAGAATTTCAATGGATAAATATCCAAGCTTGTGAAAGTTTAGCTCACACCCATACAGGATGAACATAGTAGGCATAAAAAGTAATAGCTGTTTGGGTCACCACCAACACAACACAGAAATATAAAAACTAGGAGCAGGAGTTGTTCTGAGGAAGGGTCACTGGACCTGAAACATTAACTCTGATTTTTTCTTCACAGATGTTGCCAGACCTGCTGAGTTTTTCCAGCAACTTCTGTTTTTGTTCATGGATATCTAGGCTTGAGTTACGAGATCTGTTCAAAATCTATTTTATTTTATCTTCAGTGTGAAGATCGGACTTTGGCTTCACAATACTGTGTGACGGCCGCACCCGCTGATACTGTCGAGAACAGGTGCGTCTGCAGCTGGTACATTGGTGAGATCAAGCCTAGGTAGTCACGCAGGGTTATATGAGGCCTCAGGGTCTTTGTTTTCTTTATTCATTCACAGGATGAGGGTGTCGCTGCCTAGGCCAGCATTTATTGCCCATCCCTAATTGCCCAGAGGGCAATTAAGAGTCAACCATGTTGCTGTGGGCCTGGAGTCACATTTGGCCAAACCAGGTAAGGATGGCAGTTTCCTTCCCTAAAGGACATTGGTGAACCAGGTGGGTTTTTCCGACAAGAATGTGGTCACCCTTGACATTTTGCAGGTCGCTCTATGCCAAGGTAGCCGTACCCTGTTCAGGTTTACAAACCCTGGTCAGCAGCAGAACCAAGATGTTTTGGCCAGTGATGACAGATGAGCGAGAGCTTTGTTTCAGCTTCTCGCAGGTACAGGATCCTGCTGCAAGAGGACACATCCTTCCTTAAAGCAAAGGGAAACAACCTCATGCATTCTTTACCCTCTTCACATTACTCATTTAAATTGTAAGCAGGAAGCACTTACAAGAAATTAGAAGGGAAGACACAAGAATGGGAGATCTGCAGAACTGAGCAGAGATCGAATTCCCACTTCTGTGGAGCACCAGTCAGCAGAGCAAATAGTGTTAGAGAATCCAATTAGCAGAGAATGGGTCAGAGAAATGTATAAATAAGCAGATCATTATCAAATTCTTTGTCTATCCAACTGCTCTTCCTTCTCTTCCGGCTCTATCCTTTCTCTTATTGTTTACTCTCTACCCTCCCTATTTTCCACATATAAACCAACATTTTCCCAACTACCATCAGTTCTGAGGATTGGTCACCAGACCCAAAACATTAACTCTGATTGTTTTCTTCACAGATGCTGCCAAACCTGCCGAGCTTTTCCAGCAACTTCTGTTTTTGAAGCCAAGAGACCAACCCTTGTTCAATGAAGAGTGGAGGAGGGCATGCCCAGAGCTGTACCAAGAATATCTAACCATGAGGAGTCAAGCAACAATTGAATGCACTGGATACTGCAAAAAAGCCACATAAAGACCTTGACAACATTCTGGCATTAGATTTATGGTCAGAGCCAGCTGACATCTATCCAGCAATGTGCAAATTTTACACTATATGTCCTATCCACATAAAGTAGGATAAATCCAATGCAGACCAGATACAACCCTATCAGTTAACCCTCAATCATCATAGTAATGAAAAGGGTTCATCAACAGTGCTATCATACTGCATTTGCTTAGCAATAACCTGCTCACTGACCCTCAGTTTGGGTTACATCAGAGCCACTCAGCTCTTTATTTCATTACAACCTGAGTCCAAACATGAACAACAGAGTAGAAGTCACGCTGTGAGGCATGGAGACACTGGATACTGCAAAGGGTACAGTGTGTGACAATATTCCAGCAAAAGTACCATAGACTTGCACTCCAGAATATGCCACTCCCCTAGCCAAGCTGTTCCAGTACAGTCACAACACCAGTATCTCCCTAACAATATGAAAAATTGACCAGGTATGCCCTGTATCTAAAAAGCAGGACAAATCTAACCCAGACAATTGCCACCATATCAGTCTGCTCTCAATCATCAATAAAGTGATGGAAGGTGTCAGCAACAGTGCTATCAAGCAGCACCTGCTCAGAAATAACCTGCTCAGTTTGGGTTCCGCAAGCTTTCCCAACCAAGGAACAGAAGTGCAAAATGTTAAAAGAACCTGCCTCTTTAAAAGTCCTTTCATACATACATCCTATTTTGAGAGTCCAATGTAATGCATGCTAACGGTAAATTGGTAAATATTCCAATTTAATTCGCATTTAAATTAATACAAAAGAACACACTGGGGGAGCCCAACCAACTGTCTAGAATATTGTGGGCAGCCTTATTCATGTGGTTATCTGATGAAAGGGATTCCCATTTGATTTTCAGGCCCTCGTAAATTATTCCACACTGACATTTTATTCAGTCTCTTAAAAGCCACCTGAAAATTTATCGCTTGATAAATTCTGCACTTTTTTCAGTTACAATCTTCTTTCCTGAGTTGGTACGATTCGTTCAAGCTGAATATATTTAACTTTCTCATTAAAGATAGAGGAGATCCTGCCATGTGGATACAAAGTTAATTAAAAGGATATAATTAAAATTATGAGGCAAGTTTTTAAATTTGTGATTATGGTCTAATGGAATCTCTTGCTTTGTATTTATTAAGATTAGTGAAACATCACATCAACAATGGTCACAGATCAACAATGGAATTATTGTGAAGCATGGCTACAAAATTAAAAATCAATATATGAGTGTTAATAGCAGAGGATCATACCAAACGGTAGCTCTTACAAATTAGGATCTAGATGGTGCAAAGCAAATAGTGCAATTACCAGGAGCTGTAGTAAAACAGCTAAGTTACTGGACCAGTAATCTAGAAGAATTCAGATCCTAGCATCTGGGTAATTAAAAATTTAGCTAATTGTACAAAACTTGAAGATATGCATAGTTGTAATTATGTAAATATCAAAAAACTCCGCCAGTTTGCTAGTGTCCTGTTGGAGATAATATCTGCTAGTCTTACCCATATATGAATTCAGAGCCAAGCAATACATGTCAGTCAGTCAGTTATCAACTTTGTTCACCATCATCTTCTCAAGCGCAACTGTGGATAAGTTGCCAACCATACCTAGATCTTACTGTGATGGAATTCAAAGATTGCATTTTCTTCTTGAGAGAGACCACATTCAAAATGGGAAAGCAGGAAAAGTAAACTGAGAAGGGACACCAAAGCTTCTGGGGGATTGAAATTAAGCACTCATGGAGCCACCCAAATTCAGTAGGTAATGATTCCAATTGTGTAGTAGGCACACAGAACACCATTTGCTCCCCTCAGTCACGCCCAGTGTCTGTTAAAGAAATAAAGACCACTGTTTTCCAATTCTTCTCAGTTCTGAATAAAGTCATACCAGACTGAAACATTAACTCAGTTTCTGTCTCCACAGATAGTTCAAGGCCCGCTGAGATTCTCCAACATTTTTCATCATTGTATCAGGGTTCCAGCATCTGCAGAATTTGCTTTTATTTGAACAGAGCGAAGAATGCATTGTTGTGGCTACACAGAGAACACACAGAGACTGTGATCACCAGTAAATTCAAAATTTCAGAGGTCTATTCAGAAGTCTAATAGCTATGTAGAAGAAGCTGTTCTTGAATCTATTTGTGTGTGCATGCAAACTTTTATATCTTCTGCCTGATGCAAGAGGGTGGAAGAGAGTAAACCAGAGTGTGAGTGGCCTTTCATTATGTTGGTTGCTTTCCCAAGGCAGTGGGAAATATAGATGGAGTCAATGGATGGAAGGCTGGTTTGCATGACAGACTGGACTGTGTTTATAACTATCTGTCGTTTCTTGGTGGATTTACACCATCCAAGTGATCTCAAGCTGACTTGAGGAGATTCTACAGACATACGCCATTTCTGGCTCCCATGGAACTCAGTTTGATTGTGTGTTGCTGTCATATGGGGAAATCAGACAAAATTTAGAAGAAAGGCTTAAAATCTTTGATTTGAGAGTATAGAAGGACAACCAAGACAGTGATTTAAATTAATTTTTTTGTGCAGTACCAACTTTGCTATTTAAGCGATATAATTTTACAGGTTCAATTCAGTAAAACTCTGCAATATCAGATTTTTTTAAAAAATAATGTTATGCATGTCTGACTCAAATTGAATTCTATGGTTAAGAAGAACCCACGACAAAAGGCTGTGGATTTTCAGTCATGAGAACACTCAGGACTTAAATGTATAAATTATTGGGAATCACAAAATTTGTAATAGGGTAAATAGTGGAGTCAATGTAGAAGTTCACCCATGGTCTCAATGAATAGCAGATTACCTAAGGAATCATATGGCGTACTCCTTACTCTTATTTCATATGCAAGCAGGCTAAAACACAAAAACCTACCTTTCTCCTAGTTCACCACACTCCAATGTTTCTTCCCTCAAAACAGATTCATTTAAATTCAGCTTCTTGAATGACAGCAGTCTTACTGTTCAAAGGTACTACATCCAACCCAGACCCTGTTGTTTCTTTAAATTGTCATGCATGCACCTTACACAGGCGCCACTGAATAGCAATCGCGGACTCTCACATCTTTAGCCAAAGAATGATAACGCCGAGGTTGTGCCTTGATAAAAAGGCTAACAGTTGTGCTGACTTAAGGCAGAACCTGGTATGTCAATTTGACAGATTAATTCACAAATTTCTGATTTTGCACACAAAATTCAACATATTTGAGTGCTTTCTTTGTCAGAGATTTACCTCCTGTTTCAATCATGATTATTTCAGAATTTGAATGAGTTGACTTGTATAGTTCAAAATGAAGGAGCTGCAACATTAACAACTGATCCACTTCTTCTTCTGCTACACTTTCCAATATAGCATATTCTATATGGTTTTCAGTTCTACTTTTTTTTATTAAAGTATGTCAGCCTGACTCCATGACTGCACACCCGACACTCAGTGCATCACAAACCCAAGTCACAATCCAGGCTCTCAGCACATAAATTAATCTGCAGTTCAATGACATACTCAGGAGGTGCTACTTTATCGAAGCTGCCTGCTATTAAAAAAATGTTTAACAGAAGATCTGTCTGTCCATTCAAGGAGTTCAAGTACTCATTGAGGAAGGGCAGCAAAGTTGACCAGACCAAATATATCAGTGATAATGGGAACTACAGATGCCGTAGAATCCAAGATAACAAAGTGTGGAGCTGGATGAACACAGCAGGCCAAGCAGCATCTCAGGAGCACAAAAGCTGATGTTTCGGGCCTAGACCCTTCATCAGAGAGCTCTCTGATGAAGGGTCTAGGCCCGAAACATCAGCTTTTGTGCTCCTGAGATGCTGCTTGGCCTGCTGTGTTCATCCAGCTCCACACTTTGTTATCTCAGACCAAATATATTTTCAGCAAAAGCTGATTAACTGGCCATATGCATCATTTGCTAATTTTATGAACTTGTTGTAAGCATGTTTGCTTATGTATCTTCACTTCAAAATTAACTAAAAGGTTGTGAAGTGTTGGTAGGGCCCTGGGTAGTGCTGTCAAACAGAGAGACATAGGGGTTCAGGTACACAGTTCCTTGAAATTTGCGTCATAGGTGGACAGGTTGGTGAAGAAAGCGTTTGGGGTGCTTGCTTTCCTTGCTCAGAACATTGTGTATAGGAGTTGAAATGCAATGTTGAGGTTGTACAGAATGTTGCTGAAGCTACTGTTAAGAGTACTGTGTACAGTTCTGGTAGCCCTGCTGTAGGAAGGATATTCTTAAATTAGAAAGGGTACAGAAGATATTTACAGGGTTTTTTCGTGACTGGAGGATTTGAGAATTAAGGTGAGGCTGGATAGGCTGAGACTTTTTCCCCAAGCAGAAGAAGTTGAGGGGTGACCTTATCAAGGTTCATAGAATCATGAGGGCCATAGATGAGGGGAATAACAAATATGTTTACCCTAGCGTTGGGGAGTTCAAAACTAATGGGCATGATATCAAGGTGAGAAGAGAAAGATTTTAAAGGGCCTGATGGGTAGCTTTTTCACACAGAGGGTGGTTCGTATGTGGAATGAACTGCCGGGGAAAGTGGTAGATGCAGGTGTAGTTACAACATTTAAAAGACATTTAGACAGGTGCATGAATAGGAAAGGATTAGAGGGATATTGACCAACCTAATCTGACCAGTTTAGTTCGGGAAACCTGTTCAACATGGACAAATTGGATCGCAGGGCTTGTTTCTTTGCTGTTTGACTCTATGACTCCATACTTCTGAATGGCCTGAAGTTGAATGGTGCCCGATAGGAAAAAGCTCTTACTTTCATTGTCTCCTGTAGGTTTGCAGGCACATGTACTGCCACTGCAAAGGCAGACGTTCAGAGGTAATTAGCAGTACTACCCTGTGTCAGAGAACTAATTAATATCACACTGGTCTTGGTAAATGCTTCCACAACAGATCTGAAATGCTTGGAGTTGAGTACATAGCACACATTGGGAATTAATCAGCAATGGCCTCAGTAAAACATTAAATGACCTATTGATAAATAGAACCACTCCTGCTTGATAGTTTCACAGTTCACTGAGAAATATTAATGCCTGCTGTGTTCACCCAGCTCTACACCTTGTTATCTCTTTCAGAAAGTGTTTGATTTTGGCTTGTTATACCCTGTTACCAAAACTTTTTTATAAATCCAATGTACCAATAGAGATAATAAAAGACATACAAAAAAAGTAATGATACATTTTATGTTCATGGCATTGAACCACAAATATAGAATCTGGGTTCCCATTTCACTCTGATGATCCAGTGACTGCCTTCTGTGTGTGTACTCAATAGACAAATTCTCCTGACTGTCCTCTGCCCCAACACTGAACAAAGGAAAACTATATGGCCAAAATCTCTTTGTGAAAAGGCCCCTCTCCCAATACCTGCACACAGCCACCAAATGATCTTAGTACCAATCCGTTATAATGTCAGATTCAGGAACATTTCCTGTTGTCTTGCAGCAGCAAACAGGCTATTCTCAAAATCCGGTCGCTCACTGTGGCATCTCTTAAGGGGTTCTCTTTGCCTTGGGTTAGGACCCTACTAATAGACCAGAATTAAGGACACCCTTAAGGGGAAGTGTAAGGTGCTGCATCCCAGATGCAATTTGATGGGTCAAATTACTCGACGTTAAGCAAAACACATTTTCTTTTGGAACACAGTTAAAATATACAGACAAAATAAAAATAAAAGTATTGGCTTAACTGTAACCCTACCAAAATGGCAAACAAAATAATAGATATGCTAACTGGTACTATTTAACTTTTCCAATATAGTAATCCTAGAAACTCACCTTTGGCAAGACAAATTCAGTAAAATAGATTGCCTCACTTGCAATTCTAGCAGCAAGAAGAGAACCCCAGCTTTTAGTTGTAACAGAGGAGGAATAAAAGCTTCCACAGCCAGCTTCAAGATCCCAGCAACTGCAAGAAGCTAAAACTAAGAGTCTTGGTTCTGTGGGAGCTAGAATCTACCCATTCAGGCTGCTTCTATTGTTCTAACTTTAAAAAAAAAACAAAGACGCACAAGCTGTTTATTCCACAGCCTTTAAGCAGGCCACTTCACAACTCTGTCTTAACTATTTTTTATTTTAAAAAAAACAAGACAAAATACCCTTCTTAAAGCCATAGTATCATCACAGCAGTTTCTTGATACATATTGCATTTGGGTGTTGGTTGAGAGGAGAGGGGAGTATAAGGCTAGGTCTAATGCCTCTAACTCAATACAGGTCATTATGATGCTGCAGGGCCATCTCAGCTCCAGGCATGTGGGAAAACTTTAGAAGTTAAAACTTTAATCTTGTCTAATGTTACTTAATATACTGAATCGCATTTCCATCTTTGGAGAGAAGGGACTAATTTTGTATTTGCCTGGAGAATGAAAATATGGGAAAGTGTTGTTATCAAGAAATCCCAAGGTCTGATTTGCAGTGATTTTAAACATTAGCACAAATTCCTTGTTGCACCTGCATCAATGAATGAAAAATGACTCTGCTCATTTTCAAGTAAATTCACAAATTCTCTCTTGCAGCGGGAGACCGTGAATCAAGAGAGCAAGGATCAAAAATAGGTTCCTGCTGGGAGTGTAAGTTTGGTGAACCTACTCGAATGGCACCAGTTTCAGTTAGCTTTTTGTTAGAATGCATGTATGACATGAATGTACATACTGACAAAGGCAAGTCTTTACACATGATGCTAATCAACAACTTCAAGCTTCATCTACCACAACTAACAGTACCAAAGCAGGAATCAAAGCCAATGCAGGAGATTGTCAGGCTAATAAGGTTAACATAGCTTTATTTATTATAAACAATTCGACAGCAGCTGACCGGTCTGTACACCAAACAAGTCTCATCCCACTCCTTTCCATCTAACCCCATTAGCAGACACTGCTGTTTCATGCTCCCTAATTTTTTGATTAGATTCCCTACAGTGTGGAAACAGGCCCTTCAGCCCAACAAGTCCACACTGCCCCTTGAAGCACCCCACCCAGACCCATCCCCCTATAACCCACACACCCCTGAACACTACGGGCAATTTAGCATGGCTGATCCACCTAGCCTGCACACCTTTGGACTGTGGGAGGAAACCCACGCAGACCCAGGGAGAATGTGCAAACTCTGCACAGACAGTCACCCAAGGCTGGAATTGAACCCAGGTCCCTGGCGCTGTGAGGCTGCAGTGCTAACCACTGAGCCACCATGCTGTCCATATATAACTTCCCCTTCAAGTATTTATGCTATTTACCTGAAGTATTCCTTGTGATGGGGCATTTCTTGACATAGCTATACTTTGAAAGAAAGTTTCTCTTGAATTCCCCACTTGACTCGTTAGTGGCCACCTTATACTTTTGGCACCTTGCTTTGCCCCATAAGAAGAAACACCTTGCACCATCTTTGTGAATTTCCTTTGCACTTTTGCCAATGCCGCTATATCCTTTTCTAATATGATGGCCAGAACTGTTCACAACTCTCCAGTGTTGTCCAACTAAGGTTCAATTCAGGCTTAACACAACATCCCCACTTTTAAATTAGAGTCGTAGAGACATACAGCATGGAAACAGACCAGTCAGCCCAACTCATTCATACTGAACAGATATCTTAAATTAATCTAGTCCCATATGCCAGCATTGGGCCCATATCACTCTAAACCCTTCCTATTCACATACCCATCTAGGTGCCCTTTAAATGTTGTAATTGTACCAGCCTCCACCACTTACTCCAGCACCTCATTCCATTCATGCAATACCTCTGCATGAAAAAGTTATCCCTTAGGTCACTTTTAAAACTGTCCCCTTTCATCTTAAACCTATGCCCTCTATTTTGGACTCCCCCACCCTGGGGAAAAGCCCTTGTCTATTCACCCTATCCATGCCCTTCATGATTTTTATAAACATCTATAAGTTCACCCCTCAGTCTCCAACACTCCAGGGAAAATAACCCCAGCCTATTCTGCCTCTCCCTGTAGCTCAAGTCCTCCAACCCTGGCAACATCCTTGTAAATCTTTTCTGAACCTTTTCAAGTTTCACAATATCGTTCCTATAGCAGGGGGACCAGAATTGCACACAATATTCCAAAAGTGGTCCAACCGATGTCCTGTACAGCTGCAATATAATCTCCCAACTCCCATACTCAATGCACTGACCAATAAAAGCAAGCGTACCAAACAACTTCTTCACTATCCTATCCACCTGTGACTCAACTTTCAAGAAACTATGAATTTGCACTCAAAGGCCCCTTTGTTCAGCAACACTCCCCAGAAACTTACCATTAATCGTATAAGTCCTGCCATGATTCGTCTTTCCAAATGCAGCACCTCACATTTATCTAAATTAAACTCCATCTGCCACTTGATCAGCCCACTGGCTCATCTGATCAAGATCCCATTGTATGCTGAGGTAATCTTCTTCAGGGTCCACTACATCTCCACTTTTGGTGTTATCTGCAAAAGGGTCAGTTAGCTCAAATGGCTGGCTGGTTTGCAATGCAGATACCAACAGCATGGGTTCAATTCCCATGCCAGCTGAGATCACTGTGAAAGTCCCAGTTTCTGTGGTGTAACTGGTTAGTGTGTTCAGCTGTTAGCCAAAACGATGGTGGGTCGAGGCCACCTGGTGACAAAGTGATCACTGTTTTTACTCCATCAGTTTTACAGCGACTCATTGGTTAGCACTGGTACCTCATAGCACCAGAGACCTGGGCTCAATTCCACCCTCCGGTGACTGTCTGTGTGGAGTTTGCATGTTCTCCCTGTGTTTGTGTGGGTTTCCTCCATATACTCCAATTTCCTCCCACAGTCTAAAGATGCTCAGGTTAGGTAAATTGGCCATGCTAACTTCCCTGTAGTGTTCTGGGATGTGTAGATTAGGTGGGCTATAGGGGGATGGGTCTGGGTGGGATGCTCTGAGGGTCAGTGTAGACTTGTTGGGCCTGAAGGGCCTGTTTCCACACTGTAGGGTTTCTATGATTCTATTCTATGAATTTACAGCCTATGTTCACATCCAATCATTTAAATAAATGATGATAAGCAGTGGACCCGGCACTGATCCTTGTGGCACATCTCTGGTCACCAGCCTCCAGTTTGAAAAACAACCCTCCATCACCAGCTCAGCCTACTACCTTTGAGACAGTTCTGTATCTAAATAACTAATTCTCATTGTATTCCAAGTGATCTAACCTTGTTAACTAGTCTCCCATGAGGAAGCTTGTTGAATGCCTTGCTGAAGTCCATATAGATCACATCCACTGCTCTGCCCGCATCAATCCTCTTTGATACGTCTTCAAAAAAATTAATCAAGTTAGTCAGACATGATTTCCCATGCACAAAGCCATGATGACTATCTTTAATCAATCCTTGCCTTTCCAAATATACGTAAATCCTGTTTCTCAGGATTCTCTCCAACAAATTGTCCACCACCAACGTCAGGCTCTCCAGTTTATAGTCCTCTGGCTTTTCTTTACCAACTCTCTTAAATTATGGCACCACATTAGCCACCCTCCAGTCTTCTGATACCTCACATGTGGCTATCGATGATACAAATATCTCACCTGATCAGGTCCTGGGGATTTATCCAGCTTTATACATTTTAAGCCACCCAACAACTCATTCTCTGCAATAAGGACATTTAAAAAGACGTCGCTATTTATTTCCCAATGTTCTATATCTTCCATATTTTCTTTTACTGATGCAAAATACTTGTTAATATCTCTACCCATTTCCTGTGCCTCCACACATAGATGGCCTTGCTGGTCATTAAGGGGCCTTATTGTCTACCTAGTTACCCTTTTGTCCTAAATATATTTATAAAATATCTTTGGATTCTCTTTAGCCCTATTTGCTATCTCATGTCCCCTTTTAGTCCTCCTGATTTCCCTCTTAAGTAAACTCCGACTGCCTTTATATTCTTCTAAGGATTCACTTGTTCTCTGTTGTCTATACTTGACATTTGCTTCCTTGTTTTTCTTGACCAAAACTTCAATTTGTCTAGACATCCAGAATTTCCCACACCTACCAGCCTTGCCCTTCACCCTAACAGGAACGTACTGTCTCTGGACACTTGTGATCCCATTTTTGAAGGGTTCCCATTTTCCAGCCATCCCTTTCCCTGCAAACATCCATCCTAATCAACTTATGAAAGTTCCTTTCTAATACTGTCAACATTGGCCTTCCTCCAATTTAGAATTTTCACTTTTAGGTCTGGTCTATCCTTTTCCATCACTATTTTAAAACTAACAGAATTATGGTCACTGGCCCCAAAGTGCTCCCCTACTGATACTTCAGTCACCTGCCCTGTCTTATTTCCCAAAAGTGGGTCATGTTCTACACCTTCTCTAGCAGGTACATCCAGGTACTGAATCAGAAAATTTTCCTATACACATTTAACAAATTCCTTTCCATCGAAGCCCTTTAACACTATGGCAGACCTAGCACACTGGCAGTCTCAGTCCATGTTTGGAAATTTAAAGTCTCCTACCATAACTACTCTATTATTCTTACAGATAACTGAGATGCCCTTACAAATTTGTTTCTGCATTTCACACTGACTATTGGGGCATCTACATTACAATCCAAGTAAGATGATCATCCCTTTCTTATTTCTTAGTTCCACCAAATAACTTCCTTGGACTTGTTCCCAGGAATATTTTCCCTGTGTTATCCCTAATCAAAGACGCCACTCCCCCTCCTCTCTTGCCCTCCTTTCTATCTTTCCGATAGCATCTATGCCCTGGAACATTAAGCTGTCTATCCCAGAGCCATATGTCAGTAATTGCTATGATATCCCAGTCACATGTTCCCAACCATGCCCTGAATTCAACTGCCTTACTTGTTAGGCCTCTTGCATTGAAATAAATGTGGTTTAATTTATCAGCCCTACCTTGCTCTTTGCTTTGTTCCTGCCTGCCCTGGCTGTTTGACTTGCCCTTTTCCCAACTGTACCAGTGTCAGGCTGATCTCTTTCCTCACGATCTCTCTGGGTCTCACCCTCCCCACCTTACTAGTTTAAATCCTCCCCAGCAGTTCTAGCCCATCTCCCTGCCAGTATATTAGTCCCCTTCCACTTCAGGTGCAATCCATCCTTCTTATATAGGCCACTTCTACCCCAAAAGAGATTCCAAACATCCAAATCTTTCTTCCTAAAACCAGTTCCTCAGCCACACATTCGTCTGCTCTATCATTCTATTCCTACCCTCATTAGCTTGTGGCACTGGGAGTAATCCAGATATTACTATCCTCGAGGACCTACTTTTTAAATCCCTGCCTAACTTCCTACATTCACTCCTTAGAATCTCATCATTTTGTCTTCATGTATTGCTGGTTCCATCAACCTCCAGTTGGTCTCTCTCCCCTTGGACAATATTCTGCACCTTCTCCGAGATATCTTGATCCTGGCACCAGGGAGGCAACACGCCATTCTGATTTCTCGTTGTCGGCCGCAGAAACATCTGTCTGTGTCTCTGACCAGAGAATCCCCTATCACAATTGATCGCTTAGAACCTGATGTGCCCATCGATACATTAGAGCAAGTCTCAGTAACAGAAATATACCAGAAATATATACCATGCGACATTCCCCTGAGAGTCCATCACCCTTACATTTGCCAAAACAGCATACTTGACTGAGATGGGGATATCCACAGGAGATTCCTACATGGCCTGCCTCCCTCTCCTACCTTTCCTGGAGGTAACCCATCTACCTGACAGTACCTGCAGTTTTTTTCCTACAACTGCAATCCATCTGGAATTGGAGCCTTAAACGTAGTTCGCATTTTATTTTAATAGACTTATTAACCGCCACTGCTGGCTATATTGCTTCAGAAATATTTATCTTTGGATCCTTTTGCTCCCCTATCACAGTTAGACTCATTTTTGGCGCCCTCAAAATGTCTCCCCTTGTACTTATCAAATTCATTTGCAACACGTGTTCATTCTGCAAATGCATTTAGAGTCTCCTTGCATTTGGACAGAGTTTTGAAGCCATTTTACCTGAAAAAGGCCATGAAGGAGAAACCATAGCCATGCTGTTCTGCTATTCCTGCACATACCACGTTAGTGGAAGCACCGATCAATGTTCCATTGCCTGGAAGGTGGAAGGGAAATTACACAAAGTTTAGAAAAAAATGATATCAGTATCAACGATCATGACAAAGCCAAACCCAAGAATAATATAGGAACCTAAATAGCTGGACAATATGAAGTAGACTTAAAAATAAATGCAATTTGAACTTTGCATAAGAAATGCAAGCCTCTCTGATGAAGGGTCTAGGCCCGAAACGTCAGCTTTTGTGCTCCTGAGATGCTGCTTGGCCTGCTGTGTTCATCCAGCTCCACACTTTGTTATCTTGGATTCTCCAGCATCTGCAGTTCCCATTATCTCAAGCCTTGTAAATGATGGTTTGGATGAATTTGGCCAAATGATATATCTTCAAACACAAAACTAAAAGGTGACAAGGAAATGAGTCCACTATAATGTCATAACCTCTCACAAACTGGCTCTGACTAGTAGCATTCTTCCTCACAACAGAGAATGTCGTGTGTTTCAGATTGAAGTTGAAACGAAGCTGAGCTGGCAGCAACTATTTATTTTTAATTCGTTGGCTGGTGACGGGAATTGGCCTTTCAAGGAGACAGATTATTGTTTAAACAGAATATAACCGATTTAACCTACATCAGCACAGGCATGTTAATTGTTATATATGTGTATGTGCAATGTTCCAGCCTCGTTGGGAGAAGAAGGAATGGCTGCAAAAATTTACGAAAGATAATACACATGCGCACGCACGCACTCATACGTACACATGCACGTGCACACACACATGCACATGCATACCGACATGTACCATGAAGGGTCATCTATCCTGCTCTGCTGACAATGTTACTATGGAAATCACCTTTAGTATTTAATAAGGGAAAACTAATGGAGGAGATGATGGCCTATTGGTATCATTGCTGAACTGTAAATCCAGAGACCCAGGTTCAAATCCTGCTATAGCAGATGGTGGAATTTGAATCTAATAAATATCTGGAATTAAGAATTGAATAAAAGCCACAAAACAATTTCTGATTGTCAGGAAAACAGCCAAGTGGTTCAGTAATTCCCTTTATGGGGGGAAACTGCCAATAGCCTACCCCCAACCAACAGCAATGTGGTTGGCACTTAAATGCCCTCTGAGCAATAAATGCTGGCTGAGCTAGCAATGCCCACATCCCACGAATCAACAAATTTAAGAAAAAAACAGACCTTTCAAACTTTAATTGATTGGGCAACGAGAACCTGAGTTTCATGATAGCTCTCCAGATAAGCAAATTAAATTCTACTTGGAACATACAACTACATTTGAATTACTGGCAGATTGAGCTAGAGATCACATCTAGCAAAAGTCCTTTGAGCTTTTAAGTACATGGTTGCCCTTGCCTGTGATAGAACTGTTCAGGTGCTGAGAAGCAAAGTGATGTCCGTCTGGACTCTGGCTCTCTCTCTCTCTCGCTCTTGTTCTCTCTCTTGTTCTCTCGCTCGCTCTCTCTCTCTCTCTCTCACGCTCTCACTCAAGCCAACTTCTGATATTGGACCCTGCCCCCCAATGTTGACTCTTTCTATGTACGACAGGCAGAGAATTTTCAGAAAGAAATCAACTCCATAGCTGTTTTTCCTAAAAGCAACTCTGGCATATATCTCTTCAAATCAGAAGTTTCAATACCATTGAATTCAGCCCAAGGCCATCCAATTGCACCAAATCATGGACTGTCTACTCTATCTACCTTTCTTTTAAATGGGCTATACTTTGCTCAATCTATTGTCTCCTTCTCTGTTATCTATATCTGTATTGTGAACTGCCTCTGTGTGGATGAATGTCACATCTTATTTTACTTTTTAATTTGGATCAGATTAAGTACAAACAAACTGACATCTTACTTTATTTTGTCTTAGAAAGACAAAGAAAATTTGTCAAATTTTCCTAGACCCTTCATCAGAGGGGTCTCTAGCCCGAAACGTCAGCTTTTGTGCTCCTGAGATGCTGCTTGGCCTGCTGTGCTCATCCAGCTGCACACTTTGTTATCTTGTATGACTTTTGTTGGGAAGCAAACTTCTGCTATCCTCAACAAAATTCACACCAACAAAAGCAGATGAATTACTCATTCAGTGTGTTTATTATCTGTGAGAACCTGAATTAGTTACTGAATTTCATTGCGTTGAAATAGGGCCTAACTTCCAAAAGGATTTACTTGTCTGCAAAGTGTTTTCAGATGTCCTGGGAACATAAAGTCTGATGCAAAGGTGTATGAACGTAAGAATGAGGAGCAGGTGTGGACAATTCAGCGTCTTGAGCCTGGTTCACCATTTGATACGATCATGGTTTTTCCTGCCCGTTTCCCATAACCTTTCAGCCCATTTCCAATTAAAAAGCTTTCTCCTCCTTAAATTTATGCAATCTCCCAGCATCAAACACGCTTTGGGGGTAGTAAATTCCACAGACTCATGACCCTTTGAGAAAAGGAATTTCTGCTCATTTCTGTCTTAAGTCTGCTATTCGTAATCTGAAAACTATAACCTTTCATTCTAGGTGGTTCAATAATGTCAACGCATGCCTGTAAGTTTGCTACATGCCAGATATATTGATAAATCTTGCCGGTTTGGAAATCTGATATAAAAACAAGAAATAGCGTCGATATGTCAATCTCCAGAACAAAAGTAATATGCTTCATCTGAAATGGCAAATTCTCTGGAGCTGTCTTCAGTGGGAGGTATGGGCCTCAAAATAGGGTCAGTGGTTTTCCCACTCCCGTAACTCGCGGTCAACATTTGAAAATGGTCTCATGTCAGAGTTCTGAAATAACAGGCTCCTGTGAATATGGAATCAGACCCTCACCAAAATCTAACCAGAAGTTGTTGTTGGTGGGTGGAAGGATAAAGTGTTGCCCATGATGCAAAATTCACCCATTTTTCTCCAGATAGCGCTATAGTGCTTTATGTGTCAAGCTGAGCAAGTGAACTGGGCCTCAGTTAGAAATTTAGAACAGAAAATAGGAGCAGGATGAGCCCATTCAATACGATCAAGGTTAATCATCAGTTGTTTTCTGGTTCTGTTTTTCTTTCCACCCTTTTTATCACTTTAGCTCTAAGAACTATATCTAACTCCTTCTCAAAAACATTCACTATTTCAGCCTCACTCACTTCCTGTGTCAGAAAATGTCACAGCTTCATCCCTCTCTGGGTAAAGAAATTTCACCTCATTTCAATCCTAAATGGCCTATCACATATCCTTAGACTATGACCCTTCGTTCAGCACTCCCTGGTTACCGGGAACACCTTTCCTATGCCTGCCCTGTCTAGTCTTGTTAGACTTTTCTAGGTTTCCAGGAAATCCTCATTCATTTTTCTGAATTCCCGTGGAGGTGGTCCTATGCAATCTAAATTTTCTTCATATGCCAGTCCTGCCTTCACAGGAAGCTGTCTGGTAAATCTTTTCTGTACCCCCTTCCTTAGTTAGAATATCCTTCCGCAGATAAGGAGACCCAAACTGCACACAATACTCCAGATGTGCTCTCACCAAGGCCCAGTACAATTGCAGCAAGACATTCCTACTCCTGGACTCAAATCCTCGCTCTATGAAGACCAACATACCATGGGTCTAGGCCCAAAATGTCAGCTTTTGTGCTCCAAAGATGCTGCTTGGCCTGCTGTGTTCATCCAGCTTCACACTTTGTTATCTTGGATTCTCCAGCATCTACAGTTCCCATTATCTCTGATACCATTTGCCTTCTTCGCTGCCTGCTGAACCCGTGTGCTTACATCCAGCGACCGCTGTAAAAGGACACCCAGCTCTGTTACACATTAATGAGCATTTATTTCACAAGACAGTACACCCACTGGTACAGCACTTCCTCAGAACTGCGGTGAAATAGCAGCCTTGATTGTGTAATAGATGCTGATAATTCAGTGAAGTGAATGGATTGCTAAATCAGCCCCAGCATAGTGTTGATAAAATGCCAATATATTTTGAGAGCTGTCATTTAACATGCTTACTATAGGTTGGTATCTAAATTCACAAACTTTGCTGGATGAATCTGTACTGGATTTACAGCAAATTCCTCCCCGTGCTATCTTTTTAGTGCAGTTAATCTAATTATGTTAAGTAATGCCTCTATTAAAATAGAGAGGAAGAGGAAGTTGACACAAGTAGCTATTTTTTATTCATACAATAATGCCTTTTACTACGATTTCCACAGAGATATCTAATAGTGCCATTTCAATTCTAAACTGGGCACTCAATCACACATTCAACACATTTCTATTTCATCTTCAGCCTCAAGTTTGTGTGTTTCTCAGTGATGCTTATAAAATGAATAGTACACTGTCAGTTGCAATTTCCTGTCATGGTGTCCAATTAACAACAGATTTTTCATTGCTCGGCGAATTCAAACTGGGCACTCATTTTCCAAACGCTGATTAACTTTTGTTATCAAGAGGGACACATTCCTGTTCATGCACCACAGCCCGCATTTCCTGGAAGACTGTGTACCTGCTTCATCAAGTAAACTCAATCAACATGTGTCTGCTTAAATAGGTACCAGTCTGATGCACTTTATCCTGTGCTACTGGGGATAGAAAAGCAATCAGCAGTGATAACATCAGGTCTCCAATCAATAGGCGCTGACAGTGTTAAGGTGATTAGGCTATGGTGTTGTCACCAGTTTCTTCTTTTCTCCATTTAAAGTGCCAATTTTCAGCCAACATACACATCTCATCCGTGTTTTAGGGCAGAAAATATCTATTTAAAAATCTCTGATAGTGCTCCAAGAAAATAGACAGAAAATCCCGGTTCCAAAAACCATCAAAACTTTAGAAAATAATTTTTGAATGGATCAATATTACACTGGTGTGCAACAACAGGTTTTTCAAAATGTAATGCATCTTTGTCAACAATGTTCTTCCTTTCGGTCTTGAAGGCATTTATTTCCTTCAAACCCACCACTATCTAGAAGGCCAAGGGCAGCAGATACAGATAAGGGAAGCTGATGGCTTCGTAGTATTATCATTGGGCTCTTAATCTGGGGAAATCCGGGTAATATTGTAGGTTCAAATCCTACCAGGGCAAGGGATTGAATTGGATTAAAAGTCTGGGATTTTGAGTCTAATGATGACCATGAAACTTTGCTGTTTGTTGGAGGAAAAGCCCATTCGGTTCGCTAATAACCTGGAGGATAGGAAATCTGCCATCTTTACCTGGTCTGCTCGACATGTGACTCCAGACCCATAACAATATTGTTGGCTCCCAACTGCCCTCTGGGCATGTAGGGATGGGCCTAAATACTGGCCTAGCCAGCGACATCCATGAATTTTAAAAAAACCCGACCACCAGGCATCTCTGAACCATTTACCATACTGATTTGGAAATATATTGCTATTCCTTCAGTGTCCCTGGATCATAATCCAGGAATTCCCTTCCTTTCAGCACAATGTGTATACCTACAGTGCATTGACTGCAGCAGTTAAGGCAGCCCACTTTCTCAAGGGTAATTAGGGATGGACAATAAAAGTTAGCCTAGCTAGACACACGCGTGACCCATGAGTGATTTTTTTAAAAATGTGTAAAGCATAAAATTGTGCGTCAGTAGATGGCTTTACCACAGAATGAAACACTCTTACCTTCAACAAATACTGGGAGCCTTGGAGGGCCAGTGGAAACACTGGTGCTATCCTCCTATATAGTTCAGCACAGACTAATAATAAAATGTCGGACTTTCCTGGTTCATGTAAGTCAGCAACTCACTGAATGATTTCCTTATCTAAAGGGCTGATGTGACACAAGTCCGAGTAATTGCTGTTGCTTGGAAACATGAACTGTCTCTGTATTCCTGGTAGCATCTATTTGCATACAATTAAATATGTTTGCTGATAGGATGCGGGCATCGCTGGCTCGGCTGGCATTTATTGTCAATTCCTAACTGCTCTCGAGAAGGTGATGATGAGCTGCCTTCTTGAACTGCTGCAATCCTTGGGGTGTTGGAAAACCCACAGTACTGTTAAGGATTTTGGTCCTGTGACAGTGAAGGAATGATGATACAGTTCCAACTTAGAACAGCATATAACTGGGAGGGGATCTTTCTAGGCAGTTGAGATCAGACAAGTACGTAAATGAACTAAATATAACATAAACTGTTGGAGAGGCAGTGGCAGTGTACAGGCTAAAAAGTTAACTTCTTGTACTCAAAATGTTAACTCTGTTTTTCTCTCTCCACAGATGTTGCCAAACTTGCTGAGTTTCTCCATAATTTTGTGTTTTTATTTAAGATTTCTAGCAACTACAGTATGTTGCTTTTATATAAACACATGAATCAGGAGTAGTGGGCCTTCAGAGCCTGCTTTGCCATTCAAAGATATCACAGCTGATCTGATTTAAGCTCTGTTCCACATTTCCACCAACCCTGATAACCTTTGTCCTCCTTGCTTACCAGGAATCTATCTACCTCTGCCTTGACAATATCTAAAAATCTGCTGCTACCACCTTTTGAAGAAAAAAGTTCCAAAAACCAATGACCTTCTGAGAGAAATATTTTATTTTTGCTACATCTTTCTTAAATGGGTGACCAGCTATTTAGTAACCCCTATTTTAGACTGTGCCAGATGAGGAAACATCCTCTCCATATCTCTCTGGTCAAGGTTACAATTTTGGAAGATGCTGTTGAAAGAGCTTTAATGAGTTTCTTTAGTGCATCTTGCAGACGGTACACATTGCTACTACTGTGTTTCAGTGATGGAGGTGAACGTTGAAAGTGGGAGATATGGTGCAAATCAAATGAGCTGCTTCATCCTGGATGGCGTTGAGCTTCCTGAGTGTTGATAGAATTGCACTACATCCAGGCAAGTGGACAGTAATCCGCTTTGACCCTGGCTTGTGCCCTGTAGATAGTGGACAGGCTTTGGGGTGGCAAGGGATGTGTTGTTAGTTCCCAATACTTACCTATTGTGAATACTTTTGATCATATTAATCTGTCATTCTGAGGTATTACTTCTATGCTTATCAAAAGTTCAGAGGTTTAAAGTAATGTCATTTTTGAGCACATTATGATAATCAAAGACCAAAATGTTACATTGTACTTCTTGTTCAACAACTTCACTTTTTGCAAGTTAAATGTCACCTTGGACGTTGGATACTTAAATTATTGGGTGTGCTTGAATCCATAAATTCTGCTAAATTTTATGAACTTTACATTTGCAAACTGTGTTCTAATAGCATGAATTGACTTTATTTGAGATACAGTATCCCAGAAGATCAAAACTACTGGATGTAGATGAAATCCGCTTGGAAATTGAAAAAAATCCCAAAGCTTTTCAAGAGAAATTTTCTGACCTGATCCTCGATGGTTCAACACACAGTTATACTTAAACTCTTAATTTTAAAGGACTCATTCACAATTTTTTAAAGCAAAGGAATTCTCAATTTTTCTGCCATGGACTTATTCAGATTTATTCCTTCATGGGCTGTCAGCATCACTGGCAAGGACAACATATGTTATCCACCCCTAAATGCCCTTCAGTTGAGTGGCAACCCAGGCCATCTCAGAGTGAAGTTAAGACTGGCCACATCAATATAGATCTGAAATCACATGTAGGATAGATCAGATAAGGGTGGCAGATTTCCTTCCTAAAGGACATAACTTAAACAGACAGGGTCTATCTACTTAGAATTCTCATTGTTTCCATTTACATGTTATAGTCTTTATTTCCTCATGGAATGCCTACAATTTGGGAGCAAGCCATCCCACCCCTTGAGCCCACACCTACCCTCTGAAAAACATCCCTCCCCAGACTCATCCCCTCTGCCCCATATCTGTAAACCTGCCTTTTGTCCAATCCACCTAGCCTGCAAACCCCCAGACACAATGTGCAATTTAGCATGGCCAATCCACCTAACCTATGCCTCCCAAGCACCTGGAAGAAACCGATGCAGATGCAGAGAGAATGTGCAAACTCCACACAGACAGTTACCTGAGGCTGGAATTGAACCTGGTTCCTGGTACTGTAAGGCAGCAGTGTTAGCCACTGAGCCACCCATACATTGCTTATCAGCTATCAGCCAATTCTACCCACAGTATCTCATGATAAACCAAGCTGAGCTTCAGTCTTTTGTATCTTTGGTGGCTTTGTTGTATTTTGTCAACAGAAGTCCTAACAATTGGTTAACCTTTTGTATTGATTGGTCTTTTTCAGAATGCATCTTGCTTAGTCTTGCTTGCAACATCAGGAGACAATATCACACAGACAGGTACTTTATCATCTTTGGTATTTTGTGCTGTCAGTTCTGCATATGTAGTTTTGAAACAACAGGTTCTTACTGTCCATTGTCTTGTATTGTACCGTCAATCTATACTTTTGCAATTTAAGCACATACACTTCTATCTTCTGTGGCATTTTTACAGAGATCCCTTCATATCTCTCCCCATCACATAACTTTGTCTACAAAAATTCGTGGAATTTGTAACCTTCAAATACTGCAACTGTCAATTTTTTTTCCTCTAATTGGGCATGTTTGCAGTCTATTGGTAAAAAAAATTGTGCGCTGCATCCACACAAGGTTTCATCCTTGTTAGATAACACTGCTTCAAATGACAGGCTGAAGGCATTACACCTAGTCCAGCATGGTTTGTTCACCTGCCAATCTACTACTGTCACAGTTTCGTTAATGATACAGAATATATTTTGCCCTTGCGGGCAGAGAGGCACTGTGTCTATTTTAGATTGTTTTCAGACTCTTTCTTGGCTGTGCTTTCCAATCTCTCAACCGCCGCCATCTGGAAGAGCAATGGCAGCAGATGCATTGTAACACCAGCACCTGCAAGTTCCCCTTCAAGCCACTCACCGTCCTGGCATCCTTCATTGTGGCTGGTGAAAATCCTGGATCTCCCTCTCTAACAGCTCTGTGGAGGTCCCCGTACCCAAAGGACTAGCGCTTTAAGAAAACAATTCACCACCGCCTTCCTGAGGGCAATTAAGGTTTGAGAATACATGTCGGCAGGCCAATGATGTGACCATTCCATGAACAACATTTTTTAAACCTCTGTGCCACTTGACAACTTGACTAACTAAATCACCATGAAAGATACCACTGCAACTTCTTTTCAACAATCTAATTCCTTCCTCTCTTTCCAATTAGTGTGCTATCTTTTCTCTTTGACTGATGCAATGCAATTTGGCACAGTAGCTACAATCCATGATCCACTATTGATGAGCTAGTCCTAATTTTATAGTTGATTGAATGAAGTGGAATTTTGATTTATTTCCTACTGCCCTGCAAGTATCATCTGTTTACTATAGAGCCACATTTGTCTCAGAAACCTGTCTCAGAACTGGCTATCTGTTACGCTGACTGCAGTTGCATCTGTTATGAGGTTATGTATAAGGATTCACAAGACTTAAGACATTTTTCTACAAATCTACATGTTATTCGATACTTTCTGGTTCAGCCTGAAGCCCGTTTTAAAAATGTCTTTCATCAGTAATCTTTTTCTGAGATGCAACATATTCCTCAAATTTGTCCATTTATCTTTTCCTTTACTATGTATGTACTATGAATTTCTTTAACTTCTGGACTGCTGACAGCAGCAAGTGTCACATCTGTCTAGAATTGTTGGTTTGTATTGGGGGTCATCGTGTGATTGAACAGGCTGATTTTTGACATGCAGATCTTTGGGTACATTGGGCAAGGTGTCTCATGGAGGTAATAGCAACTGAAGCCACAACCCTATAAATAGAGAAATCCTTCATCATTTCAGTCCTAAATGAGTGATTCTTTACCACAAAGTTGTGCACGTATGTTCTAGGCACAACTGCTCAGCGTTTACCATCTCAAGTCCCTTCACAATCTTTCATGTCTCCACAACATCAAAGGAGCATCAAGTGTCAATATATCTCATTTTATGACACCATTTTAAAAATCAAATTATGAAGCCCAGAGTTTCACTATTAAGGAATTACATTAAAGAATTGCACTTTTATGTGTGTGAGGAGGTGATAGCCTAGTGATATTATCGCTGGACTATTAATCCAGAGACCCAGATAATGTTCTGGCAGACCTGGGTTTGAGTCCCACCACGGCAGATGGTGGAATTTAAATTCAATAAATAGCTGGAATTAAGAATCGAATGATGACTGTGAATCCATTGACAATTGTGAGGGGAAAACCCATCTGAGTCATTAATGTCCTTCAGGGAAAGAAACTGCCATCCTTACCTGGTCTGACCTACACGTGATTCTAGACCCACAGCAATGTAGTTGGCTCGAGAAAATTGCCCTCTGGGTCATTAGGGATGGGCAATGAATGCTGCCTAGCCAGTGATGTCCTCATCCCATGAATACATAAAGGAATTTAAAAAAAGTAAGATGCTGACACTGCATGATAAGTGAAAATCCCAAAAACCTGTGAGAGAGAAATTTGGAGGATAAATTTAAAGAATGATATTAGACCTGATTAACATGGAGAATGCATTTAATTATACCTTTTCATATTTTAAAACCCATGTCAAGTCTATTGGAAACATGTTGAAGCTGACCTTAGATCCAATGCTAAGAGACACATGCTCTAACACATCAAAACGTAAAACCGAAATAAGCTTTTATAAGGAGTGCAATTCCCTGTATTATTTCAAAGTCCCATTCTCCTAGTGGGGGTGGGTGCAGGGAAGTGGTGGAGAGAGAAAATGGGTAAAACTACTCTCAATAGTGACACCCATTGCACAAATAGAACATTGACCCTCATTTTACAGTTTGTCTGATTTTCTATCAGTGAAACGTAGAACTTAGATCAGTTGGCCCTTTGACCCTATGCCATAATTTGAAAAGAACATTAAAAGGAGTTGTACATTATAATGCTGACATTACCTGTTAAGTGAAAATTCTAAAACCTATCTGCATGGAATTTGAAGCATAAATAATATATATGATGATATTAGACCTGATTAACATGGCAAATGCATTTAATTATACTTACTGTAATTCAAAACCCATGTCAAGCCTGTCAGAAACATATCGAACCTCTGGCTCTTAACCCCACTTTCCTGTCCCCAATCACTCATCCCAACATCATTAATCTTGCGCACACTCTCTGTTACCTACTCACTCTCTAAGGACACCTTCACCCCTACGCACACACTAAATATAACAGCTGTGTCATCTTCTTTCATGTTCATTAATAGCTGCACCTCTTTCATTCCAAGAGGGAAACAGCCTATGATAAGACAGAAATAGTCAAGGCAGGTTGTGGGCTGCACTTCATTCAGCTCCTGGCCTGATGAGAAGAAATGTCTTAATCTAACCACTCAGCGCAGGACCTACACTGGTATCAGAGGCTGTCCTTAATTTACCCTGCTGGGACCCTCTGACTGAGGAGTATTTCCACTGCGTTAACTGAGGGGCTGCTGACAACTGTAATTAGCTTCCTAGCTTTGTGTCTATGCTGAGGGGGAAAGGCACACAAAGACAAGGCAAGGTGATGCAAGGCATGGATGCTGTGAGCATCAGGCTAGGCTCACAGTGAGTGAGAACTATGAGATCAAGCAAAGAGCTCACAGTTGCAGCCTGGTACAGTCCCACGAGTGGGATAAATGTCCCCGAGTGTGCAGTGTCCTTGCTGAAGCCATTACAATGATTGTCGCTGGTGCAATGCAGTATTGAAGAACAGAAGAAAACTTTAAGTGAGTTGGAGCTGTGCCACGATGATTCTTAGAGGCTGTCACAAGTCAGATGCCAATGTCTGTGGGTGTTGGGTGCATGTGGCCATATCCTGAGGGGTTGGTGCCAGGTTTCCAATATCAAGGTCATTTGAAGCAAGCAGCAAACTGAACCCACCAGAAAATCAGAGATAACAAGGTGTAGAGCTGGATGAACACAGCAGGCCAAGCAACATCTTCAATAGGATCATATGGATCACCTAACCTTAATCGTTCCTTATACCTTCCACGCCAACATATGACCTTTCCATGCCGATTCACCCAATGTGCACTACGAACAGAGCCAGTGAAGCTTATAATGGTGCATATCCACAAATCTAGGAAGGTGAAAAAGGTGAATGGAAAACTTTCTTTCACTACGGGACGTATTGACTCCAAAAGTAGAGCTGCAATGCTGGAACAATATGATGTACTGATTAGGCCGTAGCTGGAGTTTTGTGTACGATTTTGGTTGCCAAATTACAGGAAGGATTTAATTGCTCCAGATACAGTACAGAGGACGTTGCATGGTTTGAAAGTTACCTCTTTGAGAAAAAGATTGGATGGGTCACAGTTGTTTTAGTGGAACAACTCAGGCTGACAGGTGACTTAATTGAAGGGTAAAAAACATTGAGGGACCTGGATAGGGAGGAGGGGAAGACTTGTTTCCCCTAGTAGATAATCAGTGGATGCAGGACACAGATTGAAGGTGAAGTATTCAAGGGGACACGAGGAAAAATGTTTTCACCCAATGGCTGGAATTCGGTGCACACTTTGGTAGTTAATGTGGAAACCCTGAACTAATTTAAAAGAAATTATTGATAAATTCCTAATTGCTGGTAAATAACTGTTTAGATTTTAAAGGTATTAAGGGATACGGAGAGAAATTAAGAATATGTAATTCAGTTGGAATGTTACCCATGATCCTATTGAATGGTGGAGCAGGCTCAAAAAGCCGAATGGCTATTCCTGTTCCTAGTTTCTATGTTTCTATGAATCTGGGTCTGCACCTGAAGCATTGTAACCTACAAGGCTAAAGGTTAGGTGCTGGAAAGTGGTAATGGAATGGGAAGCTAGTTTATTTAAGTTTATTTAGTTTAGATTATTTAAGATAGACATAATGGGAAGAAGCAAAGGTAAACTTCACCACAGCACAAACAGGCTTTCCTCCAGACAGCTCAGAGATTTAGAATCAGAGAATTACACATGTCTAATTGAAAGAAAAAATCAATATTTTTAAAATTAGGGGCAGTAGGCCAGGGAAATGAAGGCAATTAGAAAGCTCTTTTAACAAAGGCTGTTGTGTGTAATCAACCTGTATAGAAATTCTCTGACACACCTCTGGAGCAGATGGAACTTGACTTCAATCTTCTGGCTCAAAGTAGGGATGCTGCCTACTGGAGCACAAGAGCCCTCCTTTCAACAGAGGTATAATGGACCAATTAGCTGCCTCCTGTGCTGTAATAATCTCTGTTTCCATAGCAATGAAAAGAACTGCGGATGCTGTAAATTAGGAACAAAAACAAAGTTGCTGGAAAAGCTGAGCAGGTCTGGCAGCATCCGTGGAGGAGAAAACAGAGTTAATGTTTCGGGTCCGGTGACCCGTCCACAGAACTGATGGTGGCTGGGAAAATGTCAGTTTATATGCAGAATATAGGGAGGTAGGTGGGGTAGGGAGTAAAGGATAGGATAGAGCCCAAAGAGAGAGAAAGACAGTTGGACAGACAAAAGAGTTGCTAACAATTGTTAGCAGCAACTCTGTCTGTCCTAGCAACTCCTTTGTCTGTCCAACTGTCTTTCTCTCTCTTTGGGCTCTATCCTATCCTTTACTCCCTACCCCACCTACCTCCCTATATTCTGCATATAAACTGACATTTTCCCAGCCACCATCAGTTCTGTGGACGGGTCACCGGACCCGAAACATTAACTCTGTTTTCTCCTCCACGGATGCTGCCAGACCTGCTCAGCTTTTCCGGCAGCTTTGTTTTTGTTTCTGTTTCCATGGGTACTGGCTTTCAATTGCGTCCATGATGGAATTTTCCCCCATTCCTTTGTGGGACGATACCATACCTGGTATGGCACACAGCCATATTTTATCTCTAGTCTTTATTGAGATTGTTAATTTCAATTGTGACTGCAGAGACATGGCAGCTGGTATTAGCCTCCAAATTGGAAAGAGAAAAGTTCTACCAGGCTTCATGTAACTGATTTGCTAAATACTGCAATGTGCGTGCGCTTCTGTGTGAACTTAATTTACAGGACGTGGATGTCACTGGCCTCGAGGACTCTGAAGAAGCCATTCCTGAATTTAATTGATTGGTTTGTGAGGTCACTTCAGAGGGCTGCAAAAGAATCATGAAATCCCTACAGTGTAGGAGCAGGCCATTCAACACATCCACCCCCCCCCACCCAAGTCACACTGACTCCCCAAAGAGTACCCCACCCAGACCCACTCTATAACCCTACATTTCCCATGGCCAATCCACCTAGCCTGGACATTCCTGGACATTATGGAAAATTTAGCATGGCCAATCCACTTAACCTGCACATCTTTGGACTGTGGGAGGAAGCCAGAACAGCCAGAGGAAACCCACACAGACACGGGGAGAACATGCAAACTCCACAAAGACAGTCACCCAAGGGTGCAATCAAACTCAAGTTATTGATCCATGAAGCAGCAATGCTAACCATTGAGCCACCATGCCACCCTACAAGTCAAGTGCATTGCTGCGCACGACATATAGGCCAGACACGCTCACAGTAGCAAGTTTTCTTCCTTGATGGACGCAAGTGAACCAAATTTTTGTTTTACAACAATCCAGTTATTTTGGGGTCACCACTATTGATACTGGTTTCTTAATTCCAGATTTATTTAATTTAAATTCTAAAACTGCCAATGTGCAACTTGACCCACAGAAAATTAATCCAAGCTTCTGGATTGCCAGTCAAGTTACAGAATGACTGCACGACTGTTAACCAATAATAAGGATGGTAATCTGATGAGGACAGAATTGCCTACTTGCATGTAAATGAAAAAGTAGTCGAGATTCAGTTTCTAAGGGTAATATTCTTTGAAGACCTACAGGGGGAGACAGCAAGAAATTGGTGGGACATTAAAAGACATTATATGCTGATATCAACACTGTTCCTCTTCCATGCTTTTTTTTCTGTAAAGGATTTACTGCTTCATTGGGATGAGCTAAAGAAAAGAAAAAGCCAGCATACAGGGGAGAGAAAAAAAACCCTCAATTTATATTCTCAAAGACATTTCATCCATGATGAGGTTCCTTTGTAGAAATCATCATCTCCAGCTGTCAGATGTGCTGACTATGATGAAGGATTGGGAGGGAGAGAAATGTCTATGCGTACCTGGCGTTTTCATGAATTCATCTGCAGCAGTTTGATGGAACGGCTTCATTGTCTCTTGTTACTGAAACAGATCACCCTTCAGACTGCTGTAATACAGCCCTGTCACTCACCTCCCAGACAGGCTCCCATCGCCAATGCAAAAATCAATGGCTTCACAGGTAGGTTTACATCTGTGTCCTGGCTCAGATTTAACAGCACGGGAATCTATTAGAAGAGGGCGACACGTTTGAAACCATTATTTTTATTCCTACTGAGTGGCATTCAGCTTATTATAATGAAGAATTAATTAAAATTTTCCATTATCTGTTTTCAAAATGCAGATCAGATTCCACTGTACCGATTTTATAATTGAAATCATCCTTACCAGCAGCAACAGTTTAACAAACAGCATTTATTGAGAAGTTGTGCTTTCTATTTTTTTTGGAAAACATCACTTTCAGTCTGTTTTCCTCGAGTGGTCCAGTGTGATTGTCTGCTTTATAATCACAACAGTTTCTCTGAAATTATCTTTTCCATATATGTATTTGTGTATATTTAATAATGAGTCTTGGTTGAAGGCAGTTTCTTCTGTACTAGAGGTAAGCTACAGCTGCTGCAGACAGGACACAAGAAGAGTTCAAATCATTCACCAGCACAATCCTATTTTTGAAGTGGGGAGCAAAATGCCTGCAAGCGAGCAATGCTTTGAAAATAGGCCATGGATTCAGCTATCACACAGGTCTTCACTTGATGCGTTGCAAAACAAAATAGATGGAGAAATAATTGGGGGCTTAATTTATCTCAATTACTTCTGTACAAATTCTGTCAAAAAGAACTTTTACATAACACAAAGCTGAACCTTATTGAAGACTAGTTAGCAGTCAGGAAGGTCATTGTAAAAGTGAAAGGAGGTATTTATTACTGAAAGGCCATAAATGAACCAGTGATGTGAGGTAATTTATTAGTGAAAGGAGGTGAATACAGATAACATACTAGAGCAAGGATGTAATGAGAAGTTAATAGTTAAAAGAGGTTAGGTGCACACTATATGTAACAAAATCGTTTTTTTTTCTAACAAATGTGTTTATAATTTCATCACACAATTGCAAGTTAGGAAAGCTACAACACAGCATAGCCATTCAGCTCATCATCTTCCTGCAAGCATTCTGCAAGAGAAAGTAAGCTGGCCGCCAACACCCCCCCCGCCCCCACACCTCCCACCCAACCCCCCTTGTCTTTCTTTCCATAACCCTGCAAATTTTGTTCTTCCAGACATTTGTACAAATCCTTTTACAGGCCTCAGGGGAAATTGTATAGTTGTAATATCACTGGAATAGAATCCCAAGCTAATATTCTGGAGACACAGGCTCAACTCTCACAATTTCAGATGTTGAATGTGAATTCAATAAAATGTCTAGAATAACAGGCTGGTCTAATGGCGAATGTGTAACCGTTGCCAATGAAGAACGGCCACTGTACCTGAAACATTAACACTGATTTCTCTTTACAGATGCTGCCAGACCTGCTGAGTCATTTTCTGTTTTATGTTTTTGTTTTAAAACACCAGCTGATTCACTAATGCCCTTAACAGAGTGATGCTATCATTCCTTCTGGTCTGGTCACTGTGTGCTTCAGACGATACAGCAATATGGGTATCGTGATTGCAACCAGGTGGATCTCATTGACTATGCGATTATTGATTGGGGTTATTGGCCTGGGCCAATCAGGGAACTTGCTTGACCAAAATAAACAGGGGATTTAGAATGTCCTCACTTCAGGGTCTGACTCCGAGCTGGCTCGCCACAGTCAGGGTATTTTGTACAAGTAAATAAAGGGCGACTTGGTCAGAGATAATGAGAGCTGCAGATGCTGGAGAATCCAAGATAACAAAGTGTGGAGCTAGATGAACACAGCAGGTCAAGCAGCATCTTAGGAGCACAAAAACTGACGTTTCGGGCCTCGACCCTTCATCAGCTTTTTCTGATGGAGGGTCTAGGCCCGAACATCAGCTTTTGTGCTCCTAAGATGCTGCTTGGCCTGCTGTGTTCATCCAGCCCCACACTTTGTTATAAAGGGTGACTTGGTGACTTGCCTGTGTGAAATAATTTCAATGACTGACTCTCAACAGCCTTCTGAGCAATCAGAGATAGACAAACGTTGGCTAGGCCTGAGATGCCTATGCCTAATAGTCGAATAAAAATAAGTTGAATCTGCCTTTATGATACTCTCAGTCAGGGCTTTTCAGATCTCATTGAATAATAGGAAACATTCTGGTATCATTGGTGGGCAGATCAATTCTTTTGTCCCAATTAACTTTTTAAAGTATTTCAGTCCATTCGAATAATTCATAATCCTTGAAAGGGGCAGAAGCTGATTAAAATCCACTCCGTTGCATATGTTCAGCTGAGGCCAACTTTGACACGGGAGCTTCCGAAATGTCTACCTTCTTCCCCAACCAAGGGTTCCCCAGCACCATTGTTGGTGGGGTCCTCAACTGGGTCCGCACCATCTCCCACACGTCTGCCTTCACCCCTTCTCTTCCCTCCCACAACAGTGATAGGGTTCCCCTTATTCTTACCTACCATCCTACCAGCATCCGCATCCAGAAGATCAGCTGACACCATTTCCACCACCTCCAGTGAGATGCCACCACCAGACACATATTCCCCTTCCCTCTCTCGTCTGCCTTCTGCAGGGACTTTTCCCTCCAGGACACCCTGGTCCACTCTTTCTTCACCCCCAACATCCCATTTGGCCCCTCAGCACCTCCCCTGTACCGGCGAAGCTGCACTTCCCAGAATCTAGTCTACTGCATTCGTTGCTCACAATGTGGTGTCCTCTACGTTGGGGAAACAAAGCCTAGACTGGGTGACCGCTTTGCAGAACATCTATGCTCTGCTCGCAAAAAAAGCTACCTGTTGCCTTCTACTTTAACAGATCACCCTGTTCCCTGGTCAACATCTGTCTCAGGCCTGCTGCAGTGCTCCAGCAAACCTCGGTGCAAGCTGGAAGAGCAACACCTCATTTTCCGCTTGGAGACCCTGCAGCCCTCTGGAATCAATATCAAGTTCAATAATTTTAGGGCCTAAACTCACCCCTGTCCCAGCCCCCTACCTCACACACCAGGCCTTTTAGCATACAGACTGCCATTACAGACAACCCTCATTAGCCACTAACAGTCTCCACTAACAACTATTCACCCTCCCAGCCTGATCATTAGTAACTCCTTTACTGATCCAACTGCTCTTTCTCTCTTGAGGCTCTATCCTATCATTTGCTCCCTACCCCACTCCTCTCCCAATTTTCTGCATATAAATCAATGTTTTCCCAGCTCCCGTCAGTTCTGATGAAGGGTTACCAGACCCAGAATATTAACTCCGACATTTTTCTTCACTGATACTGCCAGACCAGCTGAGCATTTTCCAGCAAATTCTGTTTTTGTTCCAGATTAAAACTTCCCTGCAGAGGAAGTAAACTTGGAGAGATAAATATGAATACCAATTGTATGGATGTTGGCCATGCTGGACAGTTGACATTATAACTTGCAAACGTGTATTATCTATCACGCTGGAATAGACTTACCATAGTGGCTGTAAACGGAATATTATCTATCAGGGATGAGGCCAGAGAAGAGACCCAAATGACGAGGATTAAAGCGACAGGGAGTCTTTGTTCTTCCGGAACAGACTGTTTGGAGATAACATTTTGTAAAAAGGAGGAATATTAGGAGAGAAAAATTACACAACATGATCATACTGTGTTTTTGAATGTGAAGGAGCTGATTGGACAGTAGGTGAGGTCAGCACCCAATCAGAGTCACCGTGCAGCTACAGGCGGAGAGAGCCTGACATCAGCAGCAAATGCAAACAGCGACTATGTTGGGGGTCACTGGGGCTTTGCCAAGGAGAGCTGGCAGCTCATGAGTAGGCAAGAAGGAGAAGGAAAGATCTGAGTGGCCGTGGTTTCCAAGGTAGGTTGCAGTGCTCCATCCAGCAGTGGTTGAACACTCAAATTCCACAAAGAAACAGACGGAAGCAAATCTTATATGGCCCTGTGGCAACTGTGCACCAGGCAGCCTTCATCTGCCAAGACATTGGATATCCCATTCTATTCTGCTCAGGCCCCTTAACAAGCTCCATAAGGGGCCTGTAATTGCTTGCAAATAGGGCCCCTGTCCCTTTGTATATTGCAAACTGAGGGACTCCTGTGGTACAATGGCAAAATCCCTACCACTGGGCTGGGATGCCCAGAGTCAAGTCCACCTGCTCCAGAGATGTGCCATAAAATCTCTGTAGAGTTTGATTCGGAATATGTCTGTAAATTACAAGCTGCCCTGGAAACAGCAGGTAATTTTGCCAACCCTCAGGCAACACAATACCTATTGCCACTTCAATCAGCAATTGAAAATTGTGCCCAATGTTTCACACAGATGACTTTTCATCACAACTCAGATGACCTAAGGTCTTTCACCTGATCTGCTCAGAGTTCTCTTTTATTTCATGTTTTTAGTAGCTACAGAATTTTGCTGTACTCTGGAAAGACTAAGGTGCTGTTGCATTATTGTACTGGAGTCCCAAGTTAGACATGGACTCGAAATGTGTGAGGGGTACATTGATAAGAAGATTTTAGTTAAAAATAATCCTACACTATATAGAACTAAAAACATGCAATAGTAAACTCAACTGGAAACAAGTGATAATGGGAACTGCAGATGCTGGAGAATCCAAGATAATGAAATGTGAGGCTGGATGAACACAGCAGGCCCAGCAGCATCTCAGGAGCACAAAAGCTGATGTTTTGGGCCTAGACCCTTCATCAAAGAGGCCCTCTGATGAAGGGTCTAGGCCCGAAACATCAGCTTTTGTGCTCCTGAGATGCTGCTAGGCCTGCTGTGTTCATCCAGCCTCACATTTCATTATCTTGGAAATGTAAGTGACAAGCTGTATAATAAGCAAATTTTTCTAGTTCTTGACATATTATGGGACCCTAAAACAATACAAATAAGCCTTTGTTGGAGCATTTCAGCGTTTATTAAATATCAATGATGTTAAAAATTAAACTTTTAAAAATAAATTTGGCTTTGACGACTTCTTAGCCATTAAAATATGGACAATGCAGATCAAAATTTCTGTGGAATACAAAGGATCATGGTAGCACGGTTATAAGTTAGTGCTGCCATTTTAACTACCTACCAGGATGGACTTAAAGGCCTTGCATTTATCTCACGGCCGATAGTCTCCCTCTGCCAAACCTCTCCCTCTCTCAAAGGCAGAGTGAATGCCAGGAGCTCTCCTTAAATATTTTAATTAGCCTGATCTCAACTGCCCACAATTATTTTTCACCGGCCACGCAGACTGCGGGCAAGAAATTTCTCCTGTTCTTAATATGTAAAGAATATGATGTTTTAAAATGCATGGGACAGGAAATTTAAACATGGAATGTCATAGCCTTCACACTATAAATCACACTTCTCATGACTCAGCCACCCTGTCCAGGAATTAACTCTTGCTCTGAGACCACTCACTGATGATCAATGTTGCTACCAAGTACACAGAGATCACCAAACCTGTGAAATTGACCTGAAATTAACAAGCAAGTGCAAAAGGAAATTGCACATTTGAATGGTGTTAATTTATGACAGAAACCCGAGCATCACTGTTGTAATATGCCATCTGGCTAGCTGCTTTATGTAAGCACTGATGTGTCAAAGATTGGCGTATATTACAAAAGCTACTCTTCTCCTTCATAAGCAGAACAACTAGTTCATGGATTACTTGCTCCCATTTCAATTAGACGGATTCTTAGATGGGTGATGAGTCTACTTCAAGTTCTATAGCCTTTACCACTTATTGAGCAGGCAGTACTTGACAGGTAAATGGTTTGTTTGGGAGTTTGTGTGCTCCCTCTGATATCTCAACTTCACCCCTGCTCATTTCCAATGAAGCCTCTTGATAGGTGTGGTGACTTCCTGAATGAGCCTTCTCCATTTTGATTGGTCACCTGAGCCAGGATATCTCATGAGTCATGGGCACAGTTGACCACTTGTTGGATATTTTGAGGACGCCCCTAAAGCCTTCTGCAATGAAAAGATATATGGCAGCATCATTCAATTATACCTGGAACATGGGGAGACATGCCAGCCCTACTCGTGACTACTCACTTTTAAATTGCTTCGCGCAGGAATGGGGCACCTGTCTGACAACCCGCAAACCATTGGCTGCACGGAAAATACACACACCCCTGAAAACCCCCACCCAGAGCTCCCTCAAAGCCCATGACCCTGTAGGCTAAGAGGAATGGGTCTTTATCACACATAATGAGAAGTGATATAACACAGAGTGAAGGTGGATGAACACAGCAGGCCAAGCAGCATCAGAGCAGCGGGAAAGCTGACATTTCAGGCCTAGATCTTTCATCAACACAATGCAAGCAATAAAACAATGTTTGACCCCACTCCGCAATACCTCTCTTCAGACACTTTCCAGGCCATCCTGGAATAGTAGGAGATATTCTTCCAAGCCAATGACATTAGAAGAAACTCCTACCTGATTAAGATGGCTCCAATGGAGAATGAAGTGATGACAGGCACTCAGGATAAATTCCTTGAATTTGGACATAAGTCACTGGAGCTGCAATGTCCGAGGTTACTGATCCTTGTCATTGTGAAAGAGCAGTGAGCTCACTGACAATGGTTCAAATGTTGCTCTGCCAGTATCCTGTGCCAGTCTCCTTGTCACTGCATATCTGTGGAGGGGGACCCTAGAACTTGAAGATGCTGAACTGAGAATGATCCCACATTGCCATGCCTGACCTCTCTCCCCACTCAAAGATCCATTGCTTGATTACCTCATGAGAAACCCCCAGGTGCTACACCTCCGTGACACTTAACCAGATGGATTGGGGAGGTTGTTGATCCTGAAGCATGGCGCCTTGAGGCTGTTCAGCTCCACTACATTCTTCTTTGGGGCCATCTTAATCAGGTAGGAGCTTCTTCTAATGTCATTGGCTTGGAAGAATACCTCCTGCTATTTCAGGATGGCCTGGAAGAGTGTCTGAATTCAGGTATTGCAGAGTGGGGTCAAACATTGTTTTATTGCTGGCATTGTGTTGATGAAGGTATAAATCCTATATTGGGATGTGAGTGGTGAGGTTGTAGAGTGGATAATGGGGATTTAAGGAAAGAGATTCAAAGGTGTTGACAGCTGGGAGCCTAAAAACTGGTACATCTGCTAGTTATGTGGGTAAATTGCTTGCAGCCAATGTCCCTGAATGCTTCCTGCCTGTGAACTTGCATACTTATCCGACTCGCTCTTTCCATACTCAGGCATTTGTACAACAAGCCAATGGGGGGGTTCTAGCACTAGCAGCCTGTCCTGCCAACTGACAGCACTTGCCCCCTGTGGCCACTGCCATGCTTTACATTCTGCCTTCCACTTCCAGTTCCGCCATCAGCAGCCTTGGGACTAGAAATCAAATTCTGGCCTATGCTTTAATCACTGCTTGAGGGTGAAAATTGACCAGAGCAGTGGGAAGAAGTGCTGTTCTGGAAAACAATGGCATGGAATCAATTATGTCTATCTATAAAAGCTGACGAACCCTCAATTCAATATCTCTTCCAAAAGGATAATACTTCCCAAAGAGCATTCCCTCAGTACTGCACTGGATTAGAGACACAGAGCCATACAGAATGGAAACAGACCCTTCGGTCTAACTCATCCATGCCGACCAAATTGCCCAGACTAAATGAGTCCCACTTGCTTGCATTTGGCCCATATACCTCCAAACTTTTTCTATTCATGTACCTGTCCACATACGAACCAGCTTCTGTGTGAAATTGTTGCCCCTCAGGTCCCTTTTAAATCATTCCCCTTTCACCTTAAAAATATTCCCGATATTTTTGAACTCCCCTACCCTAGGGAAAATACTTTTGCTATTCATCTTACCTATATCCCTCATGTTTTTATAAGCCTCTATAAGGTCACCCCTCAACTTCCTCTGTTCCAGTGAAAAGATTATGAGCACACAGATATGATGAGAGGGATTTGATCAGACAATTATCTGAATCATAGCTTTATAAGATGATGAAATTTGGGAGGGGGTCATTTGTCCCATCACAGCTGGGCCCAAACTCTTGAACAACCTATCTAATCTAATTAACTCCACACCTGCAGTTCTGCAAACTTTTAACTACTTTGCAATACCCTTTTGTGATAAAATCCACTTGTGTTGTGTTTCAGAGCAGAGCCTCCCATTATCAACATCTTTGGGGGCGCATCATTGACCAGAAACTGACTGGACAAGCCATATAAATAGATTCGCAACAGCAGATCAGAGGCTAGGAATTTTGCAGCAAGTAACTCAACTCCCATCTCCACAAAGTCTATCCATTGCTGACAAGGCATAAGCCAGGTGTGTGATGGAGTACTTTCCACTTGTCTGGATGAGTGCAGCTCCAACAACTCAGAAAGCACATCACCATCTAGGATGAAGCAACCTGCTTAATTGGCACCACATCCACAACATTCACTCCATCCGTATCTGATGCATGGTGACAGCAGAAGGATATAGATGGGTTGATCAGTGGCAAATGAAATTCAATCTAAATAAACGTGAGGACATGCACTTGGGTAGGACAAACAAGGAAAAGGAATGTATGATAAACAGTGGGGCCCTTGGAAGCACCAAAGATTGGGCAGTTCCTGGTGTGCACATCCACCAGTTACTTAAGGTATCAGGATTGTTGGGTAAAGTGGTTAAGAAGACCTAAAGGATATTTGCCTATATTAGCCAAGGTATAGAATTTCACAGCAGAAAGGCTATGCTGGAACTATATAAAATGTTGGCTAAGTCACAGCTAGAGTATTGTGTGCAGTTCTGGAATACACATTATAGAAGGATATGTCAGCATTAGAAGGATGCAGTGGAGATTTACCAGGGCTTGCAATGCCAAGGCATATGAGGCTATGGGTCAAGTGCTGGCAAAAGGGATTAGAATAATTGACTTAATAAAATGAGAGACTGGATGAACGCAGCAGGCCCAGCAGCATCTCAGGAGCACAAAAGCTGACGTTTCGGGCCTAGACCCTTCATCAGGGACCGATCTAGGCCCGAAACATCAGCTTTTGTGCTCTTGAGATGCTGCTGGGCCTGCTGTGTTCATCCAGCCTCACATTTTATTATCTTGGATTCTCCAGCATCTGCAGTTCCCATTATCACAGAATAATTGAGTTGTTGTTTTTGACTGGCATTGGCACAATGGGCCAAAGGACCTATTTCTGCACTGCAGATCTCTATGATCTGCAAGATTCACCACAGTTGGGTACTGTTGTACTGAAACTGATGGGTATATTTGGAATATAGTCTTCTGACATCATTAAAACATAAACAGATGATATAGGGTTAGATGTAGGCCATTTAGCCCATCAAGTCTCCTTTGACACTCAATAAGGTCATGCCTGGCACGGTGATCCTCAGCTTTCCTGCCTTAGCCCATGACTTTCAATTCCCTTACTGAGTAAAATCTATCTCAGACTTGAACATACTTAATGATCCAGCCTTCACAGCCCTCTGCAATAAAGAATTCCACAGATTCACTACCCTGTGAGAGAAGAAATTCCTCTTCATCTCTGTCCTAATAGACTGACCCCTTATTTTGAGGCAATACCCTTTGATCCTAAGCTCTCCCACAAGAAAAAAGCAATCTTTTCATTTTTACACTGTCAAACCCCGCCAAGGTCTCATGTCATTCTTCAGTTCATTCTTCAGTCTAAAGTCCAATGAAAACAAACCCTATCTACTCAACCTCCCCTCAGAAATAAATCCTTTCATACCGGGAATCAACTTTGTGATCCTCTTTGGAGTGCTACCAATTACAATATAACATTCCTTAATTAAAGGGTACCAAAACAGCTCCCGGTGTTCCAACTGTGGTCTGAACAGTGTCTTGTATAGTTTTTGCAAGATTTCCCTATTTTTACACTCTATTCTCTTTGAAATAAAGGACAATAGTCCATTGCCTTCCCTAATACCCAATGAATTTGGATGCTAACTTTGTGTATTCATGCATAAGGACTCCCAAATCCCTCTGTCATTGGTTCTATCTTTCCCCAGCTTTCCTTTCCTTCATGCCAAAGTAAATAACTTCATATTCTTCCGCATGTTATTCCATCTGACACGTTTTTGCCTGCTCAGTCCACCTGTCCATATGCCCCTCTAGACTCTTTGCGTCATCCTCATCACTTGCCATTCCACCTAATTTTGTCTCATTCACAAATTCAGCTTTTAGCACATTCACTTCCATCACCCACGCCATGAACAAAAATATTGTAAATAACTGGGATCCCAACACTGATCACTGTAACATCCCAGTAGTTCTACTAGTTACAGGTTGGCATTCCAAAGATGTTCCCTTTATCCCAAGTTATCCTATAGTTTTATCCATGCTGCTATATTATCCCAATGCCATAGCCTCTTCCTTTAGCTTTATCTTACCTACCATTTTTACAGTACCTTAATGAAACACCTTTTGGAAATTCAAAAAGAATCTGAGGATTCTTGGAAGGTTACGACATTACATCCATTTCCTCTATGGCTATTTTATTTAAAAGCCTAGGATGAAACCCATCAATTCCAGGGGACCTGTGGACCTTTAGCCCTGCTAATTACCCTTGTATATTTTTTCTCTCGTGCCAGTTATTGTGTTTAGTTCCTCTTTTTTTACTCCCTTGATTATTGAGTAATTTTGAAATACTATGAGTTACCTCTGATACATTTCCTGGATTTCCATTATTATGTTCCCCACCCCATTCTCAGAGACACCTCTGGTCACTTTGGTCTCTTTTGTCATTTAATCGACAATTATGAATAGTCAGCAAGTTCAGCAAAACTTAGTATAGGCCTTTCTCTATTCTTCCCACAAAGGTGCATCACCTTACTATGCATTTTATTAAATTCTATCTGCCCATGTCCACCTGAAATCAGCTAATTTCTCCTGACAGTTTAATATAATTCTAAGTTGTGTGACATTTGTAAACTCTGAAATAGCATATGACCCAATTCAAGGTCATGAATATAATGTATATCCCTGGCTGATAGTATTGTATACATTCGTTCAGAATGAAAAACACTCTTTCATTTACTTTCAAGAAAGAGATAGATAGAGCTCTTAAAGATAGTGGAATCAAGGGTTATGGGGATAAGGCAGGAACAGGATGCTGATTGTGGATGATCAGCCAAGATCATAATGAATGGTGGTGCTGGCTCGAAGGGCCGAATGGCCTACTCCCGCACCTATTGTCTATTGTCTTTCAGGCTGATTTCTGATCCATAATTTATGTTGAGTTCTTGTAGCCACTTTCCATTTACAATAGACCAATCCTCTGACACCACCCACATATCCAATGTGATGACACTGTGACTTTAAGAAGTTATTTTTGTCCCTTATTTAAGAGCATTTGTAAGGCAGAGGCACCGAGCAGTCTACCAGAACCACTGGAGTAAACAGCTCAGGATGCTTTGTTCCTCCAGGATTTCCGGGTTTTTAGGTTTTGCTTTAGGGAGAAGCTATTGGGGTCTCAACAAACTCAGAAATCTTAAAGAACATCTCCTGGCTGCTACTCTGTCTGCATTTTCTCTTGAGGTTTCCCCTGCTAGAGAGAGCTGCATGTGAGAATCTGTGTCGAATTTGCCTTTTTACCAAGGGATGTGTTTTTGGGAAGCTATGTATTGGAACAGTTAATTAGTAATAATTACTGTATCTATTATTATGTTAAGTTTTCCAATGGATTTGTTATTCTAAATTCCTCTTTATTTGATTGTATTTTAAATACAGTGTTTTGTGTTTTGGTTAATGTCGAGCAGTTTGCCCAGTCACGTTACATCTGGAACAGGCACTTCATATTTGCCTTTAAAAATAAGAAAAATGTAGGCTCTAGGCTACCTTCTTAAAATATTTTGAGGGGACCTGGTCTGGTCTGGTCCATAACACCAAAGTTGATTAGACCTTCTGCTGTGTTCACCTCGACTTTTCCCAGCAGCCAATGGACTGAATGACTTTTTTGACATTGAGCACTGCCAACACTTTTAAGTACCTCCTCTTAATCTGTTCATTTCTAATCCAATATCTTTGCTAATTTATCCTATACCGCCACTGGCAGCATTCCTGTCTTTAGCAAAGACAGATGTAATGCTTGATTCTTGACTCCTGCCCCATTAGATGATCACTCTGTCCTCATACACTCCTTATTTAATTTCAGTCTTCTTTGTTATCTTTGTACTTTTCCAAATTCTCAATTGAATTATAATCCTGGCATTTTTCTTGCGTCTAGGTTTTCTGGTTCATTTTAATTTCCACATCTTTACATCATCCAGGGAGCTTGAATTTTGGATGCCAGTTCAGTATCTCTTGTGGGTGTAAGATGCAAAAGTGATACCAACTGAGACGCAGCTGGCATAGTTAGCAGGCATCGTCGCATATTTTTGGGACAACTGCTGCTTACTATTGTTACAGGTTCTTCACAAATGAGATCTAAAAGTAACAGTAACCATCAGATAAATCAGCCTTTGGATGGTGAAGATAAGGAGCAACAAATTATTTCCTCTGTGCTTCTTCCCAAGATTACCTTTATCAATGTAGCTGTCTGCTCTCCAATGTAGTCAATCAATTGCAGGTTAGCCAGTGCCTAGAAGAGAAATGTTAAACAAGAGAAAAATCAAGTCACATGCAGAGTCACGAGAAGATGAAAAAGGAATATGATAGTTCACTCGGTACACAACAGTTCAGCAAAGATGTAACATACATCTGGAAGATCCGTTCTATTTAATGACATATTTCTGATGGTACACTAACACATTTGAATTACACAGTTATCCCATTTAGGAGAGATATCACAACTTCCTGACTTCTGCTTTAAGATGTCTCCTTCAAAATTAAGGGTAACAAAATGTGAGGCTGGATGAACACAGCAGGCCAAGCAGCATCTCAGGAGCACAAAAGCTGACGTTTCGGGCCTAGACCCTTCATCAGAGAGGGGGATGGGGGGAGGGAACTGGAATAAATAGGGAGAGAGGGGGAGGCGGACCGAAGATGGAGAGTAAAGAAGATAGGTGGAGAGAGTGTAGGTGGGGAGGTAGGGAGGGGATAGGTCAGTCCAGGGAAGACGGACAGGTCAAGGAGGTGGGATGAGGTTAGTAGGTAGCAGGGGGTGCGGCTTGGTGTGGGAGGAAGGGATGGGTGAGAGGAAGAACCGGTTAGGGAGGCAGAGACAGGTTGGACTGGTTTTGGGATGCAGTGGGTGGGGGGGGAAGAGCTGGGCTGGTTGTGTGGTGCAGTGGGGGGAGGACACGAACTGGGCTGGTTGAGGGATGCAGTAGGGGAAGGGGAGATTTTGAAACTGGTGAAGTCCCCATTGATACCATATGGCTGCAGGGTTCCCAGGCGGAATATGAGTTGCTGTTCCTGCAACCTTCGGGTGGCATCATTGTGGCAGTGCAGGAGGCCCATGATGGACATGTCATCAAGAGAATGGGAGGGGAGTGGAAATGGTTTGCGACTGGGAGGTGCAGTTGTTTTTTGCGAACTGAGCGGAGGTGTTCTGCAAAGCGGTCCCCAAGCCTCCGCTTGGTTTCCCCAATGTAGAGGAAGCCGCACCGGGTACAGTGGATGCAGTATACCACATTGGTAGATGTGCAGGTGAACCTCTGCTTGATGTGGAATGTCATCTTGGGGCCTGGGATGGAGGTGAGGGAGGAGGTGTGGGGACAAGTGTAGCATTTCCTGCGGTTGCAGGGGAAGGTGCCGGGTGTGGTGGGGTTGGAGGGCAGTGTGGAGCGAACAAGGGAGTCACGGAGAGAGTGGTCTCTCCAGAAAGCAGACAGGGGAGGGGATGGAAAAATGTCTTGGGTGGTGGGGTCGGATTGTAAATGGCGGAAGTGTCGGAGGATGATGCGTTGTATCCGGAGGTTGGTAGGGTGGTGTGTGAGAACGAGGGGGATCCTTTTGGGGCGGTTGTGGCGGGGGCGGGGTGTGAGGGATGTGTCGCGGGAAATGCGGGAGACGCGGTCAAGGGCGTTCTCGATCACCGTGGGGGGAAAGTTGCGGTCCTTAAAGAACTCCAGCACATCCCTCACCTTCCTGGACCTCTCAGTCTCCATCTCAGGCAACCAGCTTGTAACTGATGTCCACTTCAAGCCCACCGACTCCCACAGCTACCTAGAATACACCTCCTCCCACCCACCCTCCTGCAAAAATTCCATCCCCTATTCCCAATTCCTCCGCCTCCGCCGCATCTGCTCCCACGACAAGACATTCCACTCCCGCACATCCCAGATGTCCAAGTTCTTTAAGGACCGCAACTTTCCCCCCACGGTGATCGAGAACGCCCTTGACCGCGTCTCCCGCATTTCCCGCGACACATCCCTCACACCCCGCCCCCGCCACAACCGCCCCAAGAGGATCCCCCTCGTTCTCACACACCACCCTACCAACCTCCGGATACAACGCATCATCCTCCGACACTTCCGCCATTTACAATCCGACCCCACCACCCAAGACATTTTTCCATCCCCTCCCCTGTCTGCTTTCCGGAGAGACCACTCTCTCCGTGACTCCCTTGTTCGCTCCACACTGCCCTCCAACCCCACCACACCTGGCACCTTCCCCTGCAACCGCAGGAAATGCTACACTTGTCCCCACACCTCCTCCCTCACCTCCATCCCAGGCCCCAAGATGACATTCCACATCAAGCAGAGGTTCACCTGCACATCTACCAATGTGGTATACTGCATCCACTGTACCCGGTGCGGCTTCCTCGACATTGGGGAAACCAAGCGGAATCTTGGGGACCACTTTGCAGAACACCTCCGCTCAGTTCGCAAAAAACAACTGCACCTCCCAGTCGCAAACCATTTCCACTCCCCCTCCCATTCTCTTGATGACATGTCCATCATGGGCCTCCTGCACTGCCACAATGATGCCACCCGAAGGTTGCAGGAACAGCAACTCATATTCCGCCTGGGAACCCTGCAGCCATATGGTATCAATGTGGACTTCACCAGTTTCAAAATCTCCCCTTCCCCTACTGCATCCCTCAACCAGCCCAGTTCGTCCCCTCCCCCCACTGCACCACACAACCAGCCCAGCTCTTCCCCCCCACCCACTGCATCCCAAAACCAGTCCAACCTGTCTCTGCCTCCCTAACCGGTTCTTCCTCTCACCCATCCCTTCCTCCCACCCCAAGCCGCACCCCCCGCTACCTACTAACCTCATCCCACCTCCTTGACCTGTCCGTCTTCCCTGGACTGACCTATCCCCTCCCTACCTCCCCACCTACACTCTCTCCACCTATCTTCTTTACTCTCCATCTTCGGTCCGCCTCCCCCTCTCTCCCTATTTATTCCAGTTCCCTCCCCCCATCCCCCTCTCTGATGAAGGGTCTAGGCCCGAAACGTCAGCTTTTGTGCTCCTGAGATGCTGCTTGGCCTGCTGTGTTCATCCAGCCTCACATTTTGTTATCTTGGAATTCTCCAGCATCTGCAGTTCCCATTATCTCCTTCAAAATTAATATAGTTTTTTAAAGTTTGATTCTTATTTGGTTTTATAAGCTTCTGGCAGCTTGCAAGGAATTACAGGTTTCCTGGAACTAGCACTGTTTCAGTTTCAGCTGAAACAATCTATAATAAATACAGTGTTGAAGCAGCCCAGATTTCAGCAATAGGTCTCTTGCTGTGTTATGAGTTGTGAAAGTAGAGACTTAAAACCGTTTAAGCAGAGTTGAAGCCCATTATCTTTCTTTGCCATTCTTTTTATCCCATTCTCTCAACATATTTTTGTTACATGGACATTATTGTACTTTATTTTTAATGGACCACATTCTAATTTTCTCCAAAACTTTCTTCAAAGAGCTGTGAAAATTTCAGTCATAATTTTGTTATGATCAGCTATTGTTACCACTAGTCAACTCAGGTCCCCAAATGACAGAATAAATTATATTTTCAATTTTTTTAAAATCAAATTTAATGTGATAGTCCTTTGTTGAAACATAAGGCTACAATGGTACAGGTTTGATTTTAACAATAGAATAGAATTTTATTATACAAAAAATAACAAATCAAATAACGTAAACAGGAGGCAGTCCTGTGCTGGTAATGTCACTGAATGAGTAATCCAGAACCCTAGATTAGTATTCTGGAGCAGAGGTTCAATTCCACGTGATGGTGAAATTTGAATTCATTAAAAACCTGGAATTACAAGCTCGCCTCATAGCAACTTTATAACAATTGCATAAAAGCCTATCTGGCTTACTTGAGTTGTTTAGGTTAGGAAATTTGCCATCCTTACCTGGTCTGGCCTATATGTAACTTCATATCACATCAAAATGATTGGCTTTTAACTTCTTCAGAACTGAAAGAATTCATACTGGACTCTCAACATTAACACTATTTCTGTCCCCACAGATGCTGCCGGACCTGCTGTATTTCTCCAGCAGGTTCAATGCTTGTTTCAGATTCCCAGCATCTGCAGTTTTTCCTTGCGGAAGTTTGTTAAAACTTTCTACTGCACTCATTAGACCACAACGAGAATGCTGCCAACAGTTTTTGTCCCCTTATTTAAATTAAATCGGGTGCAATCCAGAGAAGGTTGACTAGGTTGAACCCAGACATGGAGGGATTGTCTTTATGAGGTCGGGTTGAGTAGCTCAAGCCTATGCTCATTGGAGTTTAGAAGGTGACCATATTGAAATATATAAGATTGTTAGGGTGCTTGAAAAGGTAGTTGCAGAGAGGTTTACTTTCCTCATATGAGAGAGTCTAAAGCCACACAGCCCAATATCAAAATAAGGGGTTGCTGATTTAAGATGAAGATAGAAGGAATTTCTTCTCTCAGAGAGTGGGGAATTTTTTTACTGCTCCTATGTCTTAAGGTCCTATTCCCTTACACCATCACTTTACAGATACTCAATAATCAGAGAAGTTATCCTTCCCTGTTCAAACTTTGCAATTCGTTGAATAAATTCTTCCTTATTTCCTGTGAATCATTTTCTTTGAACCCTCACACGAGTAAAATTTAATATTTCCTCAGTTTTGAATAACTCAATGTAGAGTTTTAAGGACCGGAAGCTTCATAAACTGCACCCTTTCACATATTTCCTTGCTGCTCTAAGCAATCTCTTTTATCTAGGGTAAGGTCTCCTTCAAATATTCCAGTCTCTTGGGATTTTCGAAGCTAAAATTAATCTTTGATTATTCTCAACTCAGAAGCAAGCTAATGTTTTTCAACGTCTTCTCTCTTCTGTCATAAATCCCTATCATATAAAGAAATTTCTGTTAACATATCAAGAGGCTTTCAGTCACCTGCTCTCTGACACATACGTTTAAAATCATGGCTGCAGAAAGGCTGAGCTAGTTAATTAAACTTTTCAAAATCCTTTTCAAAAAAATCAACAAACACCTTTATACCACTAATCTGAAATTCAAACTCTAAAACAAAAGGTATTAACATATTACACACCTTTAACATCCTCCGAAATAGCTTCCAGCAATTTTGTATGTCAAATGTTAAGCTAACTGGCCTAGAGTTTCCAGACAACTTCTTTTTGAACAAGGCAGTCACTTTTGCCATCTTGCAATTGAATGCGACCTTCCCCAAATCAAGGGATTTTGGAAAACTAAGATTATGGGGATTTGAGGGAACGGACATGAGGTCAGGAAGCAATGTGAAAACAAGGGTGAGACCTTTAAAATCAAAATACTGCTTGACTCAAACATATACAAACCTTTGAAGTTATATGCTTGCCCGAAGTGAACAGGTGATTGTAGTATACCAATAATGAATGCATGCTGCCAGTATTCTTCTGCTGTGTCCATTATAGCAGAATCATAGGAAATGAGGGAAAAGAGTATTGCCCATGTCAAATGCCATCCACTATACAGACAATATTCCAGCAAGTTCCCAAGTTCTGATTCAGCCCTTTCTCCTTTATTCTCTCGCACCTCTTATCAGATATATGTTCTTCATAAGTCTCATTGCCTCATTCCCTTTCCTGAACCAGATCTTGCCTAGTTAAAATCCTCTTCCCAAGCAATGCTTGCTGGCATGGTCAGTTCCTCCTATAGCATCAACTTCCAGTCTTATTATTATTCTTCCTCATTAAACATTCTATTCCTCACACTCCATGCAGTTGACAAGGTCCCTCGCATATATCACCAGCTAGTTCTGTGCTCACTTCTTCCAGTTGTTATGCTATCCACAGATTTTCCAACACTGTGCTTCTGCCTGTTCACTTGCTATTGCCATGTCCCTTTGCAAATATATCTTCCCAAGCTCACATCTTAACTGCTGTTCCTAATTTAAGATAAATACACAAAAATTTAATGGCAGCCATTGGCAGAGTCAAACAGTCCAAAGTCAAATTAAGGTTCCCCTGTATCACAATGACACAGTGCTGGAGCTTCTGATCTGTCAGGTAAAGGGAATAAATTCCAACAAACCACAACCCATTGAGCGTAGAAATTCCTTCTCGCCCCAATCCCAAATGATTGGTCCCTTATCCTAAGATTGTGCTCCTGTATCCTGGAGCCCAGATACAACGGAGCTCTTAATCTTGCTAAAAAAGATACTAGTCACAAATATAAAGTACCTCCATGAGGATAAAGAGTGCAGCAAAGAAAAGAAGCGTTGCCCATTCAACTCTGTGCAGTATAATCTCAAAGTCATGGTTATCAGTCAGCACCAGAAGCCATATTGCACCCAACATTGCGATCCAACCTGTTGAAAATGCACACTATGGTTAATACAAGAACAATACTTCAGATAAAATATATAACATCAATGTAACAGAATGACACATACTCAATCAGAAGTATCTCTAGGAGCTTCATTTGAAATTATTTTCCCTCGCAGTTTTGGCTATCAAAACTGCGCGTGATAAATATGAAACAGCAGCTCACTTTATGCATCTGAAAGCACTGCCAAAAGCTAATAACTGATGCAAATTAAAACAATTAATGATTTAGGGATTCCAGGTGGTGATTTGGTTTTCAGTAGACAGAACCAATTGTGTATTCTTGTTATATTTCAGTGATAGTTCCATATCACAATTATTGCTGGAAGTATTAAGTAGCGTGTCTTGAAAAGACAAATAAAAAATGAGGAGACACAAATTGCTGACATTTATATAACATTTTAGCAGGCCCTCACAATGGCCTAAAAGACTTCACAATCAACTGATTGCTGTTCAATCGTAGCCACTGTTAAAGAGCCAGATGTTGCAGTCCTTTTAAAGCAGTAAAGCCAAAGGAACAAAGAGAAAGTTGACTTAACAGGAAACCCATTTTGTTTTCATGGTGTTGGGCAAGGAATGAATTGCAACACAGGTGGGATGTACAAGGCTTCCATAAACTTGAAGCAAAATGCTGTGGATGTTGGGGATAAGTGACCATACTCAGTAGTTCCAGCAACACTGGTGACAAGAGAAACTAAGGTACTGATTGGAGCCTTCTGCAGAACTGGAGCTTTGATTGAACTCCTTGGATGACAAGGCACGCTCACCTAGGTCTGAAATGTGCCCATTGCAGTCTGCCTGCTGTAAATAGAGTTGAGATTTGTGCATTACATAATTGTTCTTGGTCTTTGACTGATCCCAAAGCTCGAGCTGACTGCTAGGATCACTGCTTTTAGAGAACAGCAAGGTGTGTACCCACAAGTGCAGTGTAGTGGCTCAGTGGTTAGCACTGCTGCCTCACAGCACCAGGGTCCTGGGTTCAGTTCCACCTTTGGGTAATTGTCTGTGCGTAATTTGCATGTTTTTTCCATGTCAGCAGGGGTTTCTTCTGGTTTCCTCCCATAGCCCAAAGAAGTGCGGCTTAGGTGGATTGGCTGTGCTAAATTGCCCATGATGTGCATGGGAGAAACAGGGGTGAGGTGGTGGGTCTGGGTGGTATGCTTTTTAGAGAGTCAGTGTGGACTTGATGGGCCAAATGGCCTGCTTCCACACTGTAGCGATTCTATGATAAGTGAGGAGCACTCACAACTCACACTCCTGAGGTCAGTCAACACAGGGTGCTCACATTCTGTGTCTTTGCAAGAAAAGGTGAAGGATGGGATGAGAACATTAAAATTAAGCCTCCTTTTTCATAAACATACTTTATTTGTAAAGTATCTTGAAGTACATTACAAAACTTTTCAAATGGGTCAGTGGGGAAAATACAATAGAATACCACGTTTCTCACATGAGAACTTTGCCCTCCTTGGTGCCTCACTCCAATTGCAAAATGTCACATTCACTATAAACATTCAGTTACAAGTATAGAGGCCAAGTGGTTCTATATGTTACCAGCCCCTCAGTAAATGGGCCTGAATTGTCTTAGACAGTGGACTTTCCCCTTGCTGGCTTTGAGTGCATCCTTCACCATGGACCTTGGAATGTGCCAGTCTGGACCAGTCGGTCAAGGACAACGCTTTGCACATCCAGTTTCAGAGCTCCTTTCGCCAAGTTGATGGCACGCCATACACAGTTGACACAAAATTGAGCTGTTGTTGAACTGGGAGTCAATGTAGATCCGTGAGCTAAGGGCTGAATGGGACTTTCTGGGATTTAGGATCGTAGAGGAGTTTTTTTTTAAAAATACGCTCAAATACATTGAGAGTGGAAGCTGGCAAATGACTGACCAGGATAACATCGAAAAATCAAATCTGACAAAGGACACATAAAAGTTCTGCATGTTGGCAGAAGTTCAGGATGTGCATTTTTTTAAATAAAACAAACAATCTTAGTTTCTCCATGTAATTGAAGAATTTCATACTGTCTACCATTCCAGTTAACTTACACCATTTCCTCTTTCAGGCCTCGACATAAAACCTAAAGTGTTGAGCTGTCAATTGGATGTAGTGCCCCCACAGTGAAATCAAAACAATTTTTATAACTTCCTCACTTCTGTACGCTGGATGGCTAGTTGGTGATGCCAACAGCTTGGGTTCAATTCAACTGGCAGAGGTTACCATGAAAGACTCTCCTTCTCAACCTCTCCCCTCAGTTGAGGTGTGCTGACCTTCAGGTTAAACTACCACCAGTCATCTGTCTCTAATGAGAAAGCAGCTCTGTAGTCTGGTAGTACTATAGTGACCTTACCTTTTACTTCTGTTAACTATGCTAAGGTTCCCAGAAGCACTTTAACAACTCTCCCGACTTTCCACCATCTTCAGTCACTTGTATACCTGGACCCACAAGTGCCTATGTCTCAGGAGATGAGGGGCTTTATTTTTCTTTCCTTTAATTCACTCATGGGATGAGGGCGTCACTGGCTAGGCCACCATTTATTGCCCATCTCTAATTGCCCAGAGGGCAATTCAGAGTCAGTCACATTGCTGTGGGTCTGGAGTCACATGTATGCCAGACCAAGTAAGGATGGCAAATTTCCTTCCTTAAAGGACATTAGTGAACCAAGTGGGTTTTACCGACAATTGACAATAGACTCATGGTCATCAGTAGACTCTTAATTTCAGATTTCTGCTGAATTCACACTCCACGATGTGCCACAGTGGGATTCAAACCTGGGTCCTCAAAATATTATCTGGATCTTTGGATTAATAGCCTCTCAATAATACCACCAGGCCATCGTCTTCTCTCAGATTCTGAGGAGTCTTTGGCACTCTTCTTTAAAATGCAGCAGAAACAACATCCTTGAAAATTTTTAAGGCAGTGGTAGTTAATTTTTTGAGAAATAAGGTGATATAAGATTATATGGATAAGCAGCAATGAGAAGTGATCAGATTAGCCATGCATTTATTGATTGGCTCAAGGGCTGAGTAAACTATTTTTGATCCCACCTCCTACGTTCTTATCATATCGCTTTTTTTCAGAATGTGGGTTCTCTAAGAGATTATTTTTCCCTTTAGTTGTATTTGCTTTCTACCTAATTAGTTTTTGCCAAGATATCATGCTAATGGGATGAACAGACAATCCGCTTCAAGGTCTGTGTAACATTAATCCATCTGTCAGACATAGAATAAGCAGACCAAAAAAAAGGACATAAAACGTACAAAGAAAAAAACCGAATTGGAGAAAGAGTGATGATTAGAAGTGAAAGGTGATTTTTTTTTAAAATGTAGGGCTTAAACAAATATAATTTCTTTGACATTTTACAATTATGCTGTTGCTTCTAGATATGATGAAACTCAGATATTATGGCGATGAACAAGACACAATTTGGCAGACAGTTGTTTGGCAGTAATTTTATTGAGATAGTTGAATAGCACAAAAAGCTGAAATTTGAAACTTACGCAGTTAACAATGAAAGAAATAGGGAAAATCACAGGTTCCAAAGTTTGCAGGAGAGCCAACTTCTTCAGCAGTACCAACATTCTGTGTGGGCATTGCTAAAGTACCCTGGCTCGCACAGTGAGCTCTCTTCAGCCTTGCAAAGGTCTCTGTCTCTTTCCCCATGTTCATTATTCACCCCCAACTGCCCAGCTGCTGTGCTGTATGGGTTGCTCTCAGCACAGCCAACCCACTTACAATCATTCACACTTCCCGTTAGCACCCAGTCAGCATTTATTGCTCTCACTGATATACCTTTGTCTGTTTCTCCTCTTCCTTCTCTCATTGGGCACTGTCTCCACCTATTCCACTTACTCCTTCCACAACACAACACCAACAACACAATACAGGGGGAGGTGATGGCCTCATGGTTTTATCACTGGACTGTTGACCCAGATAACATTCTGAGGACCCAGATTCGAATCCTGCCACAGCAAATGGTGAAATTTGAACTTAATAAAATATCTGAAATTAATAGTCTAATGATGATGATGGAAGCATCGTCAATTGTTGGGGGGAAACCCATCTGGTTCATTCATGTCCTTTAGGGAAGAAAGCTGCCATCATTACCTGGTCTGGTTGACATGTGAGCTCCAGGCCCACAGCAATGTGGTTGACTCTGAGCTTCCCTCTGGGAAATTAGGAATGGGCAATAAATGCTGTGTGGCCAGCAACACCCTCCTCCCCTGAATGAATAAAGGAACTCCACTGACATCAGTATTAATACCACCAGTTCCCAGCTGCTTTCAGTTCTGATAAAGGGTCATTAGACTTGAAAGATTAATCCCACTTTCCTCTCCATAGATGCTGCCAGACCGGCTGAGTTTCTCCAGCACTTTCTGTTTTTCCCAAGGACTTGGTCAATAACAAAAAAATGGCAACGTGATGTTTCATGACCATCTTCAGAACTTATGGCTGAGGCTTGTGAACACAATTAAATCTGAGAGCATTGAAAGCTCAAATGAGACACAAGGTGCTGTTTACTACAATCAGTTATAAGGAAACCACTAACCAAATTTTAGGAGCATGCTTTCCAAGACCAAAAATGACTTTGCAAAGAAAAAAGGAAGCAGCTAACTGTTTCAAGCTGACTGTTAACAGATAAGGGCAATCATGATTCTCCAGATCATGGAATATGTGTCTGTCAGGCCCTCTGCTACAACACAAAGCTAAAGAAAATGGACTGAAACTGTGTTCAATCATACTTAGAGTCATCCAGCATGGAAACAGACCCTTTGGTCCAATTCATCCAGCCAACCAAGTTTCCCAAACTAAGCTAGTCCTATTTTCCCGTGCTTGGACCCTATCTCTCTAAGCCTTTCCTATTCACGTACTTGTCCAAATATCTTTTAAATGCTGTAACTGTACATGCATCATTCATTTCCTCTGGTAGTTCATTCCACATACAAACCAGCCTCTGTGTGAAAAAGTTGCCCCTTAGGACCTTTTAAAAATCTTTCTCCTCTCACCTTAAACTTATGACCTCTACTTTTGAACTCCCCAGTCCTCAGGAGAAGACATTTCCTGTTCTCCTTATGTATGCCCCCACCCCATGATTTTATAAACCTCTGTAAGATCACTCCACAACCTTCTATGCTCCAGTGGAAGTTGTCCCAGCTTGTCCAGCATCTCCTTATAACTCAGGCCATCCAGTCCTGGTAACATCCTTTTAAGTCTTGATTTAAGATAGAAGGATGGTTGTGGTTGGTCAAGCTCAGTCACCTCAGATCCAGGGCATCTCTGCAGGAGTTCCTCAGGGTGGTATCCTAGGCCCAACCATCTTCAGCTGCTTTATCAATGGGCTTCCCTCCATCATAAGGTTAGAAGTTGGGATATTCACTCGTCATTGCACAATGTTCAGCCCCATGTGCAACTCCTCAGATATTGAAGAAGTTCGTTTTCAATTGCAACAAAATCTGGACAGTATCCAGGCTTGGACTGACAAATGGCAAGTAACAATTGTGCCACACAAATGCCAGGCTATGACCATCACCAATAACAGACGATCTAACCACCATCCCTTGACATTCAGTGGTGTTACCATCACTGAATCCCCCACTTTCAACATTCTGGGGATTATCATTGACCAGAAACTCAACTGGATTTGCCATATAAATACAGTGGCTGCAAGAGCTGGTCAGAAGCTCGGAATACTGTGGAAAGTAACTTACCTCCTGACGCTCCAAAGCCTGTCCACCATCCACAAGGGACAAGTCATCAGTCTGATGGAATACTCCTCACTTGCCTGGATGGGTTCAGCTCTGACAGCAATCAAAAAGCATGCCACCATCCAGGACAAAGCAGCCCACTTGATTGGCGCCCCATCCACAAGCATCCACCACCAATGCTCAGTAGCAGCAGTGTTTACCATCTAAAAGATGTACTGCAGAAATTCACTGGAGATCTTTCAGCAGCATCTTCCAAACCCACGACCACTTCCAAGCAGAAAAACAAGGGCTACGGAGATATAGCGATACCACCACCTTCAAGTTCCCCTCCTAGCCACTCACCATCCTGACTTTGAAATAGCTCACCATTCCTTCACTGTCACTGGGTCATAATCCTGGAATTCTGTCCCTAAGCACATTGTGGGTCAACCTACAGCATATAGGCTGCAATGGTTAAAGAAAGCAGCTCACCACTGCCTTCTCAAGGGCAAATAGGACAATAAATGCTGACCCAGCCAGTGATACCCATGCTCCAGAAGTGAGTAAAGTAAAAACACTTTTGCGTGGCCTTCATGATGAGTATTTCCATTGACAGTTAAGCTCTTTCCAGGTCATGCTGCTCTGCAAATATTTTCTCCCTGTTATCTTTGTTCTATACCTTTTAAATTCTGCTCATCTGCAATTTTCTTTTCAATGTCTGATTGTTATTTGCCTGAACTATTCACTTCTATTCAGATAAACAAAAGAACTAGAAGCAGGAGTAGGCAATTTAGCCCCTTGAGCCTGCTCCATCATTTAAATTTATCATGGCTGATCTTGTCTGAGCCTCAGTTCCATTTTATCCATAAGCCTTTGAACCATTACTAATTCAAGATCAGTTTATTTCCTCCTTAAATTTATTCAGTGTCCCATTCTCCACGGTAGTGAATTCCACAGATTTACAACAATTTGAGAGAAGTAATTCTCTTCATCTTGGTTTTAAATCTGCCCCTTAACCTAAAACTCTGATCTCTCCTTCTTGATGGTCCCACAAGGGGAAACACCTGCTTTATGTCTACTTTATTAATCCATTTGAGCATCTATATACATCAATTATGTTTCCTCCCATCCTTTGAAACACGAGCATGTATTAGTCAAAACTGCTCAATCTATCCTCATAAAAATAAGCCTTTCATCTCTAGAATTAATCTAGTGAACTTTCTCAGAGCTGCCTCCAAATGCAATTACATCTTTCCTCAAGAAAGAAGACCGAATTGCACACAGTTATGTTGTATAAAACTACAGTACTACAGATATTGAAAATCAGAAATAAAAACAGAAAGTGCTGGAGCAACTTGGCAGTATTCTTGGAAAGTGAAACAGATTTAATGTGGAAGTTCACAATGACTTGCCGAACTTGAAACATTGAAAGTTCTTCACTTCCATTCAAATGTCGCAAGACCTGCATTTTGTGTTTTTTATCTTGCCACTTCTAGTGTATTTTATTTCTCTCTGCCTAATTTGTAATTATTGAACAATCCCTTCAGTCACCCAGTTGAATTCTCATTCAGTTACAATTAATAAATGAGGAGCTACAACTCTACATTTCCTTTGGGTTTCAATTGCATAACTTCACCAATGATAAGTGTAATGCAAATGCCAAAAGCAAACGCATGTAGTTGTGGCATCTCAGGCATAGATTTGTCCTGGAAGATTTCTGGCATCCAGGTGTCAGTGGGGACAAACATTAAAATTAACACATTTTAATATTAGACACCAATGCATAATTACTGTGTTCAAAACACACAGATCATACATCCAATGGGTAATTTTGGCATTTTAACGCAATGTTCTTGAGTGATGCCAGTAGTTATGCAAATATGGAATGAAAGTTCTGCCATGCTGAGCTCTTAAATAATTTCAGAAGGTGGCACTTACAAATCTAGTTACATAGAATAAAATCTTTTAACTTAATGTAGCAACAATTGTGCTCTTGAGGATACCTATACAGTTTGGGCTAGATTTAATGAAAGGCTCCATGGAATGGAGAATGTGATGAAAGAGAAAATCCTTCAGTAACTTGCTAGATTGTCACCCAAAATTCAACTTTAATAGAATTACAACACGGCATCCTCAGAGGTAGATATTGATCCCAGCACGTTCTTTTCCAAAAAATAAAAACTCTCCAGAAATAAAGAAGAATACCAGCATTTTTATGAATGAATCAGGTAGTGACCTTGGACCAGGCCAGCAGAGTCTGGTGCCATGTTCTCCTCTAGTGATCCTGCTTACAGGCTGCTGACCACAAAGCAGGGCACTGATTTTCCCTTGTGTGCCATGTCCAGGACAAACGCCTTGAAAATTGCTTGGCAGCCCTGGACTGCTAGTGCTTGAGCAGGTACACAAAAGGCCTTTAAAAGATGGAGTCAGGGGTCCTTGGATCTCCTGACAGTGGCAAGTACATTTGCCTACAGCAGGTGGGCGAATCAGATGAGGGGTTCCCACAGTGGCATGGTACCTAGTCAGCAAAGCGAGTTTGGAACGATAATACTAGTGAACCTGCTAGGCCTCACAGGCAGCAACCCTCTGTAAAACTCAATAAAAAGAAAACTTAGCTGATTTCCCGCAAAATGATTTTCTCCTTTCACCTTAACGGGCAGACGGTGCCTCAATTTTACATTTCATCTGAGAAGTGGTGCCCCTGGGCCTTCAGCATTCTGATCACGATACTAACAACCTGTGGACTCAAAAGGCGAGAGACCCAAAATACTTATTTATATTTTTTAAAATGCTCATTGATCAGGGAAGAAACACAGAGACAAAATAACAACTTAAGACAACAGAGAAAGTGGTTGAGGCCAAAACATTGGATGTTTTTGGGAAGGAGCCAGATATAGTTCTTAGGGTTAAAGAGATCAAAGGGCATGGGAGAAAGCAGAAATGGGATACTGAGTTGGATGGTCCACCATGATTGTATTGAATCGTAGAACAAACTGGATGGGCTGAATGACCTATCCCTACCTCCATTTTCTATGTTTCTTAGAACCAAGAAGCAGTCATTGAAGCCATAAAATACGACGTAATGTACCTCGATCCTAAACTACTTCTAATTTGTCTATGCTGCTGAGGGAAATGTATAAGAAATGACTCCCTCACCAGAACAGACTTGAATGAAATATGCAGCATAATTGCAGCAAGTACCCTCAAATCCCAGTTGGACAATTTAGATCAGAGTCCTCCACTGGTGACACTTCCATTGCAGCAACAGTGAAATCATTGTGTTTAAGTCATTCATGATCACCTTAATCCCATAACATTAAGATACTTATTCTACTTCTTGTTTAAAACAAAGTTTTGGTGATTTAAATGATTGCATCTACTCTAATTTCATTGCCTCTTGAGTAGTATATTGTAGAGGTAGGGTTAACTCCAACTTTGAAGACAATGATACTGATTTGATTATTTCCTACCTTTGAAGCTCCTAACAATGGAGTAAAATTCCTAATACATCTATCCAATCAGTGCTACAGTAATTGGCTTTCACAGAACAGTAACACCTCTGAAATATTCACTGAGAACATGTGGTTCTGAATATTAATTCAACTCTTCACACTCCTTTTGCAAGATGATTTTGCTGCTCTGACAGGTTTTCCTTTTGCATGTAAGTTTTGGTTGACTCCTAGCAATTTAAAAAAGAGCACGTTTCAAAAATGCTGAGTACTTTTGTATTTTCAATTCCTTTGTGAATTAAGTCTTAAAAGTACAAGTCTAAATGGTTGCAACAGAGCAGGCAGCTGCATAAAAGATCCAAGTCAGAATTATTAACAGCGATTCTTTTTATAGCGCAGCTCATGTTCCTTTGAGGTTGAGAAGATAGGCGAACGACCATAGTGCATTGAATTGAGTCTAAAAGGACAACAAAATAATGTTGAATCAATCTGTAATGAATGTACAGTTTGCTTGCATTTCAATTTTTTGTTAACCTGCTGTTTATAGGAGGGATTTTCCAAATCCGGCTGGATTTATTCCTTCAGGTATCATCACATGATCTACCTCCAATGCTCCACACTCCCCTCTCCTCCCCCATGCCCAGCATTGCTCATCAAACACATAGTCAGACTCAGCGCTCTGGGTTGGGAGTCCCAGGATCAAATTCCACTGACTCCAGAGAAGTATCTTAATACTTCTGCACAGGTTGATTAAAAATAGCTAAACACAGATTCACAATGCACCAACCTCCTAAATCAGAAAGCAAACAGACTCTCTATTCTACAATTGGATGAATTTCAATTGCCAAACAAACAGCTTTCTAGCCCCGACATTCATGTTACTTTTGGAAGTAATAACTGTTTTAAAATAAAACATTAAAGATACAATATGGGTGGACCTCAATGCCCTTGTCCCCGTTTGATGGAAGCCCAGGTTTAGGATGCCCGGGGTGGGGTGGGGAAGGAGGGGAAGAGATGCCTCCATGGAATGAGCTGGGAGAATGCTGGGTGGTGATCAAGCATACCAGAGGTGCTGCCATCCTCTGTTTGGCCAGCAGCTCTTGGCTGTTGAGGCTTCCACCTATGGGGTCCTTGTGGGAGGCTGTCTGGCTAAATGCTGCTGTGTGTCACTTAATGTAACAGGCCCTCCAGGAGAGGTGTAATTTGGGGCTCTGACCAGCACTCCAGTCAGCGGAGAACACTAAACCATTAAGTAGTAATGGCTTAATGTCCCAGCAACTTTTTTCTCTAGTCTCACCCCCAGCCATGGCCTGAACATAGATCTTCACTTGCAGGGTACTCCAGGGCAATTCTTGGTGGGGTAACAGCTTTATTTTCAGGTACAAGATTGATAAAAAGAATGGGTTCCTTCATTTTAAGGTTCTGATGGGAATGGATTAAAACTTGGAGGAAGTGTGATCGCTTTGATGTAGTGTGGATGATAGGAAATAGATAGAGGTGTTGGACAAAACGCGGTAGAAATTAAATTGAAAATTTATATTTATATTAAACAATGCTCTCTCTCTCTCTCTCTCTCTCTGAAAAAGAAACATCAGTCACGCACTTGAATGAGTCTGTAATCTTTGCCACCCTTTTTGATGATAAACCGCTCTCTGATATTGACAGTTCTGGCTATCTTACTGAAGGGTGTCTCCAAGAGAAGAAGTGATGTAAATAGCAAATTACAAAACAAAAAATTACATCCATGCATTTTAGGCCAAAACACATGGGGATTCTCCAATTTCCTACCATTCGCAACATCAGCAAAATACCCAAACAAAAGGTGTAAATGACATTTTTGTACAGTCAAGGGGTCTCCTCTGTTGAAGTTATGGACAGATGGGAGGTGCCAGGCATCGCACAGAAGCAGATGATTTAGTGAGAACTTGACCTATATTGTAGCTGATCTGGGAGTGTGTTTGATGTTTAAACTACAGATCAATCTACGGCAGTCACATCCTTGACCCATGATTAACAGGGTCACCTTATAGAGTCAGTTTGTGCTTTGAAACATGATCTGTCGGAGTCTGGAATGCCCTCCCTGAAAAGGATAGTGAATTTCCATAAATAATTTTAACCGAGATGTGAAGGTAAACAACCTACAACATTACAGATGAAAAGTAGGAGTGAGATTAAAGACAACCACCCTTTCAGAGAGTCAACATCAGCACAAAGGGCAATGTGGCCTCCTGTGTTGCAGTAAGTTACAATGAATGCTTCTATCAAAATCAACCAGGGAATTTATCTTGGCCTCTTTGCTGGAATTAAATATGTGCAGCTTTTATAGACTGCATTTAGCTGCAGAGAGAGCAGGCAGCTCACTGAACCACCATAAATTTGTTTTTTCATTTACTCATTTACAGGATGAGGGGATTGCTTTCAGGCACCATTTATTGCCCATCCCTAATTGCCAAGAGGACAGTTGAATGTCAACAACATTGCTGTGGGTCTGGAATCACATGTAGGCCAAACCAGGAAAGGAAAGTATTTTCCTTCCCGAAAGGACATTAGTGAACCAGATGGGTTTTTCCTGACAATTGACAATGGATACATGGTTATTAGATTCTTAATTCCAGATATTTATTGAATTCAAATTCCACCATCTGCCATGGTGGGATTCAAACCCAGGGCGTTATCTTGGTCTATCAGTAATACCATTAGGCCATTGCCTCCTCCTAATTGTACTTAAGTTGACCAAACTGCAAGGAAGAAGTTTGAGAATTGCTCCCTTGAAGGCTCTGTAAGACTGCCTAGCTGGTAGCTAATTCACAAGAACCATCAGAATTTAAGGCTCAATCTTCAATTTCCACTCAGTTTGGTAAACAGATCTATTCCACTCCAACATGGGCCCAAGTTAGTGGTAGAGGGTGGTATAAATAGTCTGAGCACCACCGGGTTTGGGGGTTTGCAATGGGGGTGAGAATTATCATTACATCCACCTGCTAAGCCTGTCTATGAAGACTTCAGGTAAGAAACATTGAAACGTAAAAAACAGGAGAAGGAGTATATCATTTGGCCCTTTCATCCTCTTCCATCACATCATGGTTGATCATCCAAATCAGTACTCAGATTCCACTTTCTCCCTATACCCTTTTGATCCCTTTAGACTCAAGAACTCTTCTTGAAAACACTCAACATTATGGCCTCAATTGCTTTCTGTAGCAGTGAATTCCATAGGCTCACTACCCTCTGGGTGAAGTCTCTCCTCATCTCAATCCGAAATGCCCCCTCTGCATTCTTAGACCATGACACCTGCTTCTGGACACTCCAGTCATCAGGAATTTATAGATTTCTAGGATATCCTCTCCTTGTTCTTCTCAACCAGTGAACATAGTCCTAACTGATTCAGTCTTTCTTTGCACATCAATACTACCATCCCAGAAATCCACCAGGTAAACCTTTGTTGCACTCCATCCATAACCAAAACATCCTTCCTCAGATAAGGAGACCAAAACTGCACAATTTAGAACATAGAACATTACAGCACAGTACAGGCCCTTTGGCCCTCAATGTTGTACTGACCTGTCATACCGACCTCTAGCCCATCTAACCTACATTATTCCATGTACGTCTATATGCTTATCCAATGACGACTTAAACGTACTTAAAGTTGGCAAATCTACTGCCGTTGCAGGCAAAGCGTTCCATTCCCTTCCTACTCTGAGTAACGAAACTACCTCTGACATCTGTCCTATATCTTTCACCCCTCAATTTAAAGCTATACCCCCTCGTGCTCGCCGTCACCATCCTAGGAAAAATGCTCTCCCAATCCACCCTATCTAACCCTCTGATTATTTTATAAGTCTCAATTATACTCCAGGTGTGCTCTCACCACGATCCTGTGCAATTGCAGGAAGACATCACTGCTCCTGAACTTGAATCCTCTCATAAGGGTCAACATACCACTTGCCTTCTTCACCATCAATGGCACCAGCTGGGTGCTTACTTCCAGCAACTGACATACAAGGATACCCAGGTCTTGTTGCACCACCTCCTTTCCCAATCTCTCACCATTCATGCAATTATTTGCCTTCCAGTTTTTGCTACCCTAAGTGGATAATCTCACATTTACCCACATTCTGCTTCATCTGCTATGCATTCACCCATTCACTCAACATGTCCATATTTCACCAAAGCAATATCTCCACATCCTCTTCACAGCTTATCCTCCCACCCAACCTTGTGCCATCTGCAAACTTGGAGATGTATGTTTAGTTCCTTCATTTAAATCATTATTATATATTGTAGATAGCCAGGTTCCAAGCATTGATCCCTGCCAAATCCTGTTTATTCCTATTCTGTTTCTTGTTTACCACCAGTTCTTTATCCATATCAGTATACTATCCCCAACCCCATGCACTCTAATTTTACATACTAATTTCTTATGTGAGACCTTATTGAAAGCCTTCAGAAAGTCCAAGATCCTGTAAAGTGCAGCAGTGAGCATCCATTCACTCCAACTCCTCAAAATCTGCTGCACTGTGTTGCAACACATTGAAATCGGTGGCTAGGAAAGTATTTTTGCTGTAACTGAACCGGATCTCCTGCCTATCCTTCTATTGTGATCCCGGTATAAATCAAATGAGCAAGGAACACTTTTGATGAATTGTAATGAAAAGAAATGAATCAAAACTTGGAAGGAAGCTGAATGACTTAAATTAAAACTTGTCAATAACACACCCTGCATTAATACGGTGCGTGGGAGTAAGAATAGGGCACTGACGTGGAGAGAGAACTGGTTGGCAGACAGGAAACAAAGAGTTGAGATTAATGAGTCTTTGTTTGGTTGGTAGGTAGTGACTAATGGGATACTGCAGGGATCAGATCCCACTGTTCACAGAAAGCCTCAAGCATTTTTTCGAAGAAGTGAACCCAAGCTCCCTCTCCAGGGACATCTAGGTGCATAAAAACCATGTAAGAGAGCCAAACAATCAGGCCAAATAACCTCTTGAACACCCATTGCCTGGACTTTTTAAATGGCTATTTATCCTATAGAAAATCGTACCTCTCCCCTACCAGTTTCTATTTTTAGCTTGCATTAATTGTACGCCAGCCAAATATTGCAGTTACCATTTCACGAATATCACAGAAGCTATCAGAGCTGTTTGCTCCATGTTGCATGTGAATTATTGTTAAACAAATACAATTTATTACAAGTCACTTAGTGTCAAAAGGATATTACATTTTTTTTCTAAAACAAAGTATTTCTAAATCAATAACAATCAAAATGACTGATAAGGATGGTAGTTATTGCAAAGTAAAATTACTTTATCAAATGTCAATGCCACAATACTTTACAGTATCTTTCATGCAACAATATGAGAGCAATTTGATCAGTGGAGCATAATATCATTGCTTTATTGTAAATCCTAATAAATCCTAGTAAGGGAATATCTCAGGGGCTGAAGCAATGCCTTCCTCAGTTTGAAAATAATTAGGTTCCTAAGTATTGAAAGTAAAGCAACAAAATCCCTCATTGATAACAAATTGTGGAGCTGGATGAACACAGCAGGCCAAGCAGCCTCTTAGGAGCACAAAAGCTGACGTTTCGGGCCTCAACCCTTCATCAGAAAAGGGGGAGGGGGAGAGGGCTCTGAAATAAAATAGGGAGAGAGGGGGAGGCGGGTCAAAGATGGATAGAGGAGAAGATAGGCGGAGAGGAGACAGACAAGTTAAAGAGGCGGGGATGGGTCCAGTAAAGGTGAGTGTAGGTGAGGAGGTAGGGAGGAGATAGAAAGGTCCGGGGAGGACAGACAGGTCAAGGGGGCAGGATGAGATTAGTAGGTAGGAAATGGGGGTGTGGTTTGAGGTGGGAGGAGGGGATAGGTGAGGGGAAGAACAGGTTAGGGAGGTGGGGACGAGCTGGGCTCGTTTTGGGTTGCAGTGGGGGAAGGGAGATTTTGAAGCTTGTGAAATCCACATTGATACTGTTGGGCTGCAGGGTTCCCAAGCAGAATATGAGTTGCTGTTCCTGCAACCTTCAGGTGGCATCATTGTGGCACTGCAGGAGGCCCAGGATGGACATGTCGTATGAGGAACGGGAGGGGGAGTTGAAACGGTTTGCAATTGGGAGGTGCAGTTGTTTATTGCGAACCGAGCGGAGGTGTTCTGCAAAGCGGTCCCCAAGGCTCTGCTTGGTTTCCCCAAGGTAGAGGAAGCCACACCGTGTACAGTGGATGCAGTATACCACATTGGCAGATGTGCAGGTGAGCATCTGCTTGATGTGGAAAGTCTTCTTGGGGGCTGGGATGGGGCTGAGGGAGGAGGTGTGGGAGCAGGTGTAGCACTTCCTGCGGTTGCAGGGGAAAGTGCCGGGTGTGGTGGGTTGGAGGGGAGTGTGGAGCGGACAAGGGAGTCACGGAGAGAGCAGTCACTCCGGAAAGCAGACAAGGTTGGGGAGGGAAAAATGTCATTGGTGGTGGGGTCGGCTTGCAGATGGCTGAAGTGTCAGAGAATGAAGCGTTGGATCCGGATGTTGGTGGGGTGGTACGTGAGGACGAGATGGATTCTCTTTTAGTGGTTATTGTGGGGACGGGATGTGAGGGATGAGTTGTGGGAAATGCGGGAGACACGGTCAAGGGCGTTCTCGACCACTGTTGGGGGGTTGTTGCGGTCCTTGAAAAACGAGGACATCTCAGATGTACGGAAGTGGAATGCTTCATTCTGGGAGCAGATGCGGTGTAGGCGAAGGAATTGGGAATATGGGATGGCATTTTTGCAGGAAGGTAGGTGGGAGGAGGTGTATTATAGGTAGCTGAGGGAGTCGGTGGGCTTGAAATGGACATTGGCTTCTAGGTAGTCGCCGGAGATGGAGACAGAGGCGCCCAGGAAGGTGAGGGAGGTGTTAGAGATAGTCCAGGTGAACTTGAGTTTGGGTTGGAAGGTGTTGGTGAAGTGGATGAACTGTTCGAGCTCCTCGTGGGAGCATGAGGCGGTACTGATACAGTCAATGTAACAGAGGAAGATGTGGGAGTTAGGGCCAGTGTAGGTACGGAAGAGGGATTGTTCCATGTAACTTACAAAGAGGCAGGCATAGCTTGGGCCCATGCGGGTGCCCCCTCATCTGTTTTTACACTCCGGGTTCTTAGGCAGTTTCCGATTCATTCGTTGGTAAAGCTACTATTCATGTCATGGACAGAATGTACTTTCTTACTGCCTGTAATTACTACATTTTGCATGGAAGGAGTTATGTGTTTTCTAATTAAATATCAGCATCAAGCTTTTGACAGTTTAAAAGTACAGGAGGTTATTTTATTTTTAACGTATTTGCCCCAAATGAATGAACGATAAAATATTCAGTCACATGCTGGCACTCGCATCCACACACGTATACACACACACACACACACACACACACACACACACACACACACACACACACACACACACACAAAGATTGAATACAGAAAATAAGTTACAATGAATTTTGTCTTTGATTTATGGTTTCTCATGTCAAGGGTTATAGCTATTTAGTTTTGATACCACTCCAAGTTCACATTTATTGCTGACATAATATGACTCTAATCAACTTAAAATGCACCACATTATCTTAACAAAAGTCATAATGGCTTTAATTTCAATATCCACTATATATGGAGGCAACATTGACAGCGGTAACATTAATTCGTCAGTGATTACAATGAATACATTGGTAATATGATGAAGGCTCATGATATGTGATTACTATTTGGAAACCTCTGTTCTAGGCAGGGGGAAAATAGACTTTAGATTACAGTTCCCAACATAGCATGGCCAGTTGACTCCCATATGTGCCTGATGTGTTTGTCTTGGAGACTCTGCCCTAAATGCCCATTCACCCTGCTGGAGAAGTAATCAAATCTAAATTCTGAGTGTACGTTATTCTTCTGAAACTGAGAAAATAGGTGCAGGAGAAGGCCATTCTGCCCTTCAAGCCTGCTGATCTTGCAATTTCAGTATCCTACACCCGCTTTCTCTCCATACCCCTCAATCCCTTTAGCTGCAAGGGCCACGTCCAGCTCTCTCTTGTATATATCTAGCATATTGGACCCAACAGCATTCTGTGGGACAGAATTCCACAGGTTCTCAAGTGCAAGAGTGAAATCTTCCCTCATCTCATCCCTGAATGGCTTTCTCCTTATTCTTAGATTATTACCCCTAGTTCTGGACTTCCCCAATATCAGGAACAATCTTCTTGCACGTAGCCTGTCCAGTCCCATCAGGATTGTATATGTTTCTATGAGATTCTGACCTCTTTCTTCTAAATTCCAGCGAGTGCGAGCCCAGTCAATCCAGTCTTTCTTTATATGTCAGTCCTGCTATCCTGGTGAACATTTGCTGGACTCCCTCAATAGCAAGAATGTCCTTCCTCAGACTTGGAGACAAAAGCTGCATGCCATACCTAAGGTGCTGCCTCACCAAGGTCCTGTGTAACTACAGAAAGACATCCATAATCCTCTACTGAAATCCACTCACTATGAAGGCCAGCACGCCATTAGTTTTCCTCACTGTCCACTGCACTGGCATGCCCCAACCTTCAGTAACAGTTCCAACGTGATGCTCAGATCTCATTACCCCTCATGTTTTCCTAAACTGCTACCATTTAGATAATAATTTGCCTGCCTGTTTTTGCTACCACAGTGGATAACCTCACATTTATCCACATTATATTGCATTTACCAAGTATTTTCCCACTCAGCCACTCTGTCCAAATCATCCTGCAGCCTCTTAGCATCCTCCTCACAGCACACACTGCCACTCAGCTTAGTGTCATCTGTAGATTTGGAGATACAGCTTTCAATTCCTTCATTCAAATCATTGAAGAGCTTGAAGCTTGAGGTTGAAGAATTTGTGGTTACTGTAGACATTTTACTGGTGGCCATTGCTTCCTTTGTCTGAACATAGTAACATAGGACTGAATTTTCTGAGGAGAGGCAATCACACTTAGATTACTTCACTCCTTTTTTACAATAAGGACTTTTTGTTTGTGACAAAATCAGATCTCCTTCAGAAATGCAGAGCATGCTATGAGCTATGGTATCATAGACCCATACAGCATGAAAGTGGGCCCTTTGGCCAAACTCATCCATGCCCACCAGGCTTCTGAAATGAACTAGTCCCATTTTCCTGTGTTTCCAGCCTCTGCTTTTAACTCAAACCTTCCATTCAAATGGTATCCTTAGAAACACTTTTTTGCATCCTTTCCAATTTAATGGCATCCTTCCTATAGCAGAGTGACTAGAATTGTACACAGTAATCCGAATCTGCCCTTACCAATGTCTTGCACAGCAGCAAAATGACATCCCAACTTCTTTACTCAATGCTCTTATAGATCACTTCTGCTGCAGGATGGCCAGGGGAGAAGGCAATCCATACTTATTTTCTTCATAGCTGTCAGTATCATAGAATCCCTACAATGTGGAAACTGGCCATTCAGCCCCACAAGTCCACACTGACTCTCCAAAGGGCATCCCACCTTATCCCTGTATATTCTTCATAGCTAATCCATCTAACATCCCTGGGCACTTTGGACAAGTTAGCATGGCCAATCCATCTAACATGCACATCTTTGGACTGTGGGAGAAAACTGGAGATTCCAGCAGATACCCCCACAGACACAGGGAGAATGTGCCAACTCCACACAGACAGTCACCCAAGAGTGGAATCAAACCCAGTTACTTGGAGGTGTGAGGCAGCAGTGCTAGCCACTGAGCCATCCATGCCCATCAGGCTTCTGAAATGAACTAGTCCCATTTTCCTGTGTTTCCAGCCTCTCCTTTTAACTCAAACCTTCCATTCAAGATGGCATCCCCTGGCCATCCTGCAGCAGAAGTGATCTATAAGAGCATTGAGTAAAGGAGTTGGGATGTCATTTTGCTGCTGTGCAAGACATTGGTAAGGGCAGATTTGGATTACTGTGTACAATTCTGGTCACCCTGCTATAGGAAGGATGCCAGCCCAGTCGCTGTATTCTGTGCTTTAGATGTCCAACATCAAATGCTGTCGCTGGTTCTGTTCTTAAGAGGTGAAGGAAAAGATCACTAGAGCAGTAGTTGTAGGGGGTTCTACAGTTAGGGGTACAGACAGGTGCTTCTGTGGATGTAAAAGAGACTACATGATGGTGTGTTGTCTCCCTGGTGCCAGGGTCCAGGATGTCTCTGAATGGGCAGAAAGCATTCTGAAGGGAGAGGGTGAACAGCCAGACATTGTGGTACACATTGATACTAACGACATAGGAGGATGAGTGATGAGTCTTGCAGCGACAGTTCAGCGAGTTAGGTAGAAAGTTAAAAAGCAGGGCTTCCAAGGTTGCAATCTTGGGATTACTCCCCATGCTACGTGCCAGAGAGGCCAGAAATAGAAGGATAGTACAGCTCAACACGTGGCTAAACAGATGGCGTAGGAGGGAGGGTTTCAGATATCTGGACCATTGGGATCTCTTCCAGGGCAGGTGGGACCTGTGCAAGAAGGATGGGTTGCATCTAAACTGGAGGGGGACAAATATACTGGCTGGGAGTTTGCTAGTGTCACTCGGGGGGATTTAAACTGGCTTGGCAGGAGGGTAGGAACCAAAGCAAAGGTGAATGGACTGAAAGGGAACGAGAGAATAGGGCCAGTAAGACTCAGGGGAACAGCAGGCAGGGTGTGGTTTGTGATCAAAGTGGGTCTGGTGGACTGAAGTGCATCTGTTTCAATGCAAGAAGTGTAACAGTTAAGGCAGATAAACTTAAAGAATGGATTAGTACTTGGAACTATGATGTTAGTGCTATTACAGAGACTTGGTTAAGGTAGGAACAGGATTGGCAGATGAACGTTCCAGAATGCAGGTGTTTCGGGGGATAGAAGGGGATGTAAAAGCGGTGGGGGAGTTGCACTACTTGTTAAGGAGTATATCACAGCTACGCTGCGGGAGGACACCTCGGATGGCTCACACAGTGAGGCAATATGGGTAGAGCTCAGGAACAGGAAAGGTGCAATCACAATGTTTGGGGTTTACTATAGGCCTTCCAACAGCTAGTGGGAGATAGAAGAACAGATATGTAGGCAGATTTTGCAAGCTGTAAAAGTAACAGGATTGTTGTAGTGGGTGATTTTAATTTCCCATATAATGACTGGACTCACTTAGTGCTTGGGGCTCAGATGGGGCACAGTTTGAAAGGAACATCCAGGATGGCTTCTCGAAACAGTATGTAAATAGTCTAACTAGGAAAGAGGCTGTACTGGACCTAGTAATGGAGAATGAGCCTGGCCAGGTGGTTGATGTCTCAGTAGGGGCGCAGCTCGGAAAGAGTGATCACAATTCAGTAAGCTTTAAAGGTACTGATGGATAAAGAAAAATGCAGTTGTCGAGTGAAAGTGCTAAATTAGGGGAAGGCTAATTACAACAATATTAGGCACAAACTGAAGACTATAGATTGGAGGCAGATTTTTGAGAACAAATCAACATCTGGTGTGTGAGAGGCTTTCAAGTATAAGTTGCTGGGAACTCAGTACCTGCACATTCTTTTAAGGTTGAAGGATAAGTATGGCAAGTTTAAGAAACCTTGGATAATGAGAGATATTGTGATCCTAGTCAAAAAGAAAAAGGAAGCATTTGTCAAGGCCAGGAGGCTGAGAATACATGAGGCAAGGGAACACATGAATATAAGGAAAGTCGAGAGAAGCATAAGCAAGGAGTCAGGAAGGCTAAAGGGGGTCATGAAAAGTCATTGACCTACTAGATTAAGGAAAATCTCAAGGATTCTTATACATATGAAAAAGAGCAAGACGATAACCAGGCAGAGGGTAGGCCCACTCAAGGAGAGGGAAGGGAGTTTATGTGTGAAACCAGTGGGCAAGGTATTAAATGAGTACTTTGCATCAGTATTCACTGTAGATAAGGACTTGGTGGATGATAAGTCTGGGGAAGGGGGCGTAGATAGTTTGGGTCATATTGAGATCAAAAGGAAAGAGGTATTGAGGGTCTTGAAAAACATTAAGGCAGACAATCCAGCAGGGCCTGATGGGATATACCCCAGAATACTGAGGGAGGCAAGGGAGGAAACTTCTGGGGCCTTGAGGGAAATCTTTATATCCTCACTGGCTAAAGGGGAGGTCCTAGAGAATTGGAGAATAGCCAGTGTTATTCCTTTGTTTAAAAAGGTCGGCAAGGATAATCCAACTAATTCCAGGCTGGTGAGCTTTATGTCAGTGGTAGGGAAATTACTGGAGAGGATTCTTCGAGACAGGATTTACTCCCTCTTGGAAATAAGTGGGCATATTAGCAAGAGGCAACGTGGTTTTGTGAAGGGGAGTCCGTGTCTCACTAACTTGGTTGAGTTTTTTGAGGAAGTGACGAAGATAATTGATGAGGGTAGGGCAGTGGATGTTGTCTGCACGGACTTCAGTAAGACCTTTGATAAGGTCCCTCATGGCAGCCTAATACAGAAAGTAAAGTCACATGGGCCCAGAGGTGAGCTTGCAAATTGAGTAAAAAAACTGGCTCAGTCATAGAAGACAGAGGGTAGCAGTGGAAGGGTATATTTCTGAATGGAGGGCTGTGACTAGTGGCATTCCTCAGGGATCAGTGTTGGGATCTTTGCTATTTGTAATATATATAAATGAGCTGGAGGAAAATGTAACTGGTTTGATTAGTAAGTTCGCCAGTGACACAAATGTTGGTAGAATTGAGGATAGTGATGAGGACCATCAAAGGATACAACAGGATATAAATTGGTCAGAGACTTGGGCAGAGATATGACAAATGGAGTTTAATCTGGTAGGTGATGTTGCAGCTTTATAGAACCTTGGGTAGGCCGCATTTGGAATATTGTGTTCAATTCTGATCGCCACACTACCAGAAGGATGTGGTGGCTTTGGAGAGGGTACAGAAAAGATTTACCAGGATGCTGCCTGATATGGAAGGCATTAGCTATGAGGAGAGATTGGACAAAATTGGGTGGTTCCCACTGAAATGATGGAGATTGAGGGGTGGCCTGATAGAGGTCTACAAGATTATGAAGGGTATGAACAGAATAGACTGTCAGAAGCTTTTCCCCCAGGGAGGAAGAGTCAGTTCCTTGCGGGCATAGGTTTGAGGTTTCGAGGGGCAAGGTTTAAAGGTGATAGAACATAGAACAGTACAGGGTCTTCAGCCCACGATGCTGTGCCGAACTTTTACCTTAATCCTCAGGTCTACCTAACCTCCGCCCCTACCTTATACCATCATCCATACGCCTAACTAATAGCCACTTAAATGCCCCTAATGAGGCCGACTCCACTACCCTCTCCAGAAAGCATTCCATGCCCTGACCACTCTCTGAGTAAAGAACCATATCTCTGATGCCTCCCCTATATCTACCTCCACTCACTTTAAAACGATGCCCTCATGTAATAGCTACCTCCACCCTAGGAAAAAGTCTCTGACTCTATCTATTCCTCTGATCATTTTGTACATCTCTCTCAAGTCCTCTCATCCTTCGTCGTTCTAAAGAGAAAAGCCCTAGCTCTCACAACCTTTCCTCATAAGACCTTCCCCCAATTCCAGGCAACATCCTGGTAAATCTCCTCTGCACCTTTTCCAACACTTCCACATCTTTCTGGTAATGAGGCGAACAGAACTGGACACAGTACTCCAGATGTGGCTGAACCAGGCTTTTGTATAGCTGGAGCATAAGAGTTCATGGCTCTTGAACTCAATCCCTCTATTAATAAAAGCTAACACACCATACGCCTTCTTAACAACTCTATCCTCCTGGGTGGAAGCTTTCAGGGAACTATGAACATGAACCCCAAGATTCCTCTGCCCCTCCACACTGCCAAGAATCTTTCCATTAATCCCGTATTCTGCTTTCAAGATTTTCCCTCCAAAATGTATCAACTCATACTTTTCAGGGTTAAACTCCATCTGCCACTTCTGAGCCCAGTTCTGCATCCTATCAATGACTCTTTGTAACCTAGAACAGCCCACCTCACTGTTCACAATGTGACCAACCTTCATATCATCCGCAAACTTACTAATCCACCCTTCTACTCTTTCATTCAAATCATTTACAAAAAATCACAAATAGAAGAGGACCAAGAACAGCTCGTTGTGGTACACCACTAGTAACTGAGCACTATGCTGAATACTTTCCATCCACTACCACCCTTTGTCTTCGAAGGCTCAGCCAAATCCGAATCCAATCTTCTACATTTCCCCCATCCCATGCCTCCTTACCTTCTGCATGAGCATGGAGAACCTTATCAATGCCTTACTTAAATCCACGTATATCACATCCACTGCTCTACCTTCATCCATGTACTTGGTCACGTCTTCTTAGAATTCAATAAGGTTTTTGAGACATGATTTACCCCTCACAAATCCATGCTGTGAATCAAACTGTGCCTATCCAAGTGACCATAAATCACATCTCTCCGAGTCCTTTCCAATAATTTGCCCACCAGTGACATCAGACTAACTGGCCTGTAATTTCCAGGGTTATCCCTATTCCCTTTTTTGAACAAGGGAATGACATTTGCCTCTCTCCAGTCTTCCGGCACCATGGACAGTGAGGACAAAAAGATCATCGCCAAAGGCCCTGTGATCTCTTCCCTCGCTTCCCATAGAATCCTTGGATAAATCCCATCAGACCTGGGGGACTTATCTATCTTCAACTACCTCAAAATTCCTAGCACATCTTCCTTATTAACAGTGGCCTTCTCTAGCCTACCAGCCTGTTTCACACTGTCCTTCTCTACAACTAGGTCCCTCTCAGTTGTGAATACTGAAGAAATATATTCATTAAGGACCTGTCCTACGTCTCTAGGCTCCGCGCACAAATTCCCTTTACAATCCTTGATCGGCCAGTACCCTTTCTCTGGTCATTCTCTTATTCCTCACATACGTGTAAAAAGCCTTGGAGTTTTCCTTGATCCTATCTGCCAAGGTTTTCTCATGTCCCCTTATAACTCTCCTAAGCCCTTTCTTCAGCTCGTTCCTGGATAACTTGTATCCCTCTAGAGACTTTTCTGTTTCTTGTTTCCTAAAACTCACCTAAGCATCCTTCTTCCTTTTAACCAATCATTCGACCTCTCTCGAAAACCAAGGCTCCCTCACTCGACCGCATCTTCCCTGCCTACTAGGAACAAACATATCGAGCATACGCAGTATGCATTCCCTAAACAATGTCCACATTTCAATAGTGTTCTTCCCTGACAGCATGTGATCCCACTTTATGTTACCCAGTTCTTGCCTAACCCAATTATAAATCATCGTAATCCCCAATTATAAATCATACCCTGCTGTACATACAAACCCTTTTCCATGACTATTGTAACTGTAACAGAGTTATGATCGCTACTGCCAAAATGCACTCCTACCAACAGGTCTAACACTTGGCCCGGTTCATTGTCAGGCACCAAATCCAAAGTGGTCTCTCCTCGTGTTGGTCTATCTACATACCGTGTCAGGAATCCTTCCTGAACGCACTGGACAAAATCCATGTCATCTAAACTATTAGAACTAAAATGTTTCCAATCAATATTTGGAAAGTTGAAGTCGCCTATGACTACAACCCTGTGACTTCTGCTTCTTTCCAATATCTGTCTCCCAATCCACTCTCTACTTCTCTGCAACTATTAGGGGGTCTGTAAAAAAAAAACCCCAACAAAGTGGCTGCACCTTTCTTGTTCCAGACCTCTACCCAAACTGACTTTGTAGACGTATCATTCTCGAACTGCCTTTCAGTAGCTGCTATATACTAGCCCTGACTAGCAATGCCATTCCAAATATGTGCGGCAAGTTTTTTTACACAGAGGGTGGTAGGTGTCTCCAACTCACTGCTATGGGGGGTGGGGGTAGTGGAAGCAGATACAATAGTGACTTTTAAAGGGCGTCTTGACAAATACATGAATAGAATGGGAATAGAGGGTACGGTCCCTGGAAGGGTAGGGGGTTTTAGTTGAGATGGGCAGCATATTGGTGCAGGCTTGGAGGGCCAAAGGGCCTGTTGCTGCGCTGTAATTTTCTTTGTTCTTTTGTAGCTTGCATGTCTGCCATCATGTGTAGAGATGATTTTGTTGTCAGGTCCCAGAGCACAGGGGGTTTGCTGGATCTCAAAAAGAGATGGGGGATTGTCAGTCCCCAGTGGGCATGGCAGGTATCGTGTCCCAGGGCAAATGAATGTTGTTATGTCCAGTTCTGGACTCCCGATAAGGGAGAGGAGCTAGTTGCAGATTCTGGGGTTGAGTCTCCAGGGGAGAGACAGAGAGAGAGAAACATTGGGTGTCTGGAATGGGAGGGGTGGTGTTGGATCTCAAGAATGGGATGAGTGGAGCCATTCCCAAGCCTGGCAAAAGGGGAAGGGCAGTTATCAGGCCCAACGGTGCTCTCAGGTGCTGGGTGCCAGGCAGACATGAGTTTTTGGATCCATAGAGAAGAGGGAAGTTCTAGATTCCATGGCAGCGGTGCAGTAGAGGATCCTGAAGAGTGTTGGGTCTTGTGAGGACTAAGAACTGTTAGGTCCCATGCAGAGTGAGTGATTGTTGGTTTTAGACTGAGAGGGGGTATTCAAGTCCTGGGTGTAAAAGGGAGATCTGTTGTCCGGTCTCCAACAGAGAGTAATTGTTGGGTCCCAAGGGAGGTGGAGGTATTGGGATGAGGGGAGAGTACAGAGGTCATCAGGTCGCATGGCGAGAAGGTATTTGTTTTGTAACAGAGGAGTGTCTCAGGCACTGGGCAGCAGGGGTAGGATTGACATTATTGGGTTGGGTGGATGGAGGGTCTTGTGAGAAAGGGACATATTGAGTCCCAGAAGGTAACAGTGATTTCAAGTCCCAGGTGATGGGATTGGTGGGGTATGAGCTCCTGGATGGAGAGGACAGTGCCATTCAGTGACAAGGACTGTCTGGTATCAGGATTCAGGAGGACCAGGGGTGTTGGCTCTGGTGCCAGGGTGAGGTAATGGATTCCTGGGGGAGAGAGGTGTGCTCAGTCAGATTCTGGAGGGAGTGAAAGGTAACCAGTGGAGCTATGGTTAGTGGAGTCTGCAATAAGCTACGGGGACAGGTCTGAAAACAGTTTTAAGCAGCAAACTGATTGTTACTCAGGCAGTAGATCAAGTATATAAGATCCCAACTTTTCCCGAGTAACTGTTAACTTAACTGCAGTATAATCCTCCAAATTCTGTAATTTAAAGAGATACTCTTACAGAGTTCCCGGTGTGGGGGAAATTACACATCAGAATCTTTTATTTTGCAGGCCACTCCTTCAGAGCCTGCTACATTCTGGATTCAATGCAGTCCTAATACACAACTCTGATCTGCACTGCAGAAACAATTACCTGGCCATCTGAAAATCCAGGTTGGAGAGAATAGGAGCAAGAGTAAGTATTTCAGCCCAACAATATTACTACACCATTCAACACAATCATGGCTCGTTCTATCTCAATGCCATATTCCTGCTCTCTCTCTCTCTCCATGACCCGTGATACCTTTAAACTTTACAAATATACCTATTTCTTTCTTAAATATATTCACTGACTTCTTCTCCACAGCCTTCTGTGGCAAAGCATTCCACAAGCTCACCACCTTCTAAGTGAATAAATTTCTCTTTATCTCAATCCAAGATTGTCTATTCTATATATGCTGAGTCTATGAACACTGGTTCTGGAGGCCAATGCCAGGAGAAACAAAATCTCTACATCCTGTCTCTCCAGCCCTATCAGATTTTATGCATTATAACAAGATTCCCTTTCATTCTTCAAAACTCCAATGAATGTTGAAAATGACTGTCTCCCAATGTCAAAAATTGCAATCTGTGATTGATCTTGACAATGAATATTCTTGCTGTGGCATAATGACTAGAATTGTGCCTAATGCACCAGGTCTGGCAATAAAGATATTACACCAAACATGAGCAGAAACATAGCAAAAAAGCCCTTAATGGATCTCACCAAAAAGGCTCAAAAATATTGCAAGTGTGTTATCAAAATGAAAAGGTGTTATATGACATACATGTGAATGTAAATTCGACAATGGATGAGGAAAATATAGACCATGGAAACACTAGCTTGTCTGTTATCAAATTAATTTTAAAAATGCTTCACAGCATGAAATATCAAATTAGGTTAATACTATAATTACCCCTTTAAATCAAGTGTACCATATAATGCAATTGAATTGCAATTTTAAAGTGATCAACCATTAATTAAAGTAAATATAATTCATCAGGCGCTGCATCATAGTGAAGGATAATAAAGCCCTATAGATGCATGACTCATCACATTTTTTTTCATAAAATCCATTACAATATCCATCAACAGCACACAGTATGAGACAGTTCGAATTCAAATTAGCTGACGGGTCTGAGGACAGTAAAGGCAGAGGGAATGCTCAATCTAATGATGTACACTCCTTACAAAGCACACTGATGTGTGTACTAGCCACCTTATTCTGTCTTAATTTATCTGAAGTCTGGATCAGCAGCAGTCTCACACACACAAACCATCATTACTTGAATAAAGGGCATTCCGAGTAGAGATTTGGAGAGAAGCACTTAGATGCAGCACATTGTCATGTTGTCAAAATGCTTCAAAAATTTCACAGAATGCATTTGTTTTGCTGGTATTATCTGGGCAAAAGGTGCAGCCAAACTGCACAATCTGAAAACCATCCTGAATACAATATTTCCTTGAACAAGGAAATGTTATCTCGGAGATCAGGAAAATTCTCTGCTTTTCTGTAATTGCAGCATGTCTACAGAAACAAGCAGGTAGGGTTTCAAGTTTAATCCCCACATAAAGGGTTTCAACTCTAAGAGTGCAGTGTTTGGGGCTGTCAACTATGGAAAGAATTCCCTCCAGAAACTAGCCCCTTCTCTTGCTCTCTACCTTTATGATGCTCCTTAGAAAACAGCTCTTCCGTCAAATTTTCACTCACACGTGCAATTGTCTCCATATCCCAGTATCTCATGAAGTGACTCAGAATCAAATCCTTGACAATGCTTCTGCAAAGCACTCTAGGACATTTGATACAAGCTGAAGTTGTTGAATGGGGCACAGGCCTAATTGATGCTCTCAAGTTTGGACATGAGGCCTGATTCAGAAATCCTTCATTCAAAGGCAAAACAAAATTATTCTCAACTGGTCCAAACTGAGCAACTCATTTTGAGATTATACACATGGAAGATGCGAATATAAAGTGTCATTGCACAGAATAAACTCTGATCATAATATTTCAATAGTGTCTGTGATAAACATAGGTATATATGAGAGAATGGTGAGTTCTAAGGAAAAGAAAAACCCTAAAGTGGCCTGAAAGGTACAACACATGATTGTCTCAGACACCTAAATGGGAACTTTTGATTTGATTTGATTCATAACTGCCCATATACTGAGGTACAGTGAAAAGTGTTGTTTTATATGCTGTACAGGCAGATCATACTGTACAAGTGCATCAGGGTAACAGAAGAGTGCAGGATACATTGTTACAGCTGCCGAGTAGGTGCAGAGAGAGATCAATGCTAAAATTAAAGAGGTCCATTCAAAAATCCAAGAACAGGCCTTTTGTTTCTCAGTTTCTTACTGCTCAAAGATCTTCACAAAAAAATCCATTCATTAAATTCATTCACTGAAGTGTCTGCGATGATCATGTGCTGAACTTTTTAGGGTGTTTTTTTCCTTAGAAATCACCATTTTCACATATATAGTCATGGTTATCACAGACACTGCTGATGTATTATGATCAGAGTTTATTCTATGCAGTGACATCATCACATGTTCCACATGCATAATCTCATAATGAATTGCTTGGTTTGGATCAGTTAAGGATATTTTTGTTTTCCCTTTGAATGATGAATTTCTGAATCGGTCATCAGCATGTATTGCCCATCTCGAATTGCTCAGAGGCAGTTAAGACTCAGCCACATTGCTGTGAGTCTGGACTCATATATAAGCCAGAACAGGTAAGGATGGCAGTTTTCTTCTCTAAAAGACATAAGTGAACCAGATAGGTTTTTACAACAATCAATCACACATGAATGGCTACCATTCGGATAGGTTTTTAAACACAGATTTTTTAAAAAACTTCATTCTTTACTAACTGCCATGGTTCGGATGTAAGCTTTTGTCAGAAGGACATCAGTCAGAGGCTTTGAATTACTAGTGGCATTACCACAATGCTACTGTTTGTCTTTACTACTTCGGTTGCGTGCCCGTGCCACACAGGTAAAACAGATTAATGTTCAAAATGATAAGGCTTTCCAGTTTGTAATAACCTGGGCCATTTTAACCTGCCCTGGCATCATTCTATTGTTACTTCTCTCTTCATACTAAAATAAAGCCATTCTTGCCAACAAAATTCTTAACTTTCTGGCCTGTAATCGCCCATTAAAATCAGCAAATTGGTCGTGCGATACTAAAAACAAATCAGAAAGGTCATCAACCTGAAATATTGAGTCTTTTTCTCTTTCCACAGATGCTGAACATTTCCAGCAATATTTATTTTTATTTCAAGTTTCCAGCATTTGTAATAGTGTGCTTTTCACGGAAAAGAAAGGGGGCCTTTTTTTGTTTGTTTTTTTGTCTGGTTTGCACTCCTCAGAACAAATGCAAGGATGCCAAATTTCAAGTGATCACAACAATTCATACTGCAGGTGTTGAAGTGAGCTTGCTTTAAACTTCTGAAAGCCAATTTGCTTCTGATTTTCAGGCCACTTCATTGGCCAGCAGTGATGTGAAAAGAGAGCAAAATGTTTCAGTCTTTCCATGTTGGCACGTCTTGTGTCAGCAAGTCCTCAGGCATGTTTCTCAAGGAGACACACATGTCCCAGAAGTATGCATTACAGTCATTATTTCTTGTCCAGGGCAACCATTGTTTGAGCACAGCTGTAAAGGGAGTTAAAAAGCAGCCACATCAGATCACTAACTAGTGATCTTTGTTGGCAATGTCACATTTACGGGTATTGGGCTTAGCTGTGATGTATCTTTTTATTGGCAGTGCTGCTGATGCATACTGTTTCACACATTCAAAAAAACATGACATTTGGGCGAAGTGCTGGTTGGAACTATGCTTCAGTCAGAGTAGAAAAGGGGAAGAATACATGTTGCTTATTGAAACCTGCTGCTTTTGACATAAGTTACAATTCAAAGAACAGAAATGCCAGTTTCAGAGAATTCAGTCTGAATGAAATGGAAAGCACTTAGATGGACAACGTAAATAGCTGTCTCGAAAGACACAAAGTGTAATTTGTCTCGAAGCACATTGTATCTGCTCTATTGCAATAAACTAGAGGGTGAAATGAAATCATACTTATTGAACACAATCTGATGAACAGCTTCAGAAAATGCTATGCACACTAAATCTACCCTGAGGAATATCCTCCAATCATTTCAAATAGAGCAAAAATAAAACTCACTGGGAACTGTTAAACACTGCTATATAAATCTTAATGGACAATGCCTGCTATAAATAATAGCACAATGTTCCATGTAAACATTTTCATTCGAGACCAGCTTGCTTTGTTTCCCTTGAAAATCCAATCTTTGTTTGGTGGACCTTGGTCCACAGCGATACTTTTTGATGTTCACATTAAATTTAGACTATTATAAAACAGACACGCGGATTCAAATGACCATTGTGCATCTATCCCGATTTTAATTTAAAGGACAGCAGTATCAAGAGTCCCTGTTCACACAATTAACATTACACCCTATACATCAGCCTAAACTGCGACAGTTGTGCAGGGGTTTTTCTTCAAGAGCACCCAGTTCAAGTCCGATCTTTCCCTGACTCTATGTCCTCATTTGCCCATCGCATCCCTGGAAACTGCCTGCTCCATGCTAATCAGATACAGTTACCCTAGATTCTGTGGCATTCTGGTGTGATCCCGTGTTTTGGGTTTAGCAGATACATTGAAAATCCAGCTCATTGCCATTCAGAGGAGGTCAGATCCAGTTTCCAGGACATTTCACCCCCATCCCGGGTTACGGGAAAGCCTTCGCTCTCGGATTTTCACAGAAGTGCTCCCTCAAGTGGCATTACAGCAGGTTTCCTTTTCCAGTTTAGGGGTAGTGGGCAGGATCTTGAAGCATGGAGGTGCCCTTGTGCCAACTTTGTTGAAACTTCAAATACAAACAGATTCTTGCAGCCAGGTCACCATTATGAGGGATGTGGACCTTCATGCAGGGAACCTAGAGGCAGGAAAAGGTAGCTTAGGCCTGGCTGAAGCACTGTCTCCATTGAACCTCCAGGCAATGCATTCCAGACCCAAACAAATTGCTGTGTGAAAAGCTCTTTCACATTTCACATTTGCTTCTTCTGCAAATTACATTAAATCTGTGCCGTCTCATTCTCAATGCTTTCATAAACTGGGACAATTTCTCCTTATGTATTCTATCTGGACCCCTCGTGGTTTTGAATGCTTGCATTGAATCTTCTCTTAGCCTTTTCTGTATGAGGAGAACAGTTTCATCTCTCCAAACTAACCTCACAATTAACTCATCCCTGAAATCGTTTTTGTTATTCTCTCCTGTATTGTCAGATAGCTAGTATACCTTTTTGGAGAGGCAAAGTATTCCTTTTAATTTGGTCCGAGGGGCTCGTTGGTCAGGTGTCTTTTGGGAGAGGCCAGGTTTCCTTTAAAGGAAGTACTGTGCATGTTGACTTGGTTAAACCTAGACACATGAATGTTTAATACTGCACACATTTCTTAGCTGTAAAATTATTAGCGTTGTCAACAGGCCTGTCAGAAGCAACTGCTTCCATTGTCAAAAACAACTGTCAACAGAACCTGTCAAAGGTGTTAGTGGAGTATCAAGGCATTTGAAAGGCCTGCCATTTAAATCTTTGAAACTAAATATCTGCCCTGCTAAAATAAAATTATTGCTTGCCACGCTGTCTTTTGACATAGTCCATTACTGAATTACTGCTACATGAATGATTTCACAACCATCTTTTAGCATACTAGGGTGTCTGTCATTATAGAATTTGATTGACAGATATAAGTGTTTATCAACTGGTTGAAGTGGGCCAAAGAATTAATTCCATTGCTTGCTGTTACAAGGGACTGTGCATTTAAATGAAATGCTTTTTCCTATCAAAGTATCATGTAGTTGAAGTAATGTAAATATAATAAATGATTTGTTGTATATGAGCTTCATTTTAATATAGCAAAGCCTGCAATTCACACTCAGAACATAACTTTCTTTAACTCCGGAGGTATGTCCATATAGTGGGTATTAGGTGAGTTGGCATTGTCGGTGTAAAAGAAAAGGGGCATGGATGGGGGAATTGGTTGGCATCAGATGGCATTAGTTGACATATGGCTACAAAGGGCCACTGGGTGTGTTGGGAGGTAGAGGTCAACATGGAGACTTTGAAAGGCCTTGGCAATATTGGAAGGACATAGGTTGGTGTGAAGGGTATGAAGGTTTAAGGGTGGGTGTAGGGTGTGAGATAGCATAGGTTGGCATGAATGTAGCATGCATGGGGGATGAGGGGTGTTTAAGAAACATGTGCTGGAGGATTATATTTGTTTCTTCTAATTTTAACTGGCCCTGTACAAAGACAGACCTTTTGTTCAGTGTGCCTCAGCTCCCAGCATCCTCTGGTATCGGTCCAGGATTGACAACCCCAACTTCTAATGTAGCCCAACCAGACAGACCAAAAATCTGAATCACGTCAGGTATTTTTAAAAGTTGGATTCATGGAGCCAGGAGTTCCCCTGATGCTACATTATGAACCAAGTGCTCAGCATAAGACACATTTCCATGTTTCATTTTAGTCTCTTTAGGCAGAATTTCCCCCTACTTGGTGTCATATGAACAGTAGCAATACATTTGAGAAGATATAATAAGAATGAAAAAGTTGAAATCTTGATGCTGAGAAAGATTTTCCTGATTTCTCCCTTAAAGTTTTAAACAGCAATTTCAGAGTCTTGCTATTGAACAGCAATTACTTCCCTGCTTTATATTTCCTTAAGCCTCCAACTCATCTCATTTCCATGTCACTTTCGATTCTCCTCTCTACTGAAAATCTAGATGGTGTGAATTCCTAATTTATAAATCAGCGCTGACTCCTGATAGACAGCTCACTGATTACTTCTCTTAGCTTTCATCCTGCCCTATCTTCATCAAGCTGCTGCATGCTCCATCAGGCATACGGCCATGAGATTGAGGAGCAGAAGTTGGCCATTCAGCCTGTTGAAGTGGTAACTGCCTGGCACTTATGCAGTACAAATGTGGGACTTGCCACTCATCAGCCCAAGCCTGGATATTGTCCAAGTCATGCTGCATTTGAAGATGGGCTGCCTCAGTATCTGATAAATTGTGAATGTTGCTGAACATTGTGCATTCATAAGTGAACATCCCCACTTCTGACCTTCTGATGAAGGGAAGGTGATTGATGAAGCTGCTGAAGATTTTTGGGCCTAGGGCACCAACCTGAGGAATTTCAGCAAAGATGTCTGCAGTTGAGTTGACTGATTTCCAACAACCACAGCCATTTTCCTATTTGCCAGATATGACTCCATTCAGTGAAGAGTTTGCCACCTGATACCTAATGATTCCAGTTATGCTCGGGCTCCTTGATGCCACTTCGGTCAAAACGTAATCTTGATGTCAAGGGCAGTCACTTCCACCTCACTCCTGGAATTCAATTCTCTTGTTCATGTTTGAACAAAGGCTGTATAGGGGTCTAGACCTGAGTTTCCCTGGCAGAACCAGATTATTGCTAAGTAGGAACTTAGGAATGGGAGTTGGCTATTCAGCTCCTCAAGCCTGTTCACCATTTAGTGAGAACATATGGCTCATATCCCTTTAATACCTATGCTTAGCAACCATCTATCCATCTGAGATTTAAAATTAAAAACTGATCCAATATCCATTCCATTTGTGGAAGAAAGTTCCGAATATCTGCTACTCTTTATGCATATAAGTGCTTCCTAACATCACTCCTGAATGATCGGGCCCTAATTGTCAGACTATGTCCGCTAGGTCTAGGATCCCCAACCTGTGGGAATCATTTATCTTTATCTAGTCCGTATTTTTCTATTAATAACTCGAAAACTTCAAACAGATCACCTCTTCACCTTCTAAATTCTAGAGAAATCAGGTCTAATTTGTATAGGTTCCCCTCATAACTGAACCTCTGAAGTCCTGCTATCATTCTTGTAAAGCTACGTTGTACTGTCTCCAAGGCCACCATCTCCTTCCTCAGATTTGGTGCCCTGATCTGCTCACAGCACAGCAGGAGTGGTATAACCAGGGTTATGTACAACTGCAGCATATCTTCTGCATCCTTGTACTTTAGTCCTCTAGATATAAAGACCAGTATTCCATTAATTTTCTTGATTATCTTCTATACCTGTTTGTGACATTTTAAAGATCCATGCACCTGAACCACCAAGTATCTTTAGATATTCACTGTATTTAATTTAATACTATCCAGAAACTACCTTGATCATGAGGCAAATTTTACAGTCCAAAATGGTCAAATGGGTCAATGGGATAAAAATGGCAGATGGAATTCAATCTGGATAAATGCAAGCAAGGTATTTCATTTTGGTACAACAAACAAGGGTAGGGCTTATACAATAAATGGAAGGGCCTTGGCTAGTGTTGTAGAACAGAGGCACCTAGAGGTGCAGGTATATAGTTCATTGAAGTTTGCGTCACATACAGACAGGATGGTTAAAAAGATATTTGACACACTCGCCTTCATTGCTCAGTCCTTTGACTATGGGAGCTGGAATGTTATGTTGTACAGGACACTAGAGAATCCTCTTCTAGAGTAGTGTGTCCAGTTCTGGTTACCCAGTTATAGGAAGGATATTATTAAGCTGGAGAGGGTTCCTGGTAAGAGATTTGCCAGGTATGGAAGGTTTGAGTTATAAGAAAGGCTGAACAGTTTGGGGCTTTTTTAAACTGGCACATAGGAGGCTGAGAGGTGACCTGGCAGAAGTTTATAAAATAATGAAAGGAATAGATAGAGTTAATGGTAGTGCTCTTTTCCCTAAGATGGGAAATTTTAAGACCGGGGGCACATTTTTAAAGCAAGAGGAAAGAGATTCAAAAAAGGCATGTGGCATATATTGACACAGAGGGTGGTTCACGTGTGGAATGAACCTCCTGAGGAAGTAGTGGATCCCAGTAAAATTGCAACATTTAAAAGACATTTGGATGGATATATGAATAGCAAAGTTTTGGAGGGATATGGGCCATGAGCAGGCAGGTCAGATTAGTTTAGTTTGGGATTATATTCAGCATGGACTAGTTGGACTGAAGGGTCTGTTTCCATGCTGTATGATTTTATGATTCTACGACTCTCTAAATGGATAACCTCACACTTGCTTACATTAAATTCAATATGCCACAGTTTTGTCCATTCGCTTATTATTAATATCCCTTTGTAATTGTAATCTATTATCTACACTGTTGACAATGCCACCTAATTTTGTGTCATCAGCAAAATTGGATATATGACTTTCTATACCATTATCCAAGTTGCTAATAAATAAATAATCCTTGGGGACATACTGGTGCTGTTTGATAGTACCGTTGATGACACTTTCCATCACTTTACTGATGATCAAGAATAGACCACTATCGCTGGCTTCCTCTAGGTACAGGATGTATAGACTGCACACAGGCTACTTTGGCAGCATCCTACCATAAACCTACAGATTTGCTCAACTGAAAAGGCTTCTAATCCCGCAGTGTTCAAACTGTATGTTACTATTGATCCCATGTCTTGAAGGTCTATTCTCAAGGTCCGGGAAGCTATCAAGATGCTTATAGACCAGCGAACTCAGTTCTTGCCTCCATCCAAGGGCCATAAGGGGGTAGCTGCTGGGAGACAAGGGTTTCCCCTCCACACATAGCTCACAACGCTGCTATGAATTCCTCAGACTGAAACAACACTGCTTATGCTTCAACCAGGGCCATTGTGGAACGGGCCTCTGAGATGAGGTTTCAGTGCCTAGACCACTCCAGCAGGGACTTGTAGTATTGCCTAGAGGTGTATCCCAGATCATTGCATCATGCAGTATCTTGCATAATTAGAACGGACACAGTGGAGTGGTCTTGGATACAGTAGGACGGGGGAATTTTCTGAGGATGAAGAAGAAAATGAGGATAAGGATATTGACCAGGAAGGCCATCCAAGAAAGCAAGACAGAGAAAGGCATTGCTGGGTCTGAGATGTCAGAAAACACCTGCTAACTGAAAGTGGCTTCTAGGAAGAATGTTTGGATGTCCTGGAATCTTCTGTTGAAAATGTGGCTGGAAGCACTTATTTAGTCCAAGGGATATGTGGACTTGTTACTTTGGAGCTGTTTACTTTCACTGTTGCTGAAGAAATGTGTTGTTATCCATCTGATTGCAGATATTTTCTAATAATCCTGTTCAGAAATGTTATTACACAGCACTGAAGCAAGTGGGACTTGAAGCCAGACCTCCTGGCTCAGATGGCAGGGCATTACCACTACACCACAAGAGCCTTTCCATCTGATTGTATGCATGAGACCTTCAGTTGATCCTAGTTTCAAATATCTATGCATGGCAGATCCCACTGACCATTCAAGATAAAGCAGCCATCAGTGAGACTGGACTCTGACAAGGCCTGCAAATAGAGTTAGGTAGTCCTTAAGGTTTCAGCCAGCCTGGCCATCAGAGCACTGAGTGGTTAAGTCTCTTACAATAGCCATCAGGTTGGGAACAAGCATGAGCCATATCTTTTTGAGCCATCCACCATCAGTTGACCTTTGACAATTCAAAGAACGCATAAGTTGCTAAGTTATCCTGAAATGCTTCAGTATCTTCTACAGCAGTGTTAAACCTGCAAGAGATGATATTTTATCCTGAAATGGTAGGAACTGCAGATGTTGATGAATCTGAGATAACAAGGTGTAGGGCTGGATGAACACAGCAGGCTAAGCAGCATTAGAGGAGCAGGAAAGCTAACATTTCAGCCGAGACCCTTCTTCATCTCGGCCCGAAACATCAGCCTTCCTGCTTCTCTGATGCTGCGTGGTCTGCTGTGTTCATCCAGCCCTAGACCTTGCTTTCTGACATTTTATTCTGTCTGTCTATCTCCACCAGATGATGAATGAGGACTGCTCGTTGTACCTCTCCCAGCCTTCATGATGAACAGAAAAGACGGAACTTTCCAGGAGGCACATTCTGTGTGATATTGGAGAGATTAATTTTTATTTTATTGTTGCCTTATTAATTGGGTTTATATAAGTGGGACTTGTGTTTATTTGAACAGCATTCTATTAGAATGTAGTTCAGTTAGGAAGTAGTGGTCAAGGGGGGGGAAATATGTCAGTTTGTTAGTAATTCTGTTAATTTGCTCATTGTTAGGGTTAAATAAATAATTTCTAGTTATATGTAAAGCAGGGATCAGTGATTGTCTTTCCTTTAAGAACTTCCACTTCTGTAATGTGAACTGTTTTAAAAACATCAAAGTTTATTTCTATGCAGTCCCTAAACTCCATTTCTTTCGCCACAGTAAAAACTGACAAAATATTTATTTAGTATCTCTCTCATCTCCTGGGAGTTAACACAAAGATGACCTCCTTGATCTTCAAGAGGACCTATCCTCTCCCGAGTTACCCTCTTGTTCTTAATGTATTTGTAGAATCTTTCTTGATTATCCTTAACATTATCTGCCAATGTTATCTCATATACCCTCTTTGCCTTCCTGATTTCTCTTTTAAGAATTCCCCTACACTCTTTATGTTGATTAAGAGATTCAATTGAACCAAGTTGTCTACATCTAAAATAAAATTCTCTTATTCTTGACTGGAACCTCAACTTCTTCGTTCATCCACTGTTTCTTAATTTTACCAGCCTTACCATTCACTCTAACAGGAACAAAATGCCTCTGAACTCTCATCACACTCAAAAGCCTCCTACTTGTCAGATGTCCTTTTACCTACAAACAATCTACTCAAATCAACTTTTGAAAGTTCTTGTCTTATGCCATTAAATTTGCCTAACTCCAATTAAATAATTTAGCGTTTATGGAAGGCTTATCCTTTCATCTAATTATTTTGAAATTAATAGAATTATGATCACAAGACCCAAAGTGATGCCCACTTTTACTTCAGTCACCCACTCTTCCCAATTACCCAGAAGAAGGTCTAGTTTTGCTCCTTCCCCAGTAGGAGCATCCACATACTGATAAAGAAAATCTTCTTGAACACATAACAAATTCGTCACCATCTAAACCTTTAACACTATGGTAACCCCAGTCAATGTTTGGAAAACTAAAATCCCCCCATATTACAACCTCATTATGCTTACATATGTCTGAGATCTCCCCAATGTATTTGTTTCTCAATTTCCCTCTACTGTGGGGATCCTATTGTACAATAGGCCATATATTTTCACTGACTTTGTCCTTCTAAATAGTAGTGGATGTAAGTTGGGAAAGTGCTGTCTCAGCAGCTTTGGTGAAATGATGGCACAGGTTGCGGTTTTGGAAAGTGCTTTTGAATGAGCCTTGGTTAATTCCTAGGTTCTAAGTTCTCCAATTTTCTCCATTAAAAAACCATTTTACCTGTCTACCTCTCAGTCTTCCTTTAAGATAGTTTGTAAAGCCTACCTCTTTCATGAAACCTTCAGTCACCTGTCTAAGTATATGCTTATGCAGCTCCAAATCTAGTCCTGTTTGATGACATCCTTGTGAAAACATCTTGGGAAACTTTAACATGTTAAAGGGGCTATGTAAATGCAAGTGTATGTTGCTGGATGTAGCATGAAAGAATAAAAGTTTTGGGTACTCAATTTTTAAAAAGCTGAAATAGAAAACAGAAATTGCTAGAGAAACTCGGCAGGTCTGGCAGCGTTTGTGGACAGAAAGCAGAGCTAACATTTTGGGTCCAGTGGCCCTTCTTCAGAACTTTAAAAAGGCTGTTGCCCCAGTAGTCTGGTTCCAGCACAGACTGGCATTTGCTTTGTATAAAACGGAGTCTGCTGATTTCCTGATTGGCTCTCCTTGCAAAGGTCTGTCCCCACCACAATATGTAATCCAATGAATTTGGAACTGTTATTTCAAGCGTAACCAGAATACACTTCTGGTCTCCAAATGTTCCTTCAGAATACCCCTTCCAATCACTCATTGCAGATCAGTGTAATTAGATCCCAACTACAGCTCCAAAACTATCTGGCTTTTTATTAAAAAATTCTCTGGCCCAAATTCGGTGGAATTACCTGCACTTGGTTTAATAGCTTTGAAACAGTTCAATCTATATTTGATTCAACAAGTCTTCATCTTTCAAATACTTAGCAGCTAAATTTATATTCAATCCTGACTTGCATGCAAGTTATTGACAGAGGTTTCTTTTGGGTTGGTTTCATTATGTGGTCAGATATGCAGACTTTGTTTTAATCATAACAAGAATAAACTAGATAGCAAAAATATAGGGTTTTTCAAACTTTACTTTGTAGGCTTTGCAACTGTTCTATTGCTTATATGCTTCTTGCTTGAATGTTCTGAACCTTTTTAACTGAAAAATCTCACTGAAGAATAAGACAGATAGTAAAGGATAGAGATAACAAAGTGTGAAGCTGGATGAACACAGCAGGCTAAGCAGCACCTTAGGAGCACAAAAGCTGATGTTTCGGGCCTAAGCCCTTCATCAGAAAAGGGGGATGGGGAGCGGGTTCTGAAACAAATAGGAAGAGAGGGGGAGGCGGACTGAAGATGGATAGAGAAGATAGGTGGAGAGGAGATTATAAGTGGGGAGATAGGGCGAGGATAGGTCAGTCCGGGGAGGACGGACAGGTCAATGGGGGCGGGTGGAGGTTAGTAGGTAGGAAATGGAGGTGTGGTTGAGGTGGGAGGAGGGGGATAGGAGAGAGGAAGAACAGGTTAGGGAGGCAGGGATGAAGGGTCTCGATGTTCTGGACGTAGGTATGGTCACAGATGGGGCCAAATTGGGAAGGCTTGAATGTGGACTGTAATCCATTGGGGATGATCTGGTTCCGTAGGCAGGTGCTGAGGAAGGTGATGTGGCTGTGGTACCTGGTTTGCTTCAGGGCATGGTCGAGCAGTTTCAAGGCCGACGAGATGACAAGAGAGTTGCAGTGGGAGAGAGATCCCCTGAGATTGGTCCAGAGGGTGGAGGGTAACTTCTTCAGGTTAGGCATCCCAAAAGAGGCTTCAAAGTGAGGTTAAAATTGTGATCAGAGATAATGGGAACGGCAGATTGAGGGTTGAGATAATTTAGGAATTATGTTGGACACAACCATCCCCTCTCAACCCCACCCCCAAAATAGCCACTCTCCTCAGAGCATGGTTATAAGCAGGGGATTTCTGGGAGAGCAACAGAAAGGTTTTAGGCCTATCAAAGTGACCCTGAATAGATAGAACGGCTGATTATGAGAATCCTCAGCTTAGGATCAAACAAAACAGAGAGAGCACCAAACCACTTTGAGTGGCTTCATTGGGAATATTTATTGATGAACTGGAGTTGTCTGAGTACATGCACTAACATGCTAGCAACTCACCTGTCCGTCCCTCCAAGCATCCCCTGTCCCACGAGTTGCTCAGCTTGTAAATGGTATCCTGGACCCATCAACCATCTTAGAACCCATCAAACCAATGCAGATCCCAAGGGATTTTTGATCCCTTTGTGCGTGCCTAACAAAATGAGTTCAAGTGATCCCCAGCATGATTACTTGGAATTGAAAGAGACTGGGAAATGTAAGGAGCTTTATAAGGCTTAGATTGACAAAGATTTAGAAGAGACAATGAAAACTGCAGATGCTGGATAATCCGGAGATAATAAAGTGCGGAGCTGAATGAACACAGTAGGCCAAGCAGCATCTTAGGGGCACAAAAGCTGATGTTTCGGGCCTAGACCCTTCATCAGAAAAGCCTGATGAAGGGTCTAGGCCCAAAACGTCAGCTTTTGTGCCCCTAAGATGCTGCTTGGCCTGCTGTGTTCATCCAGCTCCATACTTTGTTATTTAGAATTGGCAAGCAGCTTTTGAATCTGGCACTGAGTCTCAACAAATTATATTTGTTTAATAAAATAAAACACCCCAACACTCTTCACAAAAGTGATTTAAAACCTCATTTCATGCTAAGCCACGTAAAGGTCTATTTGTCCAGATGACCAAAAGTTTGGTGAAAGAGAAGTAATGTTCATTGGTGAATTAAATCTGCTTTATTTACCCAGTCTGGCCTATATGTGACTCCAGACCCACAGCAATGTGGTTGACTTATAACTGGCCTCTGAAATGGCTAGCATGCCATTCAATTCCATGGCAAATGGGGATGGATAATAAATGCTGGCATAGTCTGAAGCCCATGTCTCTTGAATGAATTATTTTTAAAAAAATGCAGGTTTTAAATGAACATCTTAAAAGAGGAAGAAGGTTTAGAGACATGGAGCAGTCTAGGGAGGAACTCCAGAATTTAGAACATAGCTAGCTGAAGGCAAAATCATGAATGGTGCAGCAATCAAAACTGGCCAGTATAAATGCTAACAGATTTCTCAGATGCTTATTGGGCTGAAGATGATTACAGAAATAAAAGAATATCATGGAGGAATTGTAAACAAGGCTTCAAACCTTTGATCAAACATTTGATCCCAAGTGACCGAATGTGTTGGATTTTTGGGGAGACTCCCAGAACCTTTAAAAATGGCAGACAGGACCCTGACCCAAAAGGCCCCTTTACAATTTTCAGAAGATCCCATTGTTTACTAATTGGGAAGAGAGGATGAAGCATGAAATGAACAAGTTGAAATTACAGAGATAACAAAGTTTAGAGCTGGATGAACACAGCAGGCCAAGCAGCATCAGAGGAGCAGTAAGGCTGATGTTTCGGGCCTAGACCCATTTCTGAAGAAGGGTCCAGGCCCGAAATGTCAGTCTTCCTGCTCCTTTGATGCTGCTTGGCCTGCTGTGTTCATCCAGCTCTACACCTTATTATCTCAGATTGTCCAGCATTTGCAGTTCCTACCACCTCTGTAACAAGTTGAAATTACAAATTGGCTGAGCAACGTAAACCCAGTGCACAAGACAAGAAGATTTGATTTTCACTCCAGGAACAGACTCAACAATAGTATGTGTTCCAATTGCAGTGCTGTGAAGATGTAACAGATCAGGTATGTAAAAATGTCAAGGTAATATGTCATTTAAATCGTCTGTTCTTTAAATCTATTGTGGTTGTTCAATCAATGTTTGTTGACATAACCCTAAGGGCTAATCATTATAACGTTATCACTGAAAATACTTGCAAAACTTGTCATTATCACAGCACGGAATTCTAAGTTTACAGCTCATAGCCAAGTACCAGACTAGATATATATATTTACCAACTAAGTTATCAAAGACATCTGGGAACTTTAGCATTTTAGAAAATACCCAATTACATTTAATAGCTGTGACATTGATAAGAAACTTGAAGGCATGCTACAGCGATATCATGCTGATTCCAATTTAATAGCTATCAGCAGCAAGTTCCAATCCCTTTGAAACACAACATTAAAAATATAGCAGAGAGCATTCTGTCTCAGTTTTATTGTATTTTTGAATTTAGCTTAAATATGCAGCAGCAGTTCTCCCCCCCCCATTTTCTATTTCAAAGTTTAATCTTGCTCTCTGGAATCTCAAAAGAATGGCAATCTTCTGGAAATAGGATTCTTTCACAGAATGCCACGGCCTGGCCTTTTAGAATGACCCATGGTGATTTAACGTTAGGCAGAAGCTAGTTATCGAAGTGACTAGTTTACCGTGTTTGAATTTAGTGACAAACATTGTCAATTCACAAGCGATTTTGCAGCACTGCTGCAGTTCAACACACATGGCAATTAACACAGGTGACCTTGTGAAATTCAAAGCATCAGTGCAAGAGAGAGAGGGAAAGAGAAAAATCAAAAGAACTGTAGAGCATTTGAAATGTATGTTTAATGCCTTTATGGTTTTTCATTTCACTTTGTTTTGTGAAGTCCTGCTTGTAAGAGAAGCTGTGTGGAATCTGACAGGTATATAATCAACTTTTTTTTCAATGTGCTTGTGCAACCCAGTCATTTGGCTGGGTCAGCATTTGTTGCCCCTCCCCTGGTGTCCTTGGGGAGGCGGTAGTGAGCTGCTTTCTTGAACCGCTGCAGTCCATGTGCTGTAGGTAGACCCACAATGCACTTAGGGAGGGAATTCCAGGATTTTGACCCAGACACAACGGAGGAATAATATATTTCCAAGTCAGGATGTTGAGTGGCTTGGAGGTGGTGGTGTTCCTGTCGTTCTGCTGCCCTTGTCCTCCTAGATGGAAGTTGTTGAGAGTTTGGAAGGTGCTGTATAAGGCTCTTTGGTGAATTTCTACAGTGCATCTTGTAGACAGTACACACTGCTGCTACTGAGCATCGGTGGTGGAGGGAGTGGATGTTTGTAAAAGTGGTGCCAATCAAGTGGACTGCTTTGACCTGAACGATGTTAAGCTTCTTGCAGAAGATTAAAGCAACAATAACTACAGGCAAAGCAAAGAGGATTATTTGAAATTACCCTCCCAAATTCTGGCTGCGTTGTATGTGGTGACGAGGCACCGAGCAAGCTCAAATCCAACTATAACTATTTTTTTTTACTTCTGTTCAGTCAGTCTATGATTCATTTCAATAAAATAGTTGCTGTGGTTACTGCTAGCTTGAAGTTTTAGTTCAAGTGGTTGGAGCAGGGAGGGATGTTAAAACTTTAAAATTCGAATCCCAACCCAAATTGCCACTGATGCACATCTAGATTGAATGAAGATGTGACATGAAACAAGTAGTCAACCCAGGAGATCGTTTGTGAATTCAAATGTAATAATGAGCCTGGTTGTCTTAAATTTAGTCCAGGTTGGGCCGGCTAGGTCCCAGGGAGCCCAACAACCAAAGGAAGCTTTGGGAAGAAGGTATTTCTCTTTACAACATTCCTTGTGGGCCAAGAGAAGCATAGGAGCTTCCAACTGACTCCCCATTCTATCCCTAACCCCACCAGCCCAGTAGAGCCCACACCATGCAAAAACTCTTAAATTAAGATGGGCAGATCCCAATGGACTCAAATATCATCCAAGAATAACACCCCTCCTGCACCACCCCTTCCCCCCCCATCCCATAAAAAACACAGGCCCAGGGTTTCAGGTTCAGAACTCACCCCCACCCCCAACTCCAGTAACAGCTGAAACCTTTCAGTCTACAGGCATGCTCCATTCCAACACATTCCCCACCCAACTGGCCAACATGTCAATCTGTCAAATAGACAGACTTCCAGCTTGGGGCAGGAATTGAGGGGCAGAAAAAACACATCCAGGCTTTGAGCAAGACTCTACACTCCACTCAATGACACAAGTTGCCCTCACATTTCAAAAGTTACCCATTTGGTTGCATAGCACTTTGGGATGTTTTGAGAATATTTCAGACACTATGCAAGTGCCAGTTCTTGCTTTATTTTCCATTAGAAGCCCCTGCTCCAAGACTGTGTCCAAAGTTAGCTCTCTGCTTCAGGCTCTTCTGCAGCCAACTGCAAGAACTGGGCTGCTCTCCCTGTAATGTGTTAACATTCTAAGCAACAAGTCAGTGCAGACTTTACAGGGGCCTAAGTCAACCACAGGTTGTGAACTTTCTTTAAGAGGAGTACTAGGAAAAAGACTTGCATAATTGTACAGCACAGAAAGAGGCCATACCAATGTCAGCCCTCTGAAAGAGCTACCAATTTATTCCTCTCCCGATGGCCCTGTAAACATTTCCTTTTCTAAGATACTACAGAATCTTCTTGCTCCATATGTTCAGGCATGACATTTCAGAGCATTGCAATGTATTGGAACAAGGCCTTTGAAAAGATGCCGCATGGAGGCTGCTGAGTAAGATAGGGGCCCATGGTGTGAGAGGCAAGGTGCTAGCGTGGACAGAAAGTTGGCTGTCTGGCAGAAAGCAGAGAGTGGGGATAAAAGGGTCTCTCAGGATGGCAGCCGGTGACAAGTGGTGTTCCACAGGGGTCAGTGTTGGGACCACAACTTTTCAGTTTATACGTTAATGATCTAGGTGAAGGAACTGTGGGCATTCTGGCTAAGTTTGCAGATGATACAAAGATAGGTGGCGGGATGGAGAGCATTGAGGAGGTGGCAAGGCTGCAGAAGGACTTGGGCAGGTTAGAGAGTAGGCAAAGAAGTGGCAGATGGAACATGGGAAAATGTGAGGTCATGCTTTTACTATTCTTACCAAAGTGCATGGGCTAGTTTCTAAATGGGGAGAAAATTCAGAAGTCTGAACTGCAAAGAGACTTGGGAGTTCTAGTCCAGGATTCTCTCAAGGTAAAATTGCATGTTGAGTCAGTAGTCAGGAAGGCAAATGCAATGTTGGCATTTATTTTGAGAAGACATGAATATAAAAACAAATGTACTATGGAAGCTTTAGAAGGTCCTGGTCAGGCCACATTTGGAGTGTTGTGTGCGGCTTTGGGCCCCATATCACAGGAGGGATGGACTGGCGTTGGAGTGGGTTCAGAGGAAGTTCACGAGAATGGAGAATCTAAGAACAGTGCCTCTTCTGCGGCTAGTCTATGATGTTGTATCCTCTGTCACAAACGGTTAGGCAGATCAAAGACGTATGAGGAGTGAATAATTGAAGCAGCCCTTAGCCAGCACCTCATATTGGTGAAGGTGGAAAATAACACAAAGTAGGAGCGATGAACAAGGAAAATAGTTCAATTTTGATTAAAAACAGCACTCAGAGCACCAACTGCATTCAGCATCTCCTGATACTGCAAAGAAAATACCTGGATTCTGGTGGGTTCCCATCGGAATTACCTAGGCCCAGTTTATAACCCCTAAACAAGGTAGTTACATGGCCTAAGGCATTATGCCTCTGGAAACTGTGTCCATGTCACCCAGGAGAGCCTCAGACCATCCCACCTAATTGACATAAATTTGAAGTACCTGCACATACAATACTCCATGTCCCCCATGTAAATTAGCATTGGAATTCTCCAATCAGCTAAAGTGCAGAGATTGGCCCTTTATCCACTCTGGTTCAGTCCATACACATTTGAGTCAATCTCAGGCTAGCAGATCCTACATCCTGATCGAGTTTGTACGATGATCTGATTGGCTCAGAGCACCAACCAAATGATGGAGGCTGGGAGTGCGATCTTGACCCCTATCCGAAAGTTGACGTTTTTATTTTGCGAAAGCTTTCTAAAGAGAGCCAAACAAGCCTTGTAACTTCTTCCTGAAGAGGCACCAGCCCAATCATCTCTCCCTACACCTGCCAGCCTGAAACCATTAGGGGTCTGTACCCCACCCCTGGGCTTTGCTGGCAGCTACTGAGAATATCTAAATTCAGTGTCCAGCCCCTGGCCCCACCAATTCCAATGCAGTTAATACCAAAGATTGCTTGCAGCCAAATTCTGTGTGTTATGAATTTTCAGCCCTATTTTTATTATTTGGAAGCAAAGTAAGGCCAAAACAAATTACGCTAGTTACAATAGATTGACTGATAGAAAACAGCAGGCACATTAGGTAATATGAAATGGAGAGATGCTGAAGATGATAAAGAAACTAGTCAAAATAAGAGATGGAGCCGTTATTAAAGGTGGTAAAAGCTGGAAAATCACCACTGTAGATCTGCTTATGATGCACGCTCACATTTGAGAATGGTTGTCTAATGAATGTTCGTGTCTAAATTTATCAACATAAAGAACAGAAAAATGAACTGAAAACACCGAAGGTACTATAGTACAGAGTTGCAGGATCTGGAAGGGGTTTTTTGTTGAACTAAGCAAAATGGCAGAAGCTTTTTTGGGAGCGTGAGTGGGTACATGTGTAGATAGTACCTGAAAAAAAGATGATGCCAGCTTCAGACATTAAGAGGCTGCAAACAATGCAAGTTGGAAACACGTGGGATCCAGAGATGAAGCAAAGGTCAGTGAGATATAAAAGAGATGGATATGGGATTAGCAGGAGGATATTAGATGTGGATCTGGCTGCCTGCACCATCACTAATAAGACTTACTTACCGAGATCAAGATGAATTCTGGGAACAAACGAGTTGAGAAAGAACATGAAGATAACAAATCCCAAAACTATTGAGCATTTAACCAGGAGGGCTTTGTCCATTATCCTGTGCTGCAAAGATATAATCAATAAAAAAAAAAATTGTGTAAAAATTGCAGCTTCCTCATAAAATCAATGGGACAGAAAAGAAAAAAAATCAAGTGACATTATCAAATCTTGATTTCTGTGCACAGAAGGAAAAATGGCAGAGTAATTCAGTCACAGGTCCACACTACAATCAATGATTGTTCACAAAGTTTTGACAAGTTAAAAATCAATTTTTGATCATTTCTAATACGAAAATTTTATAATGGCCATGGATTGTAAACAGACTTTGGCCTCCATTTTATTGCATGATTTTTTGTATTACTGTAAGATATTTCTGTTTTATCAATCTGTTTTATCTCTCTAATAGATCTCATTTCTTCTCAATGGTCTGGCCTCTAATAGCCACACAGCAACATTAAGTAGCACGAGCAAGGACAACTTGACCATTAGCTTGAATGCTTAATCATCTCATGCTTTTGTTCTTGTAGCATTAATTTCTTTTTGTTGTGTTTTCCTGGAGTTAATCGTAGAATTCCTACAGGGCAGCGAGGCGCCACTCAGCCCATCAAGTCTGCATCAACTGTCCAAACAGCATCCCACCGACCCACAGCCCACAGCTAAGCCACCAAACTTACACCTGCCTGGACACTATGGGGCAATTTTTGGCATTGCCAGTCCACCCAACCTGCACATCTTTGCACCGTGGGAGGAAACCCAAACGCCCAGAGGAAACTCGCGCCAACATAAAGAAAACATGCAAACTCCAGTCACCCAAAATACCTAGTGCTGTGAGGCAGCAGTGTTAACCACTGAGTCAAAGTGCTGTTCCAGCTGGATCTGCGGCTGGATTCTCACCCTAGTGGTTAGAAGGTCAGGCAAAGAAATCTCCTGGTTTGGCAGACTCATGTATCCACGGAAACAAATCCAGTTTGGAGCCACAGTCATGTCAAATTGGGTCTGTTCTTCCTGATGCAGCTCAGAGGCAGCCAGGAAGACAGGCTAAGATGGAGTTGGGTTGTTTGAAGGGCATTTCTCAGTTGAAAACTTTTAAAAACAAAAAATGCTGCAGATCACAGTGGATCGGGCAGCAACCACAAAGACACAGCAAGCCAACGGGTCAAGTCCAGATGACTCTTTATCAGAGCTAACATGAAGTTTGGAGGGGGGCAGCATTTATGCTGTGGTATGGTGTAAGGTGGGTGGTGTACTTGGGAAGGAAGGATGTTGATAGCGCAGATTAAGTGATCAGAATGTGTGAACAGCAGAACAATGGTGCGCTAGACCCTCTACCCCTCACCTAGCACCCTCCCCTGCCCTGCACTGCTGCCCATGCTCCATACAACCTGCATGCCACTTCAAATTCCCAAGTTGTCTTATATCCACCATGCAACAGAGATTGTCTCAGTTTGGTACACAGAAGCTATTTATTCTTATGAGACAATCTAGAATACAAAGAAAATCTTAGAGCTGGGCCATTAGTAGCGGAATTAGGAAGCACTTTGTCCACACAAATATAGTGGCAATCTGAAAGAACTTCCCAAACTAGCTGCAGGCACTGGGCCAATTGAAAATGCTAAATACAAGACTGACTTTTGCTTGGGCTGGATGTTAAAGACAATGGAGAAAAGCTGGGCAAACAGTTAAAATTCAGATCAGATCTGATCCAGCTGAATGGCAAAATGGGCTCTAGGGCTCAATAACTGATTTCTCTTCTTGCTTTAATTGGCTCTTACTCCACAAGAAAGTCACTTCTACCTAAGCAGTGAAGCAGCTTCAGGCTTAACAGTAGAATTCAGAAAATACTGCTTGAACTAAATGAAGATTTAGTCCTATCGATTAAAACTCTACCCCTACTCAGTTTCAGCTACATTCTTAGAGTCAGAGTCATACAACACAAACAGATCCTTCAGCCCCACCAGTCCATGCCAACCATGTTCCCAAACTAAAGTAGTCCCAGCTGCCTGCACTTGACCCAGGTCTCACCAAACCTCTCCTATTCATGTACTTACCCAAATGTCTTTTAAACATTCTAACTGTACCCTCGTCCACCACTTCTTCTGGTTGTTCATTCCACACATGCAGCACTCAAAAAAAAACTGCCCCTCGAGTCCTTTTAAATCTTTCTGCTCTCACCTGAAAAAGATGTCCCCAGTTTTGAACTCCCCCACCCTATGGAAAATATCCTCGTCATTCATCTCATCTGCAGCATCATGATTTTATAAGCCTCAGTAAGGTCACCGCTCAACCTCCTACTCTGTAGTGAAAAATGTCCCAGTTGTTTATTTGCTTTTTAATCTACTTAAGGATAAAAGTCTACTGTGGAAAGCACCACCAAGGATTTCAATGAATAGGAATGAAAGTCACAAAGTTTGGGTTTTCAGAGCCTTCAGAGTGTAACAGGCACATTGAGAGGGGTTGTTGATGTCACAGTTGTACCATCTTGAGTTTTAAAAAGTGGCTAACATTCTTTTCCAATTCACAAAACAAAAGTGCCAGCCTTATTAATTTGGAACTAAGGAAGGGTCACTTGACCTGAAACGTTAACTCTGATTTCTCTCCACAGAAACTGCCAGACCTGCTGAGCTTTTCCAGCAATCTCTTTTTGTCTCTGATTTGCAGCATCTCCAGTTCATTCAGTTTTTAATTTATTGTAATCTTTCTTTAAAAAAAAATCAGATTCACTAGCAATGCAGAAGGGTTTCCATGTTCAGTATTTTTAGGTGTTAATCAACTATTTTCCATAAATTTCAGCAATCATCAGGCAGAAATAGCTAAAACATAGAATTTGTCAGACTAGCTTTAAGTTGCATATATAACAGATGGAGGTTTATTTTTTAAACATTTAAAACTTCCTTACTGTTTTCTGCAGTTCCTGAATGATAGTTTCCCAGTTTTTGTCATCGTGTGAAATTTGTCTAAAACATAGAAAAGGACATCAATAAATCCAAATGCTACAGTTGTAAGTTCAACATGAAATAAGGCAATAAACAAGCAGACAGTATTCTCAGGAATATTGTACTCTGCAGCATTTCACAAGTGAGACAATAACAAACTGATTTTTTACATTTCACACTTAATGTTCAAATGCACCTAGAACTAAATTTGTTTCACTTTTTTGGATGTAACTCAATTAAGGGAGGATTTCAATAACATTCTGCAGCTTTACTTTTCGATTTCACCCTTCTTAATTCCACTGAAGACAGAAAACATCACCTATAGGAGAAAGGACTAGCAACTCAGAATTCTGAGGATGTTCATCTTAAATCCAGAACAAAGTGTAACTCACGACTACAGCACAAGGTGTCAACACAAAGATTAGACCTCAACCATTCCTGCTTGTCTAAACCCAGATCAAATGATGGGAATAAAGCATGTGGAATGGTTGGGAATTTAATCCACAGTAGAATTCCACCCTAAAATATTTAGAGAGACCGGCCTTAGTCCCTCAAGGAGTTCACCTATGGCCACTATCAGTGGAGGCTGTGGTGTGGTTGTACTATTACTGGACTAGTAATCCAGAATTCAGTATAATGTTTTGGGGAGATGCATCTGAAACCAACCAAAGCAGATGATGAAATTTGAATTCAGGAAAACAAAACTAAATAAAAAGCTGGCCAAATGGTGATCAACTGTTTCATAAACTCACTGGTAATTTGTTTCAAAGATTTAAATTGCAGGCATTTTAAATGCCTTGACAGCATGTTTCGATAGGTGCTTTTGGCACATCCTTCTGACACCATTCTCTGGACATATTTTACAGGTTTCTTTGATGGGAGCTTCTGACAGCAGTAATGAGTTTGAGAATTGAGTTTATGCACATTAACGTCTACTTTTAGCAAGGCACAACAGTGGTACTCATTTCTTTTTGGGATTTCTTTTCCTGAAGTTAAACATAGAATCCTACAGTGCAGAAAAAGGACATTCAGCCCATAGAAGCCATAATGACCCTCTGAAGAGCATCCCACCTAGACCCAATTCCCCAACCCAATCCCCATAACCTGACATTTACCATGGCCAATCTACATTGCCTGCATATTCCTGAATATTCTAGGCAACTTAGCATGGCCAATCCACCTAGCCTGCATACCTTTGGGCTATGGGAAGAAGCCGGAGCACCCAGAGGAAACCCGCACAGACACAGGGAGAACGTGCAAACTCCACACAGACTGTCACTGGAGGGTGGAATCGAAGCCAGGTCTCTGATACTTCGAGCTAACCAGAGCCACTGTGCCATCCTCAAATGATTCCAAAGGACACTTGACCTCTCCCAAGGTACACCCTAACTTGCGCAACTGTGTTCCAGGATGAGATCAAAAAGGTAGCTTACCTCTCCAAAACAGGCAACCCAGATATTCTCATGTCCAGGCCCTGAGCAAGGCTCCCCAGTTCACTAGGGCTCCAGATAGAATACCCAAAATCCAAATCCTCCAGGGGAGGAGTGATGAACTGCCTCCCCTTCTTTATTCACCTGCCCAATTGGTTGATTGCAACAAGATTAATTATTTTTAAATCCCTTCGCTTGCAGACACCTTTCTCCTGGATCCAAATGAGCTCTGATTTTGTAATGAGCCAAGTTAATCAGTCTAGCCCTAGTTAGCCGAATGAGTTTGTTAAATGACTAAATGCAAGAAGAATTAAAGTGGAATACACAAAACAGAAATAAGTGGGAAGTCCAAAAGGACAGAAATTAAATATAATCAGTCTCTGAATTGTTCACAAAGCGTGTATGGATAAATGCTGCGATTGTTGCAGTGGAGATTACTAACAGCATTGATGTTGATCATTGAACAGTGGGAGACCATGTGCATTGATGGGAGGTGGTGCAGTAGTGGAGAAGATGGTTGCACTTACCCTGGCAGAGTACAGACCTTAGTGGCATTTCAGTGCATTCCTCCAGACTGCGGGCAACACACTGGCCCGGGTGGTCTGACAGCATCTGGTGCGGTGGTCTCTCTTTGTCAGCCTTGGGAGAGACCCGTCCTTCCTCTGCACCACACCGTCCATGAAGGTCTCCAGGCTGCTGCTGGCAAAGCAGGGTGCCAACTTACCTCTCTCAACCATGCCAGATGGAATTGTACATTGGCATGCTCAGGACAGTCCCTGGCATTCACAACCTCATCACCTCAGGTGACCTCCCACCCACAGCCTCCAACCTCATTGTTCCCCAATCCCACACCGCCCGCTTCTATCTCCTTCCCAAAATCCACAAACCCACCTACCCTGGTCGACCTATTGCCTCCGCCTGCTCCTGCCCTCCGAACTCACCTCCACCTATCTGGACTCCATTTTCTCCCCTTTGGTCCAGGAACTCCCCACCTACGTCCGTGACACCACCCACGCCCTCCACCTCCTCCAGAACTTCCAATTCCCCGGTCCCCAACATCTCATTTTCACCATGGACGTCCAGTCCCTATACACCTGTACTCCCCATGCAGATGGCCTAAAGGCTCTCCGCTTCTTCCTGTCCCACAGACCCGATAGTCCCCCTCCAACAGCACCCTCATCCACCTAGCCGAACCCGCCCTCACCCTCAACAATTTCTCTTTCAATTCCTCCCACTTCCTACAGACGAAGGGGGTGGCCATGGGTACCCGCATGGGCCCAAGCTATGCCTGCCTTTTTGCAGGTTACGTGGAACAGTCACTCTTCCGCACCTACAAAGGCCCCAAACCCCACCTCGTCCTCCATTACGTTGATGACTGTATCGGCGCCGCCTCTTGCTCCCAAGACGAGCTCAAACAGTTCGTCCATTTCACCAACACCTCCCACCACAACCTTAAGTTCACCTGGAACATCTCCAACACATCCCTCACCTTCCTGGACCTCTCTGTCTCCATCTCAGGCAACCACCTAGAAACTCATGTCCATTCAAGCTCACCGACTCCCACAGCTACTTAGAATACACCTCCTCCCACCCAACTTCCTGCAAAAATTCCATCCCCTATTCCCAATTCTTCTGCCTCGACCACATCTGCTCCCAGGATGAGGCATTCCACTCCCGCACATCCCAGATGTCCTTGTTCTTCAAGGACAGCAAAATCCCCCCCGCAATGGTCGAGAGTGCCCTCAACCGTGTCTCCCGCATTTCCCGCAGCTCATCGCTCACACCCCGCCCTCGCAATTACCACCAAAAGAGAATCCCCCTCTTCCTCACATACCACACCACCAAACTTCGGATACAACGCATCATCCTCCGACACTTCCACCATCTACAATCCGACCCCACCACGAAAGACATTTTTCCATCCCCACCCTTGTCTGCCTTCCGGAGAGACCACCCTCTCCGCGACTCCCTTGTCCGCTCCACACTCCCCTCCAACCCCTCCACACCCAGCACTTTCCCCTGCAACCACAGGAAGTGCTACACCTGCCCCCACACCTCCTCCCTCACCCCTATCCCAGGCCCAAAGATGACGTTCCACATCAAGCAGATGTCCACCTGCACATCCGCCAATGTGGTATACTGCATCCACTGTACCCGGTGTGGCTTCCTCTACATTGGGGAAACCAAGCGGAGGCTTGCAGACCGTTTGTGGAACACCTCCGCTCAGTTTGCAATAAACACCTTTACCTTCCAGTCGCGAACCATTTTAACTCCCCCTCCCATTCCTCAGACGACATGTCCATCATGGGCCTCCTACAGTGCTACAATGATGCCACCCATAGGTTGCATGAACAGCAACTCATATTCCACTTGGGAACGCTGCAGCCCAATGGTATCAATGTGGATTTCACCAGCTTCAAAATCTCCCCTCCCCCCACTGCATCCCAAAACCATCCCAGCTCGTCCCCACCTCCCTAACCTGTCCTTCCTCTCACCTATCCCCTCCTCCCACCTCAAGCCGCACCTCCATTTCCTACCTACTAACCTTATCCTGCCCCCTTGACCTGTCCGTCCTCCCCGGACTGACCTATCCCCTCCCTACCTCCCCACCTATACTCTCCTCTCCACCTATCTTCTCCTCTATCCATCTTCAGTCCGCCTCCCACTCTCTCCCTATTTATTTCAAAATCCTCATGCCATCCCCCTTTTCTGATGAAGGGTCTCGGCCTGAAACGTCGGCTTTTGTGCTCCTAAGATGCTACTTGATCTGCTGTGTTCATCCAGCTCCACACTTTGTTATCTTGCATAGTTTGAAGTTGTGTACAGCTAGGGTTTAAATACGAAGCTCGCAACATGATCCCTGCAACATTCCAGCACCCAATGATCATCTCCACCTCTGCTGGCTGCAAGATTGTGCCAGAATGTTGCCATGGAGTCAGGCTGCATTGTTAATAAGGTACACAGTGGAAAAATATGAGAGTAAAGTCTCCGGCGCTCACAGAGGGAAACCCTGCATGAAACTTCCTGAAATTGACACCGAGCCAAAATTCTGGAGAATTCAATTCTGTGTCTGTAAGACGAGGTTGCTTCCTTTGAAACCAGTTTGCTCCTTTCGAGTTAATGATTTAAGAATCTCAGATTCCCTTTGATGATACAATTAAAGCATAGTTGAAAGTCTGATGGCTTGGTATCTAAAAGCACCACATGGTGGAGCATTAAGCAACACCCACCAGAAGGGTGCAGGTTCAAATCCCAGTCCATGACTAGTTAGATGATAACCAGGGTGATTATTCAGAATCTTCTGCTTAGCATCAATGCCTCAGTTTAATGGGGAGGAAAAGGAAAGCAAAAAACATCACGCTGGCTTCCTGAACCTGATTGCAACTAACTGCTGTGGTGAGCTGCAGGAATGATAGTTACAATGAGTGAAAGACTCTGGCTATGTCCGACATGTCATCCCTGTGATCTCCTGGTGTGGTTTTCATTGCCCAAGGAGTTTTAGCCAAGGATATTGAGGAGCTGCCATTTGTTGAACCCCTAGTACTGTATGCCTGAAAATGAACTTGTACTGAGAACATCAAGTGTATTGAAACTGCATTGAGGCACCTGAGGGAAGAGCATAGTGCATGGAAGAAATGTACTTCTGCTGTGCTTTCTGCAACTTTCCCATTTGAAATGCCTTGCATTAGAGCTGTGTGCCCAACATAAAATTTATATAGTAAGTACAAAAAGTATCACAGCTGTATTGAGACACCAAAGAACAGAACGTGCATATGGAGACACGTTGAAATTTACTGCAACTTCTGTAATTTCCAAGTCAAAATGTTTTTGAAATGTACTCTTACAAATTTTATGAACAAAGTATATTTTGGATTTAAAAAGCCCAGAATGAATTGTCTGGAATTTCCTTTCTGTTATGAGCTCTGGCTTTCTGTTCATGGTTACTGCCTGTGGATGAGAATTGTCTCCTGCCATCATGTGTGACTTTTTTGGTTTGTAAATTTCCTATATTCCTATGTTTAACACTGCTAGGCCTGCTGAAACCTCTATCCACTCATTGACAACATTACAGCCTGATGTTTGATGTGTCTGGCTTCTAACATTCTTGCTAATCCAGAACTTTGGACTCTGAGCTTAATCCTACACAAGGACTCTTACGTAGTTGCTCCCTGGATTATTAATCTTAAATCAGAAATGAACAGGTTTCTTTAAATGCTAAGGGTAATAGGGAGTACTGAGCTGACAGTAGGTAGGATTGAGACCAGTAGTGACTTCATTGAATGGCAGAGGAGATCTGATGACTCAATGGCCTGCTCTGTATAAATGTCACATTGGGTTCTGGTTGCTTTTATCACATTAGGGTTGAAAACCAAGTTGGGCAAGGTAAGGAACATTTATTAATTATGTACACAACTTACAGAGATATGGTTAAGCACATTTTCCTTCAAATCTTCTTCCCATGGGTCCTAGTTTCATCTGGTCTGACATGATTGATGATGGACTCTAGCCGTTAGCGTAACATTTACTAATGCTTCGTGTTACAGTTCCTCTACCCGTCACATTTAACCTCTCTCTCTACTTTCCTGCCTCTCTGGGTGTACCAGCAAGATGTTGAGGCTCTCAACCTCATTTCAACCTCCTCCCTAAACTTTCACCACTTTTTCTGGCTGTCTGCGCCAGTCTCCATTCTTTTCAGAAGGGTCACTCGACCTGAAATGTTAACTCTGATTTCTCTTCACAGATGCTGCCAGACCTGCTGAGCCTTTCCAGCAATTTCTGTTTTTGTTTCTAATTTACAGCATCTGCAATTCTTTTGCTTTTCACCCTATTGTTTTCACTGTGGATCATTGCTTGTTTCTTGCTTCTCCATTGTCGGAACCAGAAGTATTATCCACTATTCTCTCTGGAAGTCTCACCCTAATTCATGTTGTGTGTCTTCCTTTTGCACTGTTCCCCTTTTCTTATTAACAGGCACTTCTGTCTGGCTCAAAAAACACTCCCTGTGCTCAAACCCCACCAATTATTTCTTCTCTCACTCCGTCTTCATCTCATTGGTCTTTGCTAAGTGCTGAGATTGATTTTTTTTTAAAATGAGAGAGCTGTACAAATGTAAATTTGTTGAATTCTTGAGCATTGTGTAACAAATGAAACTGTCTTTTCCAGGACATCTCCCAAAGGCAAACAGGCTGCCTGCATTAGTAGATTATTATTGTTTCAAACAGATGAAATAACGATCACACTTTGAACTGTATACTTGGATAATCAGCGGCATTCAGGCCCACCAAAACTCCTTTTTACAACATCTTCCAAAACTCATGACCTTGACCATCTTGAGGAACAAGGGTAGCAGATGCATGGAAGCATCAGCACCAGCATGTTCCCATCCAAGCCACACACCATCTTGACTTGAGACTACATCACCGTTCCTTCACTATCACTGGGTCAAAATCCTGGAACACCTTTCCAAACAACACTGTGGGTCCACCTACACCTTAAGAACTGCAGCAATTCAATAGACAACACCTTCTCAAGGGCATAGATAATCAAATGTGAGGCTGGATGAACACAGCAGGCCAAGCAGCATCTCAGGAGCACAAAAGCTGACGTTTCGGGCCTAGACCCTTCATCAGAGCTGGACCCTTCATCTGATGAAGGGTCTAGGCCCGAAACATCAGCTTTTGTGCTCCTGAGATGCTGCTTGGCCTGCTGTGTTCATCCAGCCTCACATTTGATTATCTTGGAATTCTCCAGCATCTGCAGTTCCCATTATCTCTGACACCTTCTCAAGGGCACTTAGGAACTAGTAATTATTGCTCATCTGTCCAGCAAAGCTCACATCTCAACAATGATTTTTTTTAAAAATGGGAGTTGCAGTTTCTGGGACAAACACTGCTCCAAATTGAAAAATTGTTGAAATAGTTTTACATTTTGGTTATCCCAAACAAATTAGTCACGTCCAAAAGATTTCATAAACAGAGCCTCGATGTAGTTCATAAACAATGCCAGCTGGTGTGTGCCAACTCTTCTTCCTTGCGACCATAACACACAAGTTGATGAAAATTAAATCAGTGTGAAACATAACACAGCTAGCAGACATCGGACAAATTGCAGTGAGAGCTACAGAGCAGAGATTGTAAATGGAGCATAAATCAGTTGTATTCAAATGTAAATCAGTAAAGTCATCCAAAAAGTCACTTCAAGTTGATAGGCCTCCTGAAGTTAAAAAGAGTCCCAGTGGGAACCCCATGTGAGGATAAGTAATCAAGCATTACATGGACTATAATTTATTTGCAATTCCACAGCTTCACCAACAAAGCTTAAACAGCGGTGCTAAATAAAAAAAAGCTAACCTTTGAAAAGTCCTAAGCTTTTTCCGGAGCATGTTCTCCAGATTGAGCACCTTCTGCATGAGTAGGCACTTCACTGCTGTCTCCTCTCGACTGGCAGGATTAATGCGCTGAGCTGTGAGTCTCCAAACATGAATCTCATGCTTCAGCTCTGGGGAGGGGAACAACAAAATGAGAAGGTTAAGTAGACTGCAATGATCTTTCATTACCAACATCTGCGTGTCTTTTCCCACACCCTTGTTTCTTAAGGTTGGCAATGTCCTCATTAGTTTGGTCCACACTTACAAGTAGAAATCCTGCCATGGCTTGTCACTGCCTCTACAGAATGGCTGAGCAGTCAGGGTGGATGGACATATAGGCTGACAACCAACCACCATGACTACATCCTAATCACAGCTTCCACACACAAGTCCTGGCATTGGACTCAAACACAAAACTCCAAGGCTAGAATAATACTACATCACAAGATCACCACTTGTAAAGTTAAACGTAAAGTCTCCACAGTTCTACTGGACCATTGGGTCTCATTCGAGAGATATGACTGGGTGGTGTTTTAACCTAAGTGTCACCACACCTCTGGCAAGAGGAGAGATTGAGGAGGAGAATCCTTCACAGTAATCCCAGCCAGTAAGGGAATTGAATTAACATTGTTGGCATCACTTTGCATCGCAAAACTGCGAAAGCTCCCAACTGAGCCATCATTATTCATAGTAATACAACTGCCTAAAACAAAGGAACTAAAACTAAAGGCTTTTCCAGGACTTCAAGCCTATTGAACTCGTTGCATCCCTACTCCTCTAATCTACATCAGAAAGGTGAGTTTGACTTCAGGTAATAACTGCTGCTAGATTTGTCTTGTCTTCTCAACCGATCTTTACAACCTTAGCCCTGCACCTAGGTTTTGAAATTTCATTTGTAATGGGTCTTTCTGGGATTGAAATGGAGCAATACAACTCATACCAAATTTTATAGATGTACCAGAGAAAACATCCCATCCAGATGCATCATATCACTGCTCTGCCCAAAACCACAAGAAATTACAGAGTTGTGAATGTAGCCGGTCCATCATGAAAACCAGCCTTCCTCCCATTGACTATCTATACCTCTTGCTGCCTCAGGAAAGCAGCCAACATAATCAAAGACCCCTCCAACTCCAGCTATAATCTCTCCCACCTTTTTCAATCTGACAGAAGATACAAAAGTTTGAAACAAGTACAGGCTAGCTTAAGGGCTGTTCCCCTAGGAGTTCCTACTTCACTCCACGTCCTCATGAACTCATCACAGCGGGACACACTTTACTGCACTGAGTCAAGCATTAACCCTATCAGAACTTTTCAGACTATTATACAACAGCATGAGATTACTGGCCTCGTCCCTTGTATTCAGGCCTGCACCAGCTACTTGTGAAAAAAGCATTCCTACCTGGTTACTTTTGCAATTATTTTAATCCAGTTCCTCTGGTTCCCACCTTTTCTACGAATGAAAACGTTGCCTTCTTTTCTATTCTGACAAAACAGTTGTGTAATTTTAACTGCATTAATTCAATCACCCAGTTACCTTTGATGAGATAAGGAATACAATCTCAGCCTCTCCACAGGATCACAGAACTGTTACGATGTCAATTACAGGCCATTTGGCCCTCTCAAGTGAGCTAGTGCTTTCAGCTTCTGGAACTGGTGCCAGTCTCCTGCCTTTTTCACTGTAACATTGCACAACGTTGCTGCTAATCATCTGGTGCCCTCTTAAATAACTCAATTGAATCAGCCTCCACCATATTTCAAAGGCCTAACTACTTGACTACTTGCCTGTCTCTTTGGCAAAACATTTAGAAGCCATAGAGCTATACTGCACAGAAACAGACCCTGTGATCCAACACGTCCCTGCTGACAAGTATCCTAAAATAATTAAGTCTTGTTTGCCAGCATTTAGCCCATTTCCTTCTAAAACCTTCCGGTTCGTTACCGAACATGGTACCTTTTAAATGTTATAATTGTACCAGCCTACACCACTTCCTCAGGCAGCTCATTCTATACACACAATAACCTCTGTGTAAAAAAGTTGCCCCTTAGGGCCTTTTTAAGACTTTTTAAGCCTTTCCCCACTCACTTTATGCCTATGCCATCTAGTTTTGGATTCCACTATCCTGGCAAAAAGATCTTGACGATCCATACTGTTTTTAAACTGTGCCCTCTGGTCCTTGATCCTTTTCTGAGTGAGAATGGGTTCTTCCTGTTTTCTCTGCCCAGACGCCTCATGTTTGCTCCTCACTGTGATGCTCCTCACTGGGGTAGTGAACTGGAAATTAAGCCCCACTATTCCAGAGTCATCATAACTGTTGGCGGTTTTAAAAAGCAGGTGAAGTTCACAAATTGCAGTTTTAGCTACAGGTTGACAGAAAGTACAGGCTGGGTTTCTGTGCTTAATGAGAATAATTATTTATTAGAAATAAACCAATTCCAGCTGCAGAAAAACAATGAAACACCATCAGCATATAACTACTAGCTGCATCACCAACTCTCTTATAAACACCAAACTCTTCTACACACACACACACGCACAGATAGACAAATAGAAAAATACATGGGCCTTCTGAATAGAAGGCAAGGCTGGGAAAGGAGTTTGATACTGCCTGGCCATAGGGTTTGCTGAGATGATCCTTCTGCTGATCAGTGCACTGTTTCTTTATCTTCCTTTCACCTATTTTGCAGGAGGCATGGATGACTGGCTCACACTTGTAAAGGTTATTGGTATTAATTAAAAGATACATAATACAACAATTGGAAGGGGGAAATAAATGGGCCATCTTCGGGCTTGAGTTACTGCAGATCAAAAACATTACCTTAGATTATGATTATTTACATTAGAAAGACGGACATTGAGGGGGTACCTGATTGAGGTCTACAAAATCGTGAGAGGTATAGACAGGGTGGATAGCCAGAAGCTTTTTTTCCCAGAGTTGGGGACTCAATTACGAGGGGTCACAATTTCAAGGTGAGAGGGTAAACATTTAAGGGAGATATGCATGGCAAGTTCTTTACACAGAAGGTGGTGGGTGCCTGGAACACATTGCCAGTGGAGGTGGAAGAGGTGGACACGATAATGTCATTTAAGATGTATCTAGATGGATACATAAATGGGCAGGGAGCAAGGGGACTCCGATCCTTAAAAAATAGTTGACCGGTTTAGACAGAGGATCTTGATCGGTGCAGGCTTGGAGGGCCGAAGGGCCTGTTCCTGTGCTGTAATTTTGTTTTTTCTTTGTTCTTTGTTTGTTCTTCCTTCTCCTTAGTTTCTGCCAAAACATTCACAACCCCAAGTTGTTCAGCTGCCTGGGAGCTAATCACTGTTACTGACAGACAGAATGGCCTTATAATCAATAATTGGTCACTAGCCCACAGCAAATCAGCTACTTGGTGCCAGCTAAAGCTTAATTTATACACCCCCACCTCGGTTCCAGCTCGTCTGCAAACCAGGCTTCCATTCCACTTGATCAAGCAACTGTGTAAAAGTACTTACAATGTGTGTCAGGTTACTTGCTTTCAAAGCACAGCAATCCTTCACCAATGCCTGTTTTTTGCTAATGTTGAGGTGTTGGTGTTAGACTGGGGTGGACAAAGTCAGCAGTCACACAACAGCAGGTTATACTACAAACAGATTTATTTGAAATCACAAGCTTTTGTTGCACTGCTCCTTCATCAAGTAAAGGCTAATTCACTAAAGTTCTGAGGAAGGGTCAGCAAGCCAGTAATGTTAACTCTGATTTTATTTCACAGACACTGCCAGACCTGCTGAGCTTTTCTAGCAACTTCAGTTTTTGTTCCAAACCATAACCTAGTGTTGCTTGGACATCTAGAACATAAAGCATAGAAGGGCCTGTACTGCGCTGTAATGTTCTATTGTGCCGACCTGTGAAACCAATCTGAAGCCCATCTAACCTACACTATTCCATTATCATCCATATGTTTATCCAATGATCATTTAAATGGCCTTAAACGTGACGAGTCTACTACTGTTGCAGGCAGGGCATTCCAACCCTTACTACTCTCTGAGTCAAGAACCTACCTCCGACAGCTGTCTTATATCTATCACCCCTCAATTTAAAGCCATATCCCCTTGTGCTAGCCATCACCATCCGAGGAAAAAGGCTCTCACTGTCCACCCTATCTAATACTCTCATCATCTTGTACGTCTCTACTAAATCACCTCTTAACCTTCTTCTCTCTAACAAAAACAGCCTCAAGTCCCTCAGCCTTTCCTCATAAGACCTTCCCTCCATACCAGGCAACATCCTGGTAAATCTCCTCTGCACCCTTTCCAATATTTCCACATCCTGCCTATAATGCAGCGACCAGAACTGTACACAATACTCCAAGTATGGCCGTACCAGAGTTTTGTACAGCTGCAACATGACCTCATAGCTCCGAAACTCAAACCCTCTACCAATAAAACCTAACACACCATACGCCTTCTTAACAACCCTATCAACCTGGGTGACCACTTTCAGGGATCTATGCACATGAACACCAAGATCTCTCGGCTCATTCCCACTACTAAGAATCTTACCATTAACCCAGTACTCGGTATTCCTGTTACTCCTTCCAAAGTGAATCACCACACACTTTTCCACATTAAACTCCATTTGCCACCTCTCAGCCCAGCTCTGCAGTTCTCTATATCCCTCTGTAACTTGCAACATCCTTCCGCACTATCCACAACTCCACTGACTTTAGTGTCACCCTTTCCTATTTCAGTCCACAATCAAAAATACAAAAGAAAAAGATACATCTTTAGATTTTTAAAACATTTATTAAATCTCCACTCAGCCGTATCCTCTCCAAAGAAAACACTTGATTTTCTCCAACTCATCCTCATAAGTGAATTTTTTCATCTCATGGACCATTCTCATAAATCTCTCCTACACTGCCTCCAATGCATTGACATCCTTTCTAAAGTATGGTGCCCAGAACTGTACACAATACTCCAAATAACGTCTAACCAGCATCCTATACAGACTCACCGTAACCAACCTCCCTCTTCTTGTACTCTATGCCTCTTTTAATGAAGCATAGAATAATGCATTTTTAATTACCAGGTCAATCTGCCTGTTGTGGCTGAAATAAACACTTACTTCTCATTCCTAGTCCATGCTTGGATAAACCTCCTCCATACACTGTCCAAGACCTCAAGTCAGATGAAGCTATTTTATTGTACAGTTTTATTTTGTGATGTGAAATGTAGTTTGCAGGCAATCTGATATTCACAGAGTATACTTCAAGAATAGTCATTACACTGATGAGGATGTAAAATTATTGATGTGTACTGTTTTCAGAATCTTATTAGGTAATGTGTGATATTCACACATTCAGATTAATTTGCTACAAGGTGATCAATAGATCTAAAGAAAAGGATTACTCATTTCTAAAGGATTAAACATGAATATTATTCAAAAGAAGTGGAACTGTTTGCCCCTCAGCCTGTTGTACTGTGCGTCCTTTGGAATTGTTTACTGAGATAATTGTACAATTGCAAATTGAAAATCACAAAAGCAAAGTCCATCGTGATGATTTCTTAAATACCACTTCAAGGGTTCATGACATTTCACAAACAGCTCCAGTGCAGACATGAATATAACTTTGGGTCAAATCAAGTGAAGATAAATTTATATTCTCACGGCAGAATTTTTGTTTGGCCTTGATTGAAAAGTCAATTGAAAAGTAATCGATGCAAATGTCTTGGACAGTCCAGGTGGAGGTGCATATAAAATATGGTTTATACCATCAGTTTTTGCAAAATCATTTACAATTCTTGGCTGGTAGTTTGTAGTAGCAGCTGTTACAATGCTAATGAAAGCAAAATAACGAAAACTAAAAAGTTTTAAGCCTGAGAAATCATTTCACTGGAAGAGCAATTAAAATACTCTTCAATTTTGTTTAATCTTAATTTGATAAAGGGTTTAAAAGGCTTAGCACCAATAGTCGCGCTTTTCCCTGTGATTGAGAAGATTCCCCACCCAACACCTGCCAGTCTTCTGCAAATATCCCAAGTTGATTGTCAAATGCAATTGTAGATCAACACACCACACAGAATCCCTTTGGCCCAACGAGACAACAATGGCCCTCCGAAGAGCATCCCACCCAGACTCACACTCCTACCCTATAACCCTGCATTTCCCATGGTTCATCCACCTATCTTATACATCCCTGAACACTATGGACAATTTAGCATGACCAATCCACCCAACCTGCACATCTTTGGACTGTTGGAGGAAACCTGAGCACTTGGAGGAAGCCCACAGAGATACAGGGAGAATGTTGACCGAGGCTGGAATGCAATCTGGGTCCCTGGCACTGAGGCAGCAGTGCTAACCGCTCAGCCACCCTACCACCTGACATTAGTGGGAGATTCTCTAACGAACGATTGCCCTTCAACCAATAACTGCAAAAAAAATTAACTGTTTATTCGTCTCCACGCTCTGTGTAAAATAAATGTTGTATTTTATCTATTAATAGCAGCGATCTCACAGAAATATAAGAACATAAGAATTGGCCATTCAATCTATTGAGCCTGCTCTGTTATTTAAAATGATCATGGCTGATTGGAAACTTCAATGCCTTTTATCCACACTATCCCCTTAACACATGACGGCATTGATAATCAAAAATATATCAATCTCTATTTTAAATATGCTCAAAGCTGTGCTTTCACAGTCATCCGAGGTAGAGAATTCCAAAGATTTATCACACGGGGGCAAAAAGATCTTTCCTTGTCTCGAGCCCAAGTGGTATCTCCCTTATTTTTAAAATGTGACCCCTCGTGACAGGCTCTTCATCCGGGGAAACAGCTAGCCTACCTCTACCCAGTCTATCCCTTTAGGCCTTTTGAAGGATTCGATGCTATCACTTCTCATGCTTGAGTACTCTACAGAAGACATATAAAGTTGCCCAAATTCTTCATAGGTCTGTCCCAGCAGCGTGGGCACAAGTCCAGTAAAGGTTTCTTGCACTTTCTAGCAATATAGCTCCCCTGAGATGAGGAGACCATAATTGCACGCAATACTCGAGGTGCAGTCTAAACAGGCTCTTATACAACTGAAGCAAGACTCCATTAATCCTGTACTCAATATTCATGTAGTAATTGATTAAATATAAGGTTACATATTCTATCTATCCACATTCAAAAGGCAGAAATTCTAGCTTTGTACTTTAGATGATAGGTCTGTCATATTCATTCGGCTGTACATTCATCAAGTTATTTACGGATGCAGGGTGAATGATCATTTTTCACCTTGGATGCAATTTAGTTTTTGTCTAGACAATTTGAGATAACTTTCTCATTAATGTACTGATGCAACGTGTTACTGGTCACAGACATAAAGGACAAAATTAAGTTCCAGAAAGTGCTAGACATGATTGAACTGATTTTTTTTTTCATAGTGAGCTCAATCACAGCAATGGGATTGTTGCTATAGCAACATAGATGTTTAAAAAGCCAAAGAATTACCATTAAGTGAATAACTAGGTCTTCTCTTGGAAATACACAATGCAGCACAGAAATCTATTTTTGAAGTACAACTACAGCCCTGAAAGCAACCTTTAGCTTTTTAAACAATCTGACTGCATTAGCTGGCACTGACTACAACTCTGGTAAATTTTCTCATTTGTGCCTGTATTTAGACTGTACTGCACTGTGTCCCCAAATAAATCCCATGACAGCTGAGATTTACGTTATTACAATCTGTGATAGATGGTAGAAGTGAGAATAGACTTTAGCTGGTCTCATTAGTCTGGAGTTCAGGAGTCCTCAATTGAATGAAATGCAATTTGCAAGAGTCAAAACCCGTTATCCTGCATTTCACTATGTGGATATAAATAGGGTCCATAACTATAACATAACTGCAGTTTTTAGCTCCAATTTCAGCTCTACTGTGTGTGAGGATCTAAGCTTCCTTAATCCTTTTTTTAACAGTCGTTTCGAATTACAAATCTAAATCTACCTACATAATTTCTACCATTTGTTGCAAAGGAAATTTAATACAGAAGTAAAGAGGTGAAGCTTTAGTTATACCATTCTATCAGTGAGACTACTTCAGGAGTACTATGTATTGGTCTCTTTATTTAAGGACACATGTAAATGGTTGGAAGCAGTTCAGAGAAGATTTACTGGAAAATACCTGGAATGGGTGGGTTGTCTTGTGAACAATGTTCACTCTAGGCTGCATAGCTATGTAGCTGTTTTGAGGATGCCTTCTGCATCCAGATGCCTTGCCACAAATTCACTCTCTGTTTCTCCAGCTGTTGCCAGTTAGGGACCTTGAAGATTCACACGGTGGTTAGAGAAATTAGAGGAGAATGTAACTTATGAAGGAAGGCTGGACAGGCTGGGCTTAATCTCCCTAAAGTTCAGAGGAGTAGGATGCAGCTTGATTGAAACATCAAAGATCATGAGGGGTCTTGACATGGTGATGTGGAAAGGATGTTTCTTCTTGTGAAAGAATCCAGAGCAGAGGGTGGCACTGTTTTAAAAATAAGGGGATGCCCATTTAAGATGAAGTTGAGGGGATATTTTACCTCACTGATGGTTGTAACAAGGGATTTGAACATATGCAAAGTCCAAAGTCCTTATGACAAAAATATTCTTTATCCCACAGGCATCAGGTCATTAGAGATACGAAGGAAAATTAAAGTCAATCAAGAACCTGTTTACAGTATTTCCATGGAATGAAAGAGTCAGCCTGATCGACTGGTCCAGCTACACTTCCGTGCTGTCGCCACCCACTAATGGTGGAGCTCGAGCTCTCCTGATTGGTATCCTTTCTCACCATTGCCACCTGCTGCTGGCGGTTCTTTTACAAACCTCCCTGCTTAGAGTTCGTTGCGTTGGCAAAACATATAGCACACACCAGCTGTTTACTCAGACTATTGGTTCAATTGCTCCATGATGGCTAGAATGTTCAGGACTGTATTAGAACAAAGGGCAAAGAAAATTACAGCACAGGAACAGGCCCTTCGGCCCTCCAAGCCTGCGCCGATTCAGATTCTCTATTTAAACCTGTCGCCTATTTTCCAAGGATCCCTATCCCTCTGCTTCCTGCCTATTCATGCAGCTGTCTAGATACATCCTAAATGACACTATCATGCCCGCCTCTCCCACCTCTGCTGGCAACGCGTTCCAGGCACCCACCACCCTCTGCGTGAAGAACTTTCCATGCATATCTCCCTAAACTTCTCCCCTCTCATCTTGAAATGGTGACCCCTAGTAATTGAGTCCCCCACTCTGGGAAAAAGCTTCTTGCTATCCACCCAGTCTACACATCTCATGATTTTGTAGACCTCAATCGGGTACCCCCTTAACCTCTGTCTGTTCAATGTAAATAACCCTAATCTACTCACAGCTGGCGCACTCCATTCCAGGCAACATCCTGGTGAACTTCTTCTGCATCCTCTCCAAAGCATCCACTCCTTTTGGTAATGTGGCTTCTAGGACTGTACACAATATTCCAAATGTGGTCGAACCAAAGTCCTAGACAACTGTAACATGACCTGCCAACTCTTGTACTCAATATCCTGTCCGATGAAGGAAAGCATGCTGTATGCCTTCTTGACCACTCTATCGACCTGCGTTGCCACCTTCAAGGTACAATGGACCTGAACACCCAGATCTCTCTGAGTATCAATTTTCCCCAGGGCTTTTCCATCTACCGTACAGTTCACTCGAATTGGGTCTTCCAAAATGCATCACCTCGCATTTGCCTGAATTGAACTCCATCTGTCATTTGTCTGCCCAACTCTCCAGTCTATCTCTATTCTGCTGTATTCTCCGACAGTCCTCTTCACTATCTGCCACGCCACCAATCTTAGTGTCAGCTGCAAACTTGCTGATCAGACCATCTATACCTTCCTCCAGATCATTTATGTATATCACAAACAGTGGTCCCAACACGGATCCCTGTGGAACACCACTGGTCACAGTTCTCCATTTTGAGAAACTCCTTTCCACTACAACTCTCTGTCTCCTGTTGCCCAGCCAGTTCTCTATCCATCTAGCTAGTACACCCTGGACCCCATGCGACTTCACTTTCTCCATCAACCTACCATTGGAACCTTACCAAATACCTTACTGAAGTTCATGTATATGACATCCACAGCCCTTCGCTCATCTAACAACTTTGTCAACTTTTGTCAACTTTGTCACTTCCTCGGAAGTGGCAGCATTCTCTTCTCATGCCATCAATCTGGGCAAATGTTGAGAGTTAAGGTAATATCAGGCATTTGCTCAGGTAGACCTTCTTGGCCTCTTACCTGCTTCAGGGCAAATGGGAAGGGTCTGGTCCACCAGACTGACCTTTAACAATCCTGTATTCTCCAGATTTACTTTAAGGCCCCCGCACAAAAGCTCCTTCCACCTCCTAACATCTGGGCCGTTATCTCAAATCAACGTAGTGAACAAGTTTTGGATTAATCACTGGCTGGAGCTGACACAAACCAGGAAGAAAATTCAGCTAAACTATACCAAGCCCTTTGATTAAATAGTGCACTATACCCATTAGTTAGGCTTGCATGTGGCAAGCTGCGAGATGATGGTTAGATTTTATAGTCTTGCATCCTAACCATACTGGGAGCCATCTTTCTCAGTTGGGAAGTTAGGCAATCAGAGTGAGAGAAGGAAAAGAAATTGCATTGAAGATCTTAAAGTGACTCACCAACAATCTCACTTGGTTCCTTGTTGTAGAGCTTTTTGTTCCAGTAAAGCAGTCTGAAGACGGGAAATGACACGAGGAGAACCAAGACAATTCCAACAAACATGTGGCCAGTGAATGCAGCAAAATCAAGGCCCTGTATTGAGAAAAAGGCAGAAGAGGAATAAAATACAACTAGGGTCAACACATGCCTGGAACCTCAATTGTAGCATCTTGCTCCAAACAAAACAACTTCTTGCATTCAGATTGCACCTTTAATGTGGAGTATTTGGTACAAAAATGGACAAAAGCAGTGAATTCCAGAGTTGAGGTGAACTTGATTGCCCTTAACATCAAGGCATTATTTTACCCACTGTGGCATCAAGGAGCCCGGGCAAAACTGGAATCAATGGGAATCAGGGGAAAACTTTCCACTGGTTAGAGTCACACCTCTCACAAAGGAAGATGGTTGTGGTTGTTGGGTGTCAGCAATTCCAGCTCCAGGACATCTCTGCGGGAATTCTTCAGGGTAGTATCTTAGGTCCAATCATTTTCTGTCGTGTCATTAATGACTTTGCCTCCACCATAGGGTATGAACTGGGAATGGTCGCTGATGATTTCACAATGTTCATACCATTCACCACTCCTCAGTTACTGAAAAAGACCATGTCCAAATGCAGCAAGATCTGGACAGTATCCAGACTTGGCTGATAAATGGCAAGTAACTTTCCCTTCAGGTATTTTGTAGCCAATAGAATGCTTGTGAAGTGTAGTCAAGGCTCTAATGTCGGGAAAGATTAATGTAATTCATTCAGTAGCTTCTTTGGCACTTGTCTATCATAAATTTGGCATTTGGCATTCATATTGACAGGAACTCTCCTCAAACTGTGTTCTCTCTCTCCAATGACCATCTCCAAAAAGAGAGAATCTAAGCACCATCACTGAGTTCCACACCCCACCCAACCCCCAACCCCACCCACCCATATCAACATCCTGGAGCTCACCATTGACCAGAAACCAAACTAGACTGGTTTCAAAAATATCATTGCCACAAAAGCAGGTCAAAAGCGAGAAATACTGTGCACCTCCAGTCTCTCCAAGCCTCTCCACTATCTACAAGTCATAGGTCAGGAACGTGAAGGAATAATCTCTATTTGCCTGGAAGGGGACAACTCTAACAAAACTCAGAAAGCATGACGCCTTTCAGCACAATGTAACCCTTTTGACTGGCACTCTATCCATCACCTTCATCATTCACTCCCTTCACCATTAATGCAGAGTAGCAGCAGTGTACTTCATCTATAAGACACACTGTAGCAACTCACCAAGACACACCAGACAGCACCTCCCAAACCCATAACTTCTACCACACAGGAAGTCAAGGGCAGCAGAAACACGGGAACATCACCGTTTGCAAGTTCCCCTCCAACCATTCACCATCATGATTTGAAACACATCAAAATTCTTTCACTTTCAAATCCTAGAACTCCATTCTTAACAGCACCATGTATCTACTGCACTGTAGATGCCCCTACACTGCAAGGACTGGAGTGATTCAAGAAGACAGCTACCACCACATTGACAAGGAATATTGTGGGCAGTCAATAAATGCTGGCCTCGCCATGTCCAACAAATGAGTTAGGAACAAAATCTGGAAGATAACAACACCAGGGTAGAGGAGGGAGTGCCAGTGAGGGCTTTAAAGGAGCACAGGGTGCAGGAAATTTCAAGTTCAAAAGAATTATTGTAAATATGACTGCCAAAAACTAAATATATGAATGACAATTGCAAAAGAGCTACTGACTGAATTATTCAAATCTTTTCTCCATTACAGCCTTGATTACATTTCAAAAGCATTCTATTGGCCATAAAGCACTTTGAGAAGTCACTATATCTTTAAAGACATGATCTAAATACAAATCCTTCCTCCTACCTTGTTTTCAGAGCACTGCAATAACTTTACATCACATGCAGCGAGCTGAGACTGAGAGTGCTTCAGGTTAAGAATTTGTTGAAGCTGCACAGGTGCTACATTTCTTTTCAGCTATGATATAGATCATCAGTCAGACTCTCATCTAGAACTTTAAAACCGCAAGTCGGTTAAGAAGCCTACAGTCTGAAATTACCTGTCATGGGTAGTCTTTGGTCAATGAACCAAAGGTTTGATTTTAATACATGGACTGACATGGTTTCAGAAAGGACACGAATACTGACTTTAAAATGGCCACAGTAATCAGTTAACTACAGGTTGAGTCGAGGTTCATGACACCACCAAAAAACATCAACAAGTTTGAGCTGAGATTTATATCTTAATTCAAAGTGCCTGAAAGCAGTCAACCAGACCAGAATCTCCTGCCTGATTTATACCTTAAAGAAAAGTTTACATTTGGAGATTTAAAAAAGTCATCTGCTGGTAATGGGAGAGCTGTGGAGTACCTTGAATCTTATATGGATGCCTGTTTTGAGACAAATAACAGGAGAACACAAACAAACTATGTCCTCTTGAGATGCTGCTTGGCCTGCTGTGTTCATCCAGCTCCACACTTTGTTATCTCTATACATTTCAAGTAGTTGCCTGTGGTAGAGCTGGAGATGAATTTGTGATCAGAACAAAGTGTAGAAAGCTCCCTCTCAGCTTCAATGTGTGAAAAGAGTCCAGTGACAGAGCTGATTGAAAATATCTGATATGAGAACATCAAACACTGAAAAGAGAACTGCAGCAGATAAAAACCATTACAGGCTCAGATTAATATCTTGCACTTTAAAGGACAGCCTAAGGATTTTAAGTTGTACATTATTACACCTTCCCTTTGTACTGGATCCTGTACCTTTTTAGCTTTGTATTTGTGTGCCTATGCGTTTGATGTTGAATTTTTATTGCAAATGGGACTAGATTAATTTAGGATATCTGGTCAGCATGGATGGGTTAGACCAAAGGGTCCATTTCTGCGCTTTATAACTCTATGACTCTAATTGTTTGTCTTGAGATTAGCAAGTAATAAAATCACTCTTTGTTTCAGGGATGAAAACCTTGAAATTGGATCATTATTGTTTCTGCTGAACTAGTCAACTACATTTTAATTGAATTGGGGTTCAGCCACGTGTTAAGATAGACATAAAATCTTACAGGCAGAATTTTTCCAGCCCGTGAGTAGTGTGGCCAATGGTGACGAACTTGGGACAATGTGGTAAGAACATAAATAAAGAGATTCTTGATGTCAAGGAAAGAAGTCTGGTTTTCCCCTTGAAGTTTCAGTGGCTCGATGAGAATCACCAGTAAGTGGCAAGCACTTTGTTTGCATGCATTAGCATTTTATTATTAGCTAAACTTTAAGCCCATTGCTGCATTGTTTAGAAACTTCAGGTTCACAGTATCTCTGCCTTTCAGACAGGATGTCACGGTTGCCATTGCTGAACAATCAATAAGTTGAATGTGTTACTGGACAGTACCATATTACTTCAATGTCACACCCGCAGAACCCAACAACAACTGACATGGCCTACACTCTGCATCTTATTCAATCGAATGGCCATGTCTGAAAGTCTTTATTTGAGAGAAAGGGGTGAGCTATAGCCGTTGTCACAGTTAGTCAAAGCCATCAACTGCTCTCAGTCCAGGGGATTGGCCACAGTGCAATTCCAGGAGCTACTAACCATTCTGCTTGACCTGACTTTCCAAGGCAGCCACCATCCATGGGGGCAGAGCCAGCACTGCTCTTCGAGCCACCAGTCCAGGTAATGAAGTAGCTCCTGCTGCTTTACTCCTGTGATTGTCAGTGCCTTTAGACAACCCTATTAATGGCCAGCACCACGGGGTCATTGGTCCCCAGCAGCGCCCCTGAGTGGCAGTGACCTGTGACCTCTCTCTCGGCCAGCTGCAGAGTTGTGCCAGTGATGCACTCCTGAGTCTAATATAGATTAAGCAGCTCTCGAGATGCAAGTCTCTGAGCTGGTGGAAGGGGCAGGAGTAAGTCTTGCCAATGCCTCCTCTGGGGAATCTTGGAACCTGGTGCTTCTTGCTTAGAGGGAAGAGGCGTGGTCAGCCTCAGGGAACTGGCCTCTCTAGAGGACCTGTCGGGGCTACTGGTGCTCTCTCTGCAAAAGATGAGAGAGAGGCAACTAGCTACACAATAGGAGATGGAGATTAAGCTTGTTAGGAATACGCTTAATGAGATGTTACGGCGGTAATGGGAGAGCTGTGGAGTGCCTTGAATCTTATATGGATGCCTGGACATGGAGATCTGAGCATCCTGATCTGAACAGTCTCCAGCCTCTGCCCTGAGTTCTTTTAATGGAGGTAGAGCAGATAACTGTCAGTTAACTCACTGCCTGCTTTTGTCCTCCATGACCCATTGTGAGCCTACTTTGTCTGCACGCAAAGGGAGAGATTGACTGAGGTAAAATCGGCTAGAAGATCTGAGGTAGTGGGAAAGCAGGGAGAGTCATGAGTGAGTGAGAGAGAGAGAGAGAGGTTAGAAGTCTGTGGAGATGGAGTGGGTGAAAGCCATTAAGGGAAGATGCTGTATTCAGCAGTAAAATGGCACAACTATGAATCTTGCTGGGATATGTGTGTGTAGTGACTGACTGTAAACTAGCAGTGAGCTAGCAGCACTTAGTCTAGTGGAGCACAGGAAGTCATTAATCTTCTTGTGTGTGTTCCTCCAGAATGTGGACACCGCACTGACGTTGGTGACTCTCTCTCATCAGGCTGGCAGCATCTGGTGCAAGATCTCATCTGGCAGTCCCGAGGGAACAGGATAGTTCTCCTTCCCACCACCCCGTTTGCCAGGATCTCCTGGTCCCTGTTGACAAAGTGGGCCGCCAACTTCTTCCTGACTATTTCCTTATTTCCCTTGATGCATGGAGGCTCCTTAAGGGGAGGTGGGGGAGACACAACATAACAGAGGGTCAACACACCACTGGAAAAAGGCACTGGCTGCTTAAAGAGGTCATTGATTTGCCAGTTAAGCTGCTCAATTAGCCTTTGGTGGGGAAGGCCAGCTTCCAACCTCTGTGATCCAACTCATCAAAACCTCAGGAAGAAACAAATGTCTTTCCAATGTGGATCTAAATGGAACCAACACTGTTCAGTTCAGAGTAACTACACTCAGAGATTTATCTCTTTGCCATGTGTTCACGCCACAAATGAGATTTACTTGAGATTCAAAGATGTTAGTATCTTCAACCCCCACTCATGAAATGAAATGTTCAGTGAGCACTGCTATCTTTTAGTACAAGCTTATCATCTCAACAAAATCCTTCAGTGATGAATATTTAATTCTGTCATATATTTTTCAATGAACAGCTACAAGTTCTCACTATAAATGAATCACTACAATACAACAGCAGGTAAAATATGAATCTGAATTTTTTTTTTCTGCAGAAGGCTGTGTCACCAGAGAAATGCCCTGGAGTACAATCCTGATTTTATGTAGCAGTGAAAGCTCCCCTGATGTGTAGTACATTACATCACCTACACATTGTGGATACACAAATTGTAACTGTTTTTCTATTCTGTCATAGGAATATGGGCATCACTGGCTATGCCAGGACTTATCACCTATCTCTATATCTCCATAAACTAAGTGAATTGCCAGATCATGTCAGAAGGCAGTTAGCCATTCAACCAATTGCTGAGAGACTGCAGTCACAGGTAGACCAGATCAGTTGGGGATGGCAGAATTAGAAATAGCCTTTACTGTCACATATACTCAGTGAGAATTGTGAAAAGTTTATACATTGCCACTTGCAATGCCAATTTAGGTGCAAAGATACCTAGGTCCAGCTTCCAGAGTTACAAGATCTTAGACAATAGGGAAATAAACAGACTTCCTTCCCTGAAGGACATTAATGATTTAGGTGGGTTTTTAAAATAATTGCGGCTGATAGTATGCATGACCCCTATGGGTGAGGCTGGCTTTCAATTCCGGATTAAAGAATTTAATTTAAACCCCAATATCCACTGTTTTGGGATTATGTCATGAAATCGATGGACAATAGCAAGATGTAATAAATATCTAGTGGAAGGATATTCAAGCATGATCTACTTGGAATGTTGCAGGTATTTAAAAGATCTCACAAAGTAGATTTCATTGTTACAGAGCTGGCTCACTTTTTTCACTGTCCCAGGATTAAATCCTAGTTCTCCCTTCCTCGTGAAAATATCAGTGCACCCCTTCTACATGAGTCAACGGGAATCAAGATGCTCATCACCATCGTGTCCAGGGCAATCAGGGAGAGGCGACAAATGATGACTTAGCCAGTGATGCCCACATCCCATGCCAGAATAAATAAATCAATATGGGGTGAAGTAATGGACCAAATCTTCCATCAGAAATCCTATTTTCGATCTTGATCCTCTGATTTTTCTGACCGACCTCCTGATAGAGGAGTCTTCATGACTGATGTTGTGCAGCACAAAGGATCCATGCAGAAGCTGCGTTTTTCTTTTACAGCAGTAACTCTATATTCCAACAAAAACCTTAATGGCCCAAAGCTTCTTTGAAAAAGCTATGGAGAGCAAATATTTGTGTAAGTTAAAAATATCAAGGAATAAAATGGATGACTTAAGTGAGTAAGGGGCTAGGTCAGTAAGTTATTTGAGCAGCGGGGTTGAGGGTAGGCAGTATGGCAGGGGTGGAGGCGGTTGGTAGAGGAGGTGGGTAAATGAATGAGGTGAGCAGATGGTTGAAGAGTGTGGGTCAAGCTGCATAGGGTGGCAGGTTGGTGACGTGGTAGGTAAGTGAGATGAATGGATTGTGTCTGGGTGGTAGATAAATCAGGCCAGTTGGCGAGGGGAGATGAGAGGTTGAATTGGGATCTAGGCAAGTTGAGATGATGGTTAGTCAGCTTGGGCAAGGATGGATCGGGGATTTTGTTGTTCAGGGGTACAGCCAGTGGTCGCCCAGTAGTTAGACTAGGTTTCCTCCTGTCTGATATTTCCTGGGTACAATCCGGATGAGGAAATCAGAATTACCTAGTGTCCCTGAGTCTAATTCAGGAGTCATAGAATCCCACCAAGTCCACACCAAATTTCTGAAGGGTCTACCAGCCAGATCCAAAATCCCCTACCAGGTCCCTGTAACTCTGTAATTCTCATGCCACTCCCATTTAGCCTGTATACCCCTGACATTATGGCCAAGCCACCTAACTTGCACATCTTTGGACTGTGGGAGGAAACCAGAGCACCCAGCAGAAAGCCAAACAGACATGGAGAGAACCTGCAACTCTATATAGACAATCGCCCAAGCGTAGAATCGAACCTGTGCCCCTGGTGCTGTGAGGCAGCAGTGCTAACCACTAAGCCAGCATGCTGCCCTATTCCAACCATGCCTTCAATCCAGGATTGAACATTCTGGGGGTATCTTTTGGATATTTGTCCCAACCTTCCTGATCTCACTCTCTAGTACCAATGATCTATTGAATCAACAACCTAACAACTTCTCAGAATCAGAGAACTGTTACAATGTTGAAGAAGGCCATTCAGCCCATTATGACTTCACCAGCTCTCCAAGCATTTTTACCCAGTGCCAATTTTCTACCTTTTCATTATAGCTGTACACATTGTTTCCATTTAAGTAATCATTTAAAACCACTTGTGAATGCTTCAATGAAACTGCTATTGATCACAATAATAGACTTTGCATTTCAGACCCTAACCACTAATAAGTTCTAAATAAGTTAATTTTTTCCTCATCACATATTTGCTTCCTTTGCAAAACATTCTGAAACCTTACCAGCTGGTTCTAAATTATCTTATAAAAGTAGGAGAAGTTTCTCCCCCATACAGATCACTCAAGATTTGAAAACATCTGCCAGGTCCCCTGTAGTTTTATCCTCTCCGAGGGAAACAGTTCCAACTTCTACTATGTATCTCATAAATGGAGTTTCTTGTCCCGAGAACCATTTGTGTAACCCTCTCGCGCACTTTCTCCTGAAACATGATGCCTAAAAATTTAAAGCTGAAGTCTAACTGGTGCCTCGTGCAAAATCAGCATAATCTCTCTGCTCTGTACAGTATGTTCCTATTTATAAAACCTGTTTGCTTAATTAACAGCTCTCTTTACCTGTCTTGTCACATTTAATGGCTATGCACATATATACAGGTCTCTCTGTTTAGGACTACTACCCTCAAGTTTATCTTGTCTCTCCATGTTGTTTGGCCCTAAATGTACTCTTCTCCACTTGAACTTTAATAACTATCTACAGACCCATTCCACTAACTTGTCTTTGTCTTTTTGCAGCTCTACACTGTCTTCGTCTCAGTTTACAATGCTCCCAAGTGTTCTATCATCACAAAAAAATGCAGTCGTCTCTGCACACCAAGATTTAAAACATCGACCAGGAAATGTAACAGTCTCAATACCAATCCCTGGGGATCTCCACGACAAACCTTCCTCCATTTTGAAAAGTACCCATTAACCATTATCATCTGCTTTCTATCCCATGGCCAATTTTGGAACCACATTGCTATTAGGTGTTATACTGGCTCAGTGATTAGCACTGCTGCCTCACAAAGCCGGGGACCCAGGTTCAGTTTCAGCCTCGGATGACCATTAGTGTGGAGTTTGCATGTCTCCCTGTGCCTGGGTGGGTGTTTGCCAGGCGCTCTGGTTTCCACTCAAAGTCCAAAGATGTATGGGTTGAGTAGGTTGGCTGTGAGGAATTACCCATAGTGTCCAGTGATGTGCAGTCTTAGGTGGGTTAGCCATGAGAAATGCGGGGATAAGATAAGAGGGTTGGCCTGGGAGGGATGCTGTTTGGAGGATGTGTGGACCTGTTGGGCTGAATGGCCTGCTTCCACACTGCAGGGCTTCTATGATTGCTGTCCCTTCTGTTCCATGAACTAGAACATTCCTAACCAGTGCATCATGTGGCACTGTATCAAATATCTTCTGGAAGCCCGTATGCACCAACATCAACTGTGTTCCCTTCATTGACCCTCCTTAACCTTCCCAATACCTCTTCAAGCAAAATCCAGCTAGTTAGTTGTACACAGTTTTCCCTGAACAAATCCAGGCTGTCTTCTCTGAATTAACCATGATTTTCCGTCTGACTCTCAACCTATTCAGTAATTGTTTCTAGATGCTTCCCCACCTCTACAATTAAACTGACTGGTCGTTGTTGTTGGGCTTATCTTTACTTTACTCTTAATCCTTATTTTAAACCAAACAAAGTGACTGACTCTGGGAATGCGTTTTGGAAACCAGAATGCTGGCCAATTCTGTGTGCTCAGGTCTGGCACAATGGAATCTGAAAATCCTGCTGGGTTTATTTATTTCACGTAATTCTTCGCTCCAAAGTTTATCATTGTAAAATTGAAAGTGCAGTTTTGGACTCACTCATATGTGGCCATAAACGCTGGGCCACAGATGTAATGATGCCCCCCTGTAGAGCTGTGATTCTCGATGCATTTCACTGTGGAGATGTGTTGCTATCAAGCCAGGTGCTTCCCCATAAGGAAAGAGAGGAAGGCACCATATAAATAATTCAGTTCTTTGCAATTCCTGGAGTGCACAGCTTAAGAACGGCAGAGGCTCTGAAGGATGACTACCATTTGTCTTAAGAGGCAAGTGACCAGAACAAGATTAAGAGCACTTCAAATCCTACAATAATGTATGTTATTCATGTTACTGTTGCTCCAGTGACTGTCAGTAGTATTACACAGATATATGAATGAAGAGCAGGACATTTGGCCCCTCAAGCCTCCTGTACTACTATTCTGTAAGATTGTGGCTGATCTAATCAGGGTTTCAACTCCGCTTTCCTGCCCACTCATGATACCCTTTGACTCCCAGGTTAGTCAAGAATCTGCCTTAAAAGTACTGAATGACTCTGACTCCAGTGCTCTTTTGAAGAAAAGTGTCAGGGGAAAATGTTCACACTATGCAGAACTATAATAAAAATAAAAAATGCGAGTGAAACTCAGAAGATCTGACAGTATCTGTGGAGGCAGAAACAGGGTTAATGTAGTAAGTCCAATGACTGTGTATGCAAGTGGGATCTAAGCTCAAAGAATACAAGTTCCAAAAACTCACAGGTACAAACTTCCCTTTGGATAAGTCCTCCCACACCCTCGCCCCTCTAACTCCATCGCAACTTCTAATCCCACCTCTGTTGTATTAATAGCAAAGAAAGGTCCAGAGAAGAACCTTTCAACTCAGAACATTAACACCAACTCTCTCTCTCTCTATCTCTCTCCAGGGAGGCTGCCAGACCTGCTGAGTTTCTCCAGCACCTTCTGTTTTTATTTCAGATCTCCGGCATTGGGAACAGTTTCATTTCATGCAGAAATGTCCTAATCAGCTTAAAATGCATAAGACAAAAGGCAATGAATTATCAGTAACCTCCTACCTGGCTCTGTCAACATGGTGTATGATCAGAAGAAAAAGAAAAGCAGCCTACAAGCTCTCAGGATAACCCCCAATGTTCTTGCCAAAGTAATAATTTTGAAGCTCAGTAACCTTACATATTGTACCACATACTCAATTATAGAAAGAATCTGGTCAATTTGTAATGGGGAATAGAGGAATAGCAGGTAAGTTAAATTATTACTTTGTTTCTGTTTTGGATGAATTCATTAATGATTGGTTAACAGGCTGAAATTAGAGAGCAGGAAAATGGGCCATTCTCATGTTGGCAGGCTGACTAGTGGAGTACCACAAGTATCAGTAACTTGGGTTCCAGCTGTTAATAATAAATATCAATGATTTGGAGGTGGGGACCAAATTTCATATTTCCAATATGCAGATTACAAAGTGGGAATGAGTAGTGTGATGAAGATGTAAAGCAACAGTCGAAGAATTTTCACAGACATGGTGAACGGCAGGTGGAATATCATGTGTAACAAATGAGAGGTTACCCACTTAACAAAGTGTGAAGCTGGATGAACACAGCAGGCCACGCAGCATCTCAGGAGCACAAAAGCTGACGTTCATCAGAGAGCTCTCTGATGAAAGGTCTAGGCCCGAAACGTCAGCTTTTGTGCTCCTGAGATGCTGCTTGGCCTGCTGTGTTCATCCAGCTCCACACTTTGTTATCTTGGATTCTCCAGCATCTGCAGTTCCCATTATCTCAGGTTACCCACTTTGATAGGAGGAAAACATGTCCACAGCATTTCTTAAAATGGTAAGGGGTTGGAAAGTTATATGTACAGAGGGACATAGCTACCCTTGTCAATAAATCACTAAATGCTAACATGCAATCTCCAAGAACTGTGGTCTTTAATGCAAGAGAACTTGAGTGCAAGGATAATGAAGCCTTGCTTCACTGTATAGGAATTTGGTCAGGCCACACCTTGAATACTGTGGTTTTTGTCTCCTTACTTTTCTTATTGTGTATAGAGAGAGAGTCAGCCTCATTGCTGGGTCTGAGCCAGACCAGAAATGGACAGCTATTGCCTTCCCTAAAGGATATTAGTAAATCAGATGACCCTTAACTGCAATCAACAATTGTTTCATGGTCATCATTAGAATCTTACTTCCAGATTTTTACTGGATTCAAATTGTACTGTCTTCTGTGTTCTCCAGAACAATTCCCAGATCTCCAGATTACAAGCTTAGCAACAATACTATGCAGTTATCACCTCCCAAGGAAGGTATTATTGTGATAGAGGGACCAAGGTTCAGCAGACTTGTTCCTGGGATGGTGGGACTGTTCAATGAAGACAGACTGGGTAAATTGGACATGTAATCTCTCAGGTTTAGGTGAATGAGAAGCGTTCTCACTGAAACAGGATAGGAAATGTAGAACAGGGGACACACTTTAAAAATAAGGGGCTGCCAGATCAGTTCGAGATGAGGAGAAATTGTTATTACTCAGAGGGTTGTGCACCATTCAACTTATCTATTGCAGAGAAATGTGGAAGATCATTCTCTGAGTATGTTTAAGTTAGAAATCAGTAGATTTTTGATTACCAATGGCGTACAGATTTGTTGGGGGGGGTGGGGGTGATGGTAAGATATTCAATTATGCTGAAGGGCAGGGCAGGCTCAAGGGACTGAATGGCTTACTTTTGTTCCCCTTCAGTCCCTCCACCACCAATGCCAGTATTAACAATGCATACTATCCACAAGATGCATAATTCACCAAGACTCCTGAGGAAGCACTCTAAACCTGTGTTCACTACCGTCTTGAAGGACAAGGACAGCAGAATCATGGAAACACCAGCATCTGTAAATTCCCCTCCGAGCCACTCACCGTCCTGATTTGGAAATATATCGCTGTTCCTTCAGTGCCACAGGGAAATCTCGGAACTCCATCCCTAAGAGCATTGTGGGTCTACCTACACCAAATGGACGCAAAGGGTTCAAGAAGGCAGCTAACCAACGCCAAGATAGTAAGAACTGCCGTTGCTGGAGTCAGAGATAACACAGTGTGGAGCTGGAGGAATACAACAGGTCAGGCAGCATCAGAGGAGCAGGAAAGCTGACACTTGCAGTCGGGGCCCTTCTTCAAAAAATGTTTTCTGAAATTCAAACCCTGTGGTCCCATTTCATAGAGAATGAGAAAAAAAAACACGTTATTCCTTCAGTTCTTCTGGGATATGGTAAGTTACATTATTAAACATTATTCAATTATACTCCTGTATTCTTTGTTGGAAACTACCTGTGGTGTAAAATATTCATCCCTTTTGAGCTATTAGATGCTGTGAAGCAATAAAGTAGCACTCTCTCCGCAGTAAATTTGATAATCATCTGAGACTCTGCTCCCAGATTAAGGTTGATTTTGTTCTATTTTACATGATCTTCAATGTGTTGATGCACAAGATATGGAAACAATTAACTGTAATTTTAATAATGTACAGTTCCTTGCAAATCTGTGCACTGGTGCTGTGACCAGAGGAATTCTGTTTCCAAGTGGGTTGTTCAACACATGTAGATTTTCTGCTGCACTTATTTCTCTCTTAGCCACCCTCTCTCTTTCACGCCTCTTGCTTTCTCATTCTTGGCATTCTGTTGAATTTCTACTGAACAGCGTATTTAACATTCAGACAAGGTTAATGAACTCTTGAAAACATTATTATTTAAAAACATGAGAGCATAAGAGATAGGAGCAGAATAGATTATTGTATTCACAGGGTCACAGAGATGTACAGCATGACAACAGATCCTTTGGTCCACCTCAACTAGATATTCTTCATTAATTCATTGAATCCCTACAATGTGAGGACAGGCCCCCTGGCCCAACAAGTCCGCACTGACTTTCAGAGCATCCCATTCAGATCCATCTACCTAGCCTACACGGCCGTGAACACTCTTTGGCAAAATGACACAACCAATCTGCCTAGCGTGCACATCTTAGGACTGTGGGAGGAAACTAGAGCACCCAGAGGAAACCCAGACATAGGGAGAGAGATAATGGGAACTGCAGATGCTGGAGAATTCCAAGATAATAAAATGTGAGGCTGGATGAACACAGCAGGCCAAGCAGCATCTCAGGAGCACAAAAGCTGACGTTTCGGGCCTAGACCCTTCATCAGAGAGGGGGATGGGGAGTGGGAACTGGAATAAATAGGGAGAGAGGGGGAGGCGGACCGAAGATGGAGAGTAAAGAAGATAGGTGGAGAGAGTATAGGTGGGGAGGTAGGGAGGGGATAGGTCAGTTCAGGGAAGACGGACAGGTCAAGGAGGTGGGATGAGGTTAGTAGGTAGATGGGGGTGCAGCTTAGGGTGGGAGGAAGGGATGGGTGAGAGGAAGAACCGCTTAGGGAGGCAGGGACAGGTTGGACTGGTTTTGGGATGCAGTGGGTTGGGGGGGAAGAGCTGGGCTGGTTGTGTGGTGCAGTGGGGGGAGGGGGCGAACTGGGCTGGTTTAGGGATGCAGTTGGGGAAGGGGAGATTTTGAAACTGGTGAAGTCCACATTGATACCATTAGGCTTGGGAACCCTGCAGTCTAATGGTATCAATGTGGACTTCACCAGTTTCAAAATCTCCCCTCCCCAACTGCATCCCTAAACCAGCCCAGTTCGCCCCCTCCCCCCACTGCACCACACAACCAGCCCAGCTCTTCCCCCCCAACCCACTGCATCCCAAAACCAGTCCAACCTGTCCCTGCCTCCCTAACCGGTTCTTCCTCTCACCCATCCCTTCCTCCCACCCTAAGCTGCACCCCCATCTACCTACTAACCTCATCCCACCTCCTTGACCTGTCCGTCTTCCCTGAACTGACCTATCCCCTCCCTACCTCCCCACCTATACTCTCTCCACCTATCTTCTTTACTCTCCATCTTCGGTCCGCCTCCCCCTCTCTCCCTATTTATTCCAGTTCCCTCTCCCCATCCCCCTCTCTGATGAAGGGTCTAGGCCCGAAACGTCAGCTTTTGTGCTCCTGAGATGCTGCTTGGCCTGCTGTGTTCATCCAGCCTCACATTTTATTATCCCAGACGTAGGGAGAATGTGCAAACTCCAGACAGTCACCTGAGGGTGGACCCTGGTGCTGTGAGGCAGCAGTGCCAACCACTGAGCCACCGTGCCACCCATTTGCCAGCATTCAGCCCATAGCTCTCAAAACCTTCTTATTCATATTCTTCCTCTTCACCTAGATGCCTTTTAAATGTTATAGTTGTACCAGCCTCCACCACTTTGGCAGCTCATTCCAGATACTCACCACCCTCCACATGAAAAAGTTGCCCCTTCGGTCCATTTTAAATCTTTTCCCTTTCACCTTAAACCTGTGCCCTCTAGTTTTGGAATCCCCCACCCTGGGGAAAAGATCTTGGCTATTCACCCAATCCATGCCCCTCATGATTTTGATAAACTTCTATAAGGTCGCCCTTCAGCATTCTGGGAAAATAGCCCCTGCCTAGTCAGCCTCTGCCTCCAGCTTAAACTCTCCAACCCTAACAGCATCCTTGCAGGTCTTTTCTAAACCCATTCAAGTTTCCTTCCTATTGCAGGGAGACGAGAATTGAACACTATATTCCAAATGGCCTTTTCAATGGCCTATTCAGCTACAACATGACCTCCCAACTCCGCTACTCAACACTCTGACTAACAAAGGCAAGCATACCAAACATCTTCCTCACTACCCTGTCTACATGCGACTTCACTTTCAAGGAACTATGAACCTGAACTCCAAGCTCTCTTTGTTCAGCATCACTTGCCAGGATCTTACCATTAAGAGTACAAGTCCTGCCCTGATTTGCCTTTCCAAAATGCAGCACCTCACATTTATCTAAATTAAACTCCATCTGGCACTCCTCGGTGCATTTGCCCATCTGATCAAGGTCCTGTTGTACTCTGAGGTTACCTTCGTTGCTGCCCACTATACCTCCAATTTTGGTGTCATCTGCAAACCGACTAACCATTCCTCCTATGTTTACATACAAATCATTTATATAAATGACAAAAAAATCAGTGGACTCTTGTATTCTTATGTTAGTTTACTTCACAGCAGAATTACCATTATTCTGGATTTGTAAGAATTGTATGTTGAGCTTACTTGAAATTTTCTGAGCTTTAGCATCCGAATCAGACTGATAACATACAGTTAAAGAGCAAATCAGTCCAGTGCTTCCTCTACATTAGGGAAACCAAGCGGAGGCTTGGGGATTGCTTTGCAGAACACCTCCGCTCAGTTCGCAACAAACAACTGCACCTCCCAGTCGCAAACCATTTCCACTCCCCCTCCCATTCTTTAGATGACATGTCCATCATGGGCCTCCTGTAGTGCCACAATGATGCCACCCGAAGGTTGCAGGAACAGCAACTCATATTCCGCTTGGGAACCCTGCAGCCCAATGGTATCAATGTGGACTTCACCAGCTTCAAAATCTCCCCTTCCCCCACCGCATCCCAAAATCAGCCCAGTTCGTCCCCTCCCTCCACTGCACCACACAACCAGCCCAGCTCTTCCCCTCCACCCACTGCATCCCAAAACCAGTCCAACCTGTCTCTGCTTCCCTAACCTGTTCTTCCTCTCATCCATCCCTTCCTCCCACCCCAAGCCGCACCTCCATCTCCTACCTACTAACCTCATCCCACCTCCTTGACCTGTCCGTCTTCCCTGGACTGACCTATCCCCTCCCTACCTCCCCACCTATACTCTCCTCTCCACCTATCTTCTTTTCTCACCATCTTCTGTCCGCCTCCCCCTCTCTCCCTATTTATTCCAGAACCCTCGCCCCATCCCCCTCTCTGATGAAGGGTCTAGGCCCGAAACGTCAGCTTTTGTGCTCCTGAGATGCTGCTTGGCCTGCTGTGTTCATCCAGCCTCACATTTTATTATCTTGGATTCTCCAGCATCTGCAGTTCCCATTATCATTCATCAGTATTCTGCACCTTGGGTTCCTCTGGCTGCTGGTCATGTGGTGTGATCCCAGCCTGTAGTTCATCCACATACTCAACTCTTAAAGCAGTAATACAACAAATAACTTACAGGTCCTTGAGCCAGTTCCATCATTTCGCACAATCACAGCAAATTTGCTTCAATCCCACCCTCTGGCTTGTTCTCCATTTTGCTTCATTATCTGACAGACAAAAGAAGGCCCATCTCACTCCTAAACGCGTGCAAAGATAGCACATCCACAAAACTCTGAGGTACAGAATTCCAGACATTCACAGTGATAATGGGAACTGCAGATGCTGGAGAATCCAAGATAACAAAGTGTGGAGCTGGATGAACACAGCAGGCCAAGCAGCATCTCAGGAGCACAAAAGCTGACGTTTCGGGAAGAGTCTAGGCCCGAAACTTCAGCTTTTGTGCTCCTGAGATGCTGTTTGGCCTGCTGTGTTCATCCAGCTCCACACTTTGTTATCCAGACATTCACAGTTCTTTGAGTGAGGGCATTTCTCCCCTTTTTCATTCTAAATGATTGATGCCTTAACCCAAGGGAGCACCTTCCAGGAATAACAACTTCCAGCATCAAACATTGCATACGATCAGAGCCATAACTGCTGACACACTGAACAGCAAAGTAGCTTTCTGATGCAAATCTATTTTTTTTATCTCATAAATCTGCAGTTAAGGTTCAAAAAGCCAATTTGAAGTGGTCCTTGCTTACTTCCCTTTTGTTTCTGCCCCAATTTCATACCCACGTTTCCTGACTTTATTCCTCAACCGATAATTCTCTCTCACTGACATGAACATTTTGCAAGTGTTAGTGACATTCTACATTAAAAGCCTACTGTAAATGTGTTACTTTAATTCATAAATGTTCAAAGCGTGATTTTCCAAATTTGGGTTGGTGATTTGAGCCTATTGCCAAGATAACAAAGTGTGAAGCTGGATGAACACAGCAGGCCAAGCAGCATCTCAGGAGCACAAAAGCTGACGTTTTGGGCCTAGACCCTTCATCAGAGAGGGGGATGGGGCGAGGGTTCTGGAATAAATAGGGAGAGAGGGGGAGGCGGACCGAAGATGGTGAGAAAAGAAGATAGGTGGAGAGGAGAGTATAGGTGGGGAGGTAGGGAGGGGATAGGTCAGTCCAGGGAAGACGGACAGGTCAAGGAGGTGGGATGAGGTTAGTAGGTAGGAGATGGAGGTGCGGCTTGGGGTGGGAGGAAGGGATGGGTGAGAGGAAGAACAGGTTAGGGAAGCAGAGACAGGCTGGGCTGGTTTTGGGATGCAGTGGGGGGAGGGGAAGAACTATTGCCAATTCAGGATTGCTTGGCCACAATCTTAAAATTATACTCGTGGAATGCACCACATAATATGGCAAATGAGTTTGCACTGGCTGTGAATGATACAGACATATAGGCTTACATTTTCTCCCATTTGAAAATGCAGGTATAAGCATGGTACTGGGAGCATGTGCTGAAAGCAAAGTAGTTTACTTTGCAGGGAAAATTCTAATTCAATATGCCTGACTTTGCAACCCTAACTGTTGAAAGGAAACAACACTGAAGGACATCTTTTGGCCCATCATGTCTCTGCCTGCCCATCGTAAGAAGAATTCGACCAAACCATTGCCTGCCTTTCCCCGTACTCCTGTTTGCCTTCACATTTTTAATCAATTGCCTTTTGAAACCCAGGATTGGATCTGCTGTCCCCACACTCTCACACTCACCTCATGTGTGCACCTGGTTCATTCTCTCATCACCTTGAGTCGCTGTCCTCTAAACTCAACTTACCAACACTATGGTAGAATTCACAGCTACATTTTCTTCAAAGCCTCCCCGATTTGCAACATCTCTCCTTATCTTCAAAAGCTACCTCAAACAAGTATTTGATCACCTCCCACTGACTCATCTGCTGTTTCTGTTTAGTATTCAGGACTCCTCCTGTCAATCCATTTATGAAATATATTGGATCCCCCATTGAGTCCTGCCCAATGACCTCGTATATCACCTTCATTGTTCACAAGTCCTGATTGCAATTATTCCAATTTCTTTACTATCTTTTACAAGGCCTTAGCCTATTTCTTGTTTCATTCCACTCCACATCTGAAGCAAAATTCTAGCACTAAAATTAAAACTCTATGCACTGCGCTATTACTAATTCCTTTTTCCTTTCTTCCACCTTCTCATATCTGCACTCAATCACAGAACCTTAATCGGTCACAACTCCCTCCCTTCGCTCCCGACTTGTAAAACCTTATTCTTCTATCATGTGGTTCTTTACCACCCACAAATCTTACCCAAAACTCTTCTCCCCAATTCCCCAATGTGTGCAATGTCTCAGACCTTTTGTGTAAGTATAGATACCAATTAGCTGCAATCAAAGTGCGTCAGGGAACAAGCTCGAGGAACTATTCCTGTTTCTATGCTGTGATTCCAGCACATTTCGGGAAATTAGTTGAGTCTGCTCAGTGGTTGCTGTGTTCATGTAATATTAATTGATCCAAATAGTTTGTCATTTACCAGCCTTGTCTCCATTCATAAATGCATAATGTGAATATTATGACTCATATTAGTTATTCAGCTACTGCAGTCCAAGGATTAAGACAGCGTTATCACAGAGCTTGCATCGTAGTGATTGTGCATAACACAACACACAAAGGTCACCTATTGTATAGGCTTCAACATCCCTTGTATCCAAACTCATAAACCCAACATGTCACCAGAAAGCTGCAATACTACATGGATCATCCCCAGTTTAGAATTTGACCTCCTTTTTAGGTACATCGCCTGTGGCCTTAACAATTGGTTAATAAAAAGTCTCTTGTGAGACAAGACTCCATTAATATAAGATTTTCACAATAAGTCCAACTGGGAATTCAGGAACAACCTATTTTTCCAAACAATTGTAGGAAATTGATTGAGCAATTATTAGTTAAGATGCAATTAGGAGAAAGTTTATGAAAACATGACAGGGACAGTAGCAGAAGATAGGGTTTGACGAAGAGGGATGGGATTTGGATGATGGGGAGTGTAAGTGCCATTACAGACCAATTGTACTGAATGGTACGTCTCTCAATGGCTCAGATTAGGATTAGAAAGCTATTTCTGATCATCATCTGAGAAAAGAAATGACACTTTATGAGAGTTGTCCCATAATAATTCCTGGCCAGGAGACTTCTCACGTAAAAAAGAATAGAAAAGTCCAGAAATCCACGAAGACCCGAGTGGGGTGGATCAGCATGGAAACTATATCACCTTTTCCAGCAGTCACTGATATACTGGGTGATTTAAAGATCTTCTCACAACTTTGCAAGCTATTGAGTAAGTGTTTAAGGTCGATAAGAGAGAAGGGTGGAAGATGGCTGAGGGGTTGAGGGGAGTAGGGTGCCTGGTATATGAGGGGTTAGGATGCCAGGTGGGTGAAGGGATAGGAGCAAGGTGTCTGGTGGCTACGGTGCTACGGTGTCACATGGGTAACAGGATGGAGTTTAGGCTGCCAAGTGGATCATGGATTATAGTGGCAGGTGAGAGAGGCAGGTCAGGAGGATTATTTGATAAGGAGGTGAGGGGGCAGCGCGGCAGGTGTCTGAGGGGTCACCATCACAAGAGTTTTTCCAAAAAGTTGAGAAATATGGGTGTCAGGTGAGCAAGGGTACAAGAAACAGATCAGTCGGAAGCTCGTCATCATGCTATGAGGATCAGTGCTTACGGTAGATTTCAAGAGGAACTGGGGCAGTCAGGAAAGGTCCTGTTGGGGTGAGGTGGGTCATATCTGAGGATGGGGTGTCAGGTCGGGAAGATTGGTCGTGACCTGTGGAACTGGAGTAGTGTGTCAGGGGATTATCAGGTTTAGTAGGTGGTTTTAGAATGGGAGGGTGTCAGGTTTTAGAGATAATGGGAACTGCAGATGCTGGAGAATTCCAAGATAATAAAATGTGAGGCTGGATGAACACAGCAGGCCAAGCAGCAACTCAGGAGCACAAAAGCTGACGTTTCGGGCCTAGACCCTTCATCAGAGAGGGGGATAGGGAGAGGGAACTGGAATAAATAGGGAGAGAGGGGGAGGAGGACCGAAGATGGAGAGTAAAGAAGATAGGTGGAGAGAGTATAGGTGGGGAGGTAGGGAGGGGATAGGTCAGTCCAGGGAAGACGGACAGGTCAAGGAGGTGGGATGAGGTTAATAGGTAGCTGGGGGTGCGGCTTGGGGTGGGAGGAAGGGATGGGTGAGAGGAAGAACTGGTTAGGGAGGCAGAGACAGGTTGGACTGGTTTTGGGATGCAGTGGGTGGGGTGGAAGAGCTGGGCTGGTTGTGTGGTGCAGTGGGGGGAGGGGACGAACTGGGCTGGTTTAGGGATGTAGTAGGGGAAGGGGAGATTTTGAAACTGGTGAAGTCCACATTGATACCATTGGGCTGCAGGGTTCCCAGGCGGAATATGAGTTGCTGTTCCTGCAACCTTCAGGTGGCATCATTGTGGCAGTGCAGGAGGCCCATGATGGACATGTCATCTAGAGAATGGGAGGGGGAGTGGAAATGGTTTGCGACTGGGAGGTGCAGTTGTTTGTTGCGAACTGAGCGGAGGTGTTCTGCAAAGCGGTCCCCAAGCCGCCTGCAGCCATATGGTATCAATGTGGACTTCACCAGTTTCAAAATCTCCCCTTCCCCTACTACATCCCTAAACCAGCCTAGTTCGTCCCCTCCCCCCACTGCACCACACAACCAGCCCAGCTCTTCCACCCCACCCACTGCATCCCAAAACCAGTCCAACCTGTCTCTGCCTCCCTAACCGGTTCTTCCTCTCACCCATCCCTTCCTCCCACCCCAAGCCGCACCCCCAGCTACCTACTAACCTCATCCCACCTCCTTGATCTGTCCGTCTTCCCTGGACTGACCTATCCCCTCCCTACCTCCCCACCTATACTCTCTCCACCTATCTTCTTTACTCTCCATCTTCGGTCCGCCTCCCCCTCTCTCCCTATTTATTCCAGTTCCCTCTCCCCATCCCCCTCTCTGATGAAGGGTCTAGGCCCGAAACGTCAGCTTTTGTGCTCCTGAGATGCTGCTTGGCCTGCTGTGTTCATCCAGCCTCACATTTTATTATCTTGGGTGTCAGGTTTTGTTGGGAGGAGTGATTTGTTGATAAGTCGCAGGGGTAAATAGGGGAGGACCAACGCGGAGGGATGCTTCAGGGATATTAGGAGTCACTTGGGGGTTGTGGTGTAGTTGGGGATACAATCATGCATTGTGGCAATAATCACCCAGGAGTCAGAGTATGCTTTCACATTTTAATGTTCTAATGCTTCCTGGGTAACTATCAAGTTTAGGTCAATTGGAAACCTTTATAATCTCCAACTGTAACTCAGAGTAAGAGCTCATTTCTGAAGAGTTCCTGGCCTTCGGCTGAATATCTGAAGGAGATTTCACCTTTCCCATGAAGTCCGTTCAGTCAGCATCTCTTCATGGTGTCAATGTGCAACACTGTCAGCAACAATTGTCTGGCTATTGGGAAAGTTGGGCCCAGATAACTCAATGTAATGAAGTGTTAGAAAACCAGCAGAATGGGGATTGACATACATGTTTATAGAAATGGTGAAAGACCAGGCCAACAGCCCCTAAAGACCACCAATTCCTCTGGGAAATTTGTTGCCATTGATCAGGGCTGGTGACAGGCTTGTACAACTAGAAATCTTCAGTAAAGACTGATAAAAGCAAAGTTCCTAAGGAGAAAATGGGTGGCAAGGGGAGGCATTGGCCTAGTGGTGTTTTCCACAGATTGTTAATCCTAGAACCTCAGGTAACATTCTGGGCACCTGAGTTCAAATCTTGCAATGGCACATGGTATAATTTGAATTCAGTAAAAATCTGGAAGTAAGGGTCTGATGGTAGCTATGGATCTATTGTTGGGAGAAGCCCATCTGGTTCACTAATATCCTTTAGGGAAGGAACTGCAATCCTTACCCAGTATGGCCTACACGTGACTCAGGCCCACAGCAACATGATTGACTCTTAATGACCTTCTGGGCTATTAGGAATGAGCAATAAATGCAGTGCTGGCCAGCCATGCCCTTGTCCCATGAATGAATTAAAAATAAAGGATCAATTTTACAGAACCATGTTTTCAACACCAAAATCTCCCGATGTCTGCACTTACTTAGCCTCCATTTGGAGTTGGATAACTTTCACATATCCTTGTAGATTGACTAAATTAATTTTTAAGCCATTCTAATGGTTGGCTAATGAGAAGGTTAACATACATTTCTAAGATCTCTTCCCGAATTTCAGCTGATCTGAGTGAAGATGATGCCAGGCCTGCTTTGCTCAGAATTTCTGATTGTAGATGCAGTCTATCAAATGGGCCACCGACAAATGATCATTCAACACCACAGAAGACAAGACAGAATGCACTGCATCACACTCTGAGGACTACAAGTGACTGGCAACCTGCCATTTCTCTTTTCTCCTATTCCCATTCCTTTCCCAGCACTTAACAAGAGGCAAAGCCAGCCAGGTAGCCAACGCAAATTGGATGGAATGAAGTTGATCCAATTATTACAGTAAGTTCCAAAGCACAGTTTCTTATTGGAGTCCCAAATGCAGTGTTTCATTCCTCCTTAAAATGTGCAAAGTGCGCCAACATCTGTTTCAGTGGCAGCCAAAGGCATCAGAACATTGCCTGCAGCCTTCAGACATATTTCAGGTGCTGTTGGATCACAGGGTACGAACCTGTGATAAAGGCCACTGTAGCCTCCATTTTCTATCTGATAAACACAGGTATTGATAACACTTTCTCAAGAGAAATTCATTAGGTAGAGAGAAACAGAGACAAAAAAGGCAGCCTAAACGAGAAAATAAGACAGAGATAGAGGGCTTGGTGACATGGTGCAATGATAACTCTCTCTCAATGTCAGCAAAGCTAAAGAACTGTATCGTTGGCTTCGGAAAGAAAGGAGGCAATCACACCACCATCGATGTCACCAGTGCAGAGGTTTAAAGGGTCGACAGTGTCAAGTTCCTTGGAGTGAAGATAACCAACAATCTCTCCTGGACTTCCCACATGGATGTGACAGTCAAGAAGGTAAAAGATCACCCTTCTTCAAAATCTCCCCTCCCCCGACCGCATCCTAAAACCAGCCCAGCTCGTCCCTGCCTCCCTAACCTATCCATCTTTCCTTCTACCTATCCACTCCTCCCAGCTCATTTCCCACCCCCCACCTCCTATCTACTAGCCTCATCCCACCCCTTGACCTGTCCGTCCTGCCTGGACTGACCTATCCCCTCCCTGACTCCCCACCTACCCTCACTTTTACTGGCTCCATCTCCGCCTCTTTGGCCTGTCTGTCTCCTCTCCACCTATCTTCTCCTTTATACTTCTTCTATTCACCTGCCCCTCTGTCTTTATTTATTTCAGAATCCCCTTGCCCTGCCCCATTTCTGAAGAAGGGTCTGGACCTGGAACGTCAGCTTTCCTGCTCCTCTGATGCTGCTTGGCCTGCTGTGTTCATCCAGCTCTGCCCCTCATTATCTCAGATTCTCCAACATCAGCAGTTCCTACTATCTCCGAATAGATTTTAACCCTTCTTCTTCAGGTGACTCAGGAAATTTGGCATGTCCCTAAGGACCCTCACCAACTTTTACAGATGCAGCACAGAAAGCATACTGTCTGGGTTCATTACAGCCTAGTATAGCAACTGCTCTGCCCACAATTGTAACAAATGACAGAAAGTTGTGCGTACAGCCCAGACCATCACGGAAGCCAACCCCCTGTCCATGGAGTTAATGGGAACTGCGGATGCTGGAGAATCCGAGATAAAAAGTGTGGAGCTGGATGAACGCAGCAGGCCAAGCAGCACCTTAGGAGCACAAAAGCTGACGTTTCAGGCCTGGACCCAGCTCCACACTTTGTTATCCTGTCCATGGACTCCAATTACACATCTCATTGCCGTGGAAAGGCTGCCAACATTATCAAAGACCGCTCCCACCCCAGTCATGCTGTCCTCCCAACCCTTCCATCAGGTAGAAGATGCAGAAGCTTGAACACAGCAGGTTCAAGAACAGCATCTTCCCAGCCATCATTGGACTGATGAATGGATTCTCTAGCTTCAAATAGTGTTGATCTTGTTAATGTTGATCTTGCCTCACATACGTCCTGTGTGGTAAACCTGTATGCCTTACTCTGTCCAAGTATTTTTCACCCTGTGCTCTGTACGTCCTTGCTTACTATGATATGCTTGTGCTGCATACAAACAAAACTTTCCACTGTACTTAGGTACGTGTGACAATAAATCAAATCAAATCAAAGTGAGACAAAGTGAATAAAATAGATACAGAAATAAAGGGCATAAGGAAAGTAATCATTGGTAGGCAAGGAAGTAGAGTGAGATAATTTATGACTGATCCTATCCAACTCTGCATCCTATATATTTCTGGACTTCCAAAAAATATCCACCAAAGCTCTGTAACTATCCTTAGTTCTCTTCAATATTATCATATTCCAGAATTGTAACCGTTGTTTCTAAGTCCAGCAACCTCATGGCTGCTGCCAAATTCCACAGCATCGGGCATTTTCATTTGGCGAATATTTATCATCTATTTCTAATTGCCCTGAGAAGGTGGTTAAACCTGTCTTCTTGAACCAACACAGTCCATGTGGTCTCAGTACTCCTGCAATGATGTTAGAAAAGGAAGTCCAGAATCTTAATCCAGTGACAGAAAAAGAACCAATGCTGTTTTCCTTCCATTACAGATTTGGAAGGTGCAGTCAAAGGAACCATGGTGAATTTTTGTATTCCATCTTGTAAATAGTATACACTGCTGCCACTGTGTGTTGGTGTTGGAGGGAGTGGATATTTGTGTCTGTGTTGTCTTTCAAATGGGCTGCCTTGATCTGTATGGTGCCAAGCTTCTTGAGTGTTAGAACTGCACTGTCCAGGCAAGAGGGGAGCATTCCATCACAATCCTCACTTGTGCCTTGTAGATGGTAAACTGACTTTGGATGTCAAAAGGTAAGTTATCTGCTGCAGGATTCCAATATGCTGCATCCTCCTGTTTACAGTACATTATAAAAAGGATGAGGAAAATCTTAAACACAGAGGTAAAACAAGTTATAATAGTGACCAACTTTTTGCATGAAACAATGGGAGGAATTACAAACACCATACCTGAACACAGTTGCTAAAATGTTAAAACATAAAGTAATAAAAATTCAATTTCTCTTAAACTGTCATTGTAAGGCATGTTCTAAAACCAACATTAAACAATACAAAGCATAACCTTAAGCAAAATCATGTCAAGAATGCCATTATGATTCAAGATTTTGCATTCAATCAACACTTGCTAGATTTTGCAGGCTGTTTTCTTTGTCAGTCATCTTCTAAGGAGTCTCCAGATTGGTTCTCTGTCAGATAATCCATAGCAACGAATTTGTGGTCAGGAGGGGGAATCTTTTTAAGAGCAGAATTGATCCAATGTGGATGAACATACATTGTATTTTGCTTTTCCATTCTAGCTCTTTCAATAATTAGAGTCACAGAGGTTTAAGCAAAATAAAAAGGTCTTTTGGCTCACTCAGCCTGCACTGCTCAAAAACAACCAGCTAACTATTCTAAAACCATTTCCCACCAGGTGGTCTACAGCCTTTCATGGTTTGGCATCACAATTATACATCTAAATGCTTCTTAAATGTTCTGAAGGCTTCTGTCTCTATCCTTACAGGCAGAGTTCCAGATTCTCACCACCCTCAGAGTGAAAATAAAACTTCCTCACATCTCATCTAAGCTTCTTACCTCTTACCGTAAATCTATGCCCCCGACGATTAATCCCTCAACCAAGAGGAACATCCATCCTGTCTGCCCTGACTATGTCCATCATAATCATACACATCGCAATTTTATCCCCACTCAATCTCCTCTGCTCCAAGGAAAACAACATCAGTCTATCAAATTTCTCTTCATAACTGAAGCTCTCTATCTCAGGCAATATCCTGGTTAATTTCCAGAACTGGACACAAAAGTCTAGCTCCTATGGAAAAAAGGCTTTGGAAAAATGCCAATCTTTCTCTGCTTTCTTTGTTCATTATTAATTGTGATTTGCAAGATACTACAATCTCAAAGAAATATGGACACATACGAGACACTTCTTGGCTCAGTCGGTGCCATTTGAACAGAAACCGTTCTCTGTAAGGGATTTACATCTCCCCTACTTCAGTAAACTGTTAGTAATCTCAAAGTCAACAAAATGTGAGGCTGGATGAACACAGCAGGCCAAGCAGCATCTCAGGAGGACAAAAGCTGACGTTTCGGGCCTAGACCCTTCATCAGAGCATCTGCAGTTCCCATTATCTCTCATCAGTAATCTCAAAGTTCTATGCGTTTTGGTTCAATCTATAAATTACTTCCACCCCGCATCCCCCTCCCTGGCTCTCCATCTCCACCACACAACTTCTCCCTATCACTGGAAGAGAAGTGTAAGTTGTCAGTGAGTACTCTGACAAAAAAGAATTTTCAAAGTGAACTTATTTTCCTGGTCATCCAGAATCACTTCAGCTACTACACGAGGCCCCAGCGACTGTAGTCAATCGATGGTTGGGAGAAGTAAATGGCATTACATTTCATTTGTGGCTGCTTTTCACAGACAGTTAATATTTTGGATGGAGCACCAAAATGACAGGAAACCAACCAGAATTTCTTTGTTAAATTTTTCATTCAAAACTGTCACACTTCAATTACACTTACAAGGCAGTCAGCTCCCTTTAAAACTGCATTTTCCGTGCTACCCAATCATTAAGTATTTTTTTCATTTCCCCTCTAATTTGAGTTTCTCACACCATGACTGGATTCGAGATCAAGCCTTTGGCCTATTTAAGATACAGGTGTGTTCTGGGAGAGGGCGAGAAATAAAGAATTTTTTTTCCCATTTATTCTTGGTTATGTTAACAGCACTGCCAAACCTAGCACCTTTTTTGTACTCATTCACAGGATGAGGATTTTGCGGGCTAGGACAGCATTCATTGCTCATCCCAAATTGTCCAGAGGGCAGTTAAGGCTCAACCGCATTGCTGTGGGTCTGGAGTCACATATAGGCCAGGCCCAGTAAAAGTGGCAATTTCCTTCCCTAAAGGGCATTAGTGAACCAGATGGGTTTTTCCTGACAATACAACAATGGGTTTTGAGGGACATGGATGGGTTGCTGTGGGAACTCGAGTAAGGGGAAGGCAGCCTCATACTCATCCGAAACTGGATCAAAATTCCAGCAAACATAGCTGAACTTTTTAGCCTGGCCACCCTGATATCTTATCACCCGTTTCCACCTGTGGAACTGGCAACCCCAACTCCAGCCGATTCCCACCATGGTATCAGTAAAATTATGCAACAGTATATTTTCAGTCACAATGCGGGATCGCAATGTCAGGAAATAACCTAAACTTGTGACTCCCGACTCAAAGATGAGGATTTGAGCCATTTTTGCAATTAGTTTGATTGAACCTCTGTTGGAGGTGTCCAGAAGTGTGTATGGTCTTGACAAATAAATCATTTCCAATAGCAGAGGCACCAATAACCAGAGGCTAGTGATTTATAGTAATTAACAAGAGAACCAAAGAAAATCAGTTCGAAAGAAAAAACTTATTTTTATATACAGTAAGGTACAATGATCTGGTACAAACAGATCCAAATTGGCAAAGAGGAACACTTTTTGGTACTCAAAGGAATGAGTAAGGAAGCAGTATTTGTTGGATAACACTCAAATAGCTGGTACATGATCAATAAGATGAATGGCCTCATTCTGTCGTGTATCATTCAATGATTCCAGCCTACGATTTTAAAAATGAGTGGACCTGACAGACAGCGTAGATTTGCGATGATGTCTTATTAATCTGGTTGAATGTCTTAAGGTGGTTTTGGTGTGGTGGTGAAAATGTTGCTGATGTGGACTTTCAAGAGGCATTTGATAAGATTCTGTGCAAGATTATTTTCAAACATGAAAGCACACATCTATCTGCTTGCCAACATCTGTAAAGAGACTGAAGGTGTCATTGATAGTGCTGTCAAGCAGCACTTACTCATTAATAATATGCTCAATAATGCTCAGTTTGAGTCATTCACCTAGAGCTCACATTATAGTTTTGTCCAAATATGGACAAAGAGCTAAGTTCCACAGGTGAGGTGAGAATTATAGTCCCCAAAATCAACATGCATTTAGTCGAGGGTTGCAGCAAGGAGTGGTCAACAGAAACACAGGAGCAGGAGTAGGCCAACCAGCTCCTTAAGTATGTTCCACCATTCAGTGAGATTATGGCTGATCAGTGGCCTGACTCAATATACCTGCCTTTGGCCCAAATCCCTGAATAACTTTGCTGAACAAAAATATATCTCTCTCGGATTAAAAACTAGCAACAGGTTAGCATCAACTGCCTTTTGTGGAAGAGAGTTCCAAACCTTGTTGTGTGCAAAAGTGTTCACTAGCATCTATCCTGAACTGCCTAGCCCTATCTTTCAGACTATGCCCCTAGTCCTCGAATCTCCAATTAGGGGGATATTTTCCAATTAGTGAAGCGCACTGTCATACTCAGAGAAAAGTGCATGTGGTTGCTGGAGGCCAACAGCCCAAGTACTATGCTGCTGGAGGTCTTTAGAATCTAATCATTTTCATGAAAGACCTTCACTGTGGCTTACATACAGCACTGGGGAATGTAGACTGAAGGTTGCACAATATTCAGCGCCTACCAGGTCTTCTCAGATGCTGAAGCAGACCATACCCAAACACAGAAAGATCTAGACGACATTAAGCCTGGACTGAGAAGTGGCATCCAATGAGAGAGAGAGAGATCTAATGATTTCTCTTGACCAACAGAGTCATTGCTGAAACAGAAACAGAAATTGCTAGGAAAGCTCAGCAGATCTGCTAGCATCTGTGGAGAGAGAACAGAGTTAACATTTCAGGTCAAGTGACCCTTTCTCAGAACACTGACAAACCTGCTGAGATTTTCCAGCAATTTCTGTTTTGATGTTTCTGATTTATAGCATCCACAGTTCTTTCGGGTTAGGTTTGTCATTGTTGAAACCACCCCAATGAACATTTAAGAGTTCACTACTGATGAGAAACTGAACTGGGCAAACCATTTAAATATTGTTCTCACTGAACCTGATCAGTGGCTGTATCCTATGGCAAGTAAGTCACTTCCTGACTCCCCAGTGCCTAACCACTTTCAATAAGGCACAAGTCATGTGCTTGATGGAAGACTCTCCTGTTGCCTAAATGAGTGCAGCTCTAACAACATGCAAGAGGCTCAACAGCATCCATGATGAAGTAGCCTGCTTGATTGTACCCCATCCACCACTTTCAACATTCACTTCATTCATTACTAATGGACAATGGCAGCAGTGTGTACCATCTTACAAGATGTGCTGTTGCAATTCATCAAGGCTTCTTAGAAAGTATCTTCCAAATCCATGAGCTTTGCCATCTACAAGGACAAGAGCAGTAGATACATGGGAATTCACCTTCAGCTTAATTACAAATTTTTATATGTCAAAGCAGTGTCACTGTCATATTGTAGCGTCAGGGCTCAGAAATGTCCTGCACTTCATTTTCCAGATCCTGGATTGGAAATCAAGCCTCACACCTGTTAGCTTCTGAACACTGACAGTTATACACAGTTACCAATCTACAAACGTGCTGCGTAATGACAATCATGTAGACCAATGTGACAATGGTCCATCTTTGTGTAGCACAATCACAAGCCAAACCAGAAGATCATACAATTTACATAGTTTAAGACACTTGCAATTATAAAACAATGTACTGTGTGGAACAACACAGAAAATCCACTTGTATTCTTTTCAAATTGTAGATAACTTGCAGAGCACTAAACACTAATGAAATATGGTATCCATTATAAAACAAAGCATGCAGACAACTTACTGGATAACTTCTCGCCCACAATCACCCATCAATCATCCATTGCTCATTATGTGTCATTAATTCTACTTTACAACAAGGAATTGATAAAAAGCTTGCAAGCAGAAATGGTGCATTCAAGCCTGACCATTTGAACAAAATGTGTTTTATCTATTTAATTAAAATAATAGTAGTAACGTCAAGAACGTCATGAGGCTTTGCACAGCATTTCAATTACACAACTAAGGAATTCTATACATAAAAGCATTTTTCTTTTTCAACTTACTTTCATGAAGATCTTGATTCTTGGTGGGCCAGATGTGCCTAGCCAAGGGAGAGGGGATGACCTCGTGGTATTATCACAAAACTATTAATCAAGAAAGTCAGCTCATGTTCTGGGGACTCGGGGTATGAATCCCACCATGGCAGATAGAACTCAAAATTCTCAAAAAAAATTAAATTAAGAATCTACTGATCATCATGAAATCAATGTGGATTGCTGGAAAAATCCATCTGGCTCACTAATGTCCTTTAGGGAAGGAAATCTGCTATTCTCAGCCGGTCTGGCCTACACATGACTTCACGTCCACAACAATGTGGTTGACTCTCAACTGCCTTCTGAAATGGCCTAGTAAACCATTCAGTTGTATCAATTGCTATGAAGTCTCAACAGAGAAATGAAACTAGATGGATCATGTGGCATTGACCTAGGTCCGGAAACAACAAAGACGGCAATAAGCATGTCACCCCTACAAAGTCATCCTTACAAACTTCTGGGAGCTAGCACGAAAATTGGGAGAGCTGTCTCATACACTGGCAAACAACAGCCTGACATGGTCATACTCACATACCTTATGGACAATGTCCCAGATACCACCATCAACTCCCCTGGATATGTCCTATCCCACTGGCAGGACAGGCACAGCAGAGGTGGTGTCAGGAGAAAGCTGGCCTGGGAGTCCTCAACATTGGCTCTGGACCAGAAGAACTCTCAGGGATTCAGGTTAAACATGGGAAAGGAAATATCCTTTTGGTTATCATGCACCTTCCTCCCTCAGCTGATGAATTGCTACTCCTCCATGTTGACTAATACTTAGAGGAAATATTGATGATGTCAAGGATGCAAAATATACTCTGGATGGGGATTTCAATGTCCACCATCAAGACTGGTTTGGCACCAACACTACCAATTGAGCTGGTTGAATTCGAAAGGACATGGCTGCTGGACTGGGTCTGCAACTTGTGGTGAGGGAGCAATCAAGACAGAACAACATATTTGACCTTAACCTTACCAAACTGCCAGCTGTAGATGCATCTGTCCATGACACTTTTGGTAAGAATGACCACACAGTCCTTGTGGAGACAAAGCCCGCCTTCACATTGAGAATAATCTTCATCACGTTGTGTGGCTTTATCACCACGCTAAATGGGACAGACTGCGAATAGATCAAGCAACTCAAGACTGAGCAACCATGAGGTGCTGTGAGCCATCAACAGCGCCAGAATCGTACACCAGCACAATCTGGAACTTCAAGGCCTGGCATAGCCCCCTCAACTGCTACCATCAGGCCAGGGGATCAACCTAGTTACTTTACCAAGCATTACTACTTACATGCCAAACCACCGACATTAGCAGCAAGAGATAAGCGAGCACACAACCAACAGATCAGATCTCAGCTCTGCAGTCCTGCCACATCCAGTCAAGAATGGTGGTGGACAATTAAACAACTCACTGGAGGAGGAAGCTGCACCAATATCCACATCCTCAATGATGGAAGTGCCCAACACATCAATGCAAAAGATAAGGCTGAAGCATTCACTGCAATATTCAGCCAGAAATGCTCAGTATAGATCCATCTTGGGCTCCTCCAGTGGTCCTCAGCATCAGAGGTGCTAGTCTTCAACAAATGTGATTAACAATGCTTGATATCAAAAAACAATAGGAGGACTAGATATTGCAAAGGCTTTTAGCCCTGACAACATTCCTGCAATAGTACTGAAGACTTGTGCTCCAGAACCTGTCTCTCTCCTCGGCAAGCTGCTCCAGTACAAAATAAAAACTGAAAGAACAGCGGATGCTGTACATCAGAAACAAAAACAGAAGTTGCTAGAAAAGCTCAGCAGGTCTGGCAACATCTGTGAAGAGAAATAAGAGATAACATTTTGGTCTGGTGAACCTTCCTCAAAACCGATAGTAGCTGGGAGTGCCAGTTTATATGCAGAAGGTAGCATCGGGGGAGGGGATCAGGAGTAATTGATAGGTGGGGATAGAGCCAAAAGAGAGAGAGGAACAGTCGGACAGACAAAGGAGTGGATAACAATCTGGCTAGGAGAGTGAATAGCTGTTAATGGAGACTATTAGTGGCTAACAGTAGGTGGTGTATAATGGCAGATGATATGAATTAGAAGTCTGGCGTATGAGGTAGAGGGTTAGGACACTGTAGAGTTTAGGCCCTAAAATTATTGAACTCGATATTGAGTCCTCAGCTGCGAAACTCAGCAGAAGCTGGAAGAATAACACCTCACTTTCTACATGGGGGTCCTGCAGCCTTCCGGACTCAATATCGAGTTCATTAATTTTAGGGCTGTCCTGTACATACAAAGCAGGATAAATCTGGCCCAGCCAACCACCACCCCATCAGTCTACACTCTATCATCAATAAAGGGACAATCTAACGACCAAGCCTTGATACTCAGCGGTGTCACCATCACTGAATCCCCTACCATCAATATCCTGGACGCTACCCTTGGCCAGAAACTCAATTGGATTCACCACATAAACATAGTGGCTACAAAAACAGGCCAGAGATTAGGAATATTTAGCAAGTTAATCACCTCCTGACTCCCCAAAACCTGTCCATCATCCAGAAGGCACAAATCAGGAGTCTGATGGATTATGCCTCGCTTGCCTGGATGGATGCAGTGCCAACAACACTCAAGAAGATCTACACCACCCAGGACTAAGCAGCACACTTGATTGGTACCATAACCACGAGCATCCATTCCCTCCGCCACTGCCATTCAGTAGCACCAGGGCAGAGTATTTACAAAATTCACCAAATGTCCTCAAACAGCACCTTTCCAACCCATGACCACTTCCATCTAAAAGGACAAGAGCAGCCAATACATGGAAGCATCACCATTCCTCACGCCACTCACCATCCTGACTTAGAAAAGTGTCACTGTTGCTTCACTCTCACTAGGTCACAATCCTGGAATTCCATCCCTTAAAGCATTGTGGGTCAACCTACAACTTCAGGTTTAAACTTGCAATTGTCGTTCAATGCTTCCTGTTGGGAAAAGAATAACTATCTATACGACATTTCAGAATGTAGTTTGCCACCATCTTCTCAAGGGCAACTAGAGATGGGTGATAAATGCTGGCAAGCCAGTGAATAATTAATGAAACAAAAGCTTGAATCTATTATCTCTCAAGTAAATGTTCAAGACTTTGAACATCAGTGAACTCTTCTACTGTGGTGGGCCTTACAGATGAGCTGAATCATGTTTTCAACTGAAATCCAAGCAAGCAGTACATCTTCCAACATCATGACAGTGAACTACACTTCAAAAGTATTTAATCAACTGCAAATTGTCTTGTGAAACGCCAAGGTTATGAAAGACACAATATAATATGTCATTCTTTTGCTAACAGGAATCATTGAATACAATTGCAAGATGAAAACCCAAGCTGAATATTCCCTTCTTGGCCCAAGGACAATTATGTCTCAAAATCACTACATTAGGAGCAAAGCACACTAGGTATTCCAAAGTTCATAATGGCAATATATAAAATGCAAGTCTTTATATACAATCTGCTTCAGTATGGATTCTGTGTGCCTTAAATCCTCACTTACCCACACCCCAATCAATGTTCTGAAAAATAAGTTCTGAAAAAGGGTCAATGGGCCCAAAACATGAACTCTGCTTTCTCTCCACAGATACTTCCAGACCTGCTGAGTTTCTCCAGCAACTCCTTACTTTTAAGCTGCTTTGATTTGAGGCCTTTATGCCTTATGTACATTTGAAGTTTGCAAGAGATTTCAGCTACCACAGAACATACTAAATGGGAGCAGATTAGACCATTCGGTCCATTTACCTTGCCGTACCATTCAATAAGATGATGACTGATCTGCTTGAGTTTTGAATGACACATTCCTATCTAATCCCTATAATCTTTGACTCTCTTGCCTAACAAGAATCTAACTACTTCTGTCTTAAAAATATTTACTGAATGTGCATCTACCACCTTCGAAGGCAGACAGTTCCAGTCACTAAGCCCTCAGAGAGACAGAAAGTCCTCCTCCCCGTCAAAAACGACAGTCCCCAATTTTAGAAAGGCACACCTTGTTCTAGGCTCATCTACAGAGGAAATATCCTGGCCACATCTATCTCATCAAGACTATTCGGGTCTATATACTTCAATCAAATCACTCCTCATTCTTGTTAAAATCCATGGGAAAATAAAGGCCAGCCCACCCAATCCATCCACATTAGACAACACACTCAGGTACCAATATAGAAAACTTCATTTTAAATATATTTAACTTCTTCCCTAAATAAAGAGACCAAAGCTGCACATTTATCCAAGGTATGGTCCCAGCTGTGTAACCTACGAAGGGACACCCAACCTTAAAAATTAACTCTGGTTTCTCTCCACAGATGATGCCACATCTGCTGAGGTTTTCCAGCAATTTCTGTTTCTGTTTCTGTTTCTGTTTCTGACTAACGGCATCCTCAATTCTTTCAGATTTTATTTGGAGGAAACATCAAGATGTCCAAAATTGTAAGTTTGCACCATGGGTTTACATCACGCCATGATGTCCAATTCTCAACCCTTTTTCTGTTCAGTTGTATCTAACCAAATCATGCTTCTGTCAGAAGATCATGTTTACCAGTCTTGGTGGACTGGAGACAGAGATGACCATTATAAAATGAACCATCCTATGTGTCAATTACAACTAATCTGAGTTTACTTAACGTTAGCTCAATTAAGTCCATGTGCCACGAGTCAGCAAGAAAACAATATAAAAACAATCAGAATGGTAAATATTTAACAATTGGATGTACTGACTTATTTCAAAAGACAAGTACTTATATCATTATGGTAAGTAAACAACATGTGCCTCTTCATGTCAAATGATAACATTTTGATAAATGCATAATGGAAAAAAAATACTATTTCCTTTCAAAAAAAGTCCTGTTAATATTGGAGTGTCTAATTCTGCATTTTTCAAGCCATAGTAGAATTTACCATTGCTAATAACTGATCAGTAGGCACTCATTTGCAAACCCACCATGTTTCACTGATGAGGCCATTATAATGAATATTAATGATTCTAAGAGGTTAATCTAGCATGACGGATAACTGAAACAGCAATTAATTTAGACAATACACAATCAAAAAATATTGTATTGTGCCACACTCCACTTGAAGGAAAGATAATAATTTCACACTTTCACTTGTGAATCAGTATTAATTGGAATTAGGGACATGAGGTTAAAATGCTGGTTAGACAGGGTCAGTGAGAAACTTTTCTGGTCAGAGATTTAGCTCTAATTCACACACCACAAATTTCAACTGTTCTTGCTATCTCCCTACATTTATACATCTGGTTCTGACCCAATAATTTATTGGGCACAGTGGCTCAGCAGTTAGCACTGCTGCCTCACAGCACCAGGGACCCGTGTTTGATTCTACCCTCGGGCAACTATCTGTGTGGAGTTTGCACATTCTCCCTGTGTTTGTGTGGGTTTCCTCCGGGTGCTCCAGTTTCCTCTCACAATCCTAAGATGTGCAGGCTGGGTGGATTGGCCATGCTAACTTACCCATAGTGTTCAGGGATGCGTAGATTAGGTGTGTTATCGGGGAATGGGTCTGGTTGGAATGCTCTGAGTGTCAATGGAAACTTGTTGGGCTGAAGGGCCTGTTTCCACACTGTTGTGATTCTATGATCTTTGATTATCACTTCTTCCTGGAGTTGATTACTTCTCAGGCATCCCCACCAAATCTTACTAATAATAATTTCGAAGGCTACAGCTGTAAACTATCATAGGTTCCAACAGTTAGCTGAAAAAGGCTACTGTCCTCTATTATTTGAAGACAAAATTGTTTGCTGCTGTAGCTCAGACATGCAGCAATTATTATACATTTGTAACTCATCTGAAATCCAGGTTTATAAATATTAATTGCCACCTGATCAGGCTTTTATGTGGATTATTGACACATTCAGCAATACCAATCATTATTGTTACTGGCCCCACATTTGCAATGATCAGGTGTGACTTATTTTCCTGTCTAATAATGAAGAAATGAAAGGGGCCCTCTTGTGACTCAGTGGTAGTGTTACTACCTCTGGACCAAGTGGCCTGCGTTCAAGCCTCACTTGCTCCAGAGGAATGCAATAACATTTCTGAACAGGTTGACTAGAAAAACAGGTTGAGTGGAAAAATAGGTTGAGGAAATAAACAGGACCACACAGAATCAAGGAAAGCCTAGTGCTGCTCTAACAAAGGATTACTGGGCTTAAATGCTAACTCTGTCTATTTCTTCTCCACAGTTACAGTCAGTAAAGCAGAATTTCTGTAGTGATTGCAAATGAGGTCAGCCAACTGGATGCCATTCAATATGAGTTCCCTAATTGGGGCTGTTAATCTTCTCCCATCAGGGGGCCCTGACTGACAGATAAAAATAGGAGTATCACACATCCTGACACTGACAGCTGGCTCTGAAGATGCAGTGCTAGAGTCTTAGACTCATAGAGGCCTACAGTACAAAAACTAGCCCTTCAGCCCAAATTGCCCGTGCTGTCTCAATTTTCACAATTTAAACTAGTCCCATTTGCTTGTGTTTGGTCCATATTCCTCCATGCATCTGTCTGAATGTTTCTGAAATAAAGAAATTGTACTCACTTCCAACACTACCGTTGACAGCCTGCTCCAAACACTCAGCACCCTAAAATTTCCCCCCGGCTCTTCTGTATCTCTCCCCTCTCACCTTAAACCTATGCCCTCTTGTTTTAGTCTCCCCTAGCATGGGGAAAAAACTATCCGCTATCTATCTTATTTATGCCTCTCATGATTTTATAAATCTCTAGAGTCTAAAGTCAAGGACTCCCATGTTTGAATAAAGAGTGTCTTGGTAATGGGATTCTGGCCTCTGGAATTATTTCAATTCCTCCAGTAGTTTTTGTTTTTTGTTTTGAGCCTGTAACTATCCTGTTTTTGGAATATATCATCTACTATTATGCAATTCTGTCTCTCGCAGCTATGCAACCTTCATTTCCCATGAAAAAAGACAGTGAATATATGCACTGACAAAATGGAAACTCATGATAAGTTAACAGATTGCTTCAGTTCACATTGAGTTCACATTTTGGCCACAAAGTTTAATTCTATAATAATTCTATAGTTTTAGCATTATGGATGCCATTTTGATACCAAAATATTATCCAAGCTCTGCATACACACACACACACACACACACACACACACACATATGCACACCAAAAACACATTTTGATCTGGTTAGAGATAATAGGGACTGCAGATGCTGGAGAATCCGTGATAACACGGTGTGAAGCTAGATGAACACAGCAGGCCAAGCAGCATCAGAGGAGCAGGAAAGCTGACGTTTCAGGCCTAGACCCTTCATCACATCTCATTAATCTGGTACAGATGTTAGGAATGAGAGGTACACAGGGTGGGTAGATTGTAGTGTGTGTCAGTCTATAATGTTACTTTAACACCAGCATAGTCATTTTCACATGAAAATTCACTAACTAGGAGATTGTACAGAAATTCTGCTGGAAGGGAACATTGAGTTCCCTAAGCTTTATTGCTGTTGATTTTCTCCAGACTCTCACAGAGTTTAGAGAAACGTTTGATGATTTGCAGAATTGATTGAAATCTCCAAATGGAGTATTGCTGCATGTGGGAAAAGCTTTAGTTACAACTTCAAGACGTCTGGATAGACAACATGTTCCCAGCCATGTGTAACTGCACCTTTGAAAGGCAGATGTAATGAAGAGGAGAACAGGATGTGTGCAAACAGAGGAGGAAGAGGTAGACTTTCAGCAGGGTAGTGTACTCATCAAGAAATCTTATGGGAGTTTTTTTTTACCCATTACCTAACTTCAGAAGCAGGTAAATGCATTTTACAACGGCAATGCTCACAGAAATCTGCAAATATGCCTTGGTTAGTGGGTGTGAAGGTGACCATTTCCCTGAAGCATCAGAGGAGCAGGAAGACTGTTGTTTCGGGCCTAGATCCTTCTTCTACCGTCACCGCTGCAGTGACAGTAGAAGAAGGGTCTAGGCCCAAAACGTCAGATGTCCTGATCCTCTGATGCTGCTTGGCCTGCTGTGTTCATCCAGCTCTACACCCTGTTATCTCAGATTCTCCAGTATCTGCAGTTCCTACTATCTCTGAAACCATTTCCCTGAATGTCTTTGCATTGGGATCCTTCCAGGATGGAGCAAGTAGCATCTTCCAGTTTGTGGTCCACAGAGCGACCATATTTGCCTTCTGAGTGATGAGAGAGAAATTAGGTATGGAGAAGGAGTGGCAGGAAGAGGAAGAAGAGGAAAAGGCAGAGCAGGAGAAAGGCAGAAGGTAAGCAATATATTTCCAACAGGACTTTAATGAATTATGGTTCCACAACCTTGCCTGAAATCTCCATTCCTTTCAGCCCAAACATTCCCTTCTGTCTGTCATTGACCATCACAGTGTCCTGTTTTTCAAGATGCTAAGGCAAAAGCATCACAAAGTTATTTTTTCTGAAGAAGGGTCCTGACCTGAAACTTCAGTTTTCCTATTCCTCTGATGCTGCCTGACCTGCTGTGCTCTTACAGCTCCACAATGTGTTATCTCTGACTCTAGCATCGGCAGTTCTTACTATCTCAAGGCAAAATTAACCGAGTCCATTTTACCAAAGAAACCAACCACTATTCCATAAAAAGGTCAGCTAATCAATTTTGTGCATTGCCCTAATACACATTTTCAGTGCTTACCCAGGCCACATGGTCCAATGTTACATCATGCCCATGGATCAGGGAGGTGGATAGTGCTGGGGACTCCAAATGGGCTCATAAGACATTCTCCAGCTCTGGGGTGAGAAAGGCTAGCTTTGGGCTGCACCATTTTCCCCCTAATCAGCAGCAGTCTGGTACGAGCAGGTAACAAGGGAGTTGTTGGATAGTTAGGAGTTGGACGAGGAACATTATCACTTTGGGAAAGGCCAGCAGCTCGTGGTCTATGACAGTGACAGTAGGCTTGCCAATGGAACACATATTTCATTATTCATGACATTTTCTGGACTATTCCCATTCAATGTTCTCAGTTAAGCAGTAAAACCAGTACATAATCTCACCCATGTGCTCTTATGGTACAGTCATTATGGCCATACCTTTGAGCCAGGAGGCCTGCATTCAAGCCTCACTTGCTCCAGAGGTGCGTAATAACATCTCTAAACACGTTGCTTAGATGATAAATGTAATCTCACCCATTGCTGAGATGCTGAGGCGGCATCAACTGGCATTACCTACTCTGAGTGAAGCTCACCGGCCCCGAAATATTAACTCTGGTTTTCTCTTCTGAGCTGAACTTTTCAAGCAACTTCTGTTTTTGTTCCTGACATTACCCCTTGTCCATAAGTTACTTGTGAGTCACCATGCCTACAACTCATCTGCACCTTCTCTGTATCTGTAACACTGTATTCCAGGTTCGCTGTAATCCTGGTTCACTTCTTTTTTCATAGAATCCCCACAGTGTGGAAACAGGCCCTTCATCCCAACAAGGCCACACCAATCTCTGAAGAGTATCCCACCCAGACCTATTCCCCTATAATATATCTAATCTATACATCCCTAAACGCAATGGGCAATTTAGCATGGCCAACCCAACTAGCCTGCACATCTTTGGACTGAGACAGGAAACCAGAGCATCTGGAGGAAACCCACAGAGACACAGGGAGAATGTGCAAACTCCACATAAACAGTCACCCAAGGGTGGAATCAAACCCGGGTCCCTGGCGCTGTGAGGCAGCAGGGCTAACCACTGAGACACCGTGCCACCCCTTGTAGGTCCTCTGCAGTGAGGAGCAGTGGAATTAACCCTAAAAGCTTGATCAATGCCTAATCCTCGATCACCATCACAAAATAGACAGATAATATGGTCATTATCATTTTGCTGTTTGTGAGGGTCTGCTGCGCACACACTGGTTGCTGTACTTCTCACAATAAAACAGTGACTACACTTCAATAGTATTTCATTGGTTGTACAGTACTTTGAGATGTCTGGTGGTTGTGACAAGCATGGTATAAATGCAAGTTTCCACTTTATATATATTAAAAAATTAAGTGGCTACCTGTTTACTATAACACTTTCATCAAAATATGAGAAGAATTTTGTATAAATGTACTAATTTCCTTAAGGACCTAAAAATAATCTGAAATGACACCAAGTCGAAATCCAAGATTTGGTCCAACTGATTCTGGAGTGGAGTAAAATTAGGAATGTGGGTTAGATTTCATCTGATTCAAAAGCCATCCACTTCAAGGACCCAGCCCCCTGTTCTCAAGGTTTTAAATTAGGGCTTTTACACATTAATGAGGGAGAAATGATGTTTTACACCAGCATTGTAACTGTGGAGCATAATCAGAGATACATCAAATGCAGTGCTGCAAAATACTCCAATGAAATCCAAATTCAAACTTTTGCCATGCCCAGTGTAATGCTTCGAATGTTATAAACTTGAATTGTAAAAACTCAGTTAGTGACGAACAGCTAAGATCTATGAAAACAAAACAAAAGGAGCAGAACGATTTTTAAAAAATCTAATCATAAATGTTAGGAAAAATGTCTCAATACAGAAGATTTGCCTGTGGTCATGTAAACTTGCTCTATATAATATAGAACACTCAAGGTTTATTCAATAAGTTTAAGCTGCCCTATAAACCTATTCTCTTAATCAATACAGACTAGGAGAAAGGTGGGAAGAAGACGGAAAGGAAAATCATAAATATTGAACATGTATGGCAAGACAACCAGCACATTAAAGGAGAAACGGACCCTATGAGAATGCTAATGAACATACCACTTAAAATAGCAGTAAGAAAATTTTCATCGTTTAGCCTTTAAATGGAAATATCTTGGTCAATGATCATTATAAAGACTTGAATGCCAAAACTAGTCAAAATTTAGGGGACAGGAATAAATTGTTCATAATTATTTGTAATACTTTTGGCTTTAAACTTGCATAAAGTGAACACAAGTAGAATGAAGAAGTGAAAGGTTAATATATGCTTAATTCCCTAGGTATCCACCGGGTCTAACATCAGTTCAAGCTTAAAAGTGGCTAAATAATTAAAATGTGCAACCTTAAAACATAGCATATTTTGCAGATCATGTCATGACAAATTACGCATCACCCACATTATTAAAGTTGAAAAAAAACTGTATTACTTTCTTTTGCAGGTGCTGATTGGAAACGATGATGACATTTGGTGGATCCCCAACAGCTGTGGCCGCTCCGCCAATATTCGTGAAGACAATCTCTGCGATCAGCACGTGCCTAGGGTCCAGATTGAGCACTTCACATAACCTACAGGAGACAGGATAAAATCAGGAAGCTGCAACCCAAATGAAGCAACCTTTCTGTAGACCCAAAAACAACCCAGATACCTACACCAGTCTGAAAAAAGAAATAGGAAAATAATCACTGCCAGATATTACAAAATTGCAAAGTCTGGGATCACAGCAGAGATAGAGTGCAAATGGAAAACTGATGACTTGTTCAAGGATTACCAATGTTATTGTAGCAAAATATCACCTCCTTACTCGTTACTCGAGTATAATTCCCTAAGCCTCAGCCAACCAGTTCTAACATTTCATCGTCTTTATGTACAAGCGTACAGAAGGAAAGTGCTCGAGTGATGCAACGTGCTGTCCTTCCCAAGGAAGCATCAGGTCGCAGCTGAAGCCAGTCCTACCTGCACATGTACAAACCAACCTTCCATCCATTGCCTCTATCTGTACTCCTCACTGCCTCAAAAAAGCAACTAACATAATCAAAGACTCCTCCCACCCTGGATATAATCTCTTCCACCCTCTTCGTCAGGCAGAAGATACGACGGCTTAAACACAGAAACCAATAGATTCAAGGACAGCTTCGTCCCTGCTGTTAATAGACTTCTGAATGAACCTCTCAAAATTTAAATTTAATGTCGATCTCATTCTTTGTGCCCCTTCTCTGCAGCTGCAATATTGTATTCCTCACTCTGTCCTATTACCCTAATGCACTTTGTATGATATGACCTACGGTATTCAAAACAAAGCTTTTCACTGTCTCTAGGCACATGTGACAATAATAATAAATCAAATCAAATCAATATACATGGTGTGGCAGAGGTCACCAAGGGATAACAGAAAGTGTGCACCCAGATTAATTATCCCCTGGAAAGCCAAAACCACAGCTGATACCTTGACTCAGGTCAGTGAAGTCAATATGGGCTAAGAATTTAAACTATTCTCTTCCACCCCCACAACTTATGTCATTAAAGTTTTCAAATCTGTACTGTGTACTCTGAACTGCCCTCTGGGCAACTGGGATGGGAAATAGAAGCAGCCCAGCCAGCCACACCCTCACCCCATTAATGAACAAAGGAAAATAAATACAGTGGGAAAACAACCTGATTTGTTACCAATGTGAGGAAAGGAAGTGAGTTTATAGCAGGTTCATAAGTGACAGGTAGGAACATGCTGTTTGATTGGACTGAAAGGTCTGAGACAGGACGATGGAGAGTGCCCCTCCTGCCTGAAGGCCAAATGAGGCCTTCAAATAGCCAATGAGGAGGCTTACAGAAACCAGCTGTAAATTTGTCATGTGGGATAATTAACCACCAGCAAAACCTGTTGGGTTTGCTTCAGACTTATTTGAGGTGATCATAGTATTCAGGCATGCTGTACCCTGTTGAGGTACCTGGCATTGCAAGGGGCAGCCTAAAGGAAATCATTCCCCTCTCTTTGCTATCCCTCCACCATCCTGTCCACACTAAACAGGAGGTGAGGGTTGGTGGGAGGTAGGTGGGTGAATCCATTATCAACACTCGGTGAACATAATATATTGCCAGAGGCCTGTACTCCCCAGGGTAAAGCTGCCTGCTTCTGATTAGCCAACAGGTTTCTACCCTGCAATGGGATGGGTTCAACACATAGGCCTAAGCTGCCCAGAAATGTGCCTGACTGCCATAAGATACCAACAGGGCTCACAAGAAAGCATAAGACAGGGACCCGACAGGTTTTCCAGGTGATTGACAGGCTCTTTATTTGCAAACATCAAATTCCAACAATGGAATATTTGCTAATCTCTGTAATATCTTGTCTCCGTTCTATTTAAAGTAGGCATTTTGAACACCACTCTCATTAGAAAGCTCAGCTTTCACTCAAGGATATCACATTTGTTTAGAGGTAAGGGTCTAAGGTTTCCTGTAACTTTGAGGTCTGAACCAGTCAGTAGAGCAGAGGAAATCATTGAATCACACAATCCTTTCAGCACAGAAGATCATCCAGCCCAGTATAGGGAAGTGGTGTTGAAATGCCCATCAGCCATGATTAAATGGCAGAGTGGACTCGATGGATCGAATGGCCTTATTTCCACTCCTATGTCTTATGGTCGTATGGTCTTATTATGTCTCAGATAGTCTCACTTTTTGCCTTTTTTCCTGTGAACTCAGGCAGTACAGGACTTATACTGATGCCATTTGTATCATGCGGCATTGCAAATTAACTTCCCACTGCCGTCGAGACATTAACCACCTCAACCTCTCCACCCCTCTCACCCACTCCAACCTCTCCCCCGCAGAACGGGCAGCCCTCCGCTCCCTCCGCTCCAACCCCAACCTCACCATCAAACCCGCAGACAAGGGTGGCGCAGTGGTAGTATGGCGCACTGACCTCTACATCGCCGAGGCCAGACGCCAACTCTCCGACACCACCTCCTACCGCCTCCTTGATCATGACCCCACACCCGAGCACCAAACCATCATCTCCAACACCATTCACGACCTCATCACCTCAGGGGACCTCCCACCCACAGCCTCCAACCTCATTGTTCCCCAACCCTGCACGGCCCGTTTCTATCTACTTCCCAAAATCCACAAACCTGCCTGCCCTGGTCGACCCATCGTCTCAGCCTGCTCCTGCCCCACCGAACTCATCTCCACCTATCTGGACTCCATTTTCTCCCCTTTGGTCCAGGAACTCCCCACCTACGTCCGTGACACCACCCACGCCCTCCACCTCCTCCAGGACTTCCAATTCCCTGGCCCCCAACACCTCATATTCACCATGGACGTCCAGTCCCTGTACACCTGCATTCCGCATGGAGATGGCCTCAAGGCCCTCCGCTTCTTTCTGTCCCGCAGGCCCGACCAGGCCCCCTCCACCGACACTCTCATCCGCCTAGCTGAACTCGTCCTCACACTCAACAACTTCTCTTTTGACTCCTCCCACTTCCTACAGACTAAGGGGGTGGTCATGGGCACCCGCATGGGCCCCAGCTATGCCTGCCTCTTTGTAGGTTACGTGGAACAGTCCCTCTTCCGCACCTACACAGGCCCCAAACCCCACCTCTTCCTCCGGTACATTGATGACTGTATCGGCGCTGCCTCTTGCTCCCCAGAGGAGCTCGAACAGTTCATCCACTTCACCAACACCTTCCACCCCAACCTTCAGTTCACCTGGGCCATCTCCAGCACATCCCTCACCTTCCTGGACCTCTCAGTCTCCATCTCAGGCAACCAGCTTGTAACTGATGTCCATTTCAAGCCCACCGACTCCCACAGCTACCTAGAATACACCTCCTCCCACCCACCCTCCTGCAAAAATTCCATCCCCTATTCCCAATTCCTCCGCCTCCGCCGCATCTGCTCCCACGATAAGACATTCCACTCCCGCTCATCCCAGATGTCCAAGTTCTTTAAGGACCGCAACTTTCCCCCCACGGTGATCGAGAACGCCCTTGACCGCGTCTCCCGCATTTCCCGCAACACATCCCTCACACCCCGCCCCCGCCACAACCGCCCCAAGAGGATCCCCCTCGTTCTCACACACCACCCTACCAACCTCCGGATACAACGCATCATCCTCCGACACTTCTGCCATTTACAATCCGACCCCACCACCCAAGACATTTTTCCATCCCCTCCCCTGTCTGCTTTCCGGAGAGACCACTCTCTCCGTGACTCCCTTGTTCGCTCCACACTCCCCTCCAACCCCACCACACCCGGCACCTTCCCCTGCAACCGCAGGAAATGCTACACTTGTCCCCACACCTCCTCCCTCACCCCCATCCCAGGCCCCAAGATGACATTCCACATTAAGCAGAGGCTCACCTGCACATCTGCCAATGTGGTATACTGCATCCACTGTACCCGGTGCGGCTTCTTCTACATTGGGGAAACCAAGCGGAGGCTTGGGGACCGCTTTGCAGAACACCTCCGCTCAGTTCGCAACAAACAACTGCACCTCCCAGTCGCAAACCATTTCCACTCCCCCTCCCATTCTCTTGATGACATGTCCATCATGGGCCTCCTGCACTGCCACAATGATGCCACCCGAAGGTTGCAGGAACAGCAACTCATATTCCGCCTGGGAACCCTGCAGCCCAATGGTATCAATGTGGACTTCACCAGTTTCAAAATCTCCCCTTCCCCTACTGCATCCCTAAACCAGCCCAGTTCATCCCCTCCCCCCACTGCACCACACAACCAGCCCAGCTCTTCCCCCCCACCCACTGCATCCCAAAACCAGTCCAACCTGTCTCTGCCTCCCTAACCGGTTCTTCCTCTCACCCATCCCTTCCTCCCACCCCAAGCCGCACCCCCAGCTACCTACTAACCTCATCCCACCTCCTTGACCTGTCCGTCTTCCCTGGACTGACCTATCCCCTCCCTACCTCCCCACCTACACTCTCTCCACCTATCTTCTTAACTCTCCATCTTCGGTCCGCCTCCCCCTCTCTCCCTATTTATTCCAGTTCCCTCTCCCCATCCCCCTCTCTGATGAAGGGTCTAGGCCCGAAACGTCAGCTTTTGTGCTCCTGAGATGCTGCTTGGCCTGCTGTGTTCATCCAGCCTCACATTTTATTATCTTGGATTCTCCAGCATCTGCAGTTCCCATTATCTCTGATACTACCGAGCCAATTGATCAAACCACCCCTTGTCTGCGGTGTAGTGACCCTCAGGTTAAACTCACCACCAGTCATCTCTATTTAGTGACAAATCAGCCTCTGGTCCTCTTACTATGGAGGTTTTCACTTTCCCGTTCTCTCGCTGATTTATTTTCTCACAGGTGCTTATTCTTTTTTGAATATCAAGATGCAATTTGCCTCATCCACATTCAGATACAATGTTACAGATCATGAGCCCTCGCTGGGCTAGATTTTACATGCTGCCCCTTACCCAACCCCAAAAGAGAATAAAGTGCTATTGGTTAATGATTTGGAGAACTCGGGATACAATTTGATGAATTCTCACAGTCCATGATGACCTGATGTATTCAGTAGCGTTAAAATGTTAAAAAGGGGACATCTTTCCTGTACTTCAAAATATCTGTTGCTGAATAAAAAGTGTTTAGTTGATGTTGCTTTTAGTTTGTTTGTTACAGTAAAAGCCTGCAAAACCTGAAATTTTGGCATGGAACAACTTCAGCTGGTCATTGGGAATTCAAATTTCTTGTCTAAAATGAAAAGTCTCTACGGGGAGCATAGCATTTCTCTTTTCAAGAGAAGGGGCTATTTAATCTTCCTTTTGCTCAATCTTTGCTGGAAAATGTTTTTTTTTCAACCTGTACATGAAGAATTCAAAGTGTCTAATTGGATTGGTATGGATAAACATCATAGACTTATTAGCTTTCTATTTCTCTATTATATTGATTAATCTTTCCTGATATTGTTTTGCTGTTGTACATTTACAATTATGCACAGTTCACCTGCCATAAGAACTGTCTTACATAGCTTAATGTTACCTGCCTCCTTTCATCCTGGATTGGTGATAATCTCCATACCGCTTAATAGAAAATTAATAATGAATTGAGTATGCTAAATATCACAGAGATAGCTGAGATGAAGGGGAACTCATAACAAAAGCTGGAATCCACACGGAACAAGTTAGACCCAGAGGCAATTACTGAAGAAAGATCTGTGGCTATTAAAGTGAGTTTAAATTGTTGCCTGGTCAAACATAAGATGGGAAGAAGAAGCTACTCTTTGTTTAAAGAATCAAGTAAGTGGTATCAAAATGAAGACAATTTTTTTCCATTATAATGGGACTTATTTGATATTTTTATTTATTTACAAACAGTATTAACTTTATTTGCTGTAGTCAGGAGGAATGGAAAATCTAAGTGATGCTTCTGGTTTTGAATAAATTGGCTTTTCAACTTAAATTTTTATAGAAATTCTTCAAATCCTTGAATATATGCGGTATAGTTTAAGTGGATAGTGTTCGACAAATTAATATCCATATTTATACATTCTTACTTTACAATTGAGGCATTTCAAAATTATGTATTCCCATTTTTCTGGGACCAATGGGAAAAGTTAAAATATTGCATTTCCTATTTTATTATTTTCAATCAACAGTATAGAAAACAAGTGATTGGGCTCAACTTGTCTATTCCAGTGCTTATATTCCACACAAGCCTCTTCCTATCCTTTTTCATCTAACCTTATTCCTTTCTCCCTCATGTACCTACCTTCCTTTTATATCCATCTATCCCAGTCAACTTAACTACTTCCTGTCAGCGATGTTCTTACACACCTCTGGAGCACATAGGACTTGAACCTGAGTCTTCTCATTACCACAATGCCATAACAATCCCTAGGCATATTCATTTCTTTTTTTAAAAGCTTTCCATTCCAGTGATTCAAGCAATACAGATATTCTGGTGAAACAAAATGCCAGATAGATTTGTGAGTTGAATGCAATAATCTTTACAGAGCAGTCATTCACAGTCTCCTTAATGCCTCTTAATAGCAAGGCGGCTTTATCCTGATAGTTACAGCTAATCCCTTTTCTAATCTCATCCCCCCACCAGCATCACACTCAATGTGATTGTCATTCTCTGCACTGATGACTGATGGCAGCAGTAGCTAAGCCTCTCCATGCCAACCAGCAAGTTCAGATTAGACACTTTATAAATAGGAAAATAACCACCAGAAGGGAAGCAAAACAAAAATTATTGCACAACAAAAGCACAACTAGTCATAAAAACTTTGCATCAATTGAAATAAATGTGTCAGTGCTGAGTCTGGACATGTGTCCTGGCTCTCTCTGTGGTGTAAAGGCATTTGCAAGATCAGGCACTGGGGGAGTGGCCAAATATACACGACGTTTATACACGACTAGTTACACGGCCAGGCAACAAATGGCTCAGGAACTCAACCAACTGCCCTACTGCTCACATTCTCAGCTTGGAAAGGCCCCATTTCATAAAGAGAAAGATCACAGAGGTTGAGTATTCTCAGGAAAGGAGAGGTGTGAAATACAATGGAAATCCTGCTCATCCTTCAGACTGAATCTTTCTTACTTTTTTTTGCCTTAAGTGTCACTTTTCTCAAGCTTGATGGTCTCTTACTGCATCTTATTAAACTCGCTTCATTAGCTACTAACCCCGCTCCTATGTTGTCTAATTCTATCACCAAACTTTTCTTTTTCTTTATTCATTCATGGGATGACAGCATCTCTGGCCAGGCAGCATTTATTTCCTGTTCCTAACTGCCCAGACGGCAGTTCAGAGTCAAGCACATGGCTGTGGGGCTGGAGTCACATGTAGGCCAGACCAGGTAAGGATGGCAGTTTCCTTCCATTAAGGACATTAGTGAACCAGACGGGTTTTTCTGAGATGGCTAGTCAGGTCAGTGCAGTCCCAGGCAGCTAAGGAATGTATTGCATTTGAGGAAGGAGGTCACCATCCTTCTCCGCTCCACCAGCGAGCCATCACCTCACTCTGTCTCTGCTACTATACCTGCCTCCCAATAAGGCTCATGTTCTAGAACCCTCATGACTGCCTGCAACATCTTCCTCACCTGCCCCAACTTCTGATGCCACTAACCCTGCATGCCCACTCAGTTGCTTGAGACATCTCCTTTTCTGCGCTAAGGGAACAGCTGTACGACCCACTTCCACCTACATTAAAACATGCTTCTTTCTCATTCCAAGAGGGAAAGAGCTGTCATTGGGCAGAAGGATTCAGGACGGTGGGGGGGTTGGGGGGGGTTGGTGAGCTTCCCAACGCTCAGTTCCTCATCCCTAATGTGGAAAGCATCCTGATCTGACCACCCTGAATGACTGGCTGACCTAGCCTAAGCTCCTCGCCTGGTATCAGAGTTTGACCCTGCCCTACTGTGCTAGCTCAGTAAAAGAAGGTGGCATGACTACAAATTACTAACAACCATTACAAGCTTCCTGGCTTTGTGTCTGCACTAAGCTACAAGGCCATAAATCAGTGCTGAGAACCTGGTCTCTTTAATGACTTTATTAATGACTTGGAAGAGGGAATTGAAGGATGGGTCAGCAAGTTTGCAGACGACACAAAGGTCGGAGGTGTCGTTGACAGTGTAGAGGGCTGTTGTAGGCTGCAGTGGGACATTGACAGGATGCAGAGATGGGCTGAGAGGTGGCAGATGGAGTTCAACCTGGATAAATGCGAGGTGATGCATTTTGGAAGGTCGAATTTGAAAGCTGAGTACAGGATTAAGGATAGGATTCTTGGCAGCGTGGAGGAACAGAGGGATCTTGGTGTGCAGATACATAGATCCCTTAAAATGGCCACCCAAGTGGACAGGGTTGTTAAGAAAGCATATGGTGTTTTGGCTTTCATTAACAGGGGGATTGAATTTAAGAGTCGTGAGATCTTGTTGCAGCTCTATAAAACTTTGGTTAGACCGCACTTGGAATACTGCGTCCAGTTCTGGGCGCCCTATTATAGGAAAGATGTGGATGCTTTGGAGAGGGTTCAGAGGAGGTTTACCAGGATGCTGCCTGGACTGGAGGGCTTATCTTATGAAGAGAGGTTGACTGAGCTCGGTCTCTTTTCATTGGAGAAAAGGAGGAGGAGAGGGGACCTAATTGAGGTATACAAGATAATGAGAGGCATAGATAGAGTTGATAGCCAGAGACTATTTCCCAGGGCAGAAATGGCTAGCACGAGGGGTCATAGTTTTAAGCTGGTTGGTGGAAAGTATAGAGGGGATGTCAGAGGCAGGTTCTTTACGCAGAGAGTTGTGAGAGCATGGAATGCGTTGCCAGCAGCAGTTGTGGAAGCAAGGTCATTGGGGTCATTTAAGAGACTGCTGGACATGTATATGGTCACAGAAATTTGAGGGTGCATACATGAGGATCAATGGTCGGCACAACATTGTGGGCTGAAGGGCCTGTTCTGTGCTGTACTGTTCTATGTTCTATGTTCTATGTTAACTGCAGTGCAAGGCACAAAAAGGCAGGCCAGGCCAAGTAAGAATGTTGCCAGCATCCAGGTAGACTCAAAGTGAGTGAGTGCTGAGAGAGAAAGCAAATAGGCTGGAGTTGTAGCCAGGTGTAGTCAATGAGCTGGGCTTATGTCCCTGAACGCACAGTGTCCTCGTTGCAGCATTATAAAGATGGGTGACACTTGTACCCCGAGGTACAGCGTTGAAGGGCGGAAGTGTGCCGTAAGTGGATCGGAAATGTGCCATTGGGGTTTTGAGAGGTTGGCACATGTTAGATGACAATGTTCGTGGATATGACCAGTGACCATGGAGCATGCCCTGAGATTTTGGTGCCAGATACCAACAGGCAGAGCAAACGGTGAGCTGGGGTACCCACACTGATTTCACCAGTGAGAATTCTCAGCATGTAGTCTGCTCATGGTTGGGTAAGAGGCTGCATACTATAATGAGGTAAGCTGTGCTGTTAATAAGATCATTAATAATCAATAAATGCCTGTAATGGCCACTGTCCAGTGTGAATCACACCTCAATGCCTGGAGCTTAGTTAAAAGATGCAGTAGGTTATTCTTGTCGATAATATATGCCTCTCTGAACTCCATGCACAATTCTGCCATAAGCCACGTTATTCAGGCTCCTATTACATTCTGCCCATAAATTCCTATAAGTGAAACAACAGCGAAAGCAGCTGCAATGCTGTCCCTGGGTTAGAATCTTTCTTAGGTACATTCACAATAAAAATATAGTAAATCGAGTCACTGCTTCACTCTTTTTAATTAATTCTATTTAGAGTGGATATGAGCAGTCGTGAGGCAAAGGAGGCAGTAGAACAGTTAAAATGGAAGCCCAGGAAACAACTTGAGAAAAGTAAAAATACTACTCTCCACATATGATATGTAAGAATCTAGAGAAAAATGATGATGGGACAATTTTAAAAGTTAAATCTATGGACAGCTTTGCCTGCTCAAAACATTGGTGTCTCAATCCAGTTCACCACCAAGTGGTAAGATCGATATTTGCAGCCATGAGTCCCAACGTATTGAACCTTCAACATCAGCTTATAAATCTTCAGTCACATGCTCAGAATGTCTCAAAGCCCATACCCAAAGTTTGAGGTGGAGCAAAGAATGCTGACCAGGACACAGGAAAACTTCCTGGTGTTCTTTCAGCATTTGATGAGCTGCATACAAAGCTCTTTTGGCTAAACTCAAAGCCACAGGGATTTAGAGTAAACGATAGGAGGCTTGGAAACCGCTTTGTGGAGCACTTAAGCTCGGTTCATGATGAACGACCACACCTCCCAGTCACGAACCACTTCAACTCCTCCTCCCACTCCTTGGACAACATGCACATCCTCGGCCTCCTCCAGTGACACCACGATGCCACCCAAAAGCTACAGTAACAGCACCTCATATTCTGCTTGGGAACCCTGCAGCCCAATGGTCTCAATGTGATCTTCACAAGCTTCAAAATCTTCCCACCCCTGCCTGGCATCATCCCAAGACCAACCCAGCTTGACCCCGCCTCCTTGACCTATCCATCTTTTCTCCCACCTATCTGCTCCTCCAACCTCACTGACCAACCCCCACCCCTACTTCCTTACTACTAGCCTCATTCCCACCTCCTTGGCCTGTCCATCTTCCCTCCCACCTACCCACCCCTCCCTCTCCACTGACTAACCCCTATCCCAACTCCCCACCTTCGCTCACCTTTACTGGCTTCATCTCCACCTCCTTGATCTGTCCGTCTTCTCACCACCTATCTGCTCCTCTATCCACCTTCTATCATCGCCTCCTCCTCTCTCTATTTATTTCTGAGTCCCCATTCCCCTCCCGCATTTCTGAAGAAGGATCCAGATCTGAAACGTCAGCTTTCCTGCTCCTATGATGCTGCTTGGCGTGCTACATTCATCCAGCTCTACACATTGTTATCTCAGACTGCAGCATCGGCAGTTCCTAGCATCTCTGGGATTTAGAGTAAAACTTGTTAGTACAGAATAAATGACAGAAAGGTGGAAAACATCAGCTAAAAAGATGATTGTGGAAGTAAGGAGAAATGTTCAGTGAGTTGCCCCAAGGGAGCAGTTGAAGTATAATGTAGACAATAGAAAGTACCACACATGGGAAAGAAAACTTGGTGTTACATACTCAATGAATGACGTTGAAATAGCTAAAGATGAAGTGGAAAAATGTTCCATAGATGTGGTACTGCAAAGATCATGGATTGTCCTGATTGTGGCTTCACTTTTACTTTCCTACCTGACACCCCACACTCCACTTTTGCCTTGTGAATAAGTTTAATGGCCCTGCCTCCACTAATTTCTGGGGGAAGTGAAAGACTAATGACTCACTGAGAGACAAAAAAAATCTCCTAATCTCCTGTTTTAAATGGGAGATTTCTTGTAGTTTATTTGTGCCCCATATTTCTTAGGGGGCGTGTCCTCCTGGAATCCACCTCAGCAGGTCTGCTCAGGACTTTCTGCATTTCAGCAAGATCACTTTGTAAATTTCTAAACTCGAAAGGGAATAGGCCCAACCTATTCAACCTTGCTTTACAAATTAAGCTCTTCACCCCAGGAATAAGTCAAGTGAACCTTCTTCAAATTGCTTTAATGTTACACCTTATCAGATATTTTTCACCAATCAACTAAAAGGACTTTTAACCTAATCTATTTTAGTGCCTAAGATTTGTACCCACGTATTCTGTACCTAAGATGGCACCTCGTCTGGCAACATTGTACACATTTCTCTGTACTCCTGTACTTTGTGCTTGAGCATACATGACAATAAACCTAATTCTAATTTTAAGGTATTGACTCACACGGCACTCTAATTCACATGAACTAACTTTAATATTTTTGTTGTTAAGTAATTCATGATTTGTAACTTCTGTCTTTTTCTTTCTTTAATACACGCATGTTTGAATCTGTATCATGAACAATTCCCCAATATTTTGAATGCAGTAATAACCCCCTCCTTGTATTAATCATAAGAATTTATTGTGGGTCATTTTAAACTGGGCTTCACAAACAAGCTCTCAGGGATGACACAACAATTTTTCTAAAGTAAAGAAAATGAGAAAGTACTTTTTTTTATAAAAGAAACCCTTTTATTGCAGACAGTAAAGGAGCATAGCACAAATAATTCAATTCACTTCTCCCTCATGGCTGTAACAAGTAGTTTTTCCAATACCTTTTCTCTTGAAGTACTGATTGTTATAAATTGTCCTCTCCCTTAACCTCTTGACTTTCAAGAACTTTCAAAAATTTCTAAATCTTCTACATTGAAGATGGCCACCAAATTTTTCTAGGACGACGTGCATGATCCAAAATATTAATTTATAACATCATTGACTGGGCACAATAAATACGCTGGGATGTTTAAAAAAAATTTTGCCAAAAAGCTGACACAGCAACAAAACAAAGAACTGTGAATGCTGAAGACCTGAAACAAAAACAGAAATTGCTGGAGAAACTCAGCAGGTTTAGCAGTATGTCCAGAGAGAAAACAGAATTAACATTTCCAGTCCAGTGATCCTTCTTCAGAACAATGCAACAATGTCACATTTGCTCTGTACAAGGTGTTTGGAAGGGAAAACAACAAGTCTGCAACACTTCCAGGCAGGAGTCCATATGATCCAGAGATAGCTGGAACTGCCGATGCTGGAGAATTTGAGATAACAAGGCGTAGAGCTGGGTGAACGCAGCAGGCCAAGCAGCATCAGCGGAGCAGGATGGCTGACGTTTCAGGCCTAGACCCTTCTTCAGAAATTTCTAACTCAGTCATGTGATCCAGTTTATGGTTGAACGTTGACATTGGGTTTGAACACAGAGTGCCTAAGGTGACTTGCCTCAGGAGGAATATGCTTTGCCTTTTCTCTCCTTCTCTGAAACACCCCTCATTAAGTAAGAGAGTTAAAAACCCATTGGAAGACCTCCTCACCACCGGTGTTCCTAATGGTAAATTCAGAATGTATCATGACTGTCTCCAGAGAAAAAAAACACACTTTATCAGCCACAAATGATCCAGAAAGAAATCCAAAAATGTATGTGAAACATGACCTTAGCTGCAAGCCAGCTTTTGAACAATTTGTAAAAAGATTACTTTTTTTGAATTTAATGGTTTGGCTAAAATACCTTTAAAGGTGCATCTGCAGAGTTTTGTAGTTTTTCCAAAATGGCGAGGGCATTTGCACCTGTATCCCCCTGTCTTTTTTCTGCATGATAGGTAGTTGGACATATTTACACAGTTTGAATCTTTTGTCAATAATTTTTACATCTTTGCTTGAGTAACTTTTGTTTGCAACAAACTAATTATTTTCTATTATTTAAGGATCTTGCCTGACTTGTTTCTGATGGTGATCGAACCTATCAGACACATTTATATAATGACTAGTGCAGGAGGAGAAAGGGATCAGTTCACATCTTCCAAATCAGTCATACAATATCTATTCAAAGTTTCAACTATTTCCTTGTTTTTCCATTATTAATTCCCCAGACTCACTCTCTGGAAGACCAACACTCAGTTTAGTTACTCTTTTCCTTTTAAATTCTTGTAGAAACATTTACTATCTTTTCTTTATATCTTAGCTGGCTTTCTCTTCTACTCTTCCTTTTTGTTAAGTTCTTAAAATCTGCCCAATCCTCTGTCCGAGCAGGAAAATAATTTTCAACAATTGGACAGAACTCAGGAAAAGCAGATTGAATTAATGGCAAAACAGAACCATGTGTGTGTCGGACAGGAGGCTGACAGAAAAACATTTTGCATCTGATTCCCATCAGTTACCACCGTAAGGAAACACCAGGTATGTCAAAGATAAAGGAAGAAACCTGCAATCTCTATGATAAGAATACTTGTCACAACATCGCAGAGACAGCCATTGTTACTTGCGATGGTCCGTAATAGTGATCGAAGGACAAGTTCTGTGCTCATTTCTCCATACCTCAAGGTCTTGAATGTTGTAGAGTCGTACAACATGGAAACAGACCCTTTGGATCAACAGGTCCATGCTAACCAAGTTTCCCCAAAGTAAACTAGTCCCATTTGCCTGCATTTATCTCCGATCCCTCTAAACCTTTCCTATTCATGTACCTGTCCAAATGTCTTTTCATTGCTGTCACTGTACCCGCATCTACCACTTCCTCTGACAGTTCCTTCCACAAGCAGACTACCCTCTGTGTGAAAAACCCCTCAGGTCCCCTGCAAATCTTTCTCCCCTCACCATAAACATATGCCCTGTCATTTTGAGCCCCCTACTCCAGGGAGAAGGTCTTTGCTATTCACCCTATTTACGTGCCTCGTGATTTTACAAAGCTCTATAAGGTCTCCCCAAACCTCCTAAGCTCCAGTGAAAAACATTCCAGCATATCCAGCCTCTCCCACTACTCAAACTCTGCAGTCCTGACAACATCCCTGCAAATCTCCTCTGTATCCTCTCTAATCTAAAATCACTTGCTTGTATGAGCCCCACATTTTAAATTTCATTGAGCTGTACGACTAGGGAAAAGAACACACTGATAACAAAGTGTGGGGCTGGATGAACACAGCAGGCCAAGCAGCATCAGAGGAGCACAAAAGCTGACTTTTCGGGCCTAGACCCTTCATCAGAAAAGGGGGATGGGGAGAGGATTCTGAAATAAATAGCGAGAGAGGGGGAGGCGTACTGAAGACGGATAGAGGAGAAGATAGGTGGAGAGGAGAGCATGGGTGGGGAGGTAGGAAGGGGATAGGTCAGTCCGGGGAGGACGGACAGGTCAAGGGGGTGGGATGAGGTTAGTAGGTTGGAAATGGAGGTGCAGCTTGAGGTGGGAGGAGGGGATAGGTGAGAGGAAGAACAGGTTAGGCAGGTGAGGATGAGCTGGGCTGGCTTTGGGATGCAGTGGGGGGAGGGGAGATTTTGAAGCCGGTGAAGTCCACATTGATGCCATTGGGCTGCAGGGTTCCCAAGCGGAATATGAGTTGCTGTTCCTGCAACCTACAGGTAGCATCATTATGGCCAACTAGCCTTGGGTTCCATGGACTTTAACCTTTTGGACCAACTTTCTATGTGGGAGCGTGTCCCAGGCCTTACTGAAATCCATGTAAACCAAATCAATATATTTATCTTGAAATCCGTACAGTGTTGAAACAAGCCCTTCAACCCAACAAGTCCACACCAACATTCAGAGCATCCCACCCAGACCCATCCCCCTGTTAGACACATAATCTTCACATCCCTGAACACTATGGGCAATTTAGCATGGCCAATCCACCCCACCTGCACATCTTTGGATAATGGGAGGAAATCAGCGCATCCAGAGGTAACCCAAGCAGACACAGGGAGAATGTGCAAACTCCACACAGGCAGTCACCTGAGGCTGGATTTGAACCCAGGTCCCTGGCACTGCAAGGCAGCAGTGCTAACCACTGAGCCACCGTGTCACCTTAAGTCAGCTTTTCAAAACACTCAATGAAATTAGTCAGACAGGATCTCCCTCCAGCAAATCCATACTGACCATTTCTGTGTGGCTGAACATGATGCAGGTAGTTTCCTTAAAGAAAATTAAATGTAAAATATTGCAGCTGCTAGAAATCTGAAATAAAAGCAGAAAATGCTGGAAAAACTCAACAGGTCTGTCTGGAGAGAAACAGAGTTTTTTTTTAGTACAATGTGACTCGCCTTCAGAAAATATGTCTCTTGCTAAAATAAACATAATGAGAAGGAATGCACTGGAGGGACAAACTTCCTTAAGTGTGGGTAAGTCACCAGGGCCAGATGAACTATATCGTCAGCTATTCAAGGAATTCATATAGGAATTAATAGATGCTCTGAGGGCCATTGTCTAATCCTCACAAGATAGAGCTTTAAGAGAATGTTGCCACAGCTTGAAAATTGCAACTATGGGGTATTATTGGATAGGTTAAGGTTGTCTTCCATAGAATAGACTAGGTTGAGAGGTGACTTACAAAATAATGAGGGGCTTAGATAGAATGGGCAGGGAAGATCAGTATCTCTATTTGGAAAAGTCATCTAGCAGGGCACAGAGATTGAAGATATTTGGTCAAAGGATAAGAGAGGACATAAGGACATTTTTTTCTCCCAGAGGGTGGTGGGATCTGGGGGTCATTAGTACCAGCTTCGTGGTCAGTGAGGAAATACTCAAGTCAATTAAAATTAAAAATAATCTGGATCTGTACCTGAAGTGCTATAACCTGCAAGATTGTGTACCAGGTCCTGGAAAATTAGATTAGAATGTGCAGCCAATTTATTCTGCTGGCATAGCTATGATGGGCCGAATGATCTACTTCTGTGCTGTGCCTTTTCAATCGTTTTACAAATGTAGGGCAGTAACAAATACATCCAATAGAGAAATAAGAAGGAATATTTTTATTCAGAGTAGTGAGAACATCGAACTGAAAACTACAGGAAGCATTTGAGACAGATAGTGGAGATGCTTTCAGAAGAAAACTAAATGCCTATTTAAGAAAAATGGGTATCAATATAGTTACCAAAAAGCTGAGATGAGGTTGATAGAATAGTATTTAGGATAAACACCGATTAATGGTTTTTTTGTGTTAAATATTCTATTTATTTTTACCTAACTTGGGAAATAAGATGGTATGAAAACCAAGAATTACATTGTTAAAGTTATGAGCTCATCAGTGGCAAACAAAATGGTTGTTATTCAAAGCTATTAGCTACTGACAATGTTGCAAAGAGTCTAACTATAAATTATCCTTGTTGACTGTTGATCTTTACTGTTAAGTCTATTTTCACTTCGTACAGAATTCAATTATGCTGAGTTATTGGGATGCACAGTTCCTTTCTGTCTGTAGGTTTTCTCTTTACGTAAATTAATAACACATACCCAAATACCTCATTTCCCAAAACACAATAACGTATGTAGAAGAATGTACAGCAGTATGAAGGTGCTATTAATTTTGCTATCAGTAGTGCATTAATAAAGGAACAATAATTAATAATAGAAGTAAAGAACTGATGCTGAAAATTTTAAAAGATTTGAAGAAATTAGAACGAAAATGCGTGGCAGCAAATATGGAGAGCAAAAGAGAGTTAATGTTTTGAACCCAGTTGTAGATTTCTCAGGCATATTGGACTTAAAACATAAACAATAATTAATCAATTTGCCATCAAATTCCTTATATAATGACTTCAGCCAGCAGAGATTAATTCACTGCATATGCGCTGCATCTTCAGAAGAGTGGGCTGTGTGTGTAATTATGACAATCTTTTAAACTAGTTAACATAAAATGCCCATTGTGAAATATTGTCTTGAGTCTGCTCCACCATTCAATAAGATCGTGGTTGATCAGTTTACGCTTCAAATGTCACATTGCCCATTTAGAGCAACACCTCTAAGCATAATCATTCCAACACCAGCAGAGTTCATGTTGGTTGACTACTGTGTAGCAATTTACTGATTCATACCCAAAGTAATGTATTTGAAACTCAACAGCAGCTTATAAAACTGTAAGAGAAAAGTACCAATTTGCACAACATAGATGTGGGTGCAGAATTGCCAAAATTACAAAGGGGACAACAGATCTGTGTTCAGAATGATAAGGCAACCTAACAAGCTGACAAGAATGTGTTCAGAACTAGGATCTTCTGGGGTCCATACAAATGACAATGCTCCAGTTTCCCAAACACCTCCCTCTCCTGTTGTATCATGGTGAAGATCCTGAACAGACACGGGAATGACAGATAATGTCACTAATGATTATAGGCAAACAACAGCAATCTAGACGAGTTACTATCACAGGATCTGGATGCGTTAGTGCATTATCCTTATGTTATCTAGACTAATAGACACATTTTTTATTGTAAATAGTTGAAATTCCTTTTGGAAGAGAGGCAGATGTTGTATGTGACGTTCCCTTTGAGACAATTCACTCTTAAGGACTCCATGTGTTGTGTATACACAATGTTATGAATCATAGAATCATCATAGAATCCCTACTGTGTGGAAATAGGCCGTTCAGCCCAACAAGTCCACATTGAACCTCAGAGCATCCCACCCAGACCCAACCCCTATAACCCACCTAATCAACACCTCCCTGAACACTATGGGCAATTTAGCACGGCCAATCCACCTAGCTTGCACACCTTTCGACCGTGGGAGGAAACTGGACTAGCTGGAGGAAACCTACGCAGACAGGGGGAGAATGTGCAAATTCCACACAGACAGTCACCCAAGGCTAGAATCAAACCCGGATTCCTGCCGCTGTGAGGCAGCAGTGCTGACCACTGAGCCACCATGCCACCTCTAATCTGCCTGGCTGTTAGTCTGCAATGCTTTTGAAAGCTGCTCATCCACATACACAGCAAATAGTTGTTTTGTTATAACGTCTGCTCATAACTTGTAAAGTGTTTTAAATAAACTAACCCAGAGTTAATCGATTCCTGGCGAGCAATTGATTATTAGACTATTAGCATTAACATGATATATAGATGCAAGCAGAATATTTTTTGGACTCTTTGAATTAAGAAACATTTCAAATGAATTTTCACAAATACTATTTATAGAAAAGAAAGTTTCCAAGCAAATCAGGTGATTTGCTGTGAACCTAAAACTGTGATCATTGTCAAATGATCATGATGTAAAATGTTGCTCCTACAGTAATGGTGATGTTATAACACACACGCATTATTTAATTAAAGTTCCAATAAAAGATCTGAAACATTGAGCTTGATTTTACGTTTATAGCAGTAGGTGGGTCTTGAATAGGTTGAAGTTTTGCCAATTAACTCCACCCCTGCCTCCACACATGTTGCTGAATATTTCTAACATTTTCTACATCATAATACTTTAATCTCATCGCACTAAGAAAGTATTTCATTTGTTTTTTGTGAAAAATAAGACAACTATTGAATTGTTTTTAGCGGTGTAACTGACAAAGTCGGTATTTAGTGCAGAGTTTGGAATGAGGTTGGCCAGATGGATATCATTGACAACGAGTTTCCTGATTGGCCCAGGTTAACAGTCCCAATCAGGGAGTCCTGGCTGACAGATATACACAGGGGCGTGTCAGGGACTGTCCTGACTCTTGGAACTGGTACAAAACCAACTTGTCAAAGTCCATGCACTGTGCATATGCAAATAATCAGTGACTTGGTGATGGTATACTAGTCTCAGTGGAGCTATTTCAGGTAGATGTAGGAGTCAATGATTGCAGCATATTTGATTTTTCAGAAAGCATTTAAAAAAGTGTGCACGAAGGGTTATTACACAAGATTGAGGCCCGTGGGATTGGGGTCAACTGAACAGAAAATCAGTTAATGAAGACAGTTAATGAGTATGAATTTTGGAATAGCAAGGTGTAAGAAGTAGAAGGCCATATGGCCCAGTGCTTGGGCCTCAGCAATTTACCGTCTGTACTGATGACTTGGATGAAGAGAAATCTTGCTATTTTTACTGACAATATAAAGGTAGGTGGAACAGTAAGTTGTAATGAGGATAGAAAGAAGTTGCAAGAGGATATATTAGTTAAGCAAGAAGAGGTTAGGTGAACTACAATGTGGAGAAGTGTAAAAGTATCCACTTTGTTTGGAGGAATAAGGAAGAGAATATTTGCTAAAATGAGAGATGTAGATTTATTATCCGTAAAAGGACATTAGTGAACTTGATGTTTATTGTTTATGACAGTCAACAATGGTTTCACAGCCATTATTAAACTAGTTTTAAATTCCTTTTGTTTAATTGAATCCAAATTTGCCTACAGAACATTAGCATGATCCTCAGAGCCACAAATCCAGTAACCCTTCCAACACCATCCCCCCACCCCTTTATTAAACATTTGCAGCAAAATTCTAAGGCTTCGATAAAATCACACCTGATTTTTGTCTGCTTGCCTGGGGGAAAACATACTTCCCTTTGAAGGAATGTAGGTTCACTCAGTGACTTCCTTGAACAAGAGCACTGTCCTATGCAAAGAGATGGAATGGAATGGGCACATATTCTCTAGAGTTTAGAATACTGCATGGTGATCTCATTGAAAAGTATAAAGCTCTTGGGCAAGATCGATGCTGGTAGATTTATTACTCAGATTGAAGAGTGTAGAACTAGGAATCACATCGTCAAAAGAATGACATGAGGAGGGAAGCAATCTAGAATGAACGGTCATAATTTTAGGATGAGGGATCACAGATTGTAGGTTCAAGGGGCTGCCTACTCCTGCTTTTAGTTCTTATGTAGGAGTAATGTCTTCGCTCAGAGGGTTGTGAATACTTGGAATTCTCTACCCCAATGAACTCGTAGAGTCATAGAATCATATCACATGGAAACAGAGCCTTCAGTCCAATTAGTCCATGCCAACCAAGTTTCCCAAAACTAAACTAGTCCCATTTGCTTGTGTTTGACCCATATTTCTCGAAACCTTTTCTATTCATTTCCTTTTCCAAACGTCTGTTAAACATTGTAACTGTACCTGCAACTATCAATTCCTCTGTCAGTTCATTTCACACACAAATCACCCACTGTCTGAAAAAGTTGCTTTCAGGTCCTTTTTTAAATATGACTTCTCTCACCTTAAAATTTTGCCCTCTAGTTTGAAGCCCCTTCCCTAGGGAAAAGATATTTTCTATTCACCTTAACTATGCCCTTCGTGATTTTATAAACTTCTACTAGGTCCCCTCAACCTCTTACACTCCAGTGAAAAACACCCCAGAATATCCAGCCTCTCCTTCATACCTCAAATCTACCAGTCCTGCTAACATCCTTAAATCTTTTCTGCACCCTTTCCAATTTAATAATATTCTTCCTAAAGCAGAGTGACCAGAGCTTTACATAATACTCCAAAAGTGGCCTCACCAACACGTTGCACAACTGCAACATGATGTTCCAACTACTACATTCAATGGTCTGAACAATGAAGGCAAGTGTACCAAACACCTCCTTTATCACTCTGTCTACCTGTAACACAACATTCAATGAACTAGGTACCTAAACTGTGGTTTCTCCGTCTTTGATTACATCAAAGAGTTAAACTGAACGATGCTTGAGCATCAAGGGACTGAGTGAATATAGTAACCAGGCAGGAAAGTGGATTTGATATTTGGACATAATCTTATGGAATAAGGGAGCAAGTTTAATGGCCAATTGGCCAAATTCAGCTCCTATTTCTTCTGTTCATATGTCAGACTAATTTACACAGTCAGGAATCACACCTTTCCAGAAACAAATACAGCTTAGGTCAAACATTTTTCCTTCAAATGAGAGACATTAGTCTTTGCACAATCCCTTCAATGCTTATTAAATTTGCCTTAAACTGACTACACATCATGTTTGCTTAGATTGGCCTGTGGAAACATAATGACCTAATCTAAGCCATGTGCCAGTTCAATCGCACTCAATGCATTTTCATTATGTCAAAACATTAACTTTCACATCTATGCAGATAAATAATTTCTCCTCATTATTTATCACGACATAGTCCTTTTTTTAACCAATACTCACCCAATGTACACTTGCAGATTTTACATTTCCTTCTTGACTGTAGATATTTATTCCAACTATGCCACAAAAGTGCTTTACTGTAATATTGACCATTTAAGTTACACATTATCATGCGGGAACCATTCAGCTTAATGTTAATCCACAAGCAGAAGAGCACTGTGATATTATTATTTTGGCTGAGACCAAATGGAAATAGGGAAGAGGCAATGGTTATATGTTATTTAAAAGATAATTGGGAGAACACGTGATAGGTATAAGTTGGAGTTTGTAGTGCACGAGCTGAAATAAAAGCTCTTACTAGAAAAGTATATGGTTTGGCTCTGTCTAATCAGCATTTACAGCATTTAATTTCTGATATTTAACAAATATCACAGGGTGACCAGAAAAGGTGCAATCTGCAAAGCCCGAGTACCTTTAAAGTTATAACATAACAAATTAATTTTAAGATGACCTCCGCATTCTGGGATTTAGTTGGTTTTTTTCCCAGAAGTCTATAAAGGGAAGCTGGTACACCTCTCAATTCTGTCAGCGTAGGGCAGCTGGTGATCTTGTGACAGTGTTACTTGGCTAGTAATCCAGCAGGCCAGTTTAACATTTCGGGAACACGGGCTCAAATTCCACAAATTTAAATAGTGAAACTTGAGTTCAATTAAAAAGCTAGCCTAACCTCTGCAAAATTGTCATAGAAACCCACCTGGTTCACTAATGTCCTTTAGGGAAGCAAATCTACCACCCTTACCAGATCTGGCCTCCACGTGGTTCCAGACCCAAAGCAATACAGTTGATTCTTAACTGCCCCTCTAGGAAACTATGGATGAACAATAACTGCTGGCCTAGCTGGCAACTCTGACATCCTATGGTCAAATTTTATAAAAACAGAATCACTGAAGTCTTATGGCACAGTAGGAGGCCATTTACCTGCACTAACTGCTCCAGTTAGCACCAATTTAGTGGCAATTTCCTGCATGCTCTTGCACATTTTTAATAGAATCCCTACAGTGTAGAACCAGGCCATTCTGTCCACACTGAACCTCTGAAGAACATCCCACCCAGTCTCCCACCCCCACTCTATCCCAGTATCCCTTCATTCCCCATAGCTAATCCACCTAGCCTGCACATTCCAGGACACTATGGGCAATTTAGCATAGCCAGTCCCCATAACCTGTACAATCTTTGGACTGTGGAAGGAAATCTACTCAAATATGAGGTGAACATGCAACCTCCTCAGATGACCAAGGCTAGAATTGAACCTAGTCCCTGGCACTGTAAGGCAGCAGTGCTCAGCACTGAGCAGCTGTGCCACCCAAGTGAAAGAATTATTCAATGCCCTCTTGAATGCTTCACTTCCACCACACGTACAGACAGCACATTCCCTACCCAAACTACTCACTCATGAAAAGAGATAACGGGACCTGCAGATGCTGGAGAATCCGAGTTAACAAGGTGTGAAGCTGGATGAACACAGCAGGCCAAACAGCATCTTAGGAGATGCCCGTGAAAAGATTTGGTTTTCTCCTAACAACCTTGCTCCTTTGCAAATCACTGAGTCAATGCCCTCTTATTCTTGCTCCTTTTACAAGTAGGAACAGTATCGCCCCACCAGTCTATCCATTTCCATCCATGATTTTGAATAAGTCAATCAATACTTCTCTCAGTCTTCTTTTCTACGAGGAGAACAGTCCCAATGTCTTCAATCTAACCTCATAACTGAAGATTTTCATCTCCAGAAACATTCTTTTGTAAATTGCTTCTGGATTCTCTCCAATGCATTCACATCCTTCCTCAGAGGTGGCACCCAGAACTATACACAGTAAAATTGGTTTTAGTTCTAGCTATCTAAACAATAAGTACTGTGAACATTTGGAGCAAAAACAGAAATTGACAGTAATACTAAGCAGGACTGGTAACATCACATCATAACATTGTTATCATCCAATTAACTATAATGAAGATTAAGAAATGATGGAAGGCAAGCTTTGGCCAAGTCCTGATTAGACCATATCTGGGGTAATATAGTCAGGTCTAAACTCCAAAGACCAGGAGGATTCTATTAACCTTGGGCATAGTACAGTGTAGGTTTACCAGAATGATTCCTGAACTGAAGGATCAAATTCCAGGGAGAAATTCAACAAACTGGAGTTGTATTCAATGGTAATTAGAAAGTTAAATATTGATTCTTTTGGAACATTATTGTTTATTGCAAGAGGAATTGAATATAGAAGTAGGGAGGTTATGCTTCATCTATACAGTGTCTTTGTGAGACTACATTTGGAGTATTGTGCACATTACTGTTTGCTTTACTTAAAGAAGGAGATAAATGTGTTGGGTACAGTTGAGAAAAGAATTAGTAGACTAATACCTGGAATGAAGGTGTTGTGCTAAGGGGAAAGAGGATTGCGATATTAGGAACGAGGTTTTTCTTTTCTGGATTTTAGAAGGAAAAGATGCAAAAGATGCAACTTGACTGAAATGAGATTCTGAGGAGCCTTAACAGGGGACATAGAGAAAGGATGTTTCCTCTTTTGGAAGAAATTAGGACTGGGGTCACTATTAAAACACCAGCAGTTGTGCATTTAAGAGAAAAATGGAGAAACTTTCTCTATTAGAGACTCATGAGTCTTTAGAATTCTTCTCCCAAAGGTCGTGGATATTTTTAAGACTGGTTAGATACATTATCGATAAGCAAGTGGGCAAAAGGTCATCAGGGTGGGTGGGAATATGGATAAAGAATGGTAGGCCCTTAGAACTCTCTGACACAAAATTGATGTTAGCTTAATTGTTAAATGCAAATCTGAAACTGGTAGCTTCCTATTAACTACAGAACTAAGGGTTACAGGGTAAAGGACTGATCCTTCATGGTAGGTTGCCACATTAAAGCAAATTCTTATTAACTTGCTGGTGTACCCCTTGGAAGGGCCAAAGAACAAAGAAGAACAAAGAAAATTACAGCAAGGAACAGGCCCTTCGGCCCTCCAAGCCTGCGCCGATCGAGATCCTCTGCCTAACCTGTCATCTATTTTCTCAGGGTCTGTGTCCATTTGCTCCTCGCCCATCCATGTACCTATCCAGATATATCTTAAAAGATGTTAATGTGTCTGCATTTACCACCTCCGCTGGCAACGCGTTCCAGGCACCCACCAACCTCTGCGTAAAGAACTTTCCACGCATGTCTACCTTAAACTTTCCTCCCCTCACTTTGAATTCATGACCCCTAGTAATTGAGTCCCCTACTCTGAGAAAAAGCTTCTTGCTATCCACCCTGTCTGTACCCCTCATGATTTTGTAGACCTCAATCAGGCCCCCCTCAATCTCTGTCTTTCTAATTAAAATAATCCTAATCTACTCAACCTCTCTTCATAGCTCACACCCTCCATACCAGTCAACATCCTGGTGAACCTCCTCTGCACCCTCTCCAAAGCATCCACATCCTTTTGGTAATGTGGCGACCAGGACTGTACACAGTATTCCAAATGTGGCCAAACCAAAGTCTTATACAACTGTAACATGACCTGCCAACACTTGTACTCTGTACCCCGTCCGATGAAGGAAAGCATGCCATATGCCTTTTTGACCACTCTATTGACCTGCGTTGCCACTTTCAGGGAACAATGGACCTGAACACCCAGATCTGTCTGTTCATCAATTTTCCCCAGGACTTTTCCATTTACTGTATAGTTCGCCCTTGGCCAAACCACCTTTAAGTAATTCAAAAACAAAAACCGAAATTGGCGGAAAAACTCAGCAGTCTGGCAACATCTGTGGAGAGGAGGAAGAGTTAATATATCGAGTCCAGTGACCTTCCTTCAGAACTGATTAGGCAGGGTGCAATAAATTTGGGACCTGAGCACCTTCTCCCATGTCCTTACCCCAACCCCCACAGACCAGGCCTTGTCATCACATGGGCATCTTCCACAAACAACCCATTGTCTGCCACTAATGGTTTCCCATTAGCAGTCATTGATTCTCCCTGGGCGACCTTTACCCATTCCTTTGTCTGCCCAACTGCTTTTCTCACTCTCTGGGCTCCATCTCTACCTATTGTTTATTCCCACTCCTCCCACCCCATCTTCATGTATACCAACCTCCTCCTAGTTCCAGTTTTGGAAAAGGATCACTGAACCTAAAATATTAACTCTGCTTTTACTCCACAGATGCTGCCAGACCTACTGATGATTGGTCAGCAATTTCTGCTTCTATTTCTGGTTTCCAACATCTGCAGCCCTTTGGATTTTTTTTTGTTTAACCTATTCAAACTCCAATTGACTCTTCCAATCCACACCCCCAACTGACCACCAGGAGAATGGAAAAATATTGCTACAATGGTGAAGATATTTCACCATAATACAGAACAAGTACCTTATGGTTACTGGTGTGAAGATAAGCATTGTAGTGACATTGTCCAAGAAAGCCGATAGAATGGCAGCAATAAGGCACAGAATGACAATCATGGCCCAGATTCTTCCTCTCGACAATTGGTAAGCCTGAAAAATAGCAAGATGTACCATTTATTTACAGCACTGCAGAACCATAAAAAGTTTGCAGTAGTCAATGTCCCTGTAACATGAAGTATTGTGAAGCATTGTATGTCATTGAAACATTTTTCAGAACATTTTTTCAGCGATATTGAAAATACACGGAAAGTCTGTCAGTTGCGATTTGTGAAACAACATATACACTTGTCTATTTTCTAAGGGTAGGATACAATGTGAATAACAATTTCTGTTTGAGTTTTACAAAAATTTTCATGTGATTTATGCAAGTTAAAACTACAGCAACAAACTGGCACTTTGGCACTTTCTGGATAAAATGTAAAACAACAGCACAAATGTACACCCAATGTCCAACAGAATGTAGGGCTGCATAATCAAGAGATAACAGCTGCTGTGTGATCTATAATGGCTTCTAATGTGAGGATACTATGGCTCTGAGATGTGTATTTTGTCCTGTTTGTGTTTTTAAGATAGATTGAGAGGTATTGGGCAGTCTACTCATAGCCACTAGAGTAAACTGTTTGAGAGGCCTTTTTTTAAAAAGTTGTAACAATAGAAGCAACCTGAATGGATGGGGCCAAGCTCTCTCGGAACCAGGATTTTTAGTCCTAGCTTTCTGCAATTGCTGGGGTCTTGAAGCTGGATGTGGAACTCTTATTCTTCTCTCTTTAACAACTAAGAGCTGAAGGCTCTCTTCCTGCTGCTAGAATTGCATGCAACACAATTTGTTTTACTGAATTTGTCTTTGTCAAGGATGTGTTTAAGGGATGTTACTATGTTGCAACAGTTACTGTTTAATAGTTAAATAATCTATTATTCAGTTAAGTTTTCCAATTGAGGTTAAGTTCATGCTAATTTCTTCTGTCTTTTGTTGTATTTAAGCTAAGTGGATGAATTTGTGTTTTCTTCATATCTGGTAGTTGATCAATCAAATTGTACCCAGAACACAACACCTGGCACTTGCTTTTAAGATAAGAATAAGTTAGGTTCTCGGCTAGCTTCTTTCCATAGATGAAGGTTTGGTTTGGCCCATAACACTAATTAGGTGCAATGTGCCTCACTGATACCAGATCTTACTGTCAAAGTTATGGTTGATTTACTAATTTTCTCCATTTTATTAATGTGTAAATGTGTCTGCCATTCGTGGTGAAATGGAGATATCCTGAGTATTCTAAATCACCAAAAAGCCACAAGTTTCAGAAAAACACAATATTCTTCTTTAACTTTTTCAGAGGATATGGGTATCATTGACTAGCCCATAACTTATTGCTTTTTCTTAATTGCCTTTGGACTGAGTAGCTCAACAGGCCATTTCACAGGGCACTTTAGAGTCAACCACATTGCTGTGGATCTGGAGTCAGATATAAGCCAGGCTGAGTAACAACAGCAAATTTCCTTTCCTTGAAAAGACTTTAGTGAACCTGGTGAATCTCCATGGCAACTGATGACAATTTCCTGGTCACTGAGATGAGCTTTATAGGTCCAGATTCATTATGAAATTTAAACTTCTTCAGCTTTCATGATGTAATTTGAAGTCAAATCCCCAGGGCACAATGTTGATCTCCAGGTTGATAAACATTACCAGCATCTCCCAAATGAACATGAATTACTTATGAAGCTTGCTGCGAAAATATAAGGCTTCTATTTAACAGAGTAGAGAACTTTTAAGTGACTAGATCTACACTAGTGTAACGCCGTGGAACTTCTATCCCCTAGAAAGGGAATCATGCGATCTGTAACGCTTACAATTCCAGCAGCAACTCGCAGGCAAAACCATTTCCAAGCTAGGCGCTCAGTGGGAAGGTTTATCTAATGTGGCGTACTGAGATAACCAGCTCCAACAAAATCTGGATCATTGTCCCAACTTGAAACTATTCTACGATGTCCTGAAACTTGTGGAAACTGTTTTTAGAATACTTTTGTTTTAATTAGTACATGTAAGTGAAATATGATTAAAAATTCAATTTTCCTTTTCTTTGGGCCATCCTTTTGATTTGTGGTAGAGACATTACAATCATAACATGTTCAGGTGAATATTTTCCTTGTAATAATTGTTAATTACTGGAAAGCATGATTTGGAATTCAATTAAAGCTAACGGCTGATAGCCACCCCATATTATTCCCAGGCCAAGCTTCCCAGACTTCAGTGCTAAATTCAATTATGTTTACTTACAGGTTTCAAGCCAAAGCATCCCCAATTGCAACATAATGCTTTATCAATGTCTCTGAGCAGCTTACGGATCATTTTGAAAGTTTGGAGAACTACTTTGATTATCTCTAACATGGTTAAGTAATAAAGCAGCCTGTAGCAGCCTACAGAAGGAGCTGGACAATATCCAGATTTCAGTTGACAAGTGGTCGGTGATATTCATATCATGTACAATGTCAGAAGGTTACATTTTTTACATAACGGTAGCTCAGCAACAGCATTTCCCCAGGCTTCAACGGCAAGAAAATTAGTGAGTGTTCTGTCATCAATACCTTAGCACTGACTAATAGGTCAACTGAACCAGCCACCTTAGCACCATGGAGACAAGAGCACAGCACTGTGGGGTAGCCTGGCTTCTCAGTTGACTCCCCAAAGCCTCAGAAACAACAAGACAAAAGTCAGGGATACAACAGAATACTCATCATTTCTCTGAATGAATGCAGCCACAACAGTACTCCGACACGTTTGCACCATCTAGGATGCAGCAATCGTCTCTACTAATTGCCTCTATTACCCACCCACCGCATACCTACTGCAGCAGGTATGACCAGCAGGATACACTACAGGAACCCACAAAAGTTCCCTGCAACAACACTTCCTGTGGTGTAAGTCTCTGAAAGGCTTAACACCAGGGAGTGTCTTAAACATCAGTGACAATGATAATGACGCCCTTTAGACATTCAATAACCGCTTAAGTCTCAAAAGGGAATGTCTTACCTTCTGTGTCTTCCCAATTGTGTCTGTAACAACGTCTATCATATTAACATAACATTGCATGTTAATAATAAACTACACCTTGTTTAAGATATTTTTATTCTGCCAAGTGACTTTCCTCCACCGCAACAGATTAAGCAGGTCCTGTGGAACCCCACCAGAAAACAGGGTTTTGGCAGCAAATCCACTAGATGCTGCTGTAGCATGGTGAGCAGTATTGAGGATTCATCCTATAATCACTGCCTCCAGCTACCACCCATGTAGCACAAGTAGACATGTCCCAGGGATACCATTCCCCACAAATTGCACATCAGTCTCACTCAGACATAAAGCTACATTCAATCATTCTCACTAAGTCAATATGCTGGAAGTCCCGACCACACAACATTGTCTGAATAGCATCACCACATGGGGTACAGCAGCTGAAGAATAGTAAAATGGACAATTAGACATGAATGAAAAAGTGCAGAATTCTCAACCATATCCTTTTCCTGAGAACATATCAGTATTTTAAAAATTTTGGTACTGCTTGCCAACTCTTAAAATATTGACCTGTACACAGTAGAATGAGCTAGAACGGACAATAAATGTAAAACTGCTGATAGACAAATCTAGTGTGCATTTTAATTTTTTATAGTTTGAAATTCTTGGCTAATCTACAGAATTCAATAAACTCTTTGACGTTTGTGTGAGAAATTCAATGCTGAGTGCAATAAAAGAATGAAATCATCAAGAATCCCTTCTCCTAATTATTAATCAATGATGCAGAGGTAAGTGTTTTGCTTCCAGTCATGTATCAGGCTAGGGCAGAAGCAGATTAGTCCCATGTACCCAATGTCATGACAAAGTAGCTTTTCAAACAATTAATTGTTGAGGCTACATTAGTGACAGCAATGGAACTGTGGCCATGATAAGAGGGAAAGTAAGTGGCTAGATTAAAAAAAAGCAGAAAAAATATTGCGCAGCAGTCTCAGGATAAAGACATTTTTCAGAAAATATGATAGAAATGGAATAGAAATTACATCAAGGTACATACAAAGCTTTTTTCTTATGTAAAAGTAAACAAATAGGCAATTTAGCCCCTCCAATGTGCTCTACCATTTAACAAGATCCTGGCTGATCTATTTGTGTTCCTGATTCTACATTGCTATTTACATCAGATAAACTTCCAAGTCCTTGCCTAAGAAGAATCTATCTACCAAAATAAAACAAAGAATTGCAGATACCAGAGATCTGAAATAAACCATAAGTGCTGGAGAAACGCAATAAGCCTGGCAGCATTCCTAGGGAGAAAAGCGGAATTAATGCTTCAACTCCAGTGACTCCTTCATCAATTGCTGGGCCTGCTGAGTTTCTCCAGCACTTGCGGTTTGTTTCAGATCTCCCAGAGTTCTAAAGTGTAAAGTCCTTTCAATGGAAACATTTCTCTTCACGTCAGTACTATGGAAGAACGCCCAACTGGATTCACAAGAGGAAACATCCTTTCTACGGCCATCTTGTCAACTGTACAGGATATTATACAGTTTAATCAAGTCACCTTCAGTCATTTAAATTCCAGTGGAAACGTGCCCAATGTGGCCCACCTCTTTCCATTAGGTATCCCATTAATTCCAGATATTAATCTCATAAAATTCCTGCAAACCACCTCAAACAAATTTACATCTTTCCCTAAATCAGGTGGGCGTATTGCAGATAACAAGGTGTAGAGCTGGATGAACACAGCAGGCCAAGCAGCATCAGAGGAGCAGGAAAGCTGACATTTCAGGTCTGGATCCTTCCAAGAAAGCTTGTGCAAAAAAAATCATACACAAAAGTATACACCCCAGAGGGAAACCATTCAATCCATTTTGCTTGCACCAGCACTTTGAAAGAACTATCTAATTAGACCAACTCCTCTGCTCTTTTCCCTATCACCCAGAATTTATTGTCTTTTCAAGTTGACGTTCAATTTCCTTTTGGAAGTTGCTTTGATTTTCACGTGGTACATTCCAGATCACAATAACCTCACTGCATAAAAAAAATTCTCATCTCCCCCAGTGAATCTTATATAAATTATGTTAACTCTGTTTCCTTTGGTTACTGACACTGTTGGTAGTAGAAACAGTTTCTCCTTATTTACAATATCAAGACCCTTCAAACTTTTGAGCACCTATTGACTCAAGAGAATTGAACCTGGGAATTGTTAAACTGTCAGTGTGAATTAAGAGGTCACCATAAATGCAGAACGCAAGATTATCAATCCTTTTCCTCCCTGGGATAGAGACAGTATCTTGATCAATATCCTGCTTGTATATATTGAACGCCCTTTCAATCACAGATGTTTGGGCATAGTTGAATCTTTCAAGGAGTCATGAGCCAGGCTTGGCATTCTAACAGCAAGTACAGTAATTGGCAAAGACAATACTAATTTCATTTTCGCTCCGTCATCAGGCAAAGTACTACCAAACATCTCTTTTCAATATTCAGCTAATTCTACATGTAAAAACATCCCTTCCAAAAATTTTACCGTATGATTTTCTCTCCCTCTCCAGCTAATTTAAATTTTAATGAATTTACCATGCAGCACAACTATCCATTTGCATTTCAAAATGCAATTTTGAAAGCGTGCATTTAATTCAATTTATGTTCTGCCATCAGTGATAGAGTCTGGATTCTTCAATGGCCAACATTAATTTGCAAACATTAAGTCACAAGAACCAAATAGCATAAATTATTCCTGAGTGAAAGGAAAATGATACTAATGATTGAAAGGGACTTTTCAATTTCTACTCCAATAGCACCGTTTGCATTGGATTGATTCCGATGAGTCATTTCAAAATTTTACATTTGTCCCGACTGTTCATCTCCTGTTTGTTTTTTGGAACTGAAGGTGACCGGAAAATGATGGTTTTATGCTGTTGGCAAAGGAGGAAGAGGACAGAGTGGAATAGATGGTGAGGACATCCAGAGCAACAGACAAGGGAGTGCTTATGGCAGTACAGGAGTGATATAGTTGCAAGCTATATGCTAAGGGTAAGTGTGAATAGTTGAAAATAGTTCAGCTTTGCTGAGAACACACCCATGCAAACAAGACATTGAGTTGGGGAAGGGCTGTGGGGGCTAAACTACATTCTAGGAAGTCATTGAACTTAGTGCTGAGTCCTGAAGGCTGAAGCACAAACGTTCCAGCCTGCAGGACTCAACACTTCAGAAATCAGCAACTTCAAAGCATAAACATTGTCTACTTTTTCAACTCATCCCTTCCCCACAGCCCCCAGTGAATTTTCCCAGCATTTTCTGTCTCTATTTTAGATCTCCAGCATCTGCTGTACTTTGTTTTTATGCAAACATATCAAGTTGGAATGAAGCTCAATGTGTATCCTATCTGGCTTTTAAGACTGAATTCCTCAGCAGAATCTTGAAGCGAAGTATAACATAAAAGAGCAGTGCACACATCAGTGAGATTTCAGAAGGTGCTTTAGGTATCTATATCTAATGACTGGTGGAGTCTACCCTAAGGAGATAAGACATTCAGAAAAAAACAAACATCTGAAACCGCAATGATAGTGAGGACTGATATTTGATGCTAATAGCATGTTTATTTTCCATGAGAACAGAGAATAACGTGTGGATATGTAAGCACAATAGAATGTTTATTCATGCATATTAATATGCTACAAGTAATAAATTAGAATAATCTTCCACAGGTAACCAAACACATTTTAGTTTTCTTTTGCAAATATTCAGGTCCACGAGAGTATGTTATTATCACTCTCTAATTGTGCCACCCTAATAGCCAATTGTTGCAGTAAAGATTGTCTAAATCAACTGTATTTATTTTATGAGCTTTTGTGGAAACATTACCGTATTAGTAAACAAAGGCTACCATGGAAGGTTGTTCTTTTAAGAACTGATTTCCATTTTTTTGGCTAGACACTAACTCATGAAGTGAACAAGAAGACAGGTTTCCCATTGGAAAACTGAGAAGAGGAGGCTTCCCAAAGATCCCAATTAACTGAACAGAAGAATTTGACTTTTAGCCTCTGCTTTCCAACTGCACAGTAACTTAAAGGCAGGGAGGTTTCTGGGAGCAGAGAGGCATCTGGAGACATGGGGCTAGGTACTTGGGGGTGGTGTGGCAGGGGAGATAAAATTCTAGGGCTCTGGGTCATCAAGAAATCACAGCGGCAGGGAGGCAGAAAGTCGGGATCCACATCAAAGAAGGATCATGGAGGCTAGAGCAGAGGGTGATGGCGGAATGGGCCTGACAACTGTCAGAATTGTCAGGGTAGGGAGGTCAGGAAGGGCCTGGTGTCAGATTTAAACAGAAAGCCTCAGAAGAGATTAGAAGGTGACAAGGAGCTTGACAGAGGTTGGCAAGGTTGTGAGCAGATTGTAAGGTTTGCAGAGATCATAAGAGTTATGAGGGTAGATGTAACTGCTGTTGTGGGGGAGGGTATCAGGGGCATTTGGTGAGTCAGATTGGTGTTGGGGTTGGAGATCTGGTCTGGTTGGTGGAAGGGCAGGGGAGGGGCAGTGGTTGGTGAAGCAGATAAATTGGAAAGGCGCTTATCTTGAGGAACAAGCAATCCTTGCCTCCCTTTAACTGACAGATTTTCTGAGGCCTGGAAAGTTCTGCGGCTGGCCAAGGTTAATTTTATATGTACGTATTAATTATATATATGCTATCTTCTCCCCCTCAATGGGAGTAGATCTAATGTGAGGGAGGAGGGCATATTTTCTAGTCAAACTGTTCAGCGATATTATCACACACCTCTAAAGCAGGTGGGACTTGAACTGGGATCTCCCTGTCCAGGGGTTGTGACACGACCACTGTGACATAACAGCTCTCCAAGGTTAACTTTAAAATAATGGTTTCATATGAGGAACGCAAATTCATTACAAGATTTCAATTGCCAATTGCCTTGCGAGAGAGGATTTATTGTCAATACAACTGATCTATCTTGTTGAAATCAGAAGTGGACATGTTAGAGGGACTTTGGAAGCAGAATTCAGATGTTTAACTTTTCAACGTTCCACTCCAACTCATTACTCCGTGGGGTTGAGGGGCATCAGAAGGGAGACTTAAGATTCCTCTCTTTGTTTCTCTATTTGTGTTCATTAATTCCCCAAGAAAAGAAAGCTCAAGCTAACTAATGAAACAGAAAGCCCACAGACTATTTCACAGCTTTTCATATCAGAACTGCAGGAAATAATATTTGTTCCACTCACCTTGACAGCACAGTAATCGAAAAAGCCAGTTTCTGAAAATATTGCCACCAAAATCATCTTTAAAAAAAAGCACAATGAATAAAAGAACATTGGTTTCATCATTTGTCTTTCGATTCTACATTTTTAACACATATTTCTTGCAATTTTTCTTTGAAGTCATTTTTTCCCTAATTTGTAGAGCACTGACCAGAAAGGTACAGGTGCAGAAAATGGAAGCTAAAAATAACTGAGAGACAGCCAGAATGTTTTTTAATACACCAGCTTATGGACAGTAATCTCATCTGTCTGATTTTAACTAACAGTAGCTCTTATACTGTGTTTGAAGATAGACAGGCAAAGTGACCTGCACACTATTCCATCTAAATGTGAAATGCAGAAATCACTCTGTGCTCAGTACATTGATATAAAATCATTTTGGCTGAGGTTTCTCATTTCTGCACTCACCAGCTTATGATTTTCCTTTCAATTAAGATAGGTGGGCATGAATCGAGGGCTGCTGGTGGCAGAAGGTAAGAATCTAAATCCCTTCAGCTTTAAAAGGGATGCTAGCATGTATTATGAGATAAAACAGCATGTTAAAAAATTGTATGGAAAATAACTTTAACTTGTTGCCAGCACTTTTTTGTTTAACCCGAACCTTAATCTTAATTTATCTGGACAAATGCCAAATTTGAAACAATCTCAATAATGGTGACACCGCACAAAAGGGTGCTGATTGATTGGTAAAATTTATTGACTGGCCCAGGTTGGACTAAGTATCAAGAACCATATGCTCTCTGGGCCCCTGGGTGATTGGAAAAGACACAAAGCTGTTTTGTTTATTCCTCTAGTTTGCAGTGAAAGGCCCCTGCAGATGAATGTACATTGCTTTCAGCAATCTCAAACAAGTCATATTCCAATCTTGAATGGATAACTTGAATTGGTTGTTAATCTAGGTATGAGCCCATTCAGGATTTTTCAGCAAGTGCTGCCCAACCATAAAATCACTTTCAACAGAAGACATTTTTATTGTGTTTTGTAAGCATGACTGATACAGCACAGTCTTCCCTCCAACACTGCCTATGACTGAAAGGACTGCTGTTTTATTCTATCAGCCAATCTTTGGGAATTACAGCTTATATACCTGGCATCACATTGGCACTGACATTCACACACAATATTGCTTAGTTGCACAGTGAGTGGACTATCTTTCTAGATTGGCAGCATCCTGCTCGTGGGAATAGCATTTGCAGCCATGGCATAGTTATGGCATGAAATAGAAAGTAACTTTGTCCAAAGGCATCGAACATTAATTTGCCAATACTTGGTTTATGGTCAGTATTATGTTTAATTTTTACTTTTCTTCCCTTGCATATTTAGGCCCTGTATGTTAGCATCAGCTGTGGTTGACTTATCATAGGCAATTTGGCTGCACCATCAGAAAAGTCATGGGGTCAAGCTCCAAGACTGAGACTTTAGTGCATTACTGAGGGGTTGCTGAAATTAAAAATAACATTCATCAGATGAGACATCAAACCTCAAATCATTCGGAAACATATTTAGTTTTAAGCTGGCAAACTAGCGAAGGATAGGTAAAATAATGATGGATAACGAGACTATAGCTAAGATATTTAATATTCCCATTATCTATACAAATGGCAAAACAAAGCTTTTACAATCAATATAAGATAACAAGGTGTAAAGCTGGGCAAACACAGCAGGCAAAGCAGCATCAGAGAAGCAGGAAAGCTGACATTTTGGTCAAGACCCTTCTTAAGAAATGCTTTTCCAGCTCCTCTGATGCTGCTTGGCCTGCTGTGCTCATCCAGCTCTACACCATGTTATCTCAGATTCTCCAGCATCGGCAGTTGCTACTACCTCTTTTACGATTAATTGTTATTCTGCAACGGCAGTGTTACTCTGGCATGGAAAAGCAACATCCCTGTGTTCATTGATAATGGGAACTGCAGATGCTGTAGAATCCAAGATAACAAAGTGTGGAGCTGGATGAACACAGCAGGCCAAGCAGCATCTTAGGAGCACAAAAGCTGACGTTTCGGGCCTAGACCCTTCATCAGAGAGGGGGATGGGGAGAGGGTTCTGAAATAAATAGGGAGTGAGGAGGAGGCGGACCGAAGATGGAGAGAAAAGAAGATAGGTAGAGAGGAGAGTATAGGTGAGGAAGTAGGGAGGGGATAGGTCAGTCCAGGGAAGACGGACAGGTCAAGGAGGCGGGATGAGGTGGTAGGTAGGAAATGGAGGTGCGGCTTGAGGTGGGAGGAAGGGGTGGGTGAGAGGAAGAACAGGTTAGGGAAGCAGAGACAGGCTGGGCTGGTTTTGGGATGCAGTGGGGGGCGGGGAAGAGCTGGGCTGGTTTTGTGATGCAGTGGGGGGAGGGGACGAGCTGGGCTGGTTTTGGAATGCAGTGGGGGGAGGGGACGTGCTGGGCTGGTTTTGGAATGCAGTGGGGGGAGGGGTCGAGCTGGGCTGGTTTTGAGATGCAGTGGGGGGAGGGGACGAGCTGGGCTGGTTTTGGAATGCAGTGGGGGGAGGGGTCGAGCTGGGCTGGTTTTGGGATGCAGTGGGGGGAGGGGACGAGCTGGGCTGGTTTTGGGATGCAGTGGGGGGAGGAGTCGAGCTGGGCTGGTTTTGGGATGCAGTGGGGGAAGGGGAGATCCCTATGTTCATTATCAGTTACTTCCACAGACAACAACCAGTCAAACACCCAACTAGAAGAACAAAGGGGCACAGCCTTGTACTTAGATTGAAACCCTTCAAAGCTAATGCCAGGGTACTTTCATGTAATGTGGAAGTCTGGAAATCTCTCACCTAAAGATCATTTAGAGTAGGTCAATTGAAAATTTCAAAACTGAGATTGATAGATTTTTGTTAGATAAAGGCATTAAAGGTATGGAAGAAAGTGGAGTGATAGAATTAAGATGCTGCTTAGCCCTGATTTAACTGAGTGATCGAACAGGCCAAATGTCCTACCAATAATCCTATATTTCTATCGTAATGAAAAACTGGATTGCTAAACGTGGAACATACATGTTTTACAGTGAGGCATCTTAAGTTAGTGCCAAGGTTGTAATACTTACATAAAATGAGGTTCATTTCGAAAAACATTATTTGTGAATGAATATTCTAAATATCCAAGAAGGGCTAATATGTTGAAGAAAGCATTTGCAGAAGATTCAATTTCGAAGTCAGTATGATGAATGCTACAATTTCCTGTTCCAATTACACTAATCTTGTTTAAGATGACAAATGATCCATTAATATGACAGCTTGCTGCAGCTTTGTAAACAGACTGGGTAATACGACTTAAGTATTCTTTTCGACACATTGCTGCGGATTTTACAGTTACAATGATGGAAAAATTGTAAATGTTCACCATCATTCCAACAGTGAAACTTTAAGCAATTTCTGAAATTTGCACTTAAGTGCAGAGAGTGGAAATCCAGATGTGTTGGTTTGTAATTCCTGTTTCTCCACACGTTATTATCAATGCCTTTGCAGATCAAATCGGTTAAAAATCGTTCAATTGACTCAAAATTCCACTTTGACACAATTATTCTCTTCATTAGATCTTTCATGTCTAGAAAAACTTGTATCTTATTGAATGAATTGCAACTGTGCTCCTAACAGTGTGCATAATTATTATTGCAGAGTTGCTCTGGTCCTGAAAAACTGATTTTGTACCTGTAGAATTTCAATTGTTACCATTAAGATCAAAGAAACTTTTTTTAAATGATCAAGAATATTTTTAAAAGCTCTCTTTTGATGTTTCAGCATTTAAGTTAATCCCATGTGTAAATCCCAATCTTGAACCTGGTGGCCATAAAGTTTTTATAAAAACTTTGTGAAGGATAATGAATGGCCTTTCTGCTTTTCCATCTGTTAACATTCTTCAGTGTGACTGGCTGTTTACCCTGCTCAATGGGATCATGGCTGCAGAATTGCTTTGCCACTGGTTGCACAATCTGACATTTAATATTTAACTAAGTTGGATGGTTATACTTTTGATAATTGACTGGAACAAGTCAGTTTTCTTTAATTGACATTTCATTAAGTGGTTGAATTACCAACCAATCTTTATCCACAAAGGAGACACAAAATGTGCATATTAGTTATCTTGCTTACAGGTCTTCAGCCTGAGGTAAGTTGTAAAATGAGAGAATTGAATCTACAGCCAGTGCTCTGGACTTGGGCTAATAAAATAGCAATGGGCTTGTAAATAGCTGAGTAGGACTGGCACAGTGAACTATTCCAAGATGTTCCACTGGAGCATGTTATAATCTGTTTGTGTTTTATTAAACAAATGTTTCAAAACAAGCCTCCACTCATATTGAATTTTCAGGAAATTACTGTCAAGTGAGGTATGGTGAAGTTAATTTCTTTAGCAACCAACCTTTGCTCTTCCATGGACATAAACCCTAATTACTGTAGGTCCCTTTGTGCTTTTACAGTGAAAAAGGTGAACTTGCGTAAGTGCCCTTAGACTTTTATTTTAAGGAAGGAAGGAACCCACTTAAAATAACAGCTCTGTTCTAAGAAATGAACCAAAACATTTCCAACAAATGTGCTAAAGCATTTGGTGCGAGCACTGCACAAAAGTAATGGTAGTTTTTATTCATTTAACATCTTTAATGTGAGAGAAAGGCAACATACTCCTTTGCAAAGCCCTAACAGGAGAAACTTGGCTCGGAGCCACATGGAGATATTCTAAGTCAGGTGCACAATAACTTGCTCAAAGGTAATGAGAACTGCAGGTGCTGGAGAATCCAAGATAACAAAGTGTGAAGCTGGATGAACACAGCAGGCCAAGCAGCATCTCAGGGTGATCCTGAGATGCTGCTTGGCCTGCTGTGTTCATCCTGCTTCAAACTTTGCTAACCTGCTCAAAGGAGTGGGTTTAGGGAGTGACTTAAAGAAAGAAAGTGAGGCAGAGAGGCCAGACTTTATAACCGGAACAGTTGAATTCAGGGTGATGAAGAGGCCACATTTTGCAGAACGCAGCGCCCCCATACCATATTAAAGCTGAAAGTGGTTACAGAGATAGGCATAGGTGAGGTTACGGGAGGATTTGAGCTCAAAGAGGAGAATATTAAAACTGAAGTGTTGATAACAATCAGGTGTTAGTATAAATCAACAAGCACGGGTATAATTTGCAAACTCTTGGTGTCAAGACCTGATGGGGTGGGTCCTTGGATTTGCGGAGGCTGTGCATGGTGGGAATGTCTAGAATAGAAATCCAGACTGCCAGGCTCATGTTCTGGTGATTTGCGTCACAGTTGATGAAACTTTAATTCAGTCAGAAATTTGGAATTAAAAGCTAATCTAATGATGACGTTGTAACCACTGTTGATAGTTGTAACTCCCCATGTGGTTCATGAGTATCCTTTTGAAAAGGAAATCTGCCATTCTTACCTGGTCTGGCCAACATGTGACTCCAGACCTACTACAATGTGGTTGTCTCTTAACTGTCCACTGAAATGGTCTAGCAAGCCATTCAGTTTCAAGGCATTAAATCTCCATATCCCACGAATGATTCAAAACACAAAAAGTAGCCATCCATCAGTCTTTAGTTGAATTTGACTACAACTAGAAGAATTAAGTGCTACACCAAAAGAATATTTCTCTCCTTATTGTGACTGGTTTTATATTCCAGAAAGGCAGTTAGTGAAAAATAGTATCAGAGCCAATCCTTACTGAATTGTATATTTATTTACAGAATGAAAGTTTGCAAGCATCCACCTCCAAACTTAACCCAACACTTTGAATAAATGCCTCTGTGTATGCGAAACCTCAACTAATGCCCACCACCAACACAGGATTAAACATGTGTCAGGGCGGCACGGTGGATCAGTGGTTAGCACTGCTGCCTCACAACACCAGGGAGCCACGTTCAATTCCACCCTGGGAAACTGTGTATGGAGTTTGCATATTCTCCCTGTGTCCATGTGGGTTCCATCCTGGAACTCCGGTTCCCTCCCTACAGTCCAAGGATGTGCAGGTTAGGTGGATCAGCCATGCTAAATTGCCCATTATGTCCACAGATGTGCAGGCTATGTGGGTTAGCTATGGGAAATCAGGGGTTATAGGAACAGGTTAGGGGGAGAGGGTCTGGGTGGGATGGTCTTTGGAGGGTCAGTGTAGGCTTAATGAGCTGAATGGCCTGTTTCCATGCTGTAGGGATTCTATTGGGGCAGCACGGTGGTTTATAGTGCCACAGACCCAGGTTCGATTCCACCCTTTGGTGACTGTCTGTGTGGAGTTTGCACATTCTCCATGTGTCTGCGTGGATTTCCTCCCGGAACTCCAGTTTCCTCCCACAGTCCAAAGATGCGCAGGCTAGGTGGGTTAACCTTACTGAACTGGCCACGCTAAATTGCCCATAGTGTTCAGGGGTGTATAGATTAGGTGGGCTATAGAAGATGATCAGGGTGGGATGCTGTGAGGGTGTGCACTTGCTGGGCTGAAGGGCCTGTTTCCACATGATAGGAATTCTATAAAATGAAAAATACATCTAAAAGATAATAAAGATAATAAAAATAATAAATGAAAGGGGAGGATGAACAGAAGTGGCTCAAACGCTGGAGGAGTGCTGGATTGTTATAATGAGCATCAGAACTCAAAGCGTTGTGCTCTGAACATTCAGATGCTGCCTGTTTTCAATGTAAGTAAAATGCTCTGCAACACCCGCAAACTCACATCTCACTTTCTGCAAGTGAAGCACAGGACTTTGCAAACTCTGGTGTTACTCAACCAAAACAAATCAATTTCTGACACCAATGTTTTACATGGGCATTGAAATGTTTTGCAAAGCTGGCAGACGGCGAGATTAAAATTAAGCATTAAAGTCTGCTCCACAGTTAAACTGCTTGAAAGAGATAACACTTTAAAAGAGAGAAAACTATGTATGCATGAATAAAATAACCCCAGTTAAAATGACTTTAATTACCATTCCAAACAGTAATGCCAGTGTTTCGTAGTCAATCCACTCCACAACTGTAACCATGCTTGGTCTCTGCAATCAAAAATATAACATTCACAGTTAACACCATGGATCTAGTTAAACAGTTTAATTGTAGTATGGGCTGTACTTTCTTCTGTTATCCCATTCTTTTCAGATGCAAGTCAACCTTCACATTTTTCCGTTATTAAACACCAAAATAAAAGGCATACTTTGTTAAAACTAAATCAAGCTTGTTGGATAAATTAGTCACTTTCTGACAGAGGCTGTGTTAGTATTGAGAAGTGAAAAGATGGCAGATATCCATCAAAATATTGGCAAAGTCTCGAGTTGAGTTCCCACCTTCCACATGACTGAATCAGAGAAGTATAGAACAACACAGCCCACAGGAAACCTATTCAGTTGGTCATGCCAATGCCAGATACAATCCAATTTATCCCAGTCCCCTGCTGAAAACAATGCACTGCGGTTGCTGGGATTATGAAATTAGAACAAAGTGCTCTAGAAACCTAGCAGCTTTGGCAGCATCTGTGGAGAGAGAAAAACTGAGAGCTAAATCTTATGTGTTTTTGGCTAAGTCTAAGCGGAGTTAAAGTTTTTCAGAGTGTTTTCACCACAAGGCCTTGCAAGTTTTCTCACCTTTACAGTGCCCCTCACATTCAAATCCCATCCTATTTTACCATGGGCAGATCCCATAGATACTTGCCAGTCCACAGACACCGATTTGGAAAAGCAACATCAGTGTGCCTTGCGCCATCTTCGAAAGCCCGTTGAATATTCCAAAAATGCTCAAGGCAAAGACTGAATCTGAACATGACGGAGAAGGGGAAGATGGCACTGTGAATCTCCAAAGGGGACCAGTGCTTCCAGTAGGATTGGCAAGGGAGGCAGTTGGTTTTTCGAGTCTTTTTGAGTCTTTTCCCTATTTTCTCCACCCCAAAACCATAAGATGGCTCAGCCATTTCCATAAGTGGAGACAGATGAATGATCCAGTTTGGAAAAAGTATTGAGAAGGGGCCAGCAGTCCAAAGAATGGGTCTTTGGTATTCAATTAGGAGAAATTAATTGGATTCCTTATCCTCCACCTTTCATTTTCCTGCATTATTCACAGTCTGGACCAAACTGAAGATATAAACATCATGTTGTTATACTTATTTAGCTAACTGAAGTTGGCCTGAAGCAGATAAAACACAGATTCATTAACCAGAGGAGTTAGCAGATCAGAGAAGCTGACAAGCTAGATTTACTTGGTGCAGTCCGGGACTGAGGAACTTCAACTATTTGGGGAGATGGAGAAGTCAGATTTGTTCTGTGTAAAGGTCTTTGGCATTCTGACACTTTGAGATAGAGTAAATCAGAAGAGGCTATTTTGTCTGGAAGAAGGGTCAGTAACCAAAGGATGTAGATCCGGAAAAAATTGGCAGACTTTTCAGTGGGGAGATGAGGTAAATATATTTTATGCCACAAACTACTTGGAAGGCAATGGAAGTGAATTCAATCATCAATTTTAAGAGAAAATTGTACATGTGAACATAGGGCATAAGTTGTAGGAATAGAAGCAGGCCATTCAGCCCATCAGCCTTATTCTGCCATTGAAAGAGAGAATGGCTGGTCTAATAATTCTCAATTCTGTGTTTTTGCCTTTTAACAAAAATCCTTGATTTCCTTACTGATTCATCTCTTGAATATATTTGACCACACAGCCTCCAAAGACTAGACCAAGTACTTAAAAACAAAACAAAAACATCTATTTGGAAAGAGCAGAAGAGCTGGAATAATGAGACACTTCCTTCAAAGAAGCTACTCAGCCTCGTGCTACGCTGTGGGTATTTATATATCAACCACTCAGAAATATGAAGGCGCACCTCTAGAGTAGGTGGAACTTAATTCCAGGACTCCTGACTCAGAGTACGAGCACTATAGAATTGTACAGTGTGGAAGCAGGTCATTCAGCATATCGAGTCCACGCTATTACTCCAAAGAGCATCCCAACCAGACCCAAACCCCTATCCAGTTCCTGTCACCCTGCAATTCCCATTCTAATCCATCTAGTTTGCACATCCCAGGACTCTGTGAGCCAATTTAGCACAACCAATCTGCCTAAGCTGCACATCTTTTCACTGTGGGAGGAAAATGGAGTGCCTGGAGGAAATCCGCACAGACGTTGGGAAGAACATGCAAACTCCACACAGGCCTGAACCGAGGCTGGAATTGAACCTGAGTCCCTTGTGTTGTGAGGCAGCAGCGCTGACCAGACAGCCACCATGCCACATGTACAAACACTGTACTAAAAGGCTCCTTTCCCTTCTACATGGTCTGATGATCCTTTGATTAAGCAGCAGACCAACAGTGATTAAGATAAAGGTACAAGGTAGACAACACAAGGATTAAACACATTCCATCTAAAAGATATCAAAAAACCAGGAGCTCATTGATAAATGCAGAAATGTTTGAAAAAAGTTTAGAAATAAGTACATAACGTGCACATAATAGACAGCAGAGAGAGTGTAAAAGTGGAGGGAAAAGTGAGATTACGACAGTTGACAAGGACTATGAAAGAAGACCAGTGGTCGACGAAGAATGTAATAATTGGACGAATCTATAGCCACCTCAAACCCCACGTGGGAAAACTGATATGGTCAACAGATTATCTCTCTTTCAGATATTTCACAATGCCACTGTGCATGTGTGTCAGCATGTCCTATCAGGCATCAAAAACCCACACCAGATAAGATTTGAGGTAATTTGAGAATAATGAAGAAGCATTGTGCAGACATGGGAGTCAGAAGATATTGGGAATTAAATTGAGAGCACTGGTTTTTCAGGGGAAGCAAGTTAGTTCAACAACATTATCCATGAATAGGTCAGACTACTTGCCAAATGGATCTTCCTGATTTGATGATGTATGGTAAGATAAGATAACAAGGATGAATCAATCTAATTTGAAGTGTACATCTACATAACAGGTTTTCAAGCTTAAGGACACCAGTAAATTCATGGGCTGTTCCTTTCCTAGAGAAATAGAAGTGGCAAGAAGCAGCATGGAGAATGGGAAATAAAAACTTAAGAGAGGACAAGGATGAGTAGCAGCTTTGTTTTTTTTAAGCTCATTCTGAGGCTAAGCCTCCATATTGAAATCCCTACATGGATTCAATTCTCCCAGGGTCTTTGATCTGCTCCAATCTAGCAACGCTCCGTGGGCTCTGTGTTCCTCCAATTCCAGCCAGTTGTGCATTCCTGGTTGTCATCACCTCACTGTGGGCAACTATGCCTGTACTTTCTAGGTGCTAAAAGCTGGAATTCCTTCCTTCACTATACATCTTCTCTCTTTTCCATACAGATACTCCTAAAGACTTCACTTTGGCTACATTCACATCTGACCTCATATCACCTCATGTTGCTCAAAGCCAAATTTGGCTTGCTGATACTCTATTAAAGCAATGTTGGACATTTTATAATTTTACATTTTACAAAATATTATACAAATGTTAGCTGCCATTGATATGGGAGTTATTGGCATGGTCAACATTTATTGCCCATTTTTCTCTTACCCAGGAATTAAATTCAATTTGCTAAACAGTCTCCAATTCAACTTTTGTTTGGTGTAGCGATGATATCAAAATATTCTCTGGCTCAACCATATTGCACAAACTGCTGTTTAACGTGTACACAGCTCTGCGAGAAGCCACTAGAAAGGGCATGCAGACAGAAATTAATACTACCAGAATTTCAAAATTCAGTAAGTGTACTACAACGACTGTTTGTAAATAGTAGGCTTATGGGTCTAGACCCGAAATGTCAGCTTTCCTGCTCCTTTGATGCTGCTTCACCCGTTGTGTTCATCCAGCTCTACACTTTGTTATCTCTTACTGTTTGTAAGTACCTTCACTTATATCCAAAATTTTCTCATGGGATCATTTTACTGCTTTATGCTTTGTTAAATCATTTTTAAATTAGATACCTTCTTCATCAAATAGCAGTGAGGACGTTAGGTGGAAGTTGCAATATTTGCCCACGATGAACCTAATTTCATTCATTGTGGAGCCAGTTAGCGCAGTTGGCTTAGGTGTCTCATGAGTAGTTCAGAAAAGCAGCAATAACACAGGTTTGAATTCCATTTTGGCTGAAATAGACTTGAGACCTGCCTCTTCATCCTTTCCCAATTGTGGAAGGCAAATGGCGAACCATTGGTTACACAATTGGCCAAGAGGAGTGGCTCAGGATGGAACAATGAGGTGAGGACGTGCATTCATATCGTACAGTCAAGACTCCATAAAAAAAGCACTTGAGATGTATTAGGAATGAGGATGACACTTACATCACCAATCACAGCCAAGGCAGCCAAAGCTGCCAGGGATCCCAACATAGCAGCCAAAGATCGATGAACAATCTGAAATCATAGAACACAGTAAAAAATGCAGAATTAATCAATCTAACATAACAACAAGATTATTTAGATCTCCTTATTTAAGAGTGGAAGTACAGTGCAATCCAACAAATGGGAAAATATGTTTCAAATCAATGTTTTATCGACGAGGTAACATTAATTTATGGTCCCTTCAGTCCCTTTCTGACTGAGTTAGTTTAAACAAGAGAAATGACTAAATTGGCTAGGAAATTATGAACAGGAACTTCAAGCTGTACCACCCATTTATAATATCAGTTATTCAATTCAAACGATATACACAGGACAAAACTTGAGTAATTAACTTTAGCATTTAGTGATTCGCCACTTGTCACGCACTTCTTTGGATTTTCACTTGTAATGGCGTCATTTGAAGGGTAATTAAGTGAAGTAAAGGATCTGGGCTATGGACTCAAAATCATTCATATGTTATTTTCCAAAATGAAAATAACCCCAGCGTGTCTCTCCTTGAAGCCTCAAAACAGATGCAAAAATCATAGAACAGGGCGCTACATGGCTGAGATGGTACATATATTTCTCTGATTAGTACATAAGAATAGAGGATCTCCTAGCTAGATGGAGGACAGAATATGGAAGTACATCAAACCGCAGGGATCCCTAGCAAGGTTTCCCTCAAGTTAATAGTAACTCTATTGGCTGGATCATGTGAGCAACTGGCCCCACACCCCCAAAGACATGTTTTATGATTCACTTGCTACTGGCACAAGACAACACCCTGGCCACATCAGTGATAAAATCTTGTCTACAAACAAGACTTCAAGTTCACCAGGATTATAGCTGATGCGTGGAAAGTCCATGCTGATGCCCGAAGTGCATGAAGACAATCTGTCAGAAAGATCATGGACAAAGCAGAGGTCGAAAGAAATGACCAGACGGAGGAAAAGAAAGCCAACTAGAAGGGGGGAAAGAATAACGAATTTAGGGCTTATGCTACTCATCAGTGACCACCACTTGCTAATCAGTCTCTACAGCCTCAGCAGACGATGTTCAAATCCAGCTGGGACATACACCTGACGTGGAAGGACAATTTAGGAGGGCATACCATAAACTTCTCACTTACATTTTACAAACTTACCACATTTTCCACAAGCTCTTGTCAAGGCTAACAAGCACTGGGACCCTAACAGTGGAAAACTGTGCTTTGCTCTAATACTTTTGGATTAACAGTTCTTTATCACTTGCAAAGTTATGACGGACTATTAAACAATCTCGAGAGTTTGGAATTTTTGGCTTAATAACCTAATGCTTACTCTGCCTTGCTCCTTAAATTGCAACTTTTTCAGACAGTTCTGATGCAGGTGTCAGACTGAACCAACCACGCACATGCCTCCTTCTAAACGATCTTCTGTGTGTTTTCAGTACTCACGGCTGTTTCCACCCCTTCATTTTGGCTGCATGTTAGTTGGCATCAATCCATTGGGTGAGAAAGCCTTGGAATTCATTTTAACTGACGGGCAACCCTCTATTACACTTGCTCAATGCTGTTCAAATGGAGAGTTTGAATATGTAAAGAGAAAAATGGAAATGGAAGTGCAGACAGCAATAATGTATTCTGATTGTCTTTTTTGGGCCAGAATTGGCACAGATATCAAACTATCAGTGCCAAGGGAAACTAGCATAGCAATACCAGAATTTAGTCTTCCTGAATAGAACAGAACATCAATAAATTGTAATGGAATTACCAGAGTTACTCCAGTGTATTAGGACAACAAAGAATATAAAACGCATTCAGAAAGGGCAGACAAGAGGGTTTAGCATGGTCTTGTTAATTAAACAGCTAGCTCCACCAGAGGATTAACAGATTGAGTGGCCTGATGCTGTGCTGTAAATGCTTTGATTCCATGAGCACAGATCTGCCAAGTGCCTCCAATTAAAGTGAATTGTAATCACCGTCCAGGACTTTCCTCAGTGCTAATCTTTTGTCCATTGGCGTAAATTCATAAGAAATACAGCAGAATACTTGCCCACAAGCACATCAGTGTTTTCCATTGCTCAGCCAGTGAAACCATGATGGCCAAGAGGGAGCAGTTGTTGAAGGAGCTGCCAAGCTATTCTGATTTTTAAAAGGTGCCCTAATTTTATTACTTTGAACAAACTCTGCTCCAGAGGTTCACAGAGACAATAAATACAGCTGGGAGAGCTCGAATGGTCTCACACTGTGTGGTAGAAATCTATGATTCTCAGTTGTAACAGGCTGTAGCTGAAACCACGGTCAGTGAAAATTACATCCGTGGGGTTGCACTCAATTGGCAGCAAGTGGCAATTAGATTAACACGTGCCAAGGTCGGTTTTGTGTTTTACTTATGCTTGTTCCAACCTTTAGAAAAACGGAAGTATTCATTTTTATGCATTTCCTTAGTACCTGTCATTACCCTATCTCGGGCTGTGATAAGGTTCTAGCTTAGTAGTCGCAGATTGGCTGCTGGAGATGGCTTTGCAGGTTGCTGTCAGGCACCTGTGGAGTTTGAGAGTTGTATTTTGGGCAAATTTGCTTTAGCATGGGCTGGTTAACCAAGAGGTAACAGTGAAAGCACTGTTGGAATGATATAGTAATGGGAGCATGAACACAGTCATCCCGTCATCCTGAAACAGGATGATTCTTTTCCTGATTGTGGTCTGCCACCCGATGGGGCCCATGCTGCTGTTTGGTTGAATGCCGAACGGTAGACTCAATGATAGGGGAGGCTAGTTTGTCACCATCAAGAGGATGGTGGAGCCTACCTATCAGAGTGTATCATACAGAGGTTGGACTCCAATCTTTCTCGCGACGAGGTGGTGGCCGACCCCATGGCAACACTTGGGTACCCATTATACAGCATGTGATAGCGTTTGTCTCCACATCCGTTGCAATATCTGATGTCTCAGTGTCCACACAGATGGATATGATGAGTTTGATTCTTGCAATCGCACAGGCATGGACTGCTGCTATTGTGGCCGTGAATGACAGGGTTCAAAGAGGCTTGCAGACTCTCACTGCAGTGCAACTAATGGCCTTCCAACGGATTGCACAGGTGCTGCCCTGTGGGAGTGGCAGTGACCACAACAAGCATGTATCTGCTAACCTGACAAGAAATGAAGAGCTTTTGGATTTGGGTGGAACGGTGGTTCAGTGGTTAGCCCTGCTGTCTCACTGCACCAGGGACCTGGGCTCGATTCCACCCTCGGGCGACTGTCTGTGTGGAGTTTGCACATTCTCCCTGTGTCTGTGTGGGTTTCCTCCTGGTGCTCTGGTTTCCTCCCACAGTCCAAAGATGTGCAGGTTAGGTGGATTGGCCGTGCTAAATTGTCCATAGTGTTCAAGGATATGTAGATTAGCTGGGCCATACGGGCATGGGTCTGGGTGGGATGCTGTGAGGGTTAGCATGGATTTGTTGGGCCAAAGGGCCTGTCTCCACACTGTAGGGATTCTATGATTATGGCCCAGCCGCCAACTAAAATTATGTCTATGGACAGTTATAATCCCAGTCGACATATTAGCCAATGATTAACCTGGGAACACACTAAATGCAGTAGAGAACAACACTCTGCATTTTTCTCACTAATCTGTAGCATAGGATCAGAGACAAAATCTTATTAAAAGATTCCAATCACGTTGTTCCCGGAGCGTTTGCAGAGAATTACAGGCACAACATTGACGGTGGACCTTTTTCCTTTAATTACCTCAGACTGCAACAGCAGTCACCTGTAAATAATTTTACTGTTCAAAGATTAAAGAAGGCACGTTTTCCTAAGAGCCTCATTAACAACAATAAGTGTGTTCCTCTCATATTTCAGGGTGGTGTGTTAGTGTTATCTCTCTCCACAATTCTCTTACAGTGGTAGCCTTAGAATCCGTTGGGTGCTCTACAGCACTTGAGAGGGATTGCTGAGCCCTAAAATCTTCTCAAGATCACTGTTTAATTATCATTCAAATGAAATAGTTATTCTCTTAGATTTATTTGCATCTCTCTTCAGTGTCACTTCCATGTAAGCTTTTATATCACTTTACACTTTCAGATTGGAGTGTTAACCTTTCACACTGCAACTCTCCTCAAACCTCTGCCTTTACACAATATTTACACCCCCTGCCAAAATTCTCTGTCTCACAAGGATAATTTTGATGGGTTCACCAATCTTCCAATTCTCACTTATAACTTCCTCAGAAGTGGCTGAGGATCTATATTCTCCAAGTTTTCCATGCCATTCTCTGAATCATTGACTATATATGAAAGTACAAGAGTAGGGGCACGCCACTTCTGTTTCTGATTCTGTTCTGCCATTTAACAGGAATATTAATATCAGATTGTACCTACGCGCAACATTCCAACCTTTTCCTGGCAACCTGCTTCTCAAAAATCCATCCACCTCTGCCTTAGAAATATGTTTTGAGGAAGAGGCTTCCACAGATTTCAAACTCTAAGGAAAAATTCTCCTCAACTGTCTCATTTCCCACAAGAGGAAACATCATCATCAACCTACCCAGTCAAGGTCTCTCAAGATATTAAAAGTTTCAACAAAGTTACCTCTTACTCCTGTAAACTCCAATGGCTACAAGCCCAGCCTTTCTAAAATTTCCACTGAAGACTAGCTGTCCACTCCAGGTATCAGTTTGGTAAATTTTGTGGATCTGCCTCTAATGTATTTACATCTTTCCTTAACTTAGGAGGCCAATACAGAACACCAGATGTGGTCTCACCAGCACCTCTCACCATTTCGATGATGTCGTCAAAGAATGTCAGCTCTTCGTTTCTATTATCACCCATGGCATAGCATTTGCCAGTCCAGCCCATTAATAGTTTACTTTCCATCAAAAATAAGGTGTTCCTGTTTCGTCTTCTTCCGCACCCGTTGCCCCCTTCCCCCAACACCCCACCAAGAATAGCAAGTGTCTATTGTCAGGAAGAAAAGTGAGCATAAATCATAATACTGACGATAAACCAGGTGTTAGCAAGTTAATGTTCAATGCTTTGGAAACATAGAAAGGCGGAGCAGGAGTAGGCCATTCGGCCCTTTGAGCCTGCACCACTATTCAGTATGATCATGGCTAATTAATGCAAGCTGACTCCTGCTTTCTCTCCATACCCCTTGATCCTTTTAGCTGCAAGGATCATATCCAGCTCCCTCCTTTATAAATCTAACAAACTGGCTCCAATAGTTTTCAGTGGTAGAGAAATCCGCAGGTTCACAACTCTTTGAGTGAAGAAATTCTTCTTTCTCTAATGTTCTGAATGGCCTACACTTAGACTGTGGCCCCTAGTTCTGGACTTCTCCAATGTCGGGAATATTCTTCCTACAATTAGCCTGTCCAGTCCCATCCAGGTATACATATGTTTTGATGAGATCAGCCTCTCTTTCTTCTAAATTTCAGTAAATACAAGCCCAGTTTTTTATCTTATGTCATTGTACAAATGAATTTCCATCCCTTTCTTCATCATTTTACTGGTCTAACTTCCTATAATTTTCTCGCCCTTGCAGGAAAATCCGTGGAAAACAAAGCGGTGAAGGCTCAGCTGTTTCTGGGATTGTTGATGAACTTTCACCCACATCTCTCCCCTAATGATGAGTCTCGAACTCACTGTCACTATCAGTTCTTGTGATGCTAATCATGCAAGTGCTTGGGTGACCCACGGCCTTACAAGCTCTGGGGTAAAAAGTCTCTTTAAAATTCCTTCCATTTGCTCAACAACCCGTGAACTAATTACAGACTTGGATTTAGGTCAATGTCCACAAGAGTCTCTTACATGACATTTCTTTTGGTCACCATTGATGTGGTTCACTGTTTACGCATTTGAAAGTTAACCCTTATCTCTCTCTGTTCACTCATCTGAGGCTTACCTTTTATTGGCATTGTGTCAATTTTGCAAAGTTTCACTGAGGATTTCTGTCCATGAGCACTGGCATTGTTTCTTGCATTATCATCCAGAATGCTCCTTTATTGACTACCTATCCCACTCCGATGATGCCATCCATATCTGATACTAGCTCAATTCTATCATTCATCACACCCAGAAGAACTCATCACTGCTGGGGTATCCCATTAGGAGAGGGTGGATAGGCTGGGATTCTTTTCCCTGGAGCATAGGAGACTGAGGGCTGACCTGATAGAGGTAGATAAAACCCTGAGAGGCATCGATAAGGTAGATAGTGGGAAGTTTTTCCCTATGGTAGGAGAGTGTGAAGCTAGAAGATAACACTTTAAGGTGAGGGGGAGAGATACAAAAGGGTCAAGAGAGGCAATATTTTCACACAGAGAATGGTGAGTGTCTGAAACAGGCTGTCTGAGGTGGTGGAGGAAGCAAGTACAATTCCGTCATTTCAGAAATGTTTAGACAGTTGCATGGATGGGATATGTATGGACGGATAAGGGCCAAGTGCAGGTAAATGGAATTAGGCTATTTTGTGAAAAACTGGGTGGCCTGGGCAGGTTGGGCTGAAGGGCCTGTTTTTCATGCTGTAGACTGCTATGATTCTCTGGCCCATGCAACTTTAAAAGGTTGTTGTGCACCCAGAGATGCAAAGGGACAAGATGGTGGAGAGAACTAGCAGAGGAAGGCAGGCTATCAGATCATGCCAGTCCAGCCTGAGGTTTCCCATCAGGTCATTGTGGTGATCACAGCCCAGAGGCATGCCCAACAGTGAAGGGCGAAGCTCAATGATCTCTTTTCTCCAATACCCAACACTCACTCTACTTCTGCAACTGCACCCACCTCCCAGCCATGCTCATTCTTGACCCCACTCACTATTACATGAAACATTTTCTGTCACCCACCCTAGCCTCCCGGCACATCACATCCTCTGAGATAATGGGAACTGCAGATGCTGGAGATTCCAAGATAATAAAATGTGAGGCTGGATGAACACAGCAGGCCAAGCAGCATCTCAGGAGCACAAAAGCTGACGTTTCGGGCCTAGACCCTTCATCAGATGAAGGGTCTAGGCCCGAAACGTCAGCTTTTGTGCTCCTGAGATGCTGCTTGGCCTGCTGTGTTCATCCACACATCACATCCTCTACGCTGTCTACTCACTCGCCCATGACGCCCCGCCACTTCTTACCCACCAGCTGTGCCATCCACTTTCACCTCAGTCAATCCATCCCTTTATCAAATAAGGTAAGAACCAAGATGGTTGATGAGGTCTTCTTTGAGAAAAGGATCTTGGGCCCTGGACTGCCAAAGTTACCGACTGACAGTGTCCGAGCCTCCGAACTGATACTGGAAGCTGCCCTTCTCTTCCTGGGCCAGGGCCCCCTGGCTGAAGTGTGTCATACTCCACTTGACTGAGCACTGATGGCAAGTACAACAAGCTTCCTGCCTTGCGCCTACAATAAATGGCTAAGATAGAAGTGGCCAGCCTAGTACCTGTAGCTGGGGGGAGGGCAGCGCATGAATGGTATTACAGGGCAAGGCCGGGACGTTATGAATATCCAGATTGGCTAAAAATGTGAGAAGCAAACAACCCTGAGGTGCAAGATAATAAAATGTGAGGCTGGATGAACACAGCAGGCCAAGCAGCATCTCAGGAGCACAAAAGCTGACGTTTCGGGCCTAGACCCTTCTCTGATGAAGGGTCTAGGCCCGAAACGTCAGCTTTTGTGCTCCTGAGATGCTGCTTGGCCTGCTGTGTTCATCCAGCTTCACACTTTATTATCTTGGATTCTCCAGCATCTGCAGTTCCCATTAACCCTGAGGTGCAGCCTGGCGCAATCCATGAGCTGGGTGCCCGACCCAATGCATACAGTGTCCTTGCAGCAGCATTTTAATGCTAGTTGTCAGTGCACCTCTGAAATGCATCTTAAAATGCAGCAGGCTGCTCTTAGTGAATTGGAGAGGTACCATGAGTGTGCTGAGAGGCTGGAACGAGTTAAATGGCGGTATCTATGAAGTGGGGTGGTGTAGTGCTGACAGCAGCAGGTACTCTGGAGCAAGTCCTGAGATAGTAGCACCCGGTATCCAGGATGGTGGCCCAAAGGAGCAAACAGGTTCCTGGAGTCACCAGGTACCCGCTCAGAATTCCCATCGGGAGTTCTCGTTTCCTCGTGACAGCTGATAGATTAGGAGGCTGCACATTAATGTGGTGAGATGTGCAAGTAATAACGGACACTAATGAGCAATAATCCACCCTAAACCAGTGCTTCCCAGCAGGAATTTCGCGTCAATGTCTGGAACTTCATTGGAAAGCGCAGCAGGTTGTTCTCAACATCGCCAAAGGCTTTACTAGACTCCTCACACAATTCTACCAGATTTCGCGCCATTGCTTACAACATTCAGACCTTTTAAGGTTCTGCCCACTGCTTTTGAAATAATACAGTCGGTTCTGCTGTAACGTGTGTTGCTTCAATGTGAATTGGCTGTGATACAATTGATAAATAGGGGAACGCTATCTCTAAAACACAAACTTGTGTTGGCTATAACGATTGGCTATAGCGATTCCATTGATGCGTGGAGGAGTAGGTATTGATATCACATGATCGGTTCACGGGAATTGTTGTGAATACGTACCATGTTACAACCAAAAGAGTCTCTGCATTGGCATAACAATCATTTTGCGGACTGAATCATGAAGTGCTTTCTGTGAGAGGTACAGTACATCTTGACATGTTTTCGAGGTAAAGTGTTACATTTATTTTTATTTCACTACTAGATGAGGATTAAACATTTATTCAAATTATGCTATCTTTTGTGTTAGGCTTTTGAATGATTTTGAGCGATATATTTTGGTGTCTTGCCCTCAACCCCACTTTTCCCATAGGCCCCATTATTTCTATAGTGCAATGTTCTAAAACATGATGTTGCACAGGAATTTCGTTAGAGCTGAACTCACTGACAAATATCATTCTACAGCAATCACATTTGCATCTCTTGTACAATAGTCAAAAGTCTAATTTAATGGTAATAGTAAAAGCATGAAATTTAAATTGCAAACATGTGTCATGGCATGGGCAGCCAAGATTATATGCATAACAATAATCTGGTAGAAAAGCCTTTAGAGTGATGCGTAGCAGTAAGGACCCAGCCGAGTGGCTTCCCCTCGGCTTTACAACTGCTGGTCCCTCCAGCTGAACTCGCCAGGAAAGTCATTCCCAAACTGGTGCTGCAGAATAAATTACAAAATTGCTGTTGTTCAATTCAGTGCACTGTTTAATCCTCCCCCTTGCCTTATTGATGAAAAGGTATAGAGCAGTAATTATAAACTGTGTCTACAATAGGAAATAAGCTGTTAATGTTATTGTACAGAGCGAAAACATGGACAGACCGCCCTGAGAAATGTTTCACTTCTGAGGGGAATGCACTTATTGCCACTAATGAGGAAATTAGGGAAATGTGTCTTCTTTAATCTTTAAACAGTAAATTTTTTTACAGGTGACTGCTGTTGCAGTCTGAGGTAATTAAAGACAAAAAAGTACACTGTCAATGTTGTGACAAACGTGCCTAGAAACTCTGCAAACACTCTGGGAGCAACCTGACTGGAATTTTTTTCAGTGAGAGTTTGTCAATGATCTCTGCTAAGGCTTACTGAGTAAATGCAGAGAGTGGTGCTACTGTGCACACTGGTAACAAGAGTTTTGCCTAGTTTTATCTTCAGGCTGCACCGCCCCAGCGGACATCACCCGTTATAAAAGAGAAAAGAGAAATTTGCATTTGCATTGTGTTTGCATGTACTCAGTACAGCTCAGAGTGTTTTAGAGTGACTGAAGTGTCAGCGTCTTCAATGTTGGAAACACTGCCGGCAGAGACCCTACAGTATATTGCCTCACAAACTAATGAGGTAATGACTGCCTTCAGCAATGCTGGTTAAGGAATAGCCATTGCTAGGTCAAGGGGTGAACTCTCCTGCCATTTTTCGTACAGAGCCATGAGATATTTTATGTCAGTCTGAGGCAACTGAAAGGCCCTCAGTTTAACAACTCATCTGTAGCACCTCCAACATTGCAACAGTCCGTCTGTACTACACGAGCACATCACCTTTATTATGGGTGAACCTAAACCATCAGGTTCAGAGGTTTGGGTACTTATTGTGGTAAAGCTGACATGTGGGTCAGATGTTGAAGACAGCAGACTGGTGGATATCAAACAAGGATCCGGTTCTCAATCCCTATAACTCTATTGCCTGGAGTGCAGGAAGTGTTCTCACAACCCAAACCAGCCCATAGTCTTACCCTGACAAAGACTGGGATGCACTGGAAATGGAGCTGGGAAGCCCAGAACCTGGTTGCAAACAGCATTGTTAAAGGACAGCAAAATTTCCTGACTGTGAAAATTCAGCCGATAACACGGACTGCTCACACATTATCAACTCACTTCACACTATCACTCAAAGTCAAAATCTACCCTGCTGCAGTTAAAAATGAACATTGGTAGGGATCCAGAATACACTATTGTTAACACCAGAATTGCACTTCACCCCATCTTTCTGAGTCATGTAATTGCTAAAACACCTCAACTGATTTAGGAACAAAAATCAAAATCTAATACATAAATCACACACTGAGACAAAATTTGATCTATAGATGTCTTGTGCATGCACCTACATCAACCAGCAACAAAACGTAATGTCAATACCACCAATCATGTAATTAAGCAACAGATTGCAGAAAGATATACTTCTAAAATGATGTGCTACAATTCCTGGTAGAGAGAACGCACCAGTGGCGAGCGTTTTCTAAACAGGTCAAAGCTCTTCACGTAGTCAAATGTCATGCAGCAGATGTGGAAACTAAGCAGCACATTATTATCAAATGGATGAGTGTTCCAGTGATTGGAATGGGCTCAGCCAGTGGACATCTCAGAACATGAGCTCCCTGAGTGGTCCACGTTAATTCAAGACAGGAGCATCGGATTAGGTAGCCACCGGGCTCCTCAGCTCAAGGTTCATCCATCTGTCCGCTTTTTCTTTTCCCTTTTCCTTCCTCTCTCTCTTTTCTCTAAGATTTTTAAGTGTTTGATTTTATAAAAGAAAACTTACCACGCGTGCCTGAGGGCCAGAGCAGAGTGCAGCTGAAGGCCCTAAGTGGAGCAGGGCTGGAGGCACGGAGAGGGACAGGGTTGGAGGCACGGAGAGGGACAGGGCTGGAGGCACAGAGCAGAGCAGGGCTGGAGGTAAGGAGAGGGACAGGGTTGGAGGCATGGAGCAGAGCAGGGCTGGAGGCAAGGAGAGGGACAGGGCTGGAGGCACAGAGAGGGACAGGGCTGGAGGCACTGAGTGGTGCAGGCTGGAGGAATGGAGCAGAGCAGAATGGACTGAAGGCATGGAGAGGAGCAGAGTGGAGGGGAGCTGGAGGTCTAAAGCGGAGTGGGGCTGAACGCGTGGAGCAGTGCAGGCAGTGGTGTGGAGTGTAGCAGAGCTGCAGGCCCAGAGAAAAATGGGCTGGAGGCATGGAGCTGGTGGCCAGAGAGGAGAGGAGTCGTGACTGTTGTTGGACTGGGGATCAGTCCAGGCGGTTAGCAGCTTGCGAGCTCGGTAAGACTTCACGTAGAAGCCCCCTTGTGCTGATCTACTACAATGTAATGTTTACCTGTAATCTCAGAGATAATGGGAACTGCAGATGCTGGAGAATTCCAAGATAATAAAATGTGAAGCTGGATGAACACAGCAGGCCAAGCAGCATCTCAGGAGCACAAAAGCTGACGTTTCGGGCCTAGACCCTTCATCAGAGAGGGGGATGGGGAGAGGGAGCTGGAATAAATAGGGAGAGAGGGGGAGGCGGACCGAAGATGGAGAGTAAAGAAGATAGGTGGAGAGAGTATAGGTGGGGAGGTAGGGAGGGGATAGGTCAGTCCAGGGATTACAAGAGAGTTGCAATGGGAGAGAGATTCCCTGAGGTTGGTCCGGAGGGAGGAGGGTAACTTCTTCAGGTTAGGCATCCCTGGAAGAGGCTTCGCAGTGAGGTTAAAATAGTATCAGAAATAATGGGAACTGCAGATGCTGGAGAATTCCAAGATAATAAAATGAGAGGCTGGATGAACACAGCAGGCCAAGCAGCATCTCAGGAGCACAAAAGCTGACGTTTCGGGCCTAGACCCTTCATCAGAGAGGGGGATGGGGAGAGGGAGCTGGAATAAATAGGGAGAGAGGGGGAGGCGGACCGAAGATGGAGAGTAAAGAAGATAGGTGGAGAGAGTATAGGTGGGGAGGTAGGGAGGGGATAGGTCAGTCCAGGGATTACAAGAGAGTTGCAATGGGAGAGAGATTCCCTGAGGTTGGTCCGGAGGGAGGAGGGTAACTTCTTCAGGTTAGGCATCCCTGGAAGAGGCTTCGCAGTGAGGTTAAAATAGTATCAGAGATACTTTACTCTCCATCTTCGGTCCGCCTCCCCCCTCTCCCTATTTATTCCAGCTCCCTCTCCCCATCCTCCTCTCTGATGAAGGGTCTAGGCCCGAAACGTCAGCTTTTGTGCTCCTGAGATGCTGCTTGGCCTGCTGTGTTCATCCAGCCTCTCATTTTATTTACCTGTAATCTGTTTACCTGACTGTGAAGTTTATCCTTTTTGCTTTATTTTGTACTTTCTAATTTATACAATGAATCACCGTAACGTAATAAATTTTTTTCTTTCTCTATTTTGTGTCTAAGATTTGTAACTAGGTACTTTGTATCTAAGATGGCGCCATGCTGAGTGACATTGTAAATATTTAACTGTACTCTTGTACTTGAGTATATGTGACAATAAACACAATTCTAAATTCTAAAACGGCCCAGTCAGGGAGCCCTGGCTGACAGATATAAACAGGAGTGTCAGAGGTTCTGTTCACTCTGAGAGCTGGCTCTGAGGAAACCGCACCAGTGCCAATGTACTATGCACACGTAAATAAATGGCGATGGGATACCAGCCTCTGTGGAGTTATTTCAAGTGTCAAATGCAAGATCAAGCAACGGCAAGCCAAGAAGTTTGGTTCCAGTCATTCATCTATACCAGCCGCGGCATATCTTTTTGTTTCTTTACCCTTCCTTCTGAGTTTTGTCTTGCACCATCGGTTTTGATACTAAATGTACTCCTGCCCTCCATCTTATCTCTGAACTTCCATTTATTCCTTCCTACACTGCCGCTTTTGTGCTTGCTATAAATGTTTTTTTTAATTATTCGTTTACAGGATGAAAGCGTCATTGATTGTCCATCCCTAATTGTCCAGAAGGTAGTTATTCAGCATTGCTGAAAACCTAGGAGTCACACATAGGCTGGACTAGGTAAGGATGGCAATTTTCCTGTCTAAAGTGTATTAATGACCCGGATGCTTTTTTTCTCTCTCCAACAATCATCAATGGATCAATGGTCATCATTCCGGATTTTTTTCCAATTAACAGTCCTCATCTGCTGTGGCAGTGGTTTGATCCTGTGTCCCAGGACAATACCTGGTATCTGGATTAACAGTCCAGTGATAATACTCTGGACCATCACTTTCCCATTCAACTCTACCTTCTCCAGTTCTGTTATAGGTAAAGCCAAAATAGTATTACCAGGCCATACGAATGCCTTGCTAGAGAGAGGTGACTGGTGGTGCTTTAACCCGAGAGTCATCACACCTCATGTGAGGGGAGAGGTTGAGAAGCAGAATCCTTCATGGTAACCTCAGCCAGAGTTGGAATGGAACCCACACTGTTGTCATGAGTCTGCATCACAAACCAGCCATCTAGCTAACTGAGCTGACCAACCCACCTTCACTGGATTGTCAGCAATCTGCAATGTTGGACCCTTCCTGCAAGTGGGTCAGGGGGGCTTTGAAAAAAATTAATCTCTCACCCATTAACTTTCCACATGATACATGACTTCCCAGTATTTCCAGCATTTTTTCTATTTCGATTCCCAGTGACCACCAGCAGAATTTTGTTTTTATTCCGGTCATTAGCCTCAATGCAGCAGTGGACATCACAGGAATGCTGTGGTGCAGAAACAGGCCACTCAGCCCATCATATCAACACCAGCTCTTAAAACCAGAATCATTGCTTGTTACAATTTACCCACTTTCTTCAACACTTGCACATTATTTCTATCTAAACAATCATCTAATATCCTATAAATGCCTGAATTGAACTTACTTCCACCACACTTCCAGGCAGTGCATTCCATGCTCCAACTACTCACTGGGTGAAAATGTTTCTTCATGAATCACATTTGCTCCCTGTTTTTTTTGATCCTTTTATGAGTGGGATAGCTTCTCCCTTCCTATCCAATCAGGCTTGCTCATAATTTTGAAAACCTCTATCATATCACCTCTTAGACCACAAGTTCATGAAACTATAAGATATAGAAGCAGAATTAAGACATTTGGCTCATATTCACCACCCTCTGGCCGAAGAAATTCTTCCTCAATTCAGTTCTACATAATTGTCCTTTCACACTGAGCTGTTCCCTCAGGTCCTAGTCTCACCTACTGGTAGAATCATCTTTTCCACGTCCATTTTATTCAGGAATTGCAATATTATGTAAATTTCAATGAGATTCCACTGCACCGCACCCCCCATCCCCCACTCTTATCATTCTAAACGCCATGGAATATAGGCCCTCCTTCTCTCCAAGGGGAATAGTCCCAACTTCTTCAACCTATTGTGAAAACTGGAATTTCTCTAACCTGGAACCTTTCTTGTCAATCACCTCTGCACTCTCTCCAACAATGTGGTGTCCCAATCTATACACAATAATCCAGCTGGGGTCTAACCAGTGTCTTTTGCAAGTCCCATTAAAGGACAATGAATGACAATAACTAAATAAACACCTAAATACACACAAACTTGCGGGGCTACAGTGATAGAGCAGGGGAATTGAACTGATTGGGAATCTGCTCTACAAGGAGCTAGCATAGACAGCATTGACTGAATAGCCTTCTTCCATGATGTGGTGACTCGATTAACATGCAGGAAATAAAAATACCATTTCCCTGCACATTGAGTTATCCAAATGTGTATCTTTATAATAGTATTGATGAAATATGAATGAAGTGCAGATGTACAAGAAAAAAGTGCAGAGCCTACAGGATGTTACTGAAACACAGCCTACCACGCACTGCTCCTGAGAAGATAATGATGCAGCTTTATTCACTGCCATGGGTACAAACGTGTACCAATTTATGTCACTGCTGATTCAAGGTGTCCACGGAATATTGCCAAAAAATCCAGTTAACCATTTATTATCACTGGTCCGAAAAGTTACTTGAGCTTTTGGATAAGTCAATGTGCAAGGTAAATATTATTTCTATTTCCTGCAAATTAATACAGTCACTACAGCATGGAAGAAGGCTTCTCAGTACATACCATCTATGCTAGCTCCATGTAGAGCAGATTCCCAATCAGTTACTTCCATTTGAAACAGCTACATTTTTTCAAGCATTAGGAAGGAATTTTGCCCACTCCAAGTAAGGGCTCTCAGTTGATGTCTCAATAGAATCACTGAATTATACAATTTTACAGAGCAGGAAGAGACCATTTGACCCCATCATGCCTATATAGGCTCCTGAGAGAGCTACCCAGCTGGTCCCATTCTCTAGCCCTATCGCCGTAGCCCTCCAAATTCATCACTTTCGAGCTCTCTTTTGAAACCTCCTACGGAGTCTGCCTCCACCTTTCTCCCAGGCAAGCATATTCCAACTTTCTGAGTAAAGAAGTTTCTCCTCATCTCAGTCCTAGCTCTCTTGCTGACTATATTGAAATTGTGACCCCATAGTCGTTGATATAAGTGAATGTGTTGTTCTTACTTGGCTTCCAAACAGCTCCTACAGCACAACTAATTGGACTTTCTACAGCAGTCAGTAGCTTCAATATGCCAACATCAGAAGAGAGAACTCACAGAGTATTCTCTCTCATATTTGGCAGCGGAGAAAAGATGCAGATTGACATAGTTGTTCTTCCCAATGTTCAGCATCATCGCAAGATATTGGCTGCATAAACTGAAGAAAACAGAGGCAATGATAAGAGAATTGAAGGATAACTGGAAATGCATATGGTCCTACATCCTGATCTCTCTCATAAGGGCTCCATCCGTCAAGATTTGTAATATTGGGTTGTTTTACGGATAGATAAGAACAAAGAGTATAGAAAAATTACACATTACTCCCAAATTTTCTTTCAACTGAAGTCAGTGGACAGAAAGATTGAGTGGCGGCCAATCACAGAATCATTACAGCACAGAATCAGGTTATTCAGCCTGTCACGTCTGCACATCTGTCTCCTAATGAGTGATGCACTTTCTGCCATTCTCTCACTTTCTCAACAGAATGTGATTTGCTGTCAGTTCAATTGTGGCTATCTTGCTCAATTACCAATTGCTATCTCTCCATGCCAATATGCAGCCAGCAAACAAGGTGATTCATCATGTACAGTATGGTCCTCTACACCATCGCTGAGGTTATGCATCTCCACAAAGCTTAACCTGAAATGAAGGATAATCAGCTGCAGCTTATCAAAGAGAGGTGCAAAATGCATGGCTCATGCCAATTTTCAGTGCCAGAACTGTTTAACATACCACCTACAGGTTGGTGGGGGAATGTCAGATGTTCTGAATGTAAGCAATGGTGTGCAAACCATTCTCAAGAGAGTTTTTTTCATTCATTCTTGAGATGTGGGCATCAATATTTAGGCCTGCATTAATTGCTCATTCTCAATTGCTCGTTGTCAATCCGAATGCTGTGAATCTCGAGTCATACGTAAGCCAGGCCAAACTAGGTGCAGTTTACAAATTCCCAATCCTGAAAGGACATTCGTGAACCAGATGACGGGACTTTTAAAAAAAAGTACTAACTAACAGTGGTCACATGATCACCTCTACGCTAACCCTGTATACCACAACTTCATTGAATTCCAATTTTAGAATCAACCATAGTGGGATTTGAACCCTAGTTATCAGAAATTTTCCCATGATTCAGGCAGTGCTATTGCCACTTCACCACTGCCAAGGAATGGCTTACAAAATACAAGACTAATTGTGTATGGAGCTTCCAAAATATTTTGGCCTGGCTTGATGAAAAAGAGAATATTACCAGAATGGATTCTTCGTTCAATTCAATGCTTGCACCGCCAAGTACCATATCATAGGAATTTACTATAATTACTCATAGAATCCCTGCAGTGTGGAAACAGGCCCTTTGGCCCAATAAGTCCACACCTACACTTAGAAAATTCTTACCAGTGTCCTGATCAATTAATAATGTTTCACACAACCAGTACAATTCTCATCTCCATACCAGAAAAAGGAGACAGAGACACTGGAGAAGGCACAAATGAAAATTGATAAGGGTGATTCATGAACTGAGAGGTTTTACCCCATTGAGAAAACTTGAACAGATCAGGGATGGTTGCTGTAGATAAAAGAAGAATGAGGCATGACCTATTAATGGTTTAAAAATTACAATAAGGTTTAATAGGTCAGGCATCCTTGAGATGTTTTGACAAAGGCCGCTTAGCAACTACAAAACATAATGTTATGCAGTATTTAATGGTGGTGATGCGGGCCTTGGCCAATGACAAGAAATGGGAGCACATGCTATCTCTCTCATGGAAGACCCACCAATCAGAGAGCAGCAGTACTACTGAATGGCGGTGCCATCAGGGAGTCATTGGCTGCTGTGGATATGGCATCACCCTCATGAGGGCTAATGTTGTGGCTAAATCCCAGGTCATAGGGTTGGTGGGAGACATGTCATGAAGTGGGGTTGGAGGAGGAGGAGGAATGACCAAGTGGCCAACAGCCTAAACAACTAGGCCCAAAATAAAACTGACTAAATAGTTTACACAAGTAAGGCCAGATGGAACGCAAAGAGGCAATGTTACCACAGGTCAAAAGCTGCTCAAGGATCAGCCCAGACATGTACTGCATATTGAACAATGGGAGAGTCATTATGACTCAAAACTCATTTAGCCAGAATAATAGGGAGGCACATTATGTTTGTGTATCCCCTGGTTTCGGACAATCCCCTTGGCACCATGGAGTAGTCATATTTTGGAAAGGGGATGGGTATGCCTAAGATGACCAGCCTAACCACATTCGCTGCTGCGGCCTCTGCCCTGTGACCCCATTAAGTAAAGTTAGAAAACATTCCAGGAGAAAAGGGGGAATAAGAAGGGACACCTAGCAGATATTCCCTCAGTGAAGACTCGGCCAGTGAAGACACCATGCATGACCCACCTTCACAACAAGCTGAAGAGACAGATATTTTTAAAAACTAGGCAAGATTGAGAGTTGTGAGGAAGATGTAAGAAGGCTTCAAAGTCATTTCAATAAGTTGAGTAAGTGGGTAAACACCGTAGATGAAGTATAAATGTAAAGTTACATAATTCAGTGTGAAAAAGAGAAAGGAAGAATACTATTTAAATGATGACATACTGAGAAGTATGGATATACAAAGAGATCTGGGTGTCCTTGTAAAATCATGGAATCCCTACAAAGCAGAAAGAGGTTATTAGGCCCACTGAGTCTGCACCAACCCTCCAAAGAGATCCCAAAGTGCTGCAGCCCCCATTGTATGCCTATATTTCCAATGGCCAACCCACCCTAACCTGCACATCTTTAGATGTGGAAGGAGGCCAGAGCACCTGTAGGAAGCCACACAGACAGTCACCCAAGTCTGGAATCAAACCCTGGTCAGTGCTAACCACTGAGCCATCATGTTGCCAACTGACAGAACTCAGTGAATTGGATCTAACAGCTCAATTGAGTTCATCAGAGCGGCGGAGTGTGTGTTTTTCAGGCCCTTAGCCTAGTTTGGGAAAAGTTTGTGTAACAGTTGTTTTCTTTAACTTGTGAGTGTTTTAATAAAACTGAGGTGAACCCCAGTCCTTTGTATCACACAATAAGAGCAGCTGTTTCATGAGTAATAAACTGGTCAAAGAGTCTGTACAGAATATTTTACAAAGGGATGAGGGGGTATCAGCATCAAAGGGCGGTGTCTCAGCGGACACCCACAGTTCCTGGTGCCAGGTCACTCTGGACGCCCTCACCAGATTTTCTTGCCATGCCCCTTGCATGGTAAGAGTCTTGTGTGGGCAAGGTAATAAAGCCCTTCACTGGGCATTAGCTTGCCACTTTCGGGCCACAGGATGGAGCAAGCAATTCTTCCTGCAAAAACCGTGATTAGGGTGGAGACAGGAAGGTGGCAGAATAGCAGGAAGGAGCAGTTGTTGCGAGTGATGTATAAATTTGTTCCTCTGAGACAGGTAAGAAGGGGAAAAGATTAAGGAGCCTTGGATGATGGGTACAGAGGTGCTTCTTGTCAAAAAGAAAAAGGCAGCGTATGGAAGGTGGAGGAAGTAAGGGTCTAGCACAGCTTTAGAGGATTACAGGCTTGCTCGGAAGGAGCTCAAAAGTGGACTGAGGAGGGCCAGGAGGGTGCACAAAAAAGGGTTGGCAGGAAGGATTAGGGAGAACCTGAAGGCATTTTACTCATATGTGAGGAATAAGAGAATGATCAGGGAGAAGGTAGGGCCAATTAGGGATAGCGTAGGGAACTTGTGTGTGGAGTCTGAGTAGATAGGGGAGGCCCTAAATGAGTTTTTTGCTTCGGTTTTCACGAAGGAAAGGGACCTTGTTGTGAATGAGAACTTTGAGGAGCAGGAAAACAGGATTGAACAGATCAAGATTGAGGAAGTTGATGTGCTGGAAATTTTGGCAAACATTAAGATTGATAAGTCCCCAGGGCCAGACCTAGGTTGCTCCGGGAAGCGAGAAAGGAGGTTGCTAAGCCGCTGGCGAAGATGTTTGCTTCCTCACTCTCCACGGGAGTGGTACTGGAAGATTGGAGGGATGCAAATGTTGTTCCTCTTTTCAAGAAAGGGAATAGGGAAATCCCTGAAAATTACAGACCAGTCAGTGTTACGTGTGGGTCAGCAAGGTTTTGGAAAGAATTCTGAGGGATAGGATTTATGACTATTTGGAAAAGCATAGCGTGATAAAAGGGAGTCAGCATGGCTTTGTGAGGGGCAGGTCATGCCTTACAAATCTTATTGAGTTCTTTGAGGAAGTCATGAGACAGGTTGATGAGGGTCGAACAGTGGATGTGGTGTACATGGACTTCAGCAAGGCATTTGATAAGGTTCCCCACGGCAGGCTCATTCATAAAGTCAGGAGGTATGGGATACAGGGTGATTTGGCTGTTTGGATTCAGAATTGGTTGGCTGACGGGAGGCAGAGAGCGGTCGTAGATGGTAGGTATTCTGCCTGGAAGTCAGTGCTGAGTGGTGTCCTGCAGGGCTCTGTTCTTGGGCCTCTGCTCTTTGTAGTTTTTATAAATGACTTGGATGAGGAGGTTGAGGGGTGGGTTAGTATGTTTGCTGATGACACAAAGGCTGGAGGTGCCGTTGATAGTATCGAGGGCTATTGCAGGCTTCAGCGAGATATTGACAGAATGCAGAGCTGGGCTGAGAAATGGCAGATGGAGATCAACCAGGATAAATGCGAAGTGATGCATTTTGGAAGGTCAAACTTAAATGCTGAATATAGGATTAAAGGCAGGATTCTCGGCAGTGTGGAGGAACAGCGGGATCTTGGTGTTCAAGTCCATAGCTCCCTCAAAGTTGCCACCCAGGTGGATAAGGTTGTTAAGAAAGCATATGGTGTTTTGGCTTTCATTAACAGGGGAATTGAGTTTAAGAGCCACGAGGTTATGCTGCAGCTCTACAAAACCCTGGTGAGACCACACCTGGAATATTGTGTCCAGTCCTGGTCGCCCTATTATAGGAAAGATGTGGAGGCTTTGGAGAGGGTGCAAAGGAGGTTTGCCAGGATGCTGCCTGGACTGGAGGGCTTGTTTTACGAGGAAAGGTTGTTATGAGGAAAGACTGAGCTCGGACTTTTCTCTCTGGAGAGAAGGAGGAAGAGAGGTGACCTGATCGAGGTTTACAAGGTAATGAGAGGCATAGATAGAGTCGATAGCCAGAGACTTTTCCCCAGGGCAGGATTGACTGCCATGAGGGGTCATAGTTTTAAGGTGTTAGGAGGAAGGTATAGAGGAGACTCAGAGGGAGGTTCTTCACCCAGAGAGTTGTGAACGCATGGAATAGTTTGCCAGTGGTAGTCGTGGAAGTGGAGTCATTAGTGACATTTAAGCGACTGCTGGACATGCGCATGGACAGCAGTGAATTGAGGGGAATGTAGGTTAGGTTATTTTATTTTTGGATTAGGAATATTCCACGGCACAACATCGTGGGCCAAAGGGCCTGTACTGTGCTGTACTTTTCTAATATGCCACCCTTCTCTCAATTAAATACCAGTCCACCACTATTAAACTCCATGCATTGTCATAACTATTCAGGAGAAACCTCTTCACACAGAGTGGTTGGAATGTGGAACTAGCTCCTATAAGGAGGAGCTTTTCAAAGATTTATTCATTCATGGATTAGGACATTGCTGGTTAGGCCAGCATTTATTACCCATCTCTAATTGCCCAAAGGGCAGCTAAGAGTCAATCACATTGCTGTGGGTCGGGAATCACACGTAGGCCAGACCACGTAAGGATAGCAGTGCTCCTTCCCTAAAGGACATTAATGAACCAGATGTGTTGTTCCATGGATTCATGGTCATCATTAGACTCTTAATTCCAGATTTGTTATTTCATTCAAATTTCACCATCTGCCTTCACAGGATTCAAACACAGGTCTCTGAATCATTACCCAGGTCTCTGGATTAGTAATCCAGCAATAAGACCATTAGGCCATCACTTCCCCATGTGGGGAGCTGAGGTGAACATCAGCAATCTACTGGAATCTAGAAAAGTATATGACAGTGAGGGAATAGAATGTCATGTGGATAATCTTAAATAAATTATGGGTAACAGGATACTCTTATGGGGCATCATGACTGGATTCAGTCAGTTGCACTGAGTGCCCTGCTCTGGCCTCTAAATTCTAGCTACCAAAAATCAACAGTCACAGATCTCCCCTTGTGCAATTGCACCTATCTTAACTTCTTCCAGTACTAATTCATTGAACCAGATTAAATTATACCAGATTAAATTATACTGTGTCAGAACTAATGACAAAAAAAAACTGAACAGCCAAAAGACAAAGAAAAAAATTGTTTGAATTCAACTGTGTTTATTTGATTCATTTATGGGATATAGGATAGATGCCTTTGACTTGGCCAATGAATGCTCTCCTTTCCACATCCCATAAGTGAACATTAAAAACAATTTGTTTAATTACTTAACTTTTTTTTTAATCATTTCCACATCCAGCACACAGACTAACTGATAAAATAGCCAGTCCCGTGTTCCGAATGGGAAAAATTGGTATCCCAGAATTCTTACCAACACCTTACTCTGGTGAAAGAAAGTTTTTGTCTCTTGGTGATACATATGAATCCAAGCAGCCACTGGAAATGGAGTGGGAACCACTATATGAATTCTTTGCTCATGCAATTCTGTCATACCTTACCGTCCATAATCTTTTCATGGGATAGGAGCATTGCCTGCATTTATTACCCCAGCTCTACCTGCCCTCGATCCATGTACTTACTTGGCCATATAAAAGGGTGGTTAAGAGTCAACCACATCGCTGTGGGTATGGAGTCATACTGGCACCTGAACAGGTAAGGATGGAGATTTCCTTCCCTTAAGGAGACATGCATCTGGATGGAAAACTATTTATTCAGAGTCAATGCACGCATTTGTAAAACAGCCACAAGGCTGAGGTAGCCAAGTCTGGTTGGATTCTTATGAGTTAACACCAACATCAAGCCCCCAAAAGCCACTTCCCCCGATTAAAAAAAAAAGCAACACCAACTGAGGGAAAACGAGGAAGAACAGCTCGGTTTGGACAGGTAAAACCAAAGGAACCGCGGATGTTGTAAATGAGGAACAAAAACTGAAGTCGCTGGAAGAGCACAGCAGACCTGTCAGCGTCCGTGGAGAGAAATCAGGTCATTCAGGTCAGGTGACCCTTCGTCAGAACTGATGGTAGCTAAGAAAGTGTCAGTTTACAAGCAGAAGATAAGGTGGGGGAAGGGGATAACAAGTAAATGATAGATAGGGATAAAGTCCAAATAGAGAGACAAACAATTGAGAAAGGGTCATTTGACGTGAAACATTTACTCTGATTTCTCTCCACAGAAGCTGCCAGACCTGCTGAACCTTTCCAGCAATTTCTGTTTTTGTTTCAGTTTGGACAGTGTCAGGCATAATGCTTAAACAAAATCTGATGACATTTTACATTCCATTTCAGTCAGAAACAAAGCTAAATTAAAATAGAGGAACAATGTAGGTTATAATATAATCACCAAACTAACTTCTTAAAAGTTAAATTTGCGTAGTTTCTTTGAATGCCTGAAAAGCACACTCATGCTCAAAAGGCTGGGTGATGATAGATTTGTGCTTTATCCTTAAGCAGCTCTGTAAAGATGTCTTTGTTTTGCAAACACTCATTGGCACGTCAAAACGTCACACCTGTGTAACGAATAAAGAAAGATCACCAAGTGATTCCTATTTGCAGATTCTTGTTACACGCTACTTCCTATCAAGGCAAACTGAAGTGCACATGAGCATCAGATTCTGTAATATAACAAAATCAGCACCCATTTTAAGTATGAAATCGTCTGAGAAGGGAACTGAACCCACTTCAATGCAGAGCCTGATGAGAGGCACCACAGGAGCAGCCAAATTATGATGGTACTTGGTTGGCTGCTGTTTGTCATCATTATACAACATAGAACATAGAACATTACAGCACAGTACAGGCCCTTCGGCCCTCGATGTTGTACCGACCTGTCATACCGATTTCAAGCCCATCTAACCTAGACTATTCCATGTACATCCATATGCTTATCCAATGACGACTTAAATGTACCTAAAGTTGGCGAATCTACTACCGTTGCAGGCAAAGTGTTCCATTCCCTTACTACTCTCTGAGTAAAGAAACTGCCTCTGACATCTGTCCTATATCTTTCACCCCTCAATTTAAAGCTATGCCCCCTTGTGCTCGCCGTCACCATCCTAGGAAAAAGGCTCTCCCTATCTAACCCTCTGATTATTTTATATGTTTCTATTAAGTCACCTCTCAACCACCTTTTCTCTAATGAAAACAGCCTCAAGTCCCTCAGCCTTTCCTCGTAAGACCTTCCCTCCATACCACGCAACATCCTAGTAAATCTACTCTGCACCCTTTCCAAAGCTTCCACATCCTTCTTATAATGCGGTGACCAGAACTGCACACAATACTCCAAGTGCAGCCGCACCAGAGTTTTGTACAGCTCCACCATAACCTCTTGGTCCGGAACTTGATCCCTCTATTAATAAAAGCTAAAACACTGTATGCCTTCTTAATAGCCCTGTCAACCTGGGTGGCAACTTTCAAGGATCTGTGTAGATGGACACCGAGATCTCTCTGCTCATCTACACTACTAAGAATCTTACCATTAGCCCTGTACTTTGCCTTCTGGTTACTCCTACCAAAGTGCATCACCTCACACTTGTCTGCATTAAACTCCATTTGCCACACGAACAGTCATTCCTCAGAGACCTGTGTTCTGGTGTTCTCTAAAACATACACACACTGTACACAGAACTTACAATTCAGAAGCAAGTTATTCAACCCAACTGGCCCATTCCAAAGTCCAATGCTCCACACAAGTTTCCTCCTACCCCTATCATATCTGTGCCCATCTTTTTTCACCCATCCTCCATCCATTTACTGAACACTTCTTCTCTAAGTTTCAAACAAGTTCCACGGCCCACCCAATTTCACCACTGTGCAAGACAGACTTTGACCTCATTGGGTGCTACAAGTGAGACAAGACTTAATTGCAGTAGATGAGACCTGGGTGCAGTGTCCATTCTTGGACTACAAAACAGCTGCTACACACCATGCTAGCATTTTGTTTGCATTGTGGGTAGAAATTCAACCATTTTTGTTCACTTTTGATGATTTCAGGTCAAAGCAAACCTTTTGAATTTCCCAAATTGTTCCCTGTGTGACATGGTCCCACATTGAACAATGATAAGATAAGGCTGCAGTCGGCATTGGGTACAAAGTATCAGTGACTTGTGTTATGGATCAGATCAAAGCCCCTCAAAATATACAAAGAAGATAACTTAGACCCTAACTATTTTCTTATTTTAAAGGCAACTGTCAGGCAATGCATTTGGATGTAATTTGATTGGCCAAACTACTAGATTTGAAGCAACATAACACTTTATTCTTACATGATTGTTAAAATACAAACAAAAGATGACATTGGAACAATTTAAGTCTATTGGAAATTTTAACAAAATAATAGGTTATTTAATGACTGAACAGGAACTGTTCCAATATAGTAACATCCCATAAACACACCCTTGACAAAGGCAAATTCAGACAAAAGTAGATTGTCTCACAGACAATTCTCCAGTCCAGCAGGAAAACATTGAAAGAAAACTTAGAGAGAAAAGAAAAGGAATATAGCAGAGATATACTACAGCTTCCAAATTCAGCTGAGACCCAGCAACAACTGCTTTTGAAAACTAAAATCTAAAAGCCCTGGTTCTGTGGAAGCTTGAACCCAGCCATTTAGGCTGTTTCTACAGTTCCAACTTTTAAAAAAAACCCAAGGGCTCACAAGTGGTGTAGTTTATTGGGTTGAAATAGACAGCTCAGCACCTCTGTCTTAAAACTTTTCTTCAAAAAAGAACCCAAGACACAATACACCTCTTAAAGCCATAGTATCGTCGTACAGCATGGATTTAGTAAGGGGAGGTCGTGCCTGACAAACCTGTTAGAATTCTTTGAAGAGGTAACAAGTATGTTAGACCAAGGAAACCCAGTAGATGTTATCTATCTAGACTTCCAAAAGGCCTTTGATATGGTGCCTCACGGGAGGCTGCCGAGCAAGGTGAGGGCCTATGGTGTTCGAGGTGAGCTACTGGCTTGGATTGAGGATTGGCTGTCTGGCAGAAGGCAGAGAGTTGGCATAAAAGGCTCTTGTTTAGAATGGCAACCGGTGACGAGTGGTGTCCCGCAGGGTTCAGTGTTGGGGCCGCAGCTGTTCACATTGCATATTAATGATCTGGATGAAGGGACCGGGGGTTTCTGGCGAAGTTTGCCAATGATACGAAGATAGGTGGACAGGGAGGTTGTACTGAGGAGGTGGGGAGGCTGCAGAAAGATTTAGACAGTTTAGGAGAGTGGCTGATGGAAATGGCTGATGAAATTCAATGTAAGTAAATGTGAGGTTTTGCACTTTGGAAAAAAAGTACAGACATGGACTATTTTCTAAATGGTGAGCAAACTCGTATAGCAGAAGTACAAAGGGATCTTGGAGCGTTGGTCCAGGATTCTCTAAAGGTTAACTTGCAGGTAGAGTCTGTGATTAAGAAAGTGAATGTAATGTTGTTGTTTATCTCAAGAGGTTTGGAATATAAAAGCAGCGATGTGCTTCTGAGGCTTTATAAAGCTCTAGTTAGGCCCCGTTTAGAATACTGTGTCCAATTTTGGGCCCCATACCTCAGGAAGGACATACTAGCCCTGGAGCGTGTCCAGCGGAGATTCACACGGATGATCCCTGGAATGGTAGTTTAACGTATGATGAACGGCTAAGGATCCTGGGATTGTATTCATTAGAGTTTAGAAGGTTGGGGAGATCCAATAGAAACTGACAAGATAATGTATGGTTTAGAAGGGGTGGACGCTAGGAAGTTGTTTCCATTAGGCGGGGAGACTAGGACCCGTGGGCACAGCCTTAAAATTAGAGGGGTTAAATTTAAAACTGAAATGACATGACGTTTCCTCAACCAGAGAGTGGTGGGCTTTTGGAATTCATTGCCACGGAGTGCAGTGGAGGCCGGGATGTTGGATGCCTTCGAGGCTGAGATCGACAAATTCTTGATCTCAGAATGAATCAAGGGCTACAGGGAGAGTGCAGTGAAGTCGAGTTGAAATGCCCATCAGCCATGATTTAAATGGCAGAGTGGACTTGATGGGCTGAATGGCCTTACTTCCACTCCTATATCTTATGGTCTAATGGTCTTATGGTACTTGGAGAGGGTAATAAGATGAGGTGCCACCACAAACAGCAGCAGTACTGCAGAACTCTTGGCTTCAGGCTAGCCAGCAGCTCTTGGGTGCAGGTTATCCACCTCACAGTGGGAAGTGCAGCAATTAAATGTCCATGGTAGGGCTGGGAGTTCCAGTAGAATGATTCCCACTGGCAATTAGAACTATATTCCAACAAAGCTCCCAGAGATCTGTTCAGCAGGGGTCCCACCAGATTATGGCTCTCTCTGTCCACAGTAATGCTGCCCAAAGCTGTAGGTCGGAGACTTGATAAAAGGTCAGCAGCCGGAAATATTCCCTACCATGTTTCCCTCTCCATAAATGTCAGCAGACCCACTGAGTATTCACTCTGTTTGGTTCTAAATCTACAGGGCACTTTTCAGCAGTAAATGGGACTATATGGCTTGCTGATCCTCAGATCCAATTTGTGTCTTTCATAATGTTGGTGTGTGACCAATTTCAAAAGGCGGTGGGTTTTAGTTAATATTGTGGAGGTCAATTAAATAGGCTGTCCCCACATTCAAAGCATTTTCACAGCTGTCAGTCAGTTCCCAATGTGATTAAGTCCACACCACATGCTGTTGTTTAACCAAGGCAATACTGCCAAGACTACGTCTTTCTTTGGAGTCCACACAGTTCATAAGCACAATAAGCTGTCTGGGGACAGATGAACAAAATAGACCACACTCATGTGCAATGTGTTACATCTATGATTTACAAATGAAGGGTGATACAGGTTCCCCATTAGCTCCTTTGATCTAACTCATTGTCCACCACTGAGCTCAATCACACAGCCGAGGAGGTGCGGATCCATATACAATATGCCTCGATACCTTTGCTTAGAACTAATCCATCAAAGAATCCTTGATATGTGATCTATTACTTACATCTGACCTGAAGCATCGACAACAGTGAAAAGGTGTAGCTTTTATTCTTCTCAAGTAACAAGAATCAAAACAACCGAGAAACTAAAAACACCATTGAGGTATACCACTATTGTGTTATTTATGAAACTACAAGTTTGTTCAGGGAAAAGGTCTTTTTTTTAAGATAGCTATCTGGCCGGATAATATAGTCCACGTAAGTGAAGCATAAATAATTGCAAAAGCAATGAGGAATCCTACATTATAGTTCAGTGCAGAAAAGTATACAATAATGTACATATACAGAAAGTTACAGGTCTAACTCTCCACATTTTGTTTGATGAGTTAATCCCACCTGCAAATACAGACAGACAGAAAGAATTGCTTCTACCCTATAGAATTTTTACATAGGTAACAGAGAATAGAATATGGTGATGCAATAAATATAATTTAAAACAAAGAACTGCAGATGCTGGAGATCTGAAACAAAAACTGATGTTGCTGGTGAAACTCAACAGGTCTGGCAGCAGCTGTGCAAAGAAGGCAGAGTTAACGTTTCAAGTCCAATGAATTTTCATCACAGCTCAATGTCATTTATCCGGATTTTTAAAAGACCTTAGGTAATGTGCCCCATGATAGACTAGTGAATAATGTCAGAGAACATGGAGTCAGGAAGGCAAATAGCAGAGCAGATTACTAACTAGGTTTAAGATAAGAATGGTAGTAAATGGGAGTTATTCAGAGTTACAGAAGCTCTGGGTGTGGGGCTGGAGGTACCTTGTTAGAGAAGGAATGTTCCACAAGGATTGGTGTTGGGAATACTCACAATTTACATGAATTATTTGAACTTTGGAATTCTTCCTAATCTCATCCATTTGGCCACATTGGGTTCTAATCATGCCTTTGTAAGCATCTACTCTTTACTACAATTCATGTTGGATCCTTCCATGCAGTTGACTGAACAGCTTATTGAGGCACTTCAGTGGAACTGCAAGTTAGTATTCCTGTTTTAACAGCCAAGTGGCAACGGAGTCCAAGATAACAAAGTGTGGAGCTGGATGAACACAGCAGGCCAAGCAGCATCTCAGGAGCACAGAAACTGATGTTTCGGGCCTAAACCCTTCATCATTGCTTGGCCTGCTGTGTTCATCCAGCTCCACACTTTGTTATCTTCAATTCTCCAGCATCTGCAGTTCCCATTATCTCTGGTAACGGAGGCCACACCACCTTGCCCCTGCTCTTTAATTTTCTATCCAACCTGCAAGTCACTATAACCACATGCAATATAGCCATCACATTATGACTGGTTATGTTCTGTTATGTTATTTTCATGTGGTTACATTCTGAGGAATGGTCACCGAACCCAAAACGTAAACTCTGATTTTTTTCTTCACAGAAGCTGCCACACCTGCTGAGCTTTTCCAGCAACTTCTGTTTATGTTCTTGATTTACAGCATCCGCAGTTCTTTTGGTTTTTATTTATGCAATATTGCCATATCTGGAATGGTGGGGAGCCCTGAAATAGTCTGACCAAATAACAGTACCAGAATTAGCAAAGGTAACTGTTGTGTAAGTGCTTCAGGACCCTGGAGCAACCTTGCGATGATAGCACAAAACCGCACATCACTGAGCATAAATAGCACTGTGTGAACAGTTAGAAGACTCTAGAGTGAGAGCTCATGGGCGTGAACAGACAAGCAATGTTAGTGCTTACCTAATGTAGCTAGAAGATCAGTGCTTTGTATGTCTGATTACTGTGTATAGCGGTATATCGTATTAATGCATAACAACTATTTATTTTGAAGTCTAAGCCTCAAGACAGTACTTGACTTTGCATTCTCCTTGATCAGTCTGTCTCAGGTCTAATCTCAGCATGCAGCAATAAACAACACGATAAAAGATATTGGCAATGATGGGATTCGCTGCCTAGAAAATCATGACAATATTCAGCATTAAGAAACAGACCAGAAATTGTTTGGGAAAGAGAATTTTAAAATAATTTCTTAAAGAAATCGTTGCTATCACCTTGAGTCTGGCTGGCAGCCAGAGAAACAACAGAACTGAAGGAGGTCAGTCGAAGAAAACATCTCTAAGCTCCTCCAGAGAAATCACAAGAACACTCAGTCTCAAAAAGCCTTGCATTACCAGTTATAAGTGAAATAAGCCTTTTAAAAAAACGTGACTGCATTAAAAACCCGGTAGCACTCATGAAAAGAAGTCAACTCCTAGATACACAAAGCAGACTTGATCCCTTGGAGAAGAGTTAGAAAGTTTTGCTTCTACTCAAAAAAAGTTGAGTTGAGGATCAGAATTAAAACTTCAACACTAAATTAACATTTTGCTGAACAATTTAATCTATAACAAGTTTAAAAGCAGCAAATTAAGTTAATTCTTCAGGTACAAATGTAAAGAACATTGATTAAATTAGGAAGAAAAATCAGGAATAAGAATTGCTATTGCATTTCAGAGTATCAAAGCTTAGCAGGCATATTAGCAAAATCTTTATTATTTTGACAAATTCAAATTTTCTTTCAACAATGAAAGAATTTCAGCAATATTAGTCATTAAGGAAAGAAAGATCACATAAAGAAAATTAGCATGAGTCTAAAATTGAGAAAAGTTCCAGCAATAGATTTTTTGAAAATACCTCAGCCAACTTGAAAAAGGAATGTTTTCATTAATCTCTCTAAAGACATTGTATTCATAAAGAAAAGCCAAACTTTATATTGAAAAATGAGATAACAAAGTGTGGAGCTGGATGAACACAGCAAGCCAAGCAGCATCTCAGGAGCACAAAAGCTGACGTTTCGGGCCTAGACCCTTCATCAGAAGATGGGGATGCGGAGAGGGTTCTGAAATAAATAGGGAGAGAGGGGAAAGCAGATCGAAGATTGATAGAGGAGAAAATAGGTGGAGAGGAGAGCATAGGTAGGGAGGGGATAGGTCAGTCCAGGGAGAATGGACAGGTCAAGGAGGCGGGATGAGGTTAGTAAGTAGGAAATGGAGGTGCGGCTTGAGGTGGGAGGAGGGGATGGGTGAGAGGAAGAACAGGTGAGGGAGGTGGGGACAAGCTGGGCTGGTTTTGGGATGCAGTGGAGGGAAGGGAGAATTTGAAGCTTGTGAAATCCACATTGATACCATCGGGCTGCAGGGTTCCCGAGTGATATATGAGTTGCTGTTCCTGCAGCCTACAGGTGGCATCGTTGTGGCTCTGCAGGAGGCCCAGGATGGACATACCGTCTAAGGAATGGGAGGGGGAATTAAAATGGTTCACGACTGGGAGGTGTAGTTGTTTAATGGAAACCAAGCGTAGGTGGGTTCGCAAGAAACAACTGCACCATCCAGTCGCGAACCATTTTAACTCCCCCTCCCATTCCTCAGACGACATGTCCATCCTGGGCCTCCTGCAGTGCCACAATGATGCCATCCGTAGGCTGCAGGAACAGCAACTCATATTCCGCTCGGGAACCCTGCAGCCCAATGGTATCAATATGGATTTCACAGCTTCAAAATCTCCCCTCCCCACACTGCATCCCAAAACCATCCCAGCTCATCCCCACCTCCCTAACCTGTTCTTCCTCTCACCTGTCCCCTCCTCCCACCTCAAGCCCCACCTCCATCTCCTACCTACTAACCTCATCCCGCCCCCTTGACCTGCCCGTGCTCCCCGGACTGACCTATCCCCTCCCTACCTCCCCAACTATGCTCTCCTCTCCACCTATCTTCTCCTCTATCAATCTTCGATCCACTTCCCCCTCTCTCCCTATTTATTTCAGAACCCTCTCCCCATCCCCCTTTTCTGATGAAGAGTCTAGGCCCGAAACGTCAGCTTTTGTGCTCCTAAGATGCTGCTTGGCCTGCTGTGTTCATCCAGCTCCACACTTTGTTATCTTGGATTCTCCGGCATCTGCAGTTCCCATTATCTCTTTACATTGGAAAATAATGGGTTAAGCAGAAAGTTCAACAGCTTTCAGATTTATTATTACAAAAAGCTTTTCAACAACAAAAATTCAACAACTGACCCAGCAACTTTAATCATCTAAGAATTTCAAAAATCAATAAATAAATTGGTGTAGCACAAAGAAGTCAAAATCCTAACATTCACCTTCATAATCAAGAAAATACTCATTAACCTCAAAGGCCTGTTGACAATCAATTAATGCAACAGAGCTTATTGATGTCAATGTTTCTACCTGAAAAACGGTGAGTTTTCTGATCCATTTGATAAAGCAGGAAAGCAGCTCTATTTGGAAAACACAGTTCCTAAGATTTCAAATAGCTTCTGAACTGGACACCAAATGAAATACAGAACAGGTTAGTTCATTTCCGACTATAAGAGAACAAATTCAGATCATGTGCTACGCTCAACAAGTCAGTGAGAAGCAAATTAATTGGATAGTGCTACTCCAACAACACTCAAGAAGCTTGACACCATCCAGACAAAGCAGACCATTTCTTTAGCCCCACTTCCACAGGCATCTACTTTCTCTGCCAACAATGCTCAATAGCAGCAGTATCTTCAAAATTCACCAAAGTTTCTGAGACAGCACGTTCAAAAACCACAACCATTAGAAAGACAAAAGCATTAGATGCGTTGGAAACCATCACCTGACATGGAAATTTATCACTGTTCCTTTACTGTCGCTCGGTCAAAATCCTGGAACTCTCTTGTCAATGGTATTCTACATCAACACTACACTAAGATGGACTGCAGTGGTTCACGAAACCATCTCCTCAAGGGCTTCTAAGCTGGGCAATAAATGCTGACCCAGCCAGTGACATCAACACCCCATGGAAGAATTTTTAAAATACATTTGACAATGTACTAAGGTGTTTTGATCAATGTTTCACTAAAAAGAAATAGATTACAGGCAATATTATAGCTTAATGGCAGATATCATCTCCCAGGACAGTCTGTAGATAGATCTGAATACAGCGACCTGAACCATGCACCCATGGACATTTAGGAAAAGAGGTCATTTGGAAGGAAATTATTACCGGCCTCTCAGATAAATCTGTTATTGAAAGCTTTCAGTCAGAAGAGGATCTAACACTAGAATGCACGGTCCACATAGCAATAAATTCAGAATCAAAAGAAGTTTTACACAGCAAAGGTCTCCCTTAATGTAAAACATTCTACCGAGCGTGTTAGCTACTTAAAGCACAAAAAAATGATCTGACAAGAGGAGACGGCCTTCTCATTTCAATAATATACCACATGCAACGACAGCAACATGAAATCTTCAGCAATGAAATGCTACAGTATGCTGTCACAGATGTGATTGCAAAACCCCACATCAGGAAAGACAGAATGGTGCAGCCTTTCACTAACATTGTACACGTTGTAGAAAAAGAGGTCTCTTCTCAAAGATGCGCTACAGTCTGAAGAACCAATCAAGCATCAAATCAAGTCATTCTTAACCCAATGTGCCTTGGAACAGAACCTTGAACGTATCAATACTGTGAGGGGGAAGGCTTCTTTGCATGAAGAACACCACATGGAATGAAAGAATGAAAGTAGCGACAGTATCCAAAGCTAATAATGGAATAGAGGATGTATAATTACTCTGTAATTCCCATACACTCCTGAAATTACATCTCTGTAAATTCATTCAGCCTGATCGATAAAACCTCTAATCTAACAGAAGCCAGCAGAGAAAATATAAGATCACCAACTTTACTTCAAGTCTACTATAGCTGGTCATAGACTTTAATGATCTACCTTTCAAAACAAGTGAATCATGTCAAATACTTGGGGAGGACAGGATTTTCAAGGTTAAACTGTACAGTCAGTGTTGTAGAAAGTAACCTAGGTTACTCATTTGAGAATGTATACAACTGGTCATCAATACTTATGATCGGGGGGCAGAGTCAAAATGCTTGGGGAGGGGTGTTTACTGAGGAGCTCTAGCAGCCTGGAGCAATCTGGCAATTATGTCATGGAGCTGCATATCAGAAACTTAAACAGCACAATGTGGGTGGAGTTAGAGCAACAATGAGAGATTCTCAGAAATTCATGGTGATGGGCACATGAAGAAAATTGATTAGTCCCTAACAAATACAAGTAAAAATTCAGAGTTTGGTGTGTATTTATAATGACCAGACATAGTAATATTCAGTATTAGTTTATAATAAATAGCATTACTTTGAAGGCTAAGCCTGATGACAGTTTTTAGATTTGCCTTCTCCTCAACCAGTCCATCTCAAACACAAACTCATTGTGTGGCATCAAAATGCACTACCGTTTAACAGGGTCATAGAGATGTACAGCACAGAAACAAACCCTTCCAGTCCAACTCGTCCATGCCAACCACATGTCCTATATCAATCTAGTCCCATTTGCCAGCATTTGGCTATTTATTATAAACTAATACTGAATATTACTATGTCTGGTCATTATAAATACACACCAAACTCTGAATTTTTACTTTTATTTGTTAGGGACTAATCAATTTTCTTCATGTGCCCATCATTGTTATCCCTCTAAACCCTTCCCACGCATATACCCATTCAGATGCCTTTTAAATGTTGTAATAGTACCAGCATCCAGAGTTTGATTATTAACTCTAATAAATGCATTAGACTGGTTGGTTCAGTTCAGAATCCATTTATTTTAATCCACAACGTGCACTGCCCTCAAGTGGTCAACCATCTACCAATGTAGCCATTGAATAGTTTATCTGCAGTGAAACAGCATTAATGTGGGCTCAGGTAATGGTGGTGAGTGCACTAAATTAAGCTTATACATATTAATGTTTACGTAATGCTCAAAGCAGCCAGAATGATGGGTAGGCACATGTGATCGTGCATTTAATTCCTATAGTATCAGTAAACTGTGGCCCTTGCATTCAGCTGGACATCTAATAGGTAAGAGTGAAAACAGTTCTCTCACCAAACGTACTGAAGCGTAATGGACACACTTCTTTGGAGCAGCAAAAGAAACTTTAAATTCACTGTCTTGCCTGTATGATTAAATGGAAAATACATACTGAGGACTGAGTGTACAGCAAAATAAACCACCAGGATGCATCAATTGCTTAACTGACAAGTGCAGCAGGAAGCTATGGTGTCACTGTTCTATTTCTATTTTAAGATCCTAATTTTTGTTTTGCTTTTCCATTTCAGCCTGACTTTTTAAGCTCAATTTTCTCCCTTTTTTCCCATTTTTCTTCCCAGCGTCAGGCTCAATCAATACCACTCTTGTCTCAGAATCACAGAAGTTCAGGTTCTAACCCTACTCCAGGGCTTGAACATAAACATCGGGTGCTGACAAACAGTCTAGATGATGCACATAGTCATCTTCACCAACAAGGCCAATCTAGCTAAGCTGGCACTAAAAATGCCTATAGCTCTAGGGTCAAAGATGTCTCAGAGCAGCTACAGTACATCTGCGAGGGGGAGGGTGAATTGACAGTGGCTGTATAACACATCAGTACCAATGACATGGGTTAACAAAAGGGATGAGCCCTTAAAAGGAGAATATATGGAGTTAGGCAGTAAGTTGAAAAGTAGGACCTCAAAAGGTAGTGATCTCAGGATTACAACCAATGAAAGTCAGAATAGAAATGGTAGGATATATCAGGTGAACATGTGGCTGAAAAGATGGTTCAAAAGGGGAGGGTTTCAGAATTCAAGGAGTTTGGGACCAGTTCTGGGAGAGGTGGGAGCAATAAAAACTGGACCGATTACACCTGGGCAGGACTGGGACTGATAACCTAGGGACAGTGTTTGCTAGTGTGGATAGGTGAGTTTAAACTAGAATGGGAGGCAGGGTGGGAACCTAAACATGGTGACAAGGGAAAGACCAAGCAAGGACATTAACCAAAGAAACAGTAAAATGCAAAAATGGCAAAAAAAGACAAGCCTTTCTACCTTAATGTTCAAAGCATTTGGAATAAAGTTGATAAACTGGCCATTACAAATCGAGATAAATGCCATCATGGAGACAGGATTAGAAGGAGATCAGAATGGGAACTTAACATTCAGGGATATTTTACCTTTCAGAAAGACGGGAGGGGAGGAAAAGGTGGCGTGACATTGTTAAGAACAGATGAAACGAGGACAGTTGTGGGAGATAATTTGGGCTTGGAATACGTGGTATCTATTTAGGTGGCGGTAAATAACAGATAAAGAAATCTATCTAACCTATTCAATTGTAAGCCCTGTGTATAGACCTCAAACAGTAGATACGCTGTAAGACAGGGTACGAATCAACAAATAATAGAAGCATGTAAAAAGGCTTGTACAAGGTGCTCTGGAGTACTGTGAACAATCTAGGTCTCCTTATTTAAGGAATGATATCATGGGAGGCAGCTCGGAAAAGCTTCACTAGGATAATCTTGGCATAGTGGGATTGTCTTATGAACAAAAACAAATAGGTTGGAACAGTTTTCATTGGAGTTTAGAAGAATGAGAGACAAGAAGCCGGTACAGAGACAAGGTGGTTAGCATTGCTGCCTCACAGTGCAAAGGACTCAGGTTTGATTCCAGCGATAGGTGACTGTCCGTGTGGAGTTTGTGCATTCTCCCTGTGTCTGCATGGGTTTCTGCCAGATGCTCCGTATTCCATTGGATTTAAGTACTGAAATTACTGTTATAGGAAAAAGTGGAAGAATTCATAAATGTTCTTTTGATAAGCCGTTGTCGTCTATTGTAGCAGTGGCTCTCCTTTTAAACACTGGATGTTGGAGGTCAAATGATCAAAAGAATCAAAAGCAATTTAGGAAGGCTAATTGAATACTGGTCTTTGTCATAATGGGGTGAAACACAAAGAGGAGGAACTATGCTTCACTTCCACAGAATCATAATCAGACTTCACCAGGAATACTGCATTCAGCTCTGGACACCAAACCTCAGGAAGGATGTATTGTTCTCACAGAGGGTGCAGTGCAGATGAACCAATACTACAGATCAGTGTTAAATTATGACGGTGGTTGCATAAATTGATTTATATTCTTGAATGTGCAAGAGATTGAGGTACAATGCAATTGAGACACATAAAAAGTAAAACCAATTGACTAGGTTAGATAGATTTGATGCAACTCCATCTTCTGTGGGTGGCATTAAGAGTAAAGGGGCATTGTCTTAGAGTCAGAGCTATGTCATTAAGAAGCAAATTCAGGAAGTGCTTTTACTACACAGGCAACAATTGGAATGTGGAAATCCATCCCTTCCATATAAAGCTGTGGCTGCTCCAAGAGTTTACCAAGATACATTTTGTTGGATAAAGAATTATCTAGACATAGGCAAAAAGTGAACAAATAATATTAAAATGCTGATCAGCCATGAACTAATTCAATGCTGTGAAATGATGAATAGCCTACCTCTTTTTCTAATATCCCTATAATGTTAAACATTCATACTGCTGTTATCATCAGTGGTCATATCTAGCATTTATAGTTTTGCTTATGCTGGGATTAAAGTACAATATAAATTGAGGAAGGAAAAGTAACTGAAATATAAAGGTAATGTTTTCATCAATGTAATTGAGTAACTACAAAGTTCAACAGATCACTTGCAGAATTTATTCATTAGCCGCACCTTATTGTGCAAACCATGGTATAGATTGCTGCTTTAAATGATATGAATCAGGCTTTTAAACTAAAAGCAAATGTTATTAACTGGGCTTAAAAGCTTTGACAGTTGCAGGAAAAAAAACTTTAAATCTTCTAAAACAACCACCAATTGAACAATTGAAACCGTATTTGCATGGAGTAAAACCGGGCTAAGATGTAGGACAACACAATTCCAACTGCTTCTCTGAAGATCTGATTCCTGGCTAAATGGCATATGAAGGCATTCTTAACTGAACATCCTTGACTAATTTTTAATAGCCTTATTCAGAATTAATGTGTATAAAATATGCAGAAGCAGCATGTCAAAAGAAATGACTCTACTAACATGTAAATTCCATTTTGAATATCTGGCTTGTTGGATATTCTTTTGTTAAGGAATTTAGAAATCCTGCAGGATCAACACATCCAGCTTTGAGGATTGTACATTATCAGAATCTCACAGCTTTAATTCAAAAATATTTTGGCACTCTGATGATACTCTACTCCATTGAACAAAAGTCTTTGTACAAAGGCTTTTATTTTACATTATTACTCATGCAGCTCACTCATGTACAAGATGCTCAATGATAGACCTAGTTAGGGGTAATCAATAGGATGCAGAAAGGTTGTCAGCTGAGGGATGGTATTCTGAGTCATGACTCGTACTTCACATTCTCATTGCCTATTGTGGGAAGCTGCCAAAATTGTCTGTCATAATAAAGAGACGCAACGTCACACAGCTCAATTCCCTAATAGACCAGACAAAAGAGCAAATGCTTTAATACATGCTTTGTGAAGCATTTCAACAATTCAGACTAGAGTAAAAGCAGCAGTATGTTCAGAATTTCTCAATAGGTCAGTCAGTACAGTCCAGCTCGAAAATAAGCCACACCCGAAGTAGTCAGCCCAGATTTGGTTCTTGTTCTGACTTAAAAGGTTGTGGATTTGACTCACACTCCAGAGGTGTGTGCATTAGAGATCAGCGTATAAATTCCCTTAACAAAGAAAAATACTGCAGATGCTGGAAATCTGAAATAAAAATACAAATAATGCTGGAGAAAGACAGCAGATCTGGTAGAGAGAAACAATGTAACATTTCAAGTCCAGTGCGACTCTTCACAAGTGGCATTGCTTTAGGTATTTCTGAAGAAGGGTCCCGACCCAAATCATCAACTTTCCTGCTCCTCTAATGCTGCCTGGCCTGCTGTGTTCCTCTCTTTCCACACTGTTGTCTATTACTTTAGGTAAATTTGCCACAGTCTTACCAGACCGTAAGGCTATTCTCTCATTAGAGAGAGAGATGACTGGTGATGGCATAACCTGAGGGTCACCATTGCCTCAGACAAGGGGAGTGATTAAGCAGGACAGCCTTTCATTGTTATCTCAGCCGGTGCAGAAATTGCACCTACATTGTTGGTATCGCTCACCATTAAGCCCCTGCCCCAGTCAACTGTTCCAACCCCTTTTAGTAATAGATGTCAGCATATCAGTAGTCAACAATAAAAACTGAGATTATAAATTCACTCGCTCTTCTTCAAAATACTGCCATAGGGTCTTTTGTATCCACACGAGGAATGAAACTGCAGGTTTCAGTCTAACACCTCACCTGAAAGACTGCATTCTAACAGTCCTGCAGTAAAGTGTCAGTCTAGATTTTTGTACTTATGAGCTTTGAAGGGATAATAAATCAGAAAATTCTTGACAGAATAAGTCTGTGTTTTTTTACCTTGAAGAACCAATGCAATGCAGCAAAGGAAAACATTTTCTTGTAATTTTATAGATTGATTTCGTGCACAGGCTGACAATGGAAAATATTATCTGTTCTGGGCATTCAGCATGAAGCTATTACAGGTCAATGTAAAATGGTCTTTGGTTCCGAATGAAGCCTGCCAAGCAGTTACAAAACTACCACCCTCTCAGACAGCAAATGCAGTTTTATTTTTTCAATTTCATATACCACACATAATGCTGGCCCATGCTTCCATATCACCTATTTGCCAGGAAATCTGCACAGTTCTTACAACTACATTGCAGCAGAAAAATCTCTCATTTAACTCCAGCTTTGAGCAGTGTTCTTACATCTTTCAGGATTTTCGTAGTTTGCGAAGGAATTGAAAATGGCTACAAGTAAAGGAATCTATTCCACCTGAGAAAATGCCACAGTATGCAGTTGGTAAGCTATCGCCATGCTGGGGAGTCGATGGTGCAGTGGTAGTGTTACTGGCCTAAAATCCAGAGAGACTGACGAATGCTGTGAGGAACATGGGTTTGAATCCCAATCGGATAGCTAGTGAAATGTGAATCAATTTTGAAAATATCTTAAATTAAAAACTATTTGAAAGACAAATATTGTCAATTGTTGTAAAAACCAACCTGGTTCACAAATGCCCTTTAGGTGAAAAAAATATGAGGCCAGGACCAGAGGAATGCATTTGATTCTTAACTGCCAACTTAAATGGCCCTGTCCTGTCAGTTCAAGTGGGAATGAAGATGGGCAAAAATTATTGGCCCAGCCGGCAAAGTCCACATTCCAAGAATGAATTTAGAACAAACTAGGTCACTTTGCATGAAGCCAAACAGGTATGTTGTGCACATCCTCGCTAGGAGCTGAGCTAACATAGTGTGAAGCTGGATGAACACAGCAGGCAAAGCAGCATCCTAGGAGCACAAAAGCTGACGTTTCGGGCCTAGACCCTTCATCAGAGAAGGGGATGGGGAGGCGGACTAAAGATGGAGAGAAAAGAAGATAGGTGGAGAGGAGAGTATAGGTGGGGAGGTAGGGAGGTGATAGGTCAGTCCAGGGAGGACGGACAGGTCAAGGAGGCGGGATGAGGTTAGTAGGTGGGAAATGGAGGTGTGGCTTAAGATGGGGGGAGGGGATAGGTAAGAGGAAGAACAGGTTAGGGAGGCACAGCCCAGCTCGTCCCTGCCTCCCTAACCTGTTCTTCCTCTCACCTTTCGGAGGCTGACCATTCCATTCACCTTTATTGAGATAGGACTTTAAGATCCGACCATTTTGGCTCAGTTTCTTTTATTTCTACCTTTTTGTTAAAGAATTTGGTTTTTGTAATCAAGATTTGCCAGAGGATAACAAGGTGTAAAGCTGGATGAACACAGCAGGCCAAGCAGCACCATATGAGCAGGAAAGCTGCCATTTCGGGCCTAGACCCTTTCACTATACCCCTGAGCTTGAGTACACATGGCAATAAAATCTCATTCAAATAACAGTTCTTTATCAATGAGCTACATCTATCTGATTCTGTTACTCAGTGAAATATCAGAATGTAATTGATTCAGTAATCCCAACAGGTCCACAACCATGAATTTCAGGAAATATTGGAAACCGGAAATATTTGGGAATCAGACAGGCGGGGAAGGCACAACTAGTTCAGCATTATCTCAGTAGGCATCATAGGCCACCCAAAGAGGTGATCCCAACTTTCTGTGGTTGTGTGATATGGATAATAGCAAGTCATGTTTTACATCTGTACTAATTGAACTCAATGGAAATAGTCACTGGGAGTAACGCAAGGTGAGTTTCTAATTCACTAATGTCTTCCCAATTATTGTAAAAGGTCAAGATCTACTGCAAGGGCATTTAAAGCCTCCATGAGTTTTTCATATTTAAATATATCACTGAAAAAAGATACCTTCACTATCGTCTATAAGAAACAATCTATAGATCCTAGTGCACATAGAGTTCTTTGGCAAATTCGCACACGGGTTGTGGGTGTTGCTGGCTGGGTTAGCATTTATTGCCAATTATTAATTGTGCTTGAAAAGATGGGTGATCTGCCTTCTAGAACCTCTGCAGTCGGTATGGTGTTGGTAAGAAGGGAGTATCAGGATTTTTGATCCTGCAGCAGTGAGGGAGCTCCAAGTCAGGATGATGTACGACATGGAGGGGAACTTGAAAGTGGTGCTCCCATGTGCATCTAGATGGTAAAGCTCTTGAGTTTCGAAGATGCTGTTGGAGAAACCTTGATGAATTTCTGCAGCATATCTTGTAGATCATACAAACTGCTGCTGCTGTGTATCGATGATGAAGTGAGTGAATGTTGAATAAGATGAAGATGGTGGATGGGGTGCCAACTAAGCAGGCCACTTTGTCCTGGATGGTGTCAAACTTCATGAGTGCTGCTGCATCTACAGGCAAGTGGACTGTACTCCCTCACCTAAGATATCAAAGTGTGAAGCTGGATGAACACAGCAGGCCAAGCAGCATCTCAGGAGCACAAAAGCTGACATTTCGGGCCTAGACCCTTCATCAGAGAGCTCTCTGATGAAGGGTCTAGGCCCGAAACATCAGCTTTTGTGCTCCTGAGATGCTGCTTGGCCTGCTGTGTTCATCCAGCTCCACACCTTGTTATCTTGGATTCTCCAGCATCTGCAGTTCCCATTATTTCTGTATTCCCTTATCTGCCTGACTTGTGCCTTGTAGATAATGGACAGGCTTTGGAAAGTCAGAAAGTGCGTTAATCAGTGTAGGATTCCTTGCCTATAAATGACACTTTTAACAGAGTATTTATATAGTGGGTTCACTTCAGTTTCTGGCAGTTGTATTATCCAGGGTATGGGCAATGAGGATTCAGTGATAATGCCATTAAATATTAAAGGTATTCATGCAGATGTAAAGAGATGTAATAAATAAATTTTCTATGCAATGTGGTGACACTGCACCTAGGTCATTTGCAGCATGCAAAGTAATTTTGTAAATATGAAATTTAATTCGATTTGGCCTCATACTAATAACCTGTTATACAACAAATTTGGATCTTATGCACTGATAAAATGTTTAAGCTAAACCCTTCTGAAGTGCACCATTACATATTCAGAGTAACCATGAACCCTAAACTTGCAAATTTCTGGAATCGTCTCCAAAGGTTTATTCAAGCCCGACCTTTCATTGTATCAGCCACAATGCACACTCCTGTGCTGCCTCCTGAATATTGGCTTTCTCACCTTTCTGTGAAAGAAAAACCCTTTCAAATAGAATGACAGTACATGCAGTGGCATAGGTCTCCATTCATGAAAATATAGCTTTCACAATCCAGATCGCCTGTGTCACATCAGTATGAATAAACAAGTGTGGGTACTGTCTGAGCTATAACAATACCATAAGCTGGCATTACAAACTAGAATCATTCAGCAACATGTTCCATCGTTTTCCATATTAGCTGGGAAGATGCAAGACTTAGTAAGACAATCTGAATGTTGCACAATAATAGGGATCTTATAAGATTAAATAAATAAATCAGGACAGTGGAATTCCCTCATTCCCAGTAAAAAAAATATTCAGTTGAAGTTAACTTTGCAATATGTTTCACACTGCCTAGAATGGGGCACAATAGGTTACTTAATGGGCAGAAAGGACTCACCTCAAATACTATAAGTGCGTAGACTCCAGCCAAAATGACGGATGCGATGGCAACTTGAGTCTCAACATTTGCATAGAGATAATGGTGATGAATGGAGAGTGGAACCATTTCACTGTCCTTGAGGAAGGCTTGTATACTCAAAGTGATTTCATCGCTAGAAAAGATGTGCAATTGCTTGTTAATCACAGTTGTGACATTCCACATAACAAGTCATAGAGTCAGTGAGTTACACAGCTTCAAACCCTTCAGTCCAACTTGTCCACTCCAACCAGATATCCTGAACTGATCTAGTTCCATTTGCCAGCATTTAGCCCATATCCTTCTAAACCCTTCCTAGTCATATATCCACCCAGGTGCCAATTAAATGATGTAACTGCACTTGCCTCTGCCACTTCTTCTGGCAGCTCATTCCATAGATGTACAATCCTCTGCCTGAAAATGTTATCCCTCAGGTCCCTTTTAAATCTTTCCCCTCTCACCTTAAACCTATGCACACTATTCTGGGAAAAAAGACTTTGGTCATTCATCCTATCCATGCCCCTCATGATTTTACAAACCTCTATAAAGGTCACCCCTCAGCCTCCAACGCTCCAGGGAAAATAGCCCTAGTCTATTCAGCCTCCCCACTGTAGCTCAAACTCTCCAACCCTGGCAACATCCTTGTAAATCCTCCCTGAATCCTTTCAAGTTTAATAACGTCTCTCCTTTAACAGGGAGGACAAAATTGAAAAGTAACCTCACCAATGTCCTGTACAGTCACAACATGACATTCTAAATATTATATCATTGCACTGACCAATGAAGGCAAGCGTGCCAAATGCCTTCTTTACTACCCTGCCTGCCTGCGACTTCCATGCAGCCCATGCGACTACCAATGCAGTCAATATGGTTAATGACAACAGCATGAATTTACATAGTGCTTTAAGTCCAGTAACACACCCATAAGTCCCTTCTCAGGAATGGGTTTCAAGCAAGGTTTGACACGGAGTCAAATAAGGTTGTATTAGAAACAGAAACAGAAAATGCTGGAGATATTCAGGCAGTCTGACAGCACCTTTCAAGTGAGAGACAGAACTGATATTTCAGATTTTGATTTACCATCAGAACAGAAGTGATTTTATGACAAGCGAAGAAAATCTCACCCAAACAGGTAGGTCTTGCAAAGGAAGAGGCGAGGTGGGGTGGGGTTTAGAGATGGAACTCCAGAGCAATAAAGTCCAGGTGCACGAAGACCCGGCCACTAGAAGTGGGCTGATTAACATCAGTGCTACACACCAGGTCAGAACTGGAGAGGCATTAATAGTTTGGAAGTGGTTTTGAATGAGTTCAATTTTACCGAAGATGGAAGAAAGGAGGCCAACCAGGAGAGCGGTGGAATAGCAAAGTCTCAAACAAAGAAGACATGGCTGAGGCAAATAAGGAATCCAGGCCCAGATTCGCACACAGAGGAGAACACTGGTGGCAAACACCCCACACCCCCATTAGATCTAATTTGATGGACTTTGGGACAGTGCTACACTGGGGGTAAAAGAAGGAGGAAACCCTGGCAATACCCAGGAACCTTAAAATCGACATCATGGCCTAGATACTGCGGAATGATAATGAGAGTAGATCAGTCAGCCTTTGCAATTATTACTGGAATGGACAACCACCTTAGTCAGGGAACGCCCCTTTGATACCTGCCTCCTACTTTCTGATCCTCTTGCCCCCACCACCAGCCCTATTCCTCCCTGTTCAGTCTTATCCCTCCCACCCTTCCCATCCTCTCTGCTATCCACTCCCCTCCCCTTCCAACGTTCCCCCAGCAGCCGTGGGAGGTCATTCTTGACAACCCTCATTTCAAATGCTGCACTGTTCTGTGCATTTGCACATAGTGCAACAATATAGAGGGCCTGGAACCTTGCGCATGTATAGTTCAAATGAGTATGCAGCACAACGGTTTTAGTGTCATCAAGCACTCTTACAGAAAATAAAATAATGAAGAATAAACAGTTGCTCTCATTGATTCTACACCCCGCTAGAGAGTGCACATTTGAAAAACCCATTCGTGCAAACCTCAACTAAGAGTGGAATCCTTAGGTCACCGGTGATTTGATGGAAATTTGTCTTACACACAATTAGTCTTGCTGTAAAAACTCACCTGGTCCCACTAATACTGTGCAATTTATCCATCCAGATTACCATGTGTAGTTGCGCCCAAACACTTTGAAAACATTAACCAAAACTCGTAAATAAGACTTCATAAAACAAACTACAGCTTCAAATGCAATCAATATGTCAGTAACTAATCAAATCAACAGAATGGCACAGTAACTGTGTCAGAGGGGGACTCTAAACTGAGTGTTAAAAATATATTACTCCTGTCGAGTCATAGAGCTGTACAGCTTGGAAACAGACCCTTCTGTCCAACTCGTCCAAGGCAACCAGATATCCTAAGCTGATCTAGTCCCACTTGATCCATATCCCTCCAAACCCTTTCTATTCATACACCCATCCAGATGCCTTTTAAACATTGTAATTGTACCAGCCTCCACCACTTCCTCTGGCAGCTCATTCCATACACGCACCACCCTCTGCGTGAAAACGTTGCCCCTCAGGCCCCTTTTAAATCTTTGCCCTTTTACCTTAAACCTATAATGTCCTGTTTTGGATTGCCCTACCCTGGAAAAAAGACCTTGGCTATTCACTCTATTCATGTCCCTCATGATCTTATCGACCTCTATGAGGTCACCTCTCAGTCTCCAACAGTCCAAGGGAAAATGCCCCAATCTATTCAGCCTCTCACTACAGCTCAAACCCTCCAATCCTGGAAACATCCTTGTAAATCTTTTATGAAACCTTTCAAGTTTAATAACATCTTTCCTATGGCAGAGAGACCAGAATTGTATGCAATACTCAAAAAGTGGCCGAAGCAATGTCCTGTACAGCTGTAACATAACAGCCCAACTCCTTTACTGAATGCATTGATCAATGAGGCAAATGTGCCAGATGCAATCCTCACCACCCTGCCTACCAGCAAACAAGGGTGGTCATCACTTTAATTTGGGTGGGAATAGCAATTGAATAAGAGTGCACAAAATTAATTTAAATCATATAATGGTTACAGACCTGCTGTCTGTGCCAGTTCACTGGAAGAACTGCAAATTAGTTCAATTTAACTAGACTTTCACTGAAGCCCTTTAAATTTGCTCTCCGCAGGAATTTATCCAATCCCTTTTGAGAAGCCTCAATTTAATCTGCCTATACCACACTCTTAAGTGGTGCACTCCAAACCCTGGAAATCTGTGCTCTAGGAGTATGTTGTAAAACAGTTGCTCACAGAGAGTCGCAGTATTGTAAAATTATCTCTGTGCAGAAGGTGGCCATGCAGCCCCAGTACACCTGAACCAGTTTGATTATCTATTGCCAATCTCCGGTCTTCTCCCCAGATCCCCGCATACAATTACTGTGCAAAAAAAGCGATTCAATACCCGCTTGAATGCCTGGTTGAGCCTGCCTCCACACCAGGTCCAGCCCACTCCTAATTTTGAAAACCTCTACACCTTTGAATATAGGAATTGGGACAACATGCGCACCATCAACTAGATACACTGCAGTAACACAGCAAGGTTCCTCTGAAAGCTTCTAAACTGTCAACCTCTACACCCGAGAAAGACAAGGGTGGCAGATACAGTGGAACGCCACACCCTGCAAGTTCCTATCTAAGGCACACACATCCTGACCTGGGACGGTATTATCACTCACTCTTGCTGTTGGGTCAAAACAGGGGAATCCTTTTCCTAGCAACACTGCAGGTGTCTCTACGCTCCGAGGACTACAACAGTTGAGGAAGGCAGTTCAGCGCACCTATTAGAAGATAATAAGGATTGGACAGTAAAGGCTGGCCCAGCTGGAGACACCCACATACCATGGAGCATGAGTATAAAATGCCCAAAGAAAGAATAGGCTGCAGGAGGGAACCTACGGGTAGAGGATGTGGTGCACCAGCCAAATCAGTCATTTCCGTGAAGCCCAGAGTGCTTAATGTTTACTCCTAAATACTCTTGGGCTCACTTACTGGACTTGGATGCCCACTGAAAAACAGCGTAAGTCAATACAGAGAAAACAGTGTGGAGCTGGAGGAACACAGCAGGCCAGGCAGCATCAGAGGAGCAGGGAAGATGGCATTTCGGCTCAGGACCCTTCTTCAGATAAAGAAGATGAAGAAGGTTCCCGGTCTGAAACATCAACTTTCCTGCTCTTCTGATGCTACCAGGCCTGCTGTGTTCTTCCAGCTCCACACTTTGTTATCGCTGACTCCAGCATTCACAGTTCTTGCTATCTCCGTAAATCAGTGTAGTCTCAGATCGGCATTTACCTGCTGGCCATCTCAAAAGTCTTTGTCTGGAGGAGTTGATTCCGTTGTGGATTTAATGGAATTGTCCAATTGTGCACCAGCTGCAAGAATTATGAAGCAGAGGATCAACATGAATCAAAGTCTTGAATTTCTGTATGTGAAAATATCCTTTGAACATCATTCCACATCAGGGCATTGTCTGCACTTACCTCTTCTCAAACATTATCTTTGGAGTAATCCTGAGTACAAAACTAGATAGCATAAGCTTAAGGTCAAAGGAGAAAGATTTAAAGGGACCTGAGGGGTAACCTTTACATGCAGAGGGTGGTGTGTGTATGGAATGAGCTGCCAGAGGAAGTGGTGGAGGCTGGTACAATTACAACATTTAAAAGGCATCTGGATGAATAGGAAGGGCACAGAGGGTAATGGGCTAAATGTCAACAAATAGGACTAGAACAGTTTAGGATATTTGCTTGGCATAGACAAGCTGTATGAGGGGTCTGTTTCAGTGCTGTACATCTCTATGACTCTAAACATAACCGAGATCTGATGGCAATTTAGTACCTGAAAACAGCAGTTGAGGTGCAACTGAGTAGCAATTGCAATTAAATTTCAATAATAATTTTACTTTTAGGACAAGAGAAAAACATATGAATGATGTATAGTTTGTCCTCCAATAATTAAATTGCACAAGTTTTGACCCTGGTCACTCCCTTCTCCAATGGTCATTGCTGATAATCTATTTCATCCTTTGCAGCCAGGGGAAGGTGCTGAGTAAGTTCTGCAAGGTACCCCTCTCTCCCTCGTGAAGGATTGTCCTTTTCAACCCTTCCCTTTGCCTGATGCGTGGTGACCCACAGGTTAAACCACCACCCGCTGTCTCTCCCTAATGAGACAGCAGCCCAATGGTCTTTTCAGGGAATGGTGGCTTTACCTTTTCTTAATTTATCTATTCTTTCATGCCCAGGATCAACAAGAATCTTACCAGAGGGTTTGGGATAGGGATCCTGCCCACCTTATTAAACACACAATCAGTAAATAATCAAGGGAAAAGGGAGCAGAACTATGTGATAAACATCATTTTGATAGATTGTAATTATAGCATCTATAATTTCTTTTATACCGTCATAGAGTCATACAGCAAAGAAACAGATCCCTTGCTCCAACTCATCTGTGCTGACCATCTTTCCCAAACTGAACTAGTCCCACTTGCCCATATTTGGCCCACATCCATCTAAACCTTTCCTATTCATGTACCTGTCCAAATGTCCTTTAAATGTTGTAACTGTACCTGCATCTGCCACTTCCTCTTGCAGTTGATTCCACACAATAAACCATCCTCTGGCTGAAAAGGTTGTCCCTCAGATCTCCTCTTAGATCCTTCTCCTTGAACCTTAAAATTATGCCCTCTAGTTTTGAATTCCCCAACCCTAGGGAAAAGACCTTTAATATTTATCTCATCTATACCCTTCATGATTTTACAAACCTTGATAAGTTATCCCTCAACATCCTACACTCCAGGGAGAGATGTCCCGACCTATCCAGGCTCTCCTTATAGCTCAAACCCTCTAATCCCAGTAGCATCCTTATAAATCTTTTATGAACCCTTTCCAATTTAATAATAACCTTCCTATAGCTTGGCAACCAGAACCGTGCATAGTATTTCAAAAGTGGCCTCACCAGTGTCCTGTTCAGTCATAACATGACATCCCAACTCCTCTGACCAATGAAGACAAATGTGCCAGATGCCTTCTTCACCACCCTGTCTACCTGTGACACCACTTTCATGAAATCATGTACCCAAACCTCTATGTCTTTCCGTGCAACAGCGCTCCACACTGTCCTACCATTAACTATAGAAGTCCTGTCCTGGTTTGTTTCACCAAAATGCAGCACCTTACATTTATCTAAATTAAACTTGATTCGCAATTCCTTAACCCACTGACCCAGGTGATCAAGATCTCTTTGTAATCTTAGATAATCTTCACTGTCCACTGTACCATCAATTTTGGTGTCATCCGCAAACTTACCAACTATGTCTCTTATATTCTCATCCAAATCTTTTACAAACATAACGAACAACAGTGAACCCAGCACTGATCCCTGTGCAACACCGTTGGTCACAGACTTCCGGCCCAAATAATAAACCTATACCATTACCCTCTGTTTCTTACCGTCAACCCAATTTTGTATCCAAGTGGAAAGCTCTCCCATAATCCAATATGTTCTAAGATTACCAACCAGTCTACCATGCAAACTTTCTAAAAGGCCTTGCTAAACTCCAATTAGGCAACATCTATTGCTCAGTCCTCATCTATCTTCTTGGTCACATCCTCAAAAAACTCAATCTAGTTTGTGAGACTCGATTTCCCATGCACAAACCCATGCTGACTATTCCTAATTAGTCCTTGCCTTTCCAAATGCCTATAAATGCTGTCCCTCAGAATCACCTCCAACAACTTGAAATGCTCTTCAGTTATGTTGTGAACTACACAGTAATAAATACAATCTTGTTGGTCAATGTTCCCATGACAGACACCGGCAGGACCAGCTGGCCTCAAGTTGCCTTGCAAGTCACATGATCATGATTATCTAGTGGCAAACAGAACTGGTGTTTTGAGATACTGGCACCTGCTGACGCCTCCTCCTCCTTCTGCCACCATCTTCGACCTGTTCAACTTGAATGCTGATGTATTCGTCTCTGTTGCTGTGAATTTGGCCTTCTTCAAATGGTCCTGCAATTTCCAGTTTGAGAAGAGCATTGCCTTCAAAGTTTGAGAGGTTTAAAACTGAAAATGATTTCAATCAAGGACTGTAATAGCATCGCTGGAAAATTGGAAGACATCAGCATCGATAAAAATTTCATAATGAACATTGGTTGAATACAAAATGGGGTGAGAATTGTTCTGGGCAGTAAGTATGGTAATGTCATAATGCATTAGTGATAATCTTGTTTTACTCAGTGTATCTAGTGACATTATAAGCAGGAGTCTTTTATCACACTTTCCCAGTGAAAAACTTAAAATGTTCATATTTTTCTTAAGCATTGGATGCTTATATCCAAAAAGTGCATATTTATTTTGTATTCCCATCAAGTTTTACTTCTGAGACAAAGAAAATAATATTGGGATGGGTAACCTGTACAGATAAATAGAAACATATGAACATAAATAGGATCCTCAGACACATTCCACCATTCAATGAGTTCACTAATGATCTGAAACACACTTCTGTATACTGCCTTTGTCCCATGTTTTAGGAAAATAAAATTTCTATGGTGTCCCTTTGTAGGCAGTGAAAAGTATATTACTGTGGGGAGTTCTGGTCTTATAACAAAATTGATGTGCAACAGTTAGGGAGACGTGTTTTATGCCAAATAATGATTTTTAATCCAAAATCTGGAAACATGAATTCCTATTATAAAATAGGTTTTTCAAACAGAGAACACAGACTAACAGCAAAGATGTCTACCCCGTTTGCATTACTACACATTCAACATTCCAGTCCCATTGAAACAGAACAAAAACAGAAGTTGCTGGAAAAGCTCAGCAGGTCTGGCAACATCTGCGAAGAGAAACCAGACTTAACGTTTCGGGCCCAGTGACCCTTCCTCAGAGGTCAGAGTTCTGAGGAAGAGTCACTAGACTCGAAATGTTGAGTCTGATTTTTCTTCACTGATGTCACCAGACTTGTTGAGCTTTTCCAGCAACTTTTGCTTTTTTACCCTAATTAGAGCATCCGCAGTTCTTTCAGAGCGTACTCAGGGCCTGATTTTGTCAAGTTACAATTGGAATACATGATAATATTTGAAATGCTAGTCATTTGAAGAGAGTGGTCATATCACAAAATCAACCCTTGGCATATCTTAAGCACACATTTTCTCCAGACAATTAAAGGCAAGCAGCTGAGAAACTGAAAGAGACATTTCCTCTACCCCCTTTCTCTTTCTTCACCCAACCTGTGCTTTGGGCTCCATTTGCCCTGTTCAACAAATCCACAACTACTGCAAAATTCTATCAATTGTTAGGAAAGAATTACCAGTTTTGCCTCCTATCCCAGGAAATTTGAAGAGGAGTTGGTCAGGAAAGTTTGCAGCCATTTTCATTTCAGAAGTGCTTTCACAGTGATTTTTGTTTTCTTTCAGACTGGGAGCTCACAGCTATGCGTCCTTTTTTTGCCTGTGGATCACTCACCTCTTCTGACATCATGTTTTGATTGTACAACACAGCAGTGTGCTCAATACGAAGACTTTAGTGATGTCAAGCTTACAATGTCTGCCTGTGGGGTATGTGCCTCATGGCAGAGTTGACATGGCCACAGAAGAACAGAACAGACATTTGTACATGACTGCATTTCAAACCAAACAATATCCAACGTTTGCTTATGGAAGTATGAAGAGAGGCAAGGGTCTGAGGGGCAAAAACAGAAAATGCTAGAAAAGCTCAGCAACATCTGAGGAGAGAAATCAAAGTTAACATTTCAGGTCCAGTGATCCTTCCTCAGAACTCAAACCTCAGAGGAAGGGTCACTGGACCTGAAACCTTAACTCTGATTTCTCTTCATTGATGCTACCAGATCTGCTAAGCCTTTCCAGCTATTTCTGTTTTTGTTTCTGATTTACAGCATCTTCAGTGCTTTTGGTTTTTATTGAAGTGTCTGAGACAATTATGCATATCAGAATTATGCCTAACACACTTTCTTGAGCTGCTGAGGAATTCAGGCCAGCTAAAAGTTAGATTGAGCATCATTGTGAACACTAAGGAGGAATTAAAACCTGAAGAATAAAAGTAATCCCTTGTCTCTATATCCAATTACCTTATAAAAGATGAAGTTATCATATTGAAACAGCAATAAAAGTGAAGCATTGCTTACGCCTCCTTGGACTTCCAACTGTCCTGGTCTGAATTGCTGAGTATTTCCCCATAATTCATTGGGTGCCACTACAGATTCTTCAAAGTTGTCTGTCCCGACTCCACAGATCATTAGAGTGTCTACATTCTAGGCTTCATACACATCCTACTTCAATACATCCCACTTCACTGCACTTCCACTGGCTGGGGCAGGGACCCAGAATCTCAGAGCTACAACCTTTACAGGTACTCAAGATGCAGCAACTGGAATAATGGAATTGTATGGTTACTACAGGGATGAGCAATATCTTTTTCTCGTACTGACTTTCATTGTACTTTTGTACAAGGTCATTACTAACACTAGTACACAACAGGCAACTTCCATTAGTTAGGACACATTACAATTTGCATAGTCGTACAGCATTAGTTCTCAGAGCTCTGATCACAATATATGGAGGCTGGAATCAGTTTTACGTGCCTGAGATAAGTTAAAACCAAACTCCAGAAGCATTGGTTAACTGATAAAGCAATATTCATGATATAATAGTTGCTCAAGTCAGCAGTGATAAGACAGGAATAGTTTCAGGAACTATTTTACAATTGATCGAACAAATTTAGCTCTTTGGATGAAAAATTACTTGAAAAATTATTTGTTCATACTGGATAAAGCATTCAGTTGAAATTCCCTGTTCACTGTTTTAATGAAGTCATTAACCTACTTTGGTTAAAACTGCGAGCAGTAAAGGTCCACTTGAATTCATTAGCCAAATGGTTAAAAATAGCACACAGATGAATGTGTATCCTTAATGAAGTGAAACATTACTCCATTATTTTATTACTGGCTAACACTCTGCAAACCATCAACCATTCAATGCGTATGGCATGATGATTTGCAATTGAGAGAAAAGGAAAGGCTTTCATAATGCAGGTAATTATATGCGTACAGTGCAGGCAGTTCTATCTTTTTGAAACAATACAATAGATTCAATGCACCATTCTCTGTAATTGTCCACAATTGCTGCTGTTTTCAGTAGACATTGTTTAGTAAAGTGCTCAAACAGTCAGGTTTCTTCACTGCAGAAATCTATTTTTAAACAGGTAAATGTCTAAATAGTCAGCACTAGTTAATTTCAATATGGTCCTACTCTGCCTTGCAGCAACGACCAGCACTGAGAATCTGAAGACAAAGGGTAGCAACATAATAGGGTTTTATTTCAAATTTATTTATACCTAAGGAGAACATAAAATATGATGTTTGTCTGTGGAGAATGAAGCTCATGCTCAAATCGTGATCTTGACCTTGAAGGTGAAAATTGTTGAAAAATAAATCAACAGAGCAAACTATAAGAGTTTTGAGAAATATAATTTGTCATTTTTTGCGGGGGGGGGGGAAGAGTCAGAAGATCACTCAGAACTATCCTGCATTATTGGAGTTTCTCACCATCCTGCCGAGATGGATTAGCAAAGGACTTTCATCAGACAGCGCATGGCAATGAGAGAAAGCTGCAAATGACAAATAGTGTGCATTGGCATAACAAATGATTGACTTTATTACAATTATTTCAATGTGGGCCATTGAAATCTCACTTACTGAACTGCAGAAGCTACAAAACATCATAAATTAATGCATTCCTTCATATCACTATGATCTATGTTTTAAAACCTTTCCCAAAGATTTTGATTTAATGTACAAAATCCAGTGCCAGTTTCTAATTTAGGAGTAAAAGACTGCTTTTGTCAAGAAATACATCATTACATTACATTACAGCATCAAGATGAATGGATAAATTTTCCTGCCCCTACCCACTAATTCATTAGTCTGCTCAATCTTTATTCATTTTCACAGGGTTTACTCTCCCACTTCCCTTGCCAGTAATTTATATCAGTGAATGTTTGCAGGTACATGTCATTTTTTATCTGGGTACTTTTTTTTAATGCAATCTTCCAGCAAGAAAACCATGACTCCATCACATTCCATAAACATTATTCTGGCTGGCTGCTAAATAGTTGCCTAATTTATTGGAATAACAAGCAAAGTGCAAAAAGTAATCTTTTATGTTCACAGTAAAAACTCACTAAATTTACAGCAATCAGGGGTCTCTTTTGGTCACTCAGATTGGAATTTATCCCAGTTTCACATTTATATAAAGCAGAAAAATGGAAGCAGTAAAGCATCTGTGGGCCATAAAATAATTTGCCAACAGTGGGAACTAACTATACTTTATTAATGGGTGATAAAACTAAAAGAACTGTGGATGCTGTAAATCAGAAACAAGAACAGATGTTGCTAAAAAGAAGTTCAGCAGATCTGGCAGCATCTGTGCAGCAAAACTAGAGTTAACATTTCAGGTCCAGTGACCCTTCCTCAGAACAGCTCCGAGGAAAAATCGATGAACCTGAAACATTAACTCCAATTTCTCTTTACAGATGCTGCTGGGCTTGCTGTGCTTTTCCAGCAACTTCTATTTTTGTTTATTAATAGGTGTCCTTGGAGAAATGCATATAATAAAAACGCACTTTATTCATCCAATAGCCACTTGGCAATTTTGCTTGCATTTCCGTAATTTAAACAGAACGGATAGTGCACTGTGTGATACCCACATAATACAAAGCGCCAAACTAGCTTATGAAAAATAGCCAGCCATTTGAGAAACAACGAAGCATAGGTAAATTTAAGAGATCATCAAATAAATAGGACGAGGCAGTTTATGTTTTTACATCTTCAGATATTTTCATCGTGATAAGCAGCTTGCTTTTCAGCTACAAAGCTATTCTCAAATATATCACTGGAAGTTGAGTCTATAATCGTCATAATAACAGCACCTTCGAACATCTTAACAATTCAGAGCAATGAATATTAACAGCTATAAGCACTGATGTCCATGCCCAAATACGAAGTGAAATCACATTTTGTAACTTATTTATTCCACCAATGACATCTGCGTTCCTGCTCCTTCATTCACTCTGTCAATATTTGCACTGAAACATTTGTACCCAAAATCATGTGACGAGAAGTTGTGCCATCTTACTGGGATATCAATGTCCTTTTCCATGATTGACAGAACCTGCACCTCAGTCACCAATGACCCCATTGACCCGAATGTATATATGGGCAAGTCATGGTCCTAAAGGCCCAAATGTCAATTTATCTTTAGTTGCTGACCCTGCCCAGCAGTGCAAGCTGGGAGGCAGACATTTCACATCCAGTTAAAGTGATCCTCAGCTGTTGTCAGGTAAATCTTCAAGAAAATATCAGAGACACTCCTGTAGCAGTTGCTTCTAGGAATTTTCACCCGGGTGCATCTAAAATGTCATTCAGTGAGTGCAGAATGTTACCATCTTATCATAGAAGGAATCTTGAAGTCAGGCCATTCTGCCCCGCAAGTCTGTTTCCCTATTCAATGGATCATGGTTGATCTCTGGCCGAACTCCACAGACCTGCTTTTGGACCTTTCCTTGATGGTTTTGCTTAACAAGCATTTAATCCAGTTCACTTTAAAATTAACAACGGATCCAGTTACCGATGCCATTTGTGGAAGACAGTTCCAAATACCTACTATCCTTTGTGTGGGGATGTATTTCCTAACCAGGGTGTAAACAACTGCAGCAGGAGGGAACCTGACAAAGCTCAAGGAGCAGGGCCTGGGTCAAGCTCAGACAGAACAACAGCAGCAGCAGGAGGGGGCCAGGAGTGACTCCAGGGGTGAACAGAGGGAGAAGGAAAGGGAGAGGAGCAAACGTGGGGGTGAATGGAATGAGAAGGAGAGAGGGGGGAGTGGCCCCGGGGGAGGGGGGGTGGGGGGGTGGTGGTGAGGTAGTGTGAATGGAGGGAGAGTAACAGGAGTGACCCTGGGGGTGAACAGAGGAAGATGGAAGGGGAGAGGTGCAACCATGGGGGTGAATGGAGGGAGAAGGAGACAGAGAGGAGTGACCCTGGGGGCGAATGGAGGGAGAGGAGTGACCCTGGGGGTGAACTGCTGGGGAGGGACAGGTATACCATTTTGAAACATTTTGGGGTGGATGGCCTCTCAGGGGAAAGCAAGCAGCAGCAGCAGCCAGATCAGTGGCACTATGACTGGAACTGTTGAACAGCAGGGAGGGTCGAAGAGTAGGGAGCAGTAACAAGAGGGAACGCTATTGTCAAGGGCGTGGAAAGCTGTTTCTGTGGCCATGAGTGGGATTCCAGCATGTTATGTTACCTTCCCGGTGCTAGGGTCAAGATATTTCTGAGGGGGCGCGGGTATTCTGAAAGGGCAGGGTGAGCAGCCAGTAGCCATGGTTCATGTTGGTACGAACAATGTTGGCAGCAAGAGTGGTGAGGTGCCGCAAAGTAAATTTAAGAAGTTAGGTATGGAGTTGAAAAGCAGGAGTTCCAATGTTGTAATATTGGGATTACTCCCTGTGCCGTGTGCTAGTGAGGCCAGAAATAGGAAGATAATATTGTGATAATGGGAACTGCAGATGCTCAAGAATCCAAGGTAACAAAGTGTGAAGCTGGATGAACACAGCAGGCCAAGCAGCATCTCAGGAGCACAAAAACTGACGTTTTGGGCCTAGGCCCTTCATCAGAGAAGGGGATGGGGAGAGGGAACTGGAATAAATAGGGAGGGAGGGGGAGGCGTACCGAAGATGGAGAGAAAAGAAGATAGGTGGAGACGAGAGTATAGGTGGGGAGGTAGGGAGGGGATAGGTCAGTCCAGGGAAGACGGACAGGTCAAGGAGGTGGGATGAGGCTAGTAGGTAGGAAATGGAGGTGCGGCTTGAGGTGGGAGGAAGGGATGGGTGAGAGGAAGAACAGGTTAGGGAGGCGGAGGCAGGTTGAGCTGGTTTTGGGATGCAGCGGGGCGAGGGGACAAGCTGGGCTGGTTTTGGGATGCAGTGGGGGAAGGGAAGATTTTGAAGCTTGTGACGTCCACATTGATACCATTGGGCTGCAGGGTTCCCAAGCAGAATATGAGTTGCCATTCCTGCAACCTTCGGGTGGCATCATTGTGGCACTGTAGGAGGCCCATGATGGACATGTCGTCTGAGGAATAGGGGTGAGGGAGTTAAAATGGTTCGAGACTGGAGGTGCAGTTGTTTATTGCGAGCCGAGCGGAGGTGTTCTGCATCGTGGTCCCCAAGCCTCCGCTTGGTTTCCCCAATGTAGATGAATCCACACCGGGTACAATGGATACAGTATACCACATTGGCAGATGTGCAGGTGAACATCTGCTTAATATGGAAAGTCATCTTGGGGCCTGGGATGGGGGTGAGGGAGGAGGTGTGGGTGCAAGTGTAGCACTTCCTGCGGTTGCAGGGGAAGGTGCCAGGTGTGGCGGGGTTGGAGGAGAGTGTAGAGCAAACAAGGGAGTCACGGAGAGAGTGGTCTCTCCGGAAGGTAGACAAGGGTGGGGATGGAAAAATGTCTTGGGTGGTGGGGTCAGATTGTAGATGGCGGAAGTGTCGGAGGATGATGCATTTTATCTGGCGGTTGGTGGGGTGGTGTGTGAGAACGAGGGGGATCCTCTGGGGGCGGTTGTGGCGGGGCGGGGTGTGAGGGATGAGGTGCAGGAAATGCGGGAGACGTGGTCAAGGGCGTTCTCGACCACTGTGGGGGGAAAGTTGTGGTCCTTGAAGAACAAGGACATCTGGGATGTGCGGGAGTGGAATGCCTCATCGTGGGAGCAGATGCGGCAGAGGTGGAGGAATTGGGAATAGGGGATGGAATTTTTGCAGGAGGGTGGGTGGGAGGAGGTGTATTCTAGGTAGCTGTGGGAGTCGTTGGGCTTGAAATGGACATCAGTTTCTAGCTGGTTACCTGAGATGGAGACTGAGGGGTCCAGGAAGGTGAGGGATGTGTTGGAGATAGCCCAGGTGAACTTGAGGTTGGGGTGGAAGGTAGTATCGTGAAATGTGTTGCTAAAGAGCTGGTGGGGGAGGCAGCACGTCAGATACCCAGATCATTGGGATCTCTTCCAAGGCAGGTTGGACCTAGAAAAGAAGGACAGGCAGCAGCTAAACTGGAGGGGCACCAATATCCTGGCAGAGAGGTCTGCTAGTGACACTTGGGAGGGTTTAAACTAGAGTGGCAGAGATAGGGAACTAAAGCAGTAGGTCAGCATGTGGAGTGATGATTGAAGAGAAGCCTGGCATTAAGTAAAGTAAAAAAAACAGAAGAACTACGGATGCTGTAAATCAGAAACAAGAGCAGAAGTTGCTGGAAAAACTCAGCAGGTCTAGCAGCACCCATGAAGAGAAATCAAAATTGACTTTTGAGGTCCAGTGACCCTTCCTCTGAACTGAGTTAACGTTAATTCTGATTTCTCTTCACACATGGTGCCAGGCCCGCTGAGCTTGTCCAGAAACTTCTGATTTAGTAAAGTAAGTCTCATAGGATAAATAGGCAGGGTCAGGTTAATGAAGACAGTACAACTCATCCCAATGTGCATTTATTTTAATGCAAGGAGTATAACAGGTAAGGAAGATAAGCTTACAGCTAGATTAGTCCACAGAGCTACAATGTTGTAGCCACAACAGAAATTTGGTTGAAAGATGGGCAGGACTGGCAGCTCAATATTCCAGGGTTTAGATGTTTCAGGAAGCAGCGAAAGAGGGATGTAAAAAGGGTGGGGGAGAGGAAATCTTAGAGGGCTTATCTAGTGAGGCCATATGGGTAGAATTTTAGAATAGGAAAAGTATAATCAACACAACGGGGTTCTAGTATAGACCTCACAAAAGTGAGCAGGAGACAGAGGAACAGACAGGTAAGCAGATCAGGGAAAGATTTATGTACACAGGTCTGTTGCATCAGGTGATTTTGAGTTCCCCTAACATTGACCGGGACTCCTTTATTGCCAGGGGCTTAGATGGAGCCGAATTTGTATCAAGGAAGGCTTCTTGAAACAATACTTAGATAGACCAACAGGGGAAAAGACTGTACTAGACCTTGTATTGGGAAATGAGCCTGCCCAAGTGATTGAAGTTTCAGTGAGGGAGTGTTTTGGGAATAGTGATCATAATTCCATAAGTTTCAGAATAATTAGGCAGGAACTGGAGAAACTAAATTGCAGGTGGCTGTTTGAGGGTAAACCTACATTGACATGTGGGAATCTTGTAAAAGCCAGTTGATGAGAGTTCAGGACCAGCATGTTCCTGTGAGGAAAAAAGGTAAAAATGCCAAGATTCAGGAACCTTGGATAACAAGCGATATTGAAAGTTTAGTTAAAAAGAAAAAGGGGGGTTTAGAGGTTTAGAAAACTTAAATCAAACAAGTCCTAAAGGAAAACAAAGGTAACTGAAAAGAACTTAAACAAGAAATTAGGAGGGCAAGAAGAGATCATGAAGTATCTTTATGAAGCAGGATTAAAGAGATTCCCAGGGCATTTTATACATTTATTAGGAGGAAGAAGGTAACTAGGGAAAGGATAGGTCCACTCAAGAATAAGGGAGACAATTGATGCGTAGAGCCAGAGGAAGTGGGTGTGGAACGGGTGGGTGTGTGAGTATTTTGCATTGGTATTCACCATGGAGAAGGATATGGATGATGGTAACATTAGGGAAAGGTATGCTAATATTCTGGGCATGTCAACTTTAAGAAGTTTACTCTTGAATAAAAGTTGCTAAGTCCCCAGAGCCTGATAGAATCTATATCAGGATACTGAGGGAAATAAGTGATGAGATTGCTGGGGCTTTGACAGAGATTTTTGTATGATTTTATAGACAGCAGACTGGAAAATAATCAGTGTTATTCCTTTTTTTAAGGGCAGAAGTATAATCCAGGAAATCACAGGCCAGTGAGCCTTATATCAGTGGTAAGGGAATTATTGGGGAAGATTCTTAGGGATAGGGGTCAGGACACTAGCTCACAACCTTTTCATACCATAACTCACTCTGAATTAATATCTAATCCGAGCTGACAAAAGAACTGGGCTCAATTTTCAACTTCTTGACAGTGCATAAGAATGCCATTATCGATTTGCCACCCAAATATCCTGATTTTCAAACAGTTTCTACAATCCTGGAGGTAATTTGACAATCTTCCCTATCTCAGATGTCATAATGAAGTCTTGTCTAGCTGTTGGCAGAAAAAAAAACAGGAAGAGCTGGATTCCAGGAAAATCGTCATTAACCAGCATCACCAAAATCAATGCATCTCCTTCATTGTCATCAGGCTTTGGGAAATTGACTAGCACGTTCAATCGCTTAGCAGGGCTTCTATGTACTGTATGAACAATCCGTACCATAGCTCACCATGCTGACAACCTCTCTGTACTATTGCTCACTATAAAGGTACATTTGATGCTACGGTCCTCTCTCCTGCCTGTGATTGGAGAAGATTGACCCAGTGCAGCAATTGATAACCTAATGAGAAGAAGCTTTTGACTGAAACAAGATGGAGATTATTGAATATAAAAGGAAAATACTGTTGATACAGGGAATCTGAAACAAACAGAAAATGCTGGAGAAATTCAACAGGTCTGACCACACCGCTGGAGAGTAAATTTCCCTTTCAGTTCTGAACAGTCAAACCAGACATGAAACATTAACTCTGTTTCTCTCTCTGTCCACAGATGCTGCCAGACCTGCTGGGTTTCTCTGGCATTTTCTGTGCTTGATTGTAGTTTATTGCTCAATGGAAACTAGGTACAAGTTATCCTGACAGGAATGACATTGTTAGAAAGATGATGAGGTAGGCCCATACGAAAGATCTTATTCCTGCATATGACATCATTGTAGTGGGTGATGCTTAAAGGCACCCTCCAGTATTATCTATTCAGAACTTAAACACTTCTTCACATCTTCCCTTGAGCTTTTTGTCCCCATCATTATTATTTATGTGCTTATGTAGATAATTACACAGATAATTGAATATTGCATTGTGACTGGAATGAGAAAAGTGAAGGTTTAAATTGGTAAATGGGGTGTGAATCCAGATCATTGTTTTTCAGAGAATCCCTACTGTGCAGATAGGTAGCATTTGGCCCATTGAGTGTACACCATCCCTCCAAAGAGCATCCCACCCAGAAACAGCCCACTCCCATAGCCCCATATTTCCCATGGCTAATCCACCTAGCCTATACGTCTTTGGACTACAGTAGGAAACTAGGGCACCTGGAGGAAACCCATGCAGGCACAGGGAGGATGTGTGAACTCCACACAGTCACCCGAGGCTGGGATCGAACCTGCGTCCCTGGCGCTGAGAGGTAGCAGCGCTAACTACTGAGCTACCCCCCAGTGTCATTCAATGCAGAAGAGGCCCTTTGGTCCATCAGGTCTGCATGACCTTAAAACACTAATCCCATTTTCCAGCATTTGGCTCATACCCTTAAATGTTATTGCGTTTAAAGTGCTCGTCCGCGTACTTTTTGAAGATGGTGAAGTTTTCTACCTCTACTCCTTATGAGGCTGTGTATTCCAGATTCCCACCACCCTCTGGGTCAAGATATGTTTCCTCAAATCCCCACTAAACCCCTTGTCCTTCACTTTTATTATGCCCCCACATTATACACCCTTCTAACAAGGAAAACAGCTTAAATCCACCTTGTCCATGCCCCTCATAATCTTATATATATTAATCAGGTCTCCCTCAGTGTTCTCTGCTCTAAAGAAAATAACATGAGTCTATCCAGCCTGCCTTCATAGCTAAAATGCTCCAATCGAAGCAACATCCTAGTAAATCTCCACAGCACCCCCTCCAGTGCAATCACACAGAATAACCTTTCAGGTTCTTGAGTGCTGCCGAAGTTGACATTCATCTGTATATTTGAGATGTATTCTACCACTTTCCCGACTTGTGTCTTTTGAATAGGAAATACTGTGAGGAGATAGCAGGTGGGTAAACATGGCAGAGTTCTCAGTTGCTAAACTTAATGCATTTTGGAATATGCTGAGGACAGAGAAGGATGCTTATGTCGATAGCAAACTTTTATTTTCCCAGGTCACAAAGATTTGAATGTTTGGTAACACGAGCCACAGAATGTTAGCTTACAATTCCACACTGAATAGTGTTGCAAAACAACTGTTCTGTTACTGCTCAGATTCACTGATTTTCAGCTGGTTTGATAAATTGATCAAATTCACAGTAGTAGGCTTGTCAGACACAGTGGAGAGGAGTAAACAAGCACATCATGGAAATCATTATTTCATTACAACCAGTCAGATATCCCCAACCAGAGAGTGTGTGATAGATATGGCCAGACTTGCGCACACTTTGATATTGACTGAGGGATATATATTGGCTGGGGCACTGGGGAGAGCTCTGCTGTTAGTGTTATATCTACCTCTGAGGGCAAACTAGACCCTTGATTTAATATCTCTTATGAAAGACAATAATTCAGACAGTGCAACACTCCCTCAGTACTGGGTGTGGAGCTGGATGAAAACAGCAGGCCAAGCAGCATCTTAGGAGCATGTGTCCCGCAGGGTTCAGTGTTGGGGCCATAGCTGTTCACCTTGTATATTAATGATCTGGATGAAGGGACGGGGGGACATTCTGGCGAAGTTTGCCAATGATACGAAGATAGGTGGACAGGCAGGTAGCACTGAGGAGGTGGGGAAGCTGCAGAAAAATTTAGACAGTTTAGGAGAGTGGTCCAGGAAATGGCTGATGAAATTCAATGTGAGTAAATGTGAGGCTTTGCACTTTGGGAAAAAGAATACAGGCATGGACTATTTTTTAAATGATGAGAAAATTCGTAAAGCAGAAGCACAAAGGGATCTGGGCGTGTTGGTCCAGGATTCTCTAAAGGTTAACTTGCAGGCAGAGTCCGTGATTACAAAATGTAATGTTGTCGTTTATCTCAACAGAGTTGGAATATAAAAGCAGCGATGTGCTTCTGAGGCTTTATAAGGCTCTAGTTAGGCCCCATTTAGAATACTGTGTCCAATTTTGGGCCCCACACCTCAGGAAGGACATACTAGCCCTGGAGCGTGTCCAGCGGAGATTCACACAGATGATCCCTGGAATGGTAGGTTTAACGTATGATGAACGGCTAAGAATCCTGGAATTGTACTCATTAGAGTTTAGAAGGTTGAGGGGAGATCTAATAGAAACTTACAAGATAATGTATGGCTTAGAAGGGGTGGACACTAGGAAGCTGTTTCCGTTAGGCGGGGAGACTAGGATCCGTGGGCACAGCCTTAAAATTAGAGGGGATAAATTTAAAACTGAAATGAGACAACATTTCTTCAGCCAGAGTGTGATGGGCTTGTGGAATTCATTGCCATGGAATGCAGTGGAGGCCGGGACATTGGATGCCTTCAAGGCAGAGATCGACAAATTCTTGATCTCAGAAGGAATCAAGGGCTACGGGGAGAGAGCAGGGAAGTGGAGATGAAATGCCCATCAGCCTTGATTTAAATGATGGAGTGGACCTGATGGGCCAAATGGCCTTACTTCCACTCCTATGTCTTATGGTCTTATGGTCTTATGGTCTTATGGAAAGCAGATGACCCTTCATCAGAAAATCAAGTAAGATGCTGCTTGGCCTGCTGTGTTCATCCAGCTCCACACCTTGTTATCTCAGATTCTCCAGCATCTGCAGTTTCTACTATCTCTTCGACATTTCATGATTAGGTTTCTGATGTTTTATGATATTAACGTGGAGGTGCTGGCGTTGGACTGAAGTGAACCAGGTCAAAAAATCACACAACATCAGGTTATAGTCCAATAGGTTTATTTGAAGACCTTCAGAGTTTCATTCCATCTTCAGGTGTATACCAGAGGTGACATCCCAGGTCAGACAATGCATTTTAGGTTTGAGGCCGTGTTTAGAACCTGGCTGCCCATTACCTTGGAGTCAGGCTGGTTTTATTTCCAAAGTATGAGTTTATAACATGCCATTATCTTTGAATTGGCTGTCTACAAATTGTGTGCTTTTTGAACAGCAAAGAATATATCTGCTATTACAAATCTGCAAATGCAAATTCACCCCATAGATTTATAGGTTTATGTGCACACGTGTGTGTGTGTGTGTGTGTGTGTGTGTGCACACGTGTGCATATGTGCATGTGTGCATGCATGTGTGTGAGAGAGAGAAACAGAGAAATAGAGCGAGAGTTTGTATGCATCAGTTTGACCCTTTGATCTTTTGCGGATAAATTCTGTGTCTGATGCCACCTCTCTCACTGATACCTGAAGGAGGAGTGAGACTCCAAAAGCTTGTGCCTTCAAATAAACCCTGTGGACTAAAGCCTGGTGTTGTGAACTTTATGACATTAAGGCACAGTACAAGTTGCTGTTAGAACTGTTTACATTTTCTATCAGTCAATACAAACTGAAATATCTTGATCCTTTAAAAGCTGTATGACCTAGTAACGAGACCAATAAAAAATGCTGGCACTCCAACATTTTAAAAGAAGTTTCTAATTTTTGTTTCCAAGGCACAGGAGATAGGTTAGGAGATCAAGCTGCTCCTGTATGGATCATCATTTAAATTTGGATTCCTGGCACCTGCATATGGAGCCATAGAGGTCAACAGCATGGAAATAGGCCCTTCAGCCCAACTTGCCCATGCCACCTAATTTTCACAATTTAAACTAGTCCCATTGGCCTGCATTTGGTCCATATCCCTCCATACCTATCCCATCCACATTCAGCTGTCAAATTCCAGCTTAGCTCTTGGTCTACAAAAAAAAACAAAGCTGAAAGTTTAAAATACAGGTTCATTTGCTCCACTAGGCCCCATCTGAAATGAGGCCATGAAATGATCGCCAACTTGAAACATCAACTCTCCAATGGGTCTCTGCGTATATTCAAGGCTGAGATAGACAGAGTTTTAATCAGTCAGGGGAAAGGGGGGGTTATGGGGAAAAGGCAGGTAATGGATTTGAGGATTATCAGATCAGCCAGATCTTATTGAATGGTGGAGCAGAATTGATGGGCTGAATGGCCTACATCTGCTCCTAAAGCTTATGGCTTTTATATCTCCACAAACGAGCCCTGACCTGCTGAAGGTGTACCAACCTTTTTTTCCCACTGTTTTTAATTTCAGCTTCCCATCACTCCGATTTGTCACTTCTATATAAAAAAATCCTCAGTTAATCCAACATCATTGGTTGAAGAGAGAGGACCCTAAGATATAGAAACAGAATTCGACCATTTGGCTGATGAAAACTGCTCTGCCATTCAATGACAGCTGATACGTTTCTCAACTTCATTCTACTGCCTTCTCCCTTTATCCCTCGATCCCTTGACAAATCAAGAACCTGTCGTAAATTCTCAATGACTAAGGCCATCACAGGCTCCTGCGGCCAATGAATTCCACTGATTAACCATCCTCTGGGTAAAGAAATTCCTCCCCATCTCAACTCTAAAGGGCTGTTCCTTCATTCAGAGGCTGCGCCTTCAGGTCCTAGTCTTTCCTACTAGTGTTAACATCTTCTGCATGTCAGCTCCAACCAGGCTTCTCAGTAAGTTTCAGTCAGATTCCCTTCATCCTTCTAACCTCTATCAAGTACAGACCAAGCATCCTCAACTGCTCCTCATATGAAAAGCCCTTCATCCCTGGGATCATTCTTGTAATCCTCTTCTGGACTCCCTCCAAAGCCAGCAAGTCCTTCCTTAGGTATAGGGTGGAAACTGCTCACAATATTCCAAATGCTGCCTGACCACAGCTTTTTACAGCCTCAGCAGTACATCCCTGCTCTTGCATTCTAGTCCTCTCGAAATGAATGTTAATGTTGCATTTGCCTTCCTAACTACTAACTGGACTTGAATGTTAGCTTTAAGAGAATCCTGAACTAGGACTCCCAGGTCCCTTTGTGCTTTGGATTTCCGAAGATTTTCCCGTTTAAAAGATATTCTATGTCTCTACTCTTCCTACCAAAGAGCATAACCTCACACTTTCTCACACTGTTTTCCACCTGTCATTTCTTTACCCTCCCTCCGGGCATGTCCACATCCTTCTGCAGCAAAGCTGCCTGTCCCTCCACTATCTTTATGTCACCTGCAAACTTAGCAACAATGTCCTTAGCTCCTTTGTCAGGGTTCATGCGTGTGCACTTTCAATCAGATAAAGACTGTGCATTTAATAATGCTGAATTGCATTTTCAATTTTTTCTAGAAGGTGTTGGTCAGCTGTGCAGTTTGAGTGGACTCTACCGTAGATTTCCATTGTTTCCAGTTTTTCGTTCACTTCATTTTTAGAAGCCTCCTGCAGTGGCAACGGTCACACTCAACAGTCATCAATTCTAGTCAACATGGCAAACACTCTGTCTAAAATTACATTGGTCTTACCAGAAGTCAGAGTCATCTAGCAGGACTACTAGAACCGTCAAGGCTTAACTGGGAACAAGATGCTGATAATCGTGTCCCACTGTTCCACAAACTATCACAAAATGTATAATATAAAATCATAATAAGGCCACCAAAATGGTTAATCTGCCTGACTGACTGCTACTCAAAACAAAGTAACTTTGCAGCAGGTTTTATTAGTAGTGGTAAATAACTCTATTCATTGTAACACACTTTAAAAAGGAGTGAAAGAAAGGATTTCTGATCTAACACTACACAGCTTAAACTATTCCCCCTCGAAAATATTCAAATGTGCGCGTGCGCGCGCACACATGCGCACACACACACACATACACACATACACACACACACACACAGACACACACACACATACACACATACACACACACACACACATCGACACAGACACAAACACACAGACACACACACACATCGACACAGACACAAACACACATCGACACAGACACAAACACACACATAGACACAGACACACACACACACACACACATACACACACACACACACACACACACACAGACACACACACACACACACACATAGACACAGACACACAATTAATACACAAAATTAATTTAACATGTGTACTATGAAAAGGGGAAAGAATACAAAAAGCGTACACAAAGTTGTGAAGATCAAAAGTCAAGACCACAAGTGGATAAGTTATTTTTCACCTAAGTCCTTTCAGTTTTAGCTCTGATGGAATGCTGTTGTCTAGAGGTCATTCTTCAATTCAATGGCTGATCAAAGTGAATCTAAGTTTTTGTCGTTCAGATGATCTCTCAAGCCTCTTGGTTTCCTGTCTTTTTCTCACAGAAAGATGGAGGGGAGGGAGGTGATGATCTCTGTCTTCAAGGGCTGCATTCTTTTCGTCTCTGCTGCTCATGGCACTTGGGCTGACATGTTGGCTCAGTGCCTTACAGCACCAGGGACCCAGGTTCGATTCCACCCTCAGGCAACTGTCAGTGTGAAGTTTGCACATTATCACTGATATGAGGAGAGAGATAATGGGAACTGCAGATGCTGGAGAATCCAAGATAACAAAGTGCGGTGATGGATGAACACAGCAGGCCAAGCAGCATCTTAGGAGCACAAAAGCTGATGCTTCAGACTGAGACCCTTCATCAGTCTGTGCAGGTTTTCCTCTGGATGGTTTGGTTTTCTCCCCCAGTCGAAAGATATGCAGTTAGGCACCTTCGCCATGCTAAATTGTCCATAGTATCCAGGGATTTGCAGGCTAGGTGGATTAGCCATGGGAAATGCAGAGATAGGGTGGGTGTGGATGGGATTCTCTTCGAGGATTAGTGTGGACTTGATGGGCCAAATGGCCTGCTTCCACACCACAGGGATTGTGTGACTCATTTTTTTTAAGCAAACACTTTTCAGCTCAACCAATCACAGCACTGTCGTCAGGCAGAATTCTTAAACTACTGGTGCGGTTCAGTTTTGAATTCTTCTTGTCACTACTCCAAAAGTCAATATTGTATCATACAATTCAACAATATATGCAACACTTCATTTTCAAGGTACAAACCTATCCTGGTACTCCGGTTATAGCAGTCCAACTTCTGTTTCCATTTACAGTCTGATAAATGAAAGATACTGACGGCATTGAAATATGCTGCTTGGTCCAAATGGTCAATGCTGACACTTCTACGTTCTGCACAAGTCTTCTCCCAACATCTCACATCTGATTCTAACAGAATAGCCTTCTCCACCTCAAATGAATTAGTTAAAATATGCAGGACACAACCTAGCCTTTCAGCCCAACCAGTCCCATGTCAGCATTTATGCTCTTCCATCCCTTCACAACTAACACCATCATTAGAAACTCACCTTCATTTCTCTTTTAAAAGTTTATTCGCATTCCCTCGAAACACATTGATACTATTCTTCTTAACTACTACTTGTGCAAGTTTACCCCATGTTCACAATGCTCTTGAAGTAAAGACATTTTTTTCCGAATTTTCCCTCTGATTTCTTATTGGTTATTTTATACTGATAGGGAAAGGCCAAACCAGAGCCTACGAGTGTTGCCAGAGATAGTGCGGTAGTGATAATATCTTGGGATTAGTGTTAGGGACATAGGCTCAAATTCCATTGTGGTAGCTGGCGGGATTTAAATTCAATTATTACAATATAGAATTGGAGGTTAGTCTCAGTGATGGTGACAGTGAAACTTGGCAGCTGTTTAAAAACACGGAATGATCAACAATGTCCTTTAGGGAAGGCAATCTGCCATTCCAAACTGATCAGGACTACAGATCACCAGATTGTCAGACATGAGGTTGACTCCTAAGTGCTCTCCAGCAAACCATTCAGACCAAGGGCATTCAGGGATAGGCAATAAATGCTGACCTTGCCAATTACTCCATATTGCATTAAAGAACAAAGAAACGTTTGTAATTTTGAGGGCTTTGAATCGGTCACTCCTCAGCTCTCCCTCTTTAAGAAACAGAAGAGATTCTGCCTATTGATCCTCAGATATAATCCAAAATAGTGGCAGCAAGTGTTTAGTCTCCTGGCCCATCAGCTTCTATCATCAGGCCTGTACATCTATATTTTTTAATATATATTTTTTTCTCTAATATCAAGTTCACCTTAACTTCTTTTCAAGACTCGGGTAAGGAAGAAAACTCTGAGAGGATGTTACAATAGGGTTAAGGTAGATCCAGCCTTTCCTCGCATCTGTGTCCTGGTGGGTCCTTTGGCAAGGCTGCTTCAGCAGTGACTTAGTAGATGAGGTGGGCCCAGGCCTGGGATTTCATTGAGCTGCCTAGGACTCTCTTTCAGCAGCGGTTTGTCAGTGTTGATCTGGCTGTCCTTGTGGTGGCTCCAGCATTGGTCTGTGACTCCATACGGCTTTTCTTCAGCATCATGGGGGTCCAGCCCAGGATTCCAATGGGGATGTTGAGTCCTCGAATCCAGAGCCATAAAGTGGACTAAGATGGACTTTGTTTTAAATTCACTTCTTTTTAAAAAAAATTTTCTTTCTTTACTATAGTATATTCATGTGGAAGGACAGTTAATCTGAACTTTTTATTTATTTTTTTCTAATTTATCACTATGATTTTGTACTTTTGAAGGTCTGTAATGCCAGACTTTTTATTTCTTTATTCTTCTATTTCTTTTCCTAAGAATTTGTACTCAAGAATCTGTACTTAGATACCTTTGTACATAAGATGGCACCTAAGTGGCAACTTCTAAACTTTTCACTGTACTCAGTAGAGTACATGTGACAATAAAGCTAATTGCAACTCCAATTCTCCTGTTTGACTGAACGAAGGGACATGTACAATAGTGTTTCCCAACGTTTGTAAATAACAGAAAATTATGAAATGTCGTAAATTCTGAAAAGGACATAAACCATCTGATCAAATGGATAGCCATATGACAGATGAAATTTAATGCAGAAAAGTGTACTACAACATATGTTGGTAAGAAGAAGAATAAGGTGTGTCAAGTGAACAAAATTTGAAGGGTCTAGGCCCGAAACGTCAGCTTTTGTGCTCCTGAGATGCTGCTTGGCCTGCTGTGTTCATCCAGCTCCACACTTTGTTAAAATTTTAATTGTGAGCAGGAACAGCAGGCTCTGGGGCATACATGAACAAATTCTTGAAAGTGGTAGGAAATGTTGAGACTGCCATTAATATTGAATCCATGGTTTTTATTAATAGAGGAAGACAGTGAGCAACCTTTGCTAAACCATTGTAAAAAACTAGTTAGGTCTCAGTTAGAGTATCATACTAGGGTTGATGCAGAAGTTTACGCAAATGGTATCAGGGATGAGCTCCTTTCTTCCAGTGGAGGGATTGGAGAAGCTCGTGTTTCTCTCTTGAAAGCAGAGTAGTTAAAGAGGAGATTTGTTACTGCAGTTCAAAGCAAGAATAGAGACAATAGGGAAACAGTTAGTAAAAAACTTGGCTGATGGTTTTAAAAGACACATTTTTAGTAAAATATTTTGTCTTCTATTCGTGAGGGCAATTCACAAGAACCACCAATCCAAAGGGAAAATAACATTTTCATACAGTCTAAATGAGGTCTCCCCTTTGCATTGGTAATTTTTGCCAAATCCTGATGCATGCATGATGAAAAGCTTCAACGACATGCGTTTTTTTTAGTAATACTTAAGTAAATAAAGAGAAACTGCAGAAAGCTTGATAACCAGAGGACATAGATTTACAATAAGTGACAAAAGGAAACAGAGGTGACATGAGGAAACATAGTTTTCCAGAGGGGTATGGTCTGAGAGGATACCGCCTCTGAAAGGCTGCCAGAAAGAGATTCATGTGATAACATTTAACATAGAGAAGAGAATAAAGGGGGAAATGGCGGGTAGACTTGTAATAGACAAGTTTATCCTGGGGCACAAACTAATGTTCCAAGGACATAGGTTCAAATCTTACCATTGAAACTGATGGATCTTAAATACAATGCATAAATCTGCAACCAAAAGCTACCATTAATTGTCAGGAAAAACCTACTTGGTTCACTCAATGCCTTGGCAGAAGCAAATCTGTTGTCTTTTCCTGCTCTGGTTCAAGACCCACTGCAATGTGATCAACTTGTAACTGTCCTCTACAATGGACCAGCAAGCCAAACCATTCAAGTGAACTTAGGGACAGGTAGTAAACGCTTGTGCTATCAGCAATCCCTACATCCTGTGAAAAAATATTATTTGAAGGAAAAAGACACCTTACTAATTTGTGGTGAAAGAGCAGGGCACTGGGACAAATTAAATAGTTCTTCCAAGGAGCTGACACAGTCAGAGCAGGTTCCTTCTGTGTTGCATCACTTCACAATTCTATAATTTCCAATTGCATTGCCAATACACAAGCTTCAATCACAGCATCAGCATAGCCAGGTCAGTCAAATTAAAATTACAGCTGTCACTGGCACTCTCAGTACAGCAAAATCATTAAAATAAGAACAATAACATTTACACACTGCAGCAACTGTCACAAGACCACGCATCCAGGAATAGCACAGTTGGCAATCTCCATACAGCAAATGAAACAAGAAGTCACTTTACCTATTGCCAGCAATTCCTAACAGTGCGCACATCTGGCATACAAGACATCAGCATCACAATTGTTCAATTATTGTACTTCATGCTTGCCAGGCATCACCACTAGTGGCTCTGAGCATCATATTAAAGTCCCTGTTGAGAGATTTAACATATTATTTATAGATTGTTTTCCCAGCAGATTTGTAAAGGCTGCTGAAGCCAGATATAGATGTTCAACCAGCCACCTTTGTGCAATTAATTTGGGTTTCCCAAATATAACTGTTTGAAAGGCCAGGTGCTAGGCAACTAGAATTGCAAAATTAGTTGCAAACGCCCCCTGAGATTTCAACCCCAAACTACTACTTTGGCAAACTGCTCGACAATGCACTTTTTAAAATTTGAGCTTTTTTTTAAACTAGCGTTGTCTCTCAATCATTCTGAAACATAGCCAGTAATTTCTCACTTTCCAAACACTGAGCTAAAAACAATGTAAAATCCTCTCCTAACTTTAGAGTTGATAGAATGAAAAGAAATTATGATTAAATTGATAGTACGGATCCAAATCTATTTGACAGCTTAATTAGACAGGTAGAGCAAGAGCAAAATATAACCTCCAATGATTTTATGTAAATAAAAGGAGACACAATAGAAGCTGGTCTTTCATAAGTTAACTCAACATCCATTTGCCTTTGACTGATTCTCTACCTAAGCTCTTGGAAAGATTAAATTGCCGCATTGATGATTACTCTTTTCCTTCTCCATTCTGGCTACAGTGCCTTCACTGTGTTTTCTTTTTCACAAGATGTAATGCTTCATATCTTCCTGCATTGAACTTCACTGGATATTTATCAGCCTGCATATATTTATGAACGCTTACAATCATGCTTTTTTTTCTTCTTGCAGCTCACCATCCAACAATTTAATATTATCAGTGAGCTTTGAGAGCAATTACTTTGTAACTGTGCCCACGTCATTTACGTAGAAGTAAAACAAAAGGCATTGTCTTTTTTTAAAATATAGAATTCTTGCTACTGTGCTGTAAAACTGCTCAAGAGGACCAACTGCCTGTTATCTAAACTACCACATTAACTTTGAATGGAATTGGGTGGTCCCTATAAGGGACTGTCAATTTGCAACAATAAGTTTACACATCAGGCAACAGGTTGAAGATGCATCCCTATCACACCCTGAATGCATTCAACAGCTTTAGTGTTAAAGCAATATCCTCAAAAATGGAAAATGCCGCAACTGTTTTATTAGGTTCTTTATCTTCTAAATACAGCTCACAACACAGACCTTGGGAGTGCAAGCAGGATGGTAGGTTAGTTACTGATAACACAGTGTGGAGCTGATGAACACAACAGGCCAGGCAACATCAGAGGAGCAGGAAAGCTGACGTTTCAGGTCAGCACCCTTCTGCAGCATTGCTCAGAGCACTTGAGTGCAGGAGTTGAGATGTCATTGACATGGCTGTCCAAGACTTTGGTAAGACCACATTTGGAGGACTGCGTCCAAATCTGGTCGCCCTGCTATAGGTAGGATGTTATTAAACTGGAAATGGTGCGAAAGAGATTTATAAGAATGTTACTGATCTGAAAAGTTTGAATTATAAAGACAGGCTGGGACTTATTTTCCCTGGGGCATAAGAGACTGCAGGGTGGCCATATAGTGGTTTATAAAATCATGCGGCCACAGATAAGGTGAAAGCCAAGATCATTTATCCCAGGGTAGGGTAGTCCAAAACTACAGGCCATTAGTTTAACCTTTCCTGCTCCTCTGATGCTGCCTGGCCTGCTGTGCTCCTCCAGCTCCACACTGTGTTATCTCTGACTCTAGCATCAGCAGTTCTTACTATCTCTGAGGTTAATTACTGAGATGGTCATGGATCAGTGGAAAACAGTGGATAGAAAATATTCTACCTGGAGTGGACTGTATGGATATGCTTCGAGTGTGACTACCACCACTTGCAGGCAGAAGTCAAGTCAGTTCCAAAACGTCGTCATTAATGATCCTCCTTGTGAATAGATCAGGTGAAATGTCGGGCAACTTTAGGAAGTTTAAGTGAGAAATTAAGAATCATCTGAAAAGTTAGTCTGACGTTCCATTGAAAGGAAGAATCGAATGACGACAGGTGTATACAGAGCAGATGCAATTTTCTTCTTGTGTGGAGTCACACAATCATACAGCACAGAAACAGACCTTTCGGCCTAACTTGTCCATGCCAACCAAGTTTCCAAAACTAAATTAGTCCCACATCCACATAGTAACACATATGAGGCATTTGCCCCATATCCCTCTAAACCTCTCCATGTACCTGTTCAAATGTCTTTTAAATTTTGTTGTTTTACCCACCTCCACCACTTCGTCTGGCAGCCATTCCATTCACGCACCACCCTCTGCATGAAAATGTCACCCCTCAGCTCCCTTTTAAATCTTTCCACTCTCACCTTAAACTAATGCCCTGTAGTTTTGGACTCCCTTACCCTGGGGTAAAAGATCTTGGCTTTCACCTTACCTATGCCCCCCATGATTTTATAAACCTCTATATGGTCACCCCTCAGCCTCCTGCACTCCAGGGAAAATAAGTCCCAGCCGGTCCTTATAACCCAAACTTTCCAGATCAGTAACATTCTTACAAACGTCTTTCGCACCATTTCCAGTTTAATAATATCCTACCTTTGGCAGGGAAACCAGGTTTGTACGCAGTTCTCCAAATGTGGCCTTACCCATGTCTTGGACATCCATGACAGGATATCGCAACTCCTGCACTCAATAGTCTGAGTGAAGGCGGCAAATCTGCCAAATGGCTTCTTCTTCACCCTGTCTATACGTATTGAAAGATTGTGAAGTACATTACAACCCCCTGCCTTGGGTAACCGGAATTAATGAACTCCTATTTTCAACCTTCATCCCTCAGCTCATCATATTGCTCCGTAACCTGACAAGGAAATCTCATCAGCATTGCTTAGACCAAGGGACATCAATGAAACTTGCAACAGGGACACTAACACAAAAATTAAAACAAGCGTTAACCATATCACAAATCAATCTGCCTAAGTTCTTCTAAGCATGACTTTGAATTTAATTACTCTGCAATTATCAAAGGATATGCATCCATTATGAATGCTACGCATGTTGCAAAATCAAATCAATAATTATATTGGAAAAGGATACATGTGTTTTCCAATGGTGAAACAGTTACCATTTGTCTACGATTCCCATGCCCTGGGTAAGAGCTAAACAAAACCTGAAATAATTAGAAAATGAAGCAGTCGTAAACTATTTTGATTTCGGCTCAAAGATCAGTAGCAATTAAAATAGCTTATATTTGTAAGGCACCTTTAACATAACAAACTTCCAAAATGTGCTTCACAGGAATGTTCCACTTCTTGCTCTTCTATGTCCCAAGATACCTCACCCACAGCACCAGTAATGGCTGAAGGCAAGTGATAAATCCACCTCAGCCACAACAAGGATCAAACCCCTAAGACCATAAGATGTAAGAGCAGAATTAGGTCATTCGGCCCATGAAGTCTGTTCCACCATTCGATCATGCCTGATACGTTTGTCAGCCCTAATCTCCTGCCTTCTGCTTGGTCTGCTGTGTTCATCCAGCTCCACACTTTGTTATCTCAGGTTCTCCAGCATCTGCAGTTCCCATTACCTCCATCCCCATAACGCTTGATCCCTTTACTAATCAAGCATCTATCTGTTGCTACCTTAAATACATTCAATGATTGGCCTCCACAGCCCTCTGCGACAATAAGTTCTACAGATTCACCACCCTCAGGCTGAAGAAATTCCTCTTCATCACAGTTCTCAAGGGTCATCCCTTTACTCTGAAGCTGTGCCCTCAGATCCTGGTCTCTCCTACTAGTGGACTCCATGTCCACTCTAACCAGGCCTCTCAGTATTCTGTAAGTTATGCAATTGGAATCTATCTGATCCCAAGTGGCTCACCAGCCAACTCAGACCCAGCAGATAGCCACCAATGATGAGAAACTGGTATAAAAAGGATGGTTTGCTATGAGCACAAAAGCTCTGAATTGGTCCTTCTCTAAGTAGCTGTATATCAAGACTGAGGAGGTCACACATGTTCAAGTGGGTTAATTATACTCCATGAAAAAAGTGATAGAAGGCCATCAAGCTGAATACTGGTGATTAATTTGAATTTGGGCAGTGGATATTTAGGGTCCGAGTGTTAAAGTAGGCATGGACCAATCAGACTAACCAGAATGCGACATGCAGTAGATTTTGACTTCAGGCTGAATTTAAATCCTCTAAAACTGACTCTGGTCTAAAGCCATCGAGAATTGCCTAAAATGTGGCAAAGTGTTGAAACACCGGCGTTTCACACAAAATATCCCAGCCACTGAGGCAAGAGGATGATTGCTAATAATACAGAAACATGGGGAATGAGGTAGTGGGCAATGGACGAGACGAGGGAGAATCCTAGAATAGCGAAGGCCAACGGATCCTTGGGAACATTCCTGTTCCACTTAGCAAGAAAGTTATCTTCTCAAAGTTATGTTTGAAACCTACCTCACCCTATTCTGGCCTCTCTGGGGTTTATATCGTATTTGAGATGTGAGGATTGGCTCCTTGCAATTCAATCAAATGGGGAGTTAAAACATTGCAATGCAGCCAAGAATTTAAGATATAAATTGGCCATTGTTTGCCTGTAGTAAGAATCTCAGGTGCTTTTAAAGATAGAAATGTAGATTGATTGTTTGATTTGTTTGATTGATTTAGTGTGACACATACCAAAATACAGAACAGAGGGACCTGGGGGTTCTGGTACATAATTCCTTGAAGTTTGCATCACATGTAGACAGGGTGGTTAAAGAAGTGTTTATCACACTTATCTTCACTGCTCAGTCCTTTAAGAGTAGGAGTTGGGACAGAACATTGGTGAGGCCTCTTCTGGAATACTATGTCCAGTTCTGGTTGCCCAGTTATCAGAAGGTCACTACTAAGCTAAAGAGAGTTCAGAAGAGATTTACCAGGATGTTGCCAGGTATGGAAAATTTGAGTTATAAGGAAAGTCTGGGGCTTTTTTTTTAATTGGTATGTTGGGAGGGTTGAGAGGTGATCTTACAGAGATTTATAAAATCATGAGGGGTATAGCTACAGTTAATAGGAGATGTGCCTTTCCTAGGATGGGGGATTTCAAGACTAGGAGGCACATTTTCAAGGTGAGGGGAGAGAGATTTTACAAAGACTTGAGCAGCAATTTTTTTACAACAAGGGTGGTTTGTGTGTGGAATGAACTTCTTGAGGAAGTGGTAGATGTGGTTACAGTTACATTGTTTAAAAGACATTTAGATAAGTACATAAATAAGAAAGATTTGGAGAGATATGGGCCAGTACAGGTAAGTGGGACTGGTTTAGTTTGGCATTATGTTCAGCATGGACTAGTTGGACTGAAGGGTCTGTTTCTGAGCGGTATGACTCTATGACTCTATGAAACGTCAGCAGGAAGGTATAGTCTGTTTCTGGATTGTTAAATGATCTTGGATTATCTTAACTCATCCCATGAACCATTTTCTCTAACTCAAAGTTAAACAGTTAACTCTGTTTCTCCTCTAATGATGCTGCTCAACCTGTTGAGCATTTCCCATACTTTCTAGTTTTGTCTTAGATTCCCAGCATCAGCAATACTTTGGGCTTGTGATTGTGTACACCTTAACCCAGATGAATGCTAGAGGTTAACAATCAGATAGCAAAGAAATTAATATAATTCATAATAGAGTGATTAATATCTGTACTAATTCCACTTTGTTATTTTAGTAGATATCATATAGATGCCATTACTACAGCAGAAGGAATAATGCTTTATCAATTAACATATCACCAACAGTAATTTCAAATTTCTAAGCCTATTGTTATGATCCCAGTTGATGTTGCGACTAAACAAGTCAGATCTCAGAATTAAATTTGGCTTGGTAGATCATTTTTAAACAGTTAACATGGCAGCCTTTTGCTGAACAGAAGAAGTTTATTACATAAAAGAAATAAAACTAAAACTAAAGCAAACAAAGCTATCTAAACACAAAATAGGTTAAAACATTTCAAAATATTTGAAAATGAAGACCCATTCACTCCTCCACACAATCATTTCACAGTTAATTGAAATCAAGGGAAATTTTCCTACCCTATCAAATTTGTAAGTTTAACTTAACTGCATCTTCTCAGTTCCAGCTGTGCTGTTTGAGCTATGAGGTCTTTTCCTTCAACTACCCACAGAACTGAGAACTTAAAATCATAGAGTTGTACAGCATGGAAACAGACCCTTCAACCCAACACTTCCATGCTGACCAGATATCTTAAACTAACCTAGTCACATTTGCCAGCATTTGGCCCATTTCTCTGTGACCCTCTTCCTAAACACATACCCATCCAGATACCTTTTAAAATGTTGGAATTGTATCAGTCTCCACCACTTCCTCTGGCAGCTGATTCCATACATGTACCACCCTCTGAAAAGTTGCCCCTTAGGGCCCTTTTAAGTCTTCCTCGTCTCACTTTAAAACATATGCCCTCTAGTTTTGGACTCCCCTACCTTGGGAAAAGGGCTTTGGTAGTTCACCCTATCACTGGTCCCTATGATTTTATAAACTTCTCTAAGGTCACCCCCGCTGCCACCCGCCCCCCCCCCACCCCCCAACCTCTGCTGGTCCAGGGAAAGTAGCCCCAGCCAATTCAGCCTAGCCTATTGTTGAAACCCTGCAGCCCGGCAACATCCCTGTAAACCTTTTCTGCACTGTTTTAAGTTTAACAACATCTTTCCTATAGCAGGGAGACCAGAGTTGAATGCATATTTCCAAAACAGCATAACCAATGGCCTGTTGACAAATTTCACAAATTTGAGTAACTGGCGCAGATTTCACAAACGGCATTCTTTTATTGAGATAGCTTATTTGCTTAACTGTTCTGAACAATCACGTCGCTCAGAGAAACTATGCTTGCATCTGACTTCAGTCAGGTCTCTGTCAACTGAACCCAAAAGCTTTGAGCCTTTTTTTAAAAATTTAACTTAATTATCTTAGACGCTACCACAACTAATAGCTTGCAGTCCATAAGCTCTCACGATATAAACAAACTTACTTAAACACACCAGGGCCTTTCATAGTCACCTACTTTCAGACACACACTGGTTTAAGATCTGACCCAGTAAATGATTAAACCGGTACGCAGACCAACCCAAATATGGTAATAATTTGAAACATGTTCTCAACGGTGCCTCATTTTCTGCTTTGGTACGTTAGAACCTATCAGCAAAGACACTGACTTCAACAACTTCCGTGGACGAACACTGTCCTTCATCTTGATTACAGACCTTTTTGCTTCCTCACAATGTCTTGGTGGATAGATTTTCCCTCAGCAAGGCTGTCCAATTTTCTACAATCCACCTACCATAGACGCCAATTTTGGATATCTATATTTCCATATTGCTCCTTTGCTGGAATTAAGGCACAGTCTTTGTATATTTCCCTGGATGCCTTGAACATCTGATCCACTCATTCCTCCTCGCACTTGGTTGGCGGCATTATACTCGGGCCCCGAAGAAGATACAGCCTGACCTGCTGAATTTCTCCATTGCGTCTGCCGGATTTCTCTTTTTTGCGTGGGACTCTGTGCCCGGTGACATTACCATGAGGTCAGCACCTGCCTCATTCATTAAAACCACACAACACGAATATATTGCAATTCTATGTCACTTTTTCTATAGTAAAACATTCAAAGTGGCTTCACAGGAGCATTATTAGAGAGCACAGTTACGGAGAATAGCTTCTATTTCCAAGGCATAATGCCCATCTGGCAGCAAATAACAGTGGCCTTGATTAACTAGGTTTTGTGCTCAGTCTCTGTTTTTACCCACGAGACTGCATATACGAAAGTTTTGTAAAGCTATCTCTACATGAAATAATGGGAAATGGATCACCTACTGAGCAAATAACAACAAAGATGAAGAGACTGGAAATCTTCAGAACTTTTAAAACACATCTGCAAAAAAAATCAAAGAGGTGTAAATATAGACACAATCAACAATTAAGACTCTACACTTAACTGGCTGTGATTGACAGTAATAGGGTTCAGATTTAGCTCTCAAGGGAGACACATAATCATAAATTTTACAAACATACAATGATTATTCTGATCTAGAAACTTAGACATTGGAGTTGGCCATTTAGCATCTTGAACATATTCTATCATTTAAGGAAATCATGTTTGAAATGTAGGGAAATCTAAAGGTTACAGAAAGAGTAGGAAAGTGGACGTGAGCAATATCAGATCAGCCACAATCCTATTGAATGACAGAGTAGGCTTGAGTGGCCAAATGGCCTATACTTGTTCTTATTTGTTATGGTCTTATTAGAAGCTCCACAAATGCACCTTTCCCCTTCATTCCTTAATACCTTATATTAACAGGAATCCATTAAGTCGTAAAAGTACAACCATTCCAGCATCTATTACCTTTTGTCAATCAAAGATTCAAACATCAACACACACATTTGACAGAATTTAATGTCCTTCCCAAAATATTTTTTAAATTCATTCATGGGATATGTATGCTGCTGCCTGGCTTAGTATTTATTGTCTGTCCCTCGTTGCCCTTGAGAAAGTGGTAATGAGCTGCATTCTGGAAACAGCAAACTGCATCTGTTGTAGGTAGTAGCACAATGCGACTGAGCAGGGTGTATTCCAGGATTTTGACCCAGTGACATGGAATGAACAGCGGTGTATTTTCAAGTCGGGAACTTGCAAGTGGTGGTGTTCCCACGTACGTGCTGTCCTTGTCCTTCTGGACGGTAGTCGTCGTGGGTTTGGAGAGTACTGTCAAAACTGTCTTGGAAAGTTTTGAGTGCATCGTGTAAATGATATGCATTACTTTTACTGAGTGTTGGTGGTGAAGTGAGTGAATCTTTGTGGATGTGATATCAATCAAGCAGGCTGCTTTGTCAGTGTGCTGCTTTGTCCTGGATGGTGTCAAGTTCCTTGAGTGTTGTTGGAGCTCTATTCATCCAGGCAAGTGGAGAGTGTTCCATCACTCTCCTAATTTGTACATGCAGATCATGAACAGGCTTTGGGAGTCAGGAAGTGAGTTACGTGCTGCAGGATTCCTAGCTTTTGACCAATCCTTATAGCCACAGTATGTATGTGATTGGTCCAGTTCAGTTGCTGGTCAATCGTAACCCCAGGATTTTTATTGCTGGAATTTCAGCGATGCAATGCCATTGAATGACATGGGGCAATTGTTAGATTATCTCTTATTAGAGATGGTCATTGCTTCACCTTTGGCATGAATCTTACTTTCCACTTTTCGGCCCAAATCAATCCACAACCAAACTTGATGCATTTGGACATGGACTGCTTCTGTAACTGAGGACATAGAACATAGAACATAGAAAAGTACAGCACAGTACAGGCCCTTCGGCCCACAATGTTGTGCCGTGGATTGATCCTAATCCAAAAATAAAGGAGTTGTGATTAGTGCTGAACATTGCACAACCTTCAGCAAACATCCCCACTTCTGACATTATGATGGAGGGAAGGTCTGTGATGAAGCAGCTGAAGATGGTTGAGCCGAGGACATTACCCTGAGGAACTCCTGCAGAGACGTGCGTCCTGGAGCTAAGATGACTGACCTCCAACAAACACAACCATCTTCCTATGTGCCAGGTATGATGCCAACCAGTAGAAAGTTTTGCACCATTCTCTTCCCATTGGCTCCAGTTTTGCTGGGGCTCCTTGATGCCATGCTCTAGTGAACATTTATTGCACGTCCCCTATGGCAATAACATCTCTCCTGAGATAAGGAGAACAAAACTGAATACAATAATTCCCTTTAGAAAGCTCCACTAGTCCCTCAGGCAATACGCTCCGGACCTTAACCGCTGTGTGAAAATATTTTTCCTTCTGCCATTTTTTTGCTTTTTTGATAATTAATTTCAGTGTGTGTCATTTCATGCTTGATTCTGTCATGAGTCTGATAGTTTCTCTCTGTGCCCCTCTGTCCAGAACACTTACAATCCTCAATTCATCAAACAAAACTCTTTTAAGTCTTCTGTTCTCCAAGGAAGACTGTCCCAATTTCTTCAATCCACCTTCAAAACTAAAGATCCTCATCCCTGGAATCATTCTTGTACATACACACATAACACAAAAATCAGCAGTGTAGTAAACAGTAAGGTGGAAAGCCTTCGATTACAGGATGATGTAGATGGGCTGGTCAGCTGGTAGAACGTGGAAAATGGAACTTAATCCAGAAAAGTGTGAGGTGTTGCATTTTGGGCCATCTAAAAAACAGGGGAACACAGGATGAATGGAAGGACCCTAAAAAGTACAGAGGCACAGAGTGACCTTCATGTGCATGTCCAAAAATCCTTGAAAGCAGCAGGATTAGATCATGAAGAAGGCATTGCCTCTTTTTATAATTACAAAAATCTTGAAACTAAGAATATTGTTTTAATAATTGTGGCCTTTATCTTCTGTTAATTCAAATTTTCTCTCTCTTTCTCTCCCACACTCACATGCACACACGTACAACTGCAGTCTTGAACTGTTCAAAAGGTGATTACAGATGCTCTTAGTTTGACATCTTATTTTACCCTGAGACACAGGCTGTATTCCCAACAGTTTAACCAAATCAGTGTTCATCCTGTAACCAGCTCCTGCTTCACAATTGGTTCATTCCCATTTTGCACTTGCTCAACACTTGCCCACCAAGCTGTCCCTGACTTGGACATAATTATATCTCTCCATCACAGCCTGTAGCTATTACAATTGAGGAACAGGCAAACTTAGCTCATTCCACTTCCTTGCTGATCCATCTCTCGGTGGAATAAAACCTGCCTCAGAACGCAATTGGTGAAATCTAACAATCAGCAGTTATTTTCAGCTTGGAAGTCACAGGACTTTTCTCCTTGCTGATAAGAGTTTTGTTGGTTGAAAAACCTATTTGTTCAAGGTTATTCAGCATTTTCCTTGCGATGAAGGTCTAAGTATCTCACCTCCTGACTCCACAAAGCCTGTCCACCATCAGCAAGGCTCAGGTAAGGAGTGTTGTCGAATACTCCCCCCTTCCCTGGATGGATACAACTCCAACAACAATCAAGAAATTTGACACCATCCTGGACAAAGCCGACCGATTGATTGACACCACATTCACAAACATCCAGTCCATCGACCACTGATTGTTAGGAGCAACACTGACTGCAGAAACTCACCAAAAAGCTCCTTCGGCAGCACCTTCAATGCAATGACCACTAGTGTCTAGAAGGATAAGGGACATAGTTCTAATCAACACCACCTGCAAGATCCCCTCCAAGCTACTCAACACCCTAACTCGGAAATATAACGTCATTCCATCAGTGTTGGTGGGTCAAAATCCTGGAATTCCCTTCCTCACGGCATTGTGGCTCAATCCACAGCACGTGGACTGGAGCAGTTCAAGAAGGCAGGTAACCACCACCTTCTCTAGGGCAACTAGGGAGGGGCAATAAAGGCTGGACTGCCAGCCATGCCCATATCCAATAAATAAATAAAAAATTAACGTATGCCAGAGTCAAAAAGAACAATTTGTGACCATGCCACTTCCTTGATGGTGCCTGATTTTAACAATCACCACGATGAGCACAATGATCACAATGTGATGAACACAATCGCATTGAGATTTCCTTACAGAGTTGCACCACGTTTATGCGAATTAAAAACTGAGGGAGTTAGCTAGTTTTTCACTCAGCTCATTTCTACTTTTATTAGTCAAAGAACAAAGAATAAAAAAAATTACAGCACAGGAACATGTCCTTCGGCTCTCCAAGTCTGCGCTTATCAAGATCCTCTGTCTAAACCTGTCATCTATTTTCTAAGGGTCTGTGTCCATTTGCTCCCTGCCCGTCCATGTACCTGTCCAGATACATCTTAAAAGACACTATCGTGTCTGCGTCTAACACCTCCGTTGGCAACGCGTTCCAGGCACCCACCACCCTCTGCGTAAAGAACTTTTCACGTATATCTCCCCTAAACTTCCCTCCTCTCACTTTGAATTCATGACCCCTAGTAATTGAGTCCCCACTCTGGGAAAAAGCTTCTTGCTATCCACCCTGTCTACACCCCTCATGGTTTTGTAGACCTCAATCAGGTCTCCCCTCAATCTCCGTCTTTCTAATGGAAATAATCCTAGTCTACTCAACCTTTCTGCATAGCTAGCCACTGGCATGAACCCCGTGAAAAATAGCGGTAATTATCTGGAAACTGGAGAACACCTCCTGCCTCTTAATGTCAGCAAAACCAAGGAGTTGATTATCAACTTCAGAAAGAAAGTAGGAGAACATGCCCCCATCTAAATCAATGGAACTGAGGCTGACAGAGCGAACAGCATCAAATTCCTCGGAGTGACTGGCACTGATGACCTGACCTGGACTTCCCATGTAAATGCGGCAGTCACGAAGGCACAACAACGCCTCTTCTTCTTCAGGTGGCTCAGGAAATTTGGCATATTCATAAGGACCCTCACCAAACCCTACAGATGTACCATTGAAACCATACTGTGTGGGTGCCCAATGGCCTGGGGTGCCAACTGCTCTGCTCAGGACCATAAGAAACTACAGAAGGTGGCGTGCAGAAATGTGGCCAACATGATCAAAGATCCATCGCACCCCTGGTAATGACCTCCTAAAACCTCTTCCATCAGGCAGAAGATACAGAAGCCTGAACACACACAACAACAACCTCAGGAACAGCTTCTTTCCAGCCGTTATCAGACTGTTGGGTTGACTCTAGCCTCAAATAATGTAACCTGCTTTAAGTCCTTTTGATTCTGCATCCTTTACTTGCTATGATCTGCCTGTACTGCTCATAAACAAAGCATTTCACTGCATTTCAGTACACACGACAATAAATCAATCAACCAATCAATCAATCATTAGGCCATACAATTCAGCATCTGGCTAAACAGCAATAAGGAAAGAATACAGTACCTGTCTTACACTCATGATTCGGAGATAATGTTACTCAATGGTTCATTAATCTTTCAAGTATATTTTAAGAATCGTGTCTACAATAGGAGTAATGGTACCAAGAAGGCTGAGGCAGAAGTCCAAAACAGAAAAAAAAACAACCACAATCTCTTCAAGGAAATTGAACTCAGAAGATATAGACGCTCGGAATAACAATATCACTCCTTCTGTCTGGAGGGAAATGATACTCTCAAATCATGAGCCAAATCCTTCACTCCTTGACCTGCAAAACAATTCTGGAAGAAGATCATTGGCCTCAATGCATGTTGATTCCTTGTCTACCTTTCCTATCTTGGATACCCTGCAGAGATAATAGGAGCTGCAGATGCTGGAGAATCTGAGATGACAAGGCATGGAGCTGGATGAACACAGCAGGCCAAGCAGCATCTTAGGAGCAGGATGCTGTTTGGCCTGCTGTATTCATCCAGTTCCACACCTTGTTATCTTGGATACTCCGCATCCTAGTAATGCAACTCTTGTGCAAATAAATTATGACGTACACAGACCCACGTAAAGAAATATATGCCTGCATTGCAAATGTGAAGAGCTAGTTCAAAGGAACACAATTAGAATTTTATTCAGATTATCCAGGTCCGAATAGAATACAGAGATAGCCAATCACACAGCACTAATTTGGGCAGTGAGTCACTAATTAAATATATTAATTGGAACTGTGTAAGATAAACAGAAACTGCATTTGTTCCAGACACTGAAATGTATAAATTGTTGAAACTATGTCCCTTCAGTTAACCAATCACCCAGCAATGCTATCAGAGATAATGGGAACTGCAGATGCTGGAGAATCCGAGGTAACAAAGTGTGGAGCCGGATGAACACAGCAGGCCAAGCAGCATCTTAGGAGCACAAAAGTCGACATTTCGGGCCTAGGCCCTTCATCAGAAAAGGGTCTGATGAAGGGTATAGGCCCGAAACGTCAGCTTTTGTGCTCCTAAGATGATGCTTGGCCTGCTGTGTTCATCCAGCTCCACACTTTGTTATCCAGCAATGCTAGTTACTTTTGTATGTAGTAACGGTTCTGAGAGCTAGCACTGAACTGTATTGAGCTCCGCCCAGACTAATTATGCCTAATGTCCATACTTACTGTTATTGTACGATAAACTACGCCTTCTTTTGCACGACAAATGCTCTTCTTGTGAAGACTCTCTCATGTTCTATCCTCTACCACTGCTAATTATACAGCTCCTCAGACTTAGCCTAGAAAGGAGGAATGGTGGCAGCAAACTGCTTTATCAACAGGCCACCAGAAGTTGGAAATGAGAAGATACAACATGCTGACAGCACTGGTATCTGAAATTACTGCAGTTACCACGAATTCGTTGCTAACCAAATGTTCAGTATAAATCTGGAATTTTACCCACACCAATCATTCAGGCTCTTGATTATGCTGCACTGCCACCTTCAGCCAGAAAAAGCAAATTTCTTCATAAGCTTTGTTAGTGAAAGTAATAATGCCATCAGATTGAAATCACAGAGTGTAGCTTTTGCCCAATAGCTCAAACAAAACTGAACAAATAACATATTTGATAAGTAGACTGTAAAGGAACTTCATGATAGCCTATTACCCTAATCTTAGACCACAATGTGAACATCAATGACTGGGGAGCAAAACAAGGATTTTCTCAGACTGCATGTGTAATCCTACCTTTTGATGGCATTGATTTCCAGGAGAAGACGTTAATCTTATTCATATTAAGGGAAGTCTCCCTTATCGCGAAAGTTGGACCCAATTGTGTCCAGGTGGGTAATGGCCTAAAGTGACATCAATTGACTGCTTAAAGGCTTCAATTATGGTGAGGTTGGGCAGGCTACTCAAAGCCTCACCCACTCCTTTGCAAAATTATTGCCACGACAGCTACAGGCGTGGAAGTGGTAGGAAGCACATGAATTGAATTTACGCCTCTTCCCCCCCACACTTGATCTTGAAACTCTGCTCCAAATGATTGGACCATGAACTATAAAAATGTAACAATGTATCAGGGTAAGACAAATCAGGGCATGCTTTGTACACGTGGTGGATGTGTTCTTGGGATCTGTTGCCAAACAAAGAGACCTTGGGGTCAGGTCTACAGCTCCTTAAAGGTGCAGTCACAGGTAGACAGGGTGGTGAAGGTGGCATTTGATACACTTACCTTTATTGGTCAGTGCATTGAGTATAAGAATTGGGATGTCACTGCCACTGTACAGGACATGGTTAGGCCACTTTCAGAATACTGCTTTCAATTCTGGTCTCCCTGCTGTGGGAAAGTTATTGTTAAGAGTGTTGAAAGGCTGCAAAAAGGATATACAAGGATAATGCAGGGATTGGAGCGTTTGAGTTAAAGGGAAAGCCTGAATAGACTGGGGCAGTTTTCCAATGAGCATCGGAGGCTGAGGGGTGACCTTAAAGAAGTTTACAAAATCATGAGGGATATGGTGAATAACCAGGGTCTTTTCCCCAGGGTGAGGGAGTCCAAAACTAGGTGGCACAAGTTTATATGGTGATGCGTATGTGGAATAAGCTGCCAGAGGAAGTGGTGGAGGCTGTTACAACTACAACATTTAAAAGGCATCTGGATGGATACATGATGGAAGCCATTTAGAGGGAAATGGGCTAAATGCTAGCAAATGGGACAGCATTAGTTTAGTATATCTGCTCAGCATGGACAAGCTGGACCAAAGGGTCTGTTTCCATGCTTTACAACTCTATGACTCTATAAGGTGGACTCAAATCAGATTTGAAGGTCATTGAGGCTACCTAAAACAATAATTTGCATTTATATAGCACTACTACTGTCTCAACAAGTTTCATGGTTTGTGACCACTATCTGTGCTTATTTTCAAATCATTTGTGGGATCTGGCTTTATTGAGATTTGGTTGTGGTACATTGTAAGTAAACATTAAATTCTATTGAACTTCGTCTTCTAAATACATACAGGACAAGATTTTACACAAGACTTCTAGATCGAAGTTCCCCAGTAGTTCTGATCGTCATGCGGTTATACATCGCTGATGATGCTGAATATCTTGCCTACATATCACCATGAGCCCACTACAATATTTGCAGAACTGTTACTGGATAAAACTTAAGGCCTGGAGAAGTAGGAGATTTTAGGGTGAGTGACCAAAAGCTTGATCAAAGAAAGGGATATTGGGAAGTTGTAATAGGAAGAATAAATGGGGCAAAAATTTGGGAGTAAATTCAACAGCACAAATGCAAGAAAGCTTGATCTGTGGATGAAGTGATGAAATCAAGGGTGAATGAATGACCAGAACTGGAAAGCTAAAGAAATCTTTGAGAACTGTAATGTTGAAGGAGATCACAGAGTTAGGGAGGGACGAGCAAATAGAAGACTTTGAAGATATACCTTTGAAGGTATAAAATTGAGGCTTGACCTCACCAAGAGCTAATGGAGGCATGGAATGACAGGATCAATGCGTATATGTTGCAAGTTTGGTAAAGGCTGCAGAATCTTGAGTTTTACAGAGGGTGCAGTGTTGTGGTCCAGCAGGAAAGCATCAGAACAGTCAGGTCTCAGGGTTTAAAAAAAACGGTATGAGTGGGGCTTTTAGAAGAAATGGATGTTCGTAAAGAAATGTTATGGAGAAGATAAAAGCCAAGAGTTCAATTGGGACCAAATAGGGATGCACACAGTCAAATACAGCCTCAGACAGAGTGTAGGAGGAGAAATGGAGTTGGTAGCTCACATTTGTGATCATGCATAAACAATGCCTGAATGAGGAATATAATCTATAGTTTGGGCCCATGAAGCTCAGTCAAACACAACTATAGCTTTTATGAGGGAAGCGAAGAAACCAGAGAGAAAATGAAACTAATTATCATCAGGATAATTAAACAATTGTTCAAATGAATGGTTAAAACAGTTAAACATGGATTAATCTTTTAAAATATTAATTATAGTAACTAATAATAAACAATAACTAATAATAAATGTTGATTACCTCAGCTTGTTAGGAAGTATGAAGTTCAGGTGGAGACTATCCAAGATGTCACATTTCTCAGTGGAGTTAGATGCAGACAAGCAGCCAACCTCACTCCCCAGTCGGCCTCGTTGCTCCAGTTCACCTGAGCTGCATTCCCATGATTCATCAGGATCTGTTTCATAAAGAGTCAGGTAATTTCTCCTAGCAACAGACAATGAGATGGCAATTAATGAAGCGCATCGTATCCAGTGCTTTATTAATAAGGACATAGAGTATAAAAGCAAAGACGCTGTAGGAACCAGGTTCAGCCTCAAACTGAAGGAATGCATGTGAAATAAAAACAGCACACGTTAAAAATATTGAGTCACTCTGGCAGCATCTGTGGAGGGAGAGAGTTAATGTGAAAAAAAAGAGGAAATCAATCAAAGAACTGTGGATGTAAGAAATCAGAAATTGCTAGAAAAACTCAAGGTCAGGCCGAACCTATGGAGTGAAAGCAGAGTTTATGCTTCAGGTCCATTCTGACGAAAGGTCATTGACCTAAATCATTAATTAATTTTCTCTCCACAAATCTGCCCACCCTGCTGAATATTTCCAATATTTTTGGTTTTTATGCAACCGAAACAAAGTACGTGTGGATTTGTCAGGCTCCCTGCAAAGCAAATGTTTCTCACATTGGGCCCTCAGGTAGTCTGTGTCCAAACCTGTGCATTACCTTTCACTTGGCCTGTTACCATTAATGTTCATCATTTATCCTCCCTGCCTTCAAAGGAGATGCCTACTCGCTTTGGCAAGACCATAGCAGGCCCCAAAGTGACTCAACTGCCTTTGGGTGCCAATCTCACCCTGCATCTAATTTAGGCATCAATATTTAATCATTAAGCTGCATGAAATGATACCATTGAAATACAGGGTCAGGACCTAGAACTTACATGGTGCTTTGAAAAGCTGGCCTTCCTTCTTTCAGTGGAGAAGTACACTAATACCATCTACTGCAGAACAAGAATAGCACAATTCTCAATAACGGTGGTTTGTTGGCAAAGCCATTGGACTAGAAACCCAGAGATTCAAATCAATGCTTTGCACACACAGTTGCAAATTCAGCCACTGCAGTTGGTGGGTATTTGTATTCAGCTAATAGACAAAAATAGGTGTCAGTAATAGTAGAAACTGCAGATGCTGGAGAATCCGAGATACCAGGGTGTAGAACTGGATGAACACAGCAGGCCAAGCAGCATCATAGCAGCAGGAAAGTTGACATTTCGGGCCTAGGTCTAGTCCCGAAACGTCAGCTTTTGTGCTCCTAAGATTCCACACCCTGTTATCTAGGTCTCAGTGATGGTGACAGTGAAAACCAATGCATAAAAAATCCATCCAGTCCACTAATGTATTTTACAGGAGGGCATTTCCATCCTCACCTGGTACACGTGAATCCAATGTGGTTGACGCTCACTGCCTTCTGATATAGCCTAACAAGCAAAGCTATAAGGGATGGGCAACAAATTCTGCTCTTGCCATTGACATTCAGATACAATAAAAGAATTAAGAAGCATAATTCAGATCTTGCAAGAAGTTGGAAATTAAGCTTATAACTGTGCTTCAGGCACAAGGAAAGGTCAGGAAATTCTCATAGTCATACTAATCCAATGATTAACTGGGACAAACTAAACAGATAAATGTCAAATTAAACTTTTTGAAAAAGGTTTTATTTATTGCTGACTGTAGTAACTCCAACCCAAAAAGTCAACTTTCCTGCTCCTCTGATGCTGCCTGGCCTGCTGTGTTCATCCAGCTCTACACTGTGTTGTCTCTGACTCCTGCAACTAAATCTTGAAACAGGAAACAATAAAAAAAAGTACAGTCTTTCGCAACAAACAACTGCACCTCCCAGTTGCGAACCATTTCAACTCCTTTTCCAACTCCTTAGACGACATGCCTATCCTGGGCCTCCTGTAGTGCCACAACAATGCCACCCGAAGGTTGCAGGAACAGCACCTCTCAGTTTGACCTTTATTGGGCACCACAGTGGCTCAGTGGTTGGCACTGCTGCCTCACAGTGCCAGGGACCTGCATTCGATTCCAGGCTTGGGTGACTGTCTGTGTGGAGTTTGCATATTGTCCCCCTGTCTGTTGCTCTGGTTTCCTCCCACAGACCAAAGATATGTAGGTTAGGTGAATTGGCCATGCTAAATTGCCCCATAATGTCCAGGGATGTGCAAACTACATGGATTAGCAATGGGAAATGTAGGGTTACTGGGATAGATTGGAGGTTTGGTCTGGGTGGGATGCTATCTGGAGGGTCAGTGTGGACTTGACGGGCCGAATGGCTTGCTTCCAAACTGTCAGGATTCTATGCCTGAGTGCAAACAGATGATCTTAAGTTGGGCATCTTAGTGGAAGCAGAACCAAAATTGGTTTCAATAGATCAGGGTCCGAGCTTGCAGTTTAGTGCTTCACTAATGAGTAAAATGACATTGAGGCCTCTGGATCCATTTCCCAGTGAGAAGTGAAACACTGAGAAAACAAATAAAAATCAAGCAAGTAGAAAATGAAATCAATTTTATGAAATGCAACTAAATCTTGAAACAGGAAACAATAAAAAAAAGTACAGTCTTTCGCAACAAACAACTGCACCTCCCAGTTGCGAACCATTTCAACTCCTTTTCCAACTCCTTAGACGACATGCCTATCCTGGGCCTCCTGTAGTGCCACAACAATGCCACCCGAAGGTTGCAGGAACAGCACCTCAAATTTCGCTTGGGAACTCTGCTGCCCAATGGTATCTATGTGGATTTCACAAGCTTCAAATCTCCCCTCGCCTGATCATATCCCAAAACCAGCCCAGCTTGTCCCCACCTCTCTAACCTATCCCCTCCTCCCACCTCAAGTTCCACCCCCATCTCTTACCGACCAGCCTCATCCCACCTCCTTGACCTGTCCGTCCTCCATGAGCTGACCTATCCCACCCAACACCCCACTTACACTCACCTTTACAGGCTCCACCCCCCACTTCTTTGACCTGTCTGTCTCCTCTCCACCTATCTTCTCCTTTATCCATCTTCTATCCGCCTCCCCCTCTCTCGCTATTTATTTCAGAATCGCCTTCCCCTCTGCCATTTCTGAAGAAGGGTCTAGACCCAAAATGTCAGCTTTCCTGCTCCTCTGATGCTGCTTGGCCTGCTGTGTTCACCCAGCTCCTCACCTTGATAATAAAGTGTGAGGCTGGATGAACACAGCAGGCCAAGCAGCATCTCAGGAGCACAAAAGCTGACTTTTCGGGCCTAGACCCTTCATCAGAGAGGGGGATGGGGTGAGGGTTCTGGAATAAATAGGGAGAGTGGGGGAGGCAGACCGAAGATGGAGAGAAAAGAAGATAGGTGGAGAGAGTATAGGTGGGGAGGTAGGGAGGGGATAGGTCAGTCCAGAGAAGACGGACAGGTCAAGGAGGTGGGATGAGGTTAGTAGGTAGATGGGGGTGCGGCTTGGGGTGGGAGGAAGGGATGGGTGAGAGGAAGAACAGGTTAGGGAGGCGGAGGCAGGTTGAGCTGGTTTTGGGATGCAGTGGGTGGAGGAGAAGAGCTGGGCTGGTTGTGTGGTGCAGTGGGGGGAGGGGACGAACTGGGCTGGTTTAGGGATGCGGTGGGGGAAGGGGAGATTTTGAAACTGGTGAAGTCCACATTGATACCATTAGGCTGCAGGGTTCCCAGGAGGAATATGAGCTGCTGTTCCTGCAACCTTCGGGTGGCATCATTGTGGCACTGCAGGAGGCCCATGATGGACATGTCATCTAAAGAATGGGAGGGGGAGTTGAAATGGTTCGCAACTGGGAGGTGCAGTTGTTTATTGTGAACCGAGCGGAGGTGTTCTGCAAAGCGGCCCCCAAGCCTCCGCTTGGTTTCCCCAATGTAGAGGAAGCCATACCAGGTACAGTGGATGCAGTATACCACATTGGCAGATGTGCAGGTGAACCTCTGCTTAATGTGGAATGTCATCTTGGGGCCTGGGATGGGGGTGAGGGAGGAGGTGTGGGGACAAGTGTAGCATTTCCTGCGGTTGCAGGGGAAGGTGCCGGGTGTGGTGGGGTTGGAGGGGAGTGTGGAGCGAACAAGGGAGTCACGGAGAGAGTGGTCTCTCCGGAAAGCAGACAGGGGTGGGGATGGAAAAATGTCTTGGGTGGTGGGGTCGGATTGTAGATGGCGGAAGTGTCGGAGGATGATGCGTTGTATCCGGAGGTTGGTGGGGTGGTGTGTGAGAACGAGGGGGATCCTCTTGGGGCGGTTGTGGCGGGGGCTCTACACCTTGTTATCTTTAAAAAAAGCCGCTGAAATTCATAGCAGGTCAGGCAGCATCCATGGAGAGAGAGCAAGCTAACAAGCTTACAGCAGAATAGAGATAGACTGGAGAGTTGGGCAGATAAATGGCAGATGGAGTTCAATCCGGGCAAATGCGAGGTGATGCATTTTGGAAGATCAAATTCAAGGGTGAACTATACAGTAAATGGAAAAGTCCCAGAGAAAATTGATGAACAGAGAGATCTGGGTGTTCGGGCCCATTGTTCCCTGAAGGTGACAACGCAGGTCAATAGGGTGGTCAAAAAGGCATATGGAATGCTTTCCTTCATTGGGAGGGGTATTGAGTACAAGAGTTGGCAGGTCATGTTACAGTTGTATAGGACTTTGGTTCGGCCACATTTGGAATACTGTGTACAGTTCTGGTCGCCACGTTACCAAAAGGATGTGGATGCTTTGGAGAGGGTGCAGAGGAGGTTCACCAGGATGTTCCCTGGTATGGAGGGTGCTAGCTATGAAGAAAGGTTGAATAGATTAGGATTATTTTCATTAGAAAGACGGAGATTGAGGGGGGACCTGACTGAGGTCTACAAAATCATGAGGGGTATAGACAGGGTGGATAGCAAGAAGCTTTTTCCCAGAGTGGGGGACTCAATTACTAGGGGTCATGAGTTCAAAGTGACAGGAGGAAAGTTTAAGGCAGATATGCGTGGAAAGTTCTTTACACAGAGGGTGGTGGGTACCTGGAACGCGTTGCCAGTGGAGGTGGTAGACGCAGACACGTTAGCGTCTTTTCAGATATACTTGGACAGGTACATGGATGGGCAGGGAGCAAATGGACACAGACCGTTAGAAAATAGATGACAGGCTAGACAGAGGATCTTGATCGGCGCAGGCTTGGAGGGCCGAAGGGCCTGTTCCCGTGCTGTAGGTTTCTTTGTTTCTTTGTAACATGTTCAGTCTAGTTGACTGTTCATCAACCGGGTGCTGCCTGCCCGGTTGTGATTTCCAGCATTTTTTGTTTTCAGTACAGATTCCAGCATCTGCTGTAATTTGATCCTAAATCTCGGAATAGTTTGATTTACATTTTCAAGATCTTAAGTTATTTCCTGTGGTGGCAGGGCAGGGGAAGTTGAGGTTTTTTGGAAGCATTCAAGAGGGCATTGGACATTTTTTTGAATCGTAATGAAGTGCAGGAATTATGGGGAAAAGACAGGAGATTGATACTCGATTAATAGATCTGAAATGGATAGTATAACTGGCACAGACATGTGGGCTGAATGGCCTCCTTCTGCACAATAATAGTTCTGTCATTCTGTGAAGTCCAACACTAGGGAGCAAAATATAAAAAGCCAGACTTTCCAGGAGCTACTGAAAATGGTCATCAGGAACACAACGGTCAATGTTGGCAATGCTGTGGTCCATTATTTAGTGGCCAGTCTGAGACATCTACCCCTCACTCAGGAGAAATCCCCACTTGTTCCAACCAGTCGGACCAGCTGGTGATTCTACAGCGCCAGTGGTAGCAATAGCCACTGTCGAGACAACAAGCAGTCCGCAGATTCTAAGCCCCACTCACAAGATGCACATTCAGGATGAAAGCAAAATGGGGAGGCCACAAGATCTGGAAAGCTGAGAGGGTGGGATGTTAAGGTATAGAGTTTTATTGGAATGGCTAAGAGGGAGGCAGCCCCCATACAGCACAGACCTTAGGACAGGAGAAAGGTCTGATCAGGAAAAGGGGGCCAATGAGTGAGGCGCCAGTATTTCACTTCCATATTTTTGCAACTAATTCTCAAAATGCCAGGGTGAAATGTCTATATGTCAATGACCATATCGGCACTGCCTTGTGCTCCCATGAGGAGCTCGAACAATTCGTCTACTTCACTAACACCTTCCACCCAAACTTAAGTTCACCTGGACCATCTCTGATACCTCTCTCTCCTTCCTGTGCTTCTCTGTCTCCATCTCTGGCAACCACTTGGAAACCGATATTGGGCAGCACGGTGGCTCAGTGGTTAGCCCTGCTGCTCACAGCACCAGGCACCTGGGTTCGATTCCAGCCTCGAGTGATCGTCTGTGTGGAGTTTGCACATTCTCCCCGTGTCTGTGTGGGTTTCCTCTGGCTGCTCCAGTTTCCTCCCACAGTCCAAAAATGTGCAGGCTAGGTGGATGGGCCATAGCGTCCAGGGATGTGTACGTTAGGTGGGTTATAGGTGGATGGGTCTGGGTGGGATGCTCCAAGAGTCGGTGTGGATTTGTTGGGCCAAAGGCCCTGTTTCCACACTGTAGGGGTTCTATGATTTCAAGCCTACCGACTCCCACAGCTACCTAGAATTCACCTCCTCCCACCCACCTTCCTGCAAATAGGCCAACCCCCATTCCCAATTCCTTCACCTCTGTCACATCTGCTCCTGAGATGAGGTATTCCACTCCCGGACATCCCATATGTCTTCGTTTTCCAAGGACTGCAACATCGCCGCCCCCTCCCCCAACAGTAGTCGAAAACGCCCTTGACCGCATTTCCCGAAACTTATCCCTCACACTCCGTCCCTGCAATAACAACCAAAACAGGATCCCCTTCATCCACACGTACCACCCCACCAACCTCCGAATCCAACGCATCATCTTCCGACACTTCCACCATCTGCAATCTGACCACACTACCCAAAACATTTTTCCCTCCCCACCCTTATCTGGTCTCCAGAGGAACCATTCTCTCCATGATTCCCTCGTCCGTTCCACACACCCCACCAGCCCCATCACCCCAGCACTTTTCCCTGCAACTGCAGGAAGTGCTACACCTCCCCCCTTACCCCGTTCCCAGGCCCCAAGATGACCTTCCACATCAAACAGATGTTCACCTGCACATCTACCAGTATGGTACACTGCATCCGCTGTGGCCTCCTCTACATCGGGGAAACCAACCGGCGGCTTGGGGACCACTTTGTGGGACACCTACGCTCAGTTCGCAACAAACAACTGCACCTCCCAGTTGCAAACCATTTCAACTCCCCTTCCAACTCCTCAGATGACGTCCATCCTGGGCCTCCTGCAGTGCAACAACAATGCCACCCAAAGGCTGCAGGAGCAGCACCTCATATTTTGCTTGGGAACCCTGTAGCCCAATGGTATCAATGTGAATTTCACAAGCTTCGAAATCAGCACTCACCCTACCGTATCCCAAAACCAGGCCAATTTGTCCCTGCCTCCCTAATCTGTTCTTCCACCTACCGGTCCCCTCCTCTCACCTCAAGCCCCACCCCCACTTCCTACCTACCCACCTCATCCTGCCCCCTTGACCTGTCCATCCTCCCTGGACTGACCTATCCCTCCCCAACTCCACAGCTACACTCACCTTTCCTGGCTCCACCCCCACCTCTTTGGCCCGTCTGTCTCCTCTACAGCTATCTTCTCCTTTATCCGTCTTCTATCCTCCTCTGCTTCTCCTTATTTATTTCAAAGCCCCCTTCCCATCCCCCATTTCTGAAGAAGGGTCTAGGCCCGAAACGTCAGCTTTCCTGCTCCTCTGATGCTGCTTGGCCTGCTGTGTTATACCTTGTTATTTGAAATGTCTGTATATTTCTTCTCAGATAGTCATTCAGGATCAAGATCAACTTGCTTCCATTCTGAGATGGCTAGTAAGTCCAAACCACAATCTGCAGCTTCTGCTACCATAGGTGGTGTTTGATGAGGTCAGTGGGTGGGATGTTTCAAGGTTTGTGCCCTCCCTCCCTCCGATACCTTGAATTGTCCTCTTCACATTTCTGATGAAATGTCTCGTTGCCTTCCCAAATTTTACTCTCTGTATTGTCTGACCACAAGCCAGTCAACCCTATGCATGTATCCCTAAATTATTATGGCCCTCCAAATCCAAGATTAAGGTCATGGTTTACCAAGTAGCTTCATAAACTTGGTAATTTGCAGTAGGAACCACAGAGCAATGGAGACACCAGTGGTGACTTCTCAAGATCCTCCCTAGCAGCATCCTCTTCCAAACCAACAAGCTGGGCATCACGGCATCCATTGCTCAAAACCAGCTCCACTGAGTGGGACACTTCAGTTGTACGCCAGGCACCAGACTCCAGTCGGGGGCTCCTTTTAGAACCTAGTCATGGCAGGAGACTTCTAGGAAGTCAACATCCTAGCCTAATCCACTGACGTAGTCATGGCACCACTGTACTATCTGTAGGTTTAAACAGTGTAAAGATGTTGTAGGAAAAACCTTGATCTTAATGCTGTTAGGCACAACTTTGCTGCTTCCAGAGGGGCAGACAACATTGTAGGCCTCAAACTACAAACAATGCACAGGTTTATTCAATATCAATGAGGAATATAGCATTCAAATCTCATCCCCCCCCCCCCCCACCTCCTCCATGTATAGAACAATGTGACAACAGCTTAAAATGACTATAAATGTACTGCCTTGAACAGCAGCAGATTAGAGAAAATGCATGTGACGTCTCAATCATTTGTAGTCATTTTCATTTTGCTGATCTTGCACTTTCACAACAACATAAGTGGGATTTTTTGTGAAGTCAATGTTACTGCAAAATGTCAAGGAATTGAAGAGATTCAATATCAGCCACGATGACTACATCAGGCAAAAACTAGGCTTATTAATTCCTTCAAATAACGCACAAAAATGCAACTGTTCAAATAGTGCTATTTGAAAGACAATATTTTTGTTAGGAAGGAAAAGAGATTGTACAATATCAATATGACTCTAAAGGAAAGGCTGGTCCACAGAATGTACAGAGTTATTGATAAGCTAAAACTTTGCAAGTAATACATAGAACAGTACAGATCCTTCAGCCCACAATGTTGCGCCGAACTTTGACCGGAAATCTAAGATCTATCTAAGCTCCACCCCTACCTTATATTATCACCCATCAGAAATTCATCCTGATCTCTGAAATCCCCCTTGGTCTATGCCATCTGGTTCTAGACTCTCCCAGGAGAATCAACATCTTCTCAGCATTTCTCAGCCTGTCAGGTCCCTTAAAATCCAATATGCTTCAATGAAATCACTCTCTCATTCTTATAAACTCTAGTAAGTATAATCCCAACCTGTTTATCCTTTGCTCACAAGACAATCCCTCCGTACAAGGCATCATCTCAGTGAACTGTCTCTGAACTGTCTCCAAAGAAATAATGCCTTTCCTTAAATGAGGGGACCAAAACTGCTTGCAATACGCTAAATGTGGTCTCTGAGGAACCTTGTATGGTTGCAGTTAGACTCCCCTACTGTTATATTCCAACTACCTTGAAATAAGGGCCAAAATTTCATTAACCTTCCTAATTAACTCCTGAACCTGTGTGCAGCTTTCTGTGCACAAGTACCCCCAAGACTCCTTGTGTTGCAACTTTCTGCAGCTTTCCCTCATCTAAATAAAACCCTGTTCTCGTGTTCTCCCTTCCAAAATGAATAACCTTACAATTTCCTACATTTTATACCATTTGCCAATTACTTACCCTTTTGATACTTCTCTGTATCCCCTTCACGACTTGCCAGTCCACTTATTTTTATGCTGTCTGCAAATTTGGCTCTGGCACATTTACTTCTTTCCTCCAAGTCATTAAACACTCTGTAAACAGAAGTGGCCCCAGCCTGATCCCTGTGGAACCCGACTGGTTACAGTTTCCCGAAACTGAAAATGAGCTCCTTATCCCCATTTGCTGCTTCCGCCCTATTACACAATTCTCTATCCATACCAATAGACTATCTCCAACACCATGGTTCTTGTAACTTTATCTTTTGTAAGGTACCTTGTCAAATGCCTTCTGAAAATCCAAATACAACACATCTACTGGTATCCACTCTATCGACCCTGGTTAGGAATTCCACAAAAATTTCTCACAAATTAGTCAGCCAAGATTTCCCCTTTCCTAAAACCATGCTGATTCTGCTTGATTAGATTGCAATTTTCTAAATGTGCTGGTATTGCTTCTGGAATAATTAATTCCAACATATTTTCCCAACAATAGATTTTAAGCTAATCAGCCTATGTTCATTGCCTCCCTTCCTTTTCGAATAAGGATGTCATATAAGCATTTTTCCACTCCTACAGGACTTCTACAGAATCCAAGGATTTTTTTGGAAGACTACAACCATTTCTCCATTATCTCTGTGCCTATTCATTTTAGCATCCTAATCCACAACTAAAGAGAATTGGATTCCAAGAACGTAGTGACTGAAGGGTGGCATAGTGGCTCAGTGGTCAGCACTGCAGCCTCACAGCACCAGTGACCCGGGTTCAATTCCAGCCTTGGGTAACTGTCTGTGCAGAGTTTGCACATTCTCCCCATGTCTGCGTGGGTTTCCTCCGGGTGCTCCGGTTTCCTCCCACAGTCTAAAGATGTGCAGGCTAGGTGGATCGGCCATGCTAAATTGCCCGTAGTGCTCAGGGGTGTGTGGGTTATAGGGGGATGGGTCTGGGTGGGATGCTCAAACGGGGCGGTGTGGACTTGGGCTGAAGGGCCTGTTTCTGCACTGTAGGGAATCTCATCTTATCTAAAGCCTGGGCCATTCAGGGGGCAGTGGCTGACCAATACTAACAGGGGATTGAGAATTTTCCTCAGTTTGGGGGTCTGACTCCAAGCTGGCTGGCTACAGCCAGTGTACTGTGCACAATAAAATGAAGGGTGACTTGGTGATGGGATACCGGCCTCTGTGTAGCTGTTTCAAATTATATTCAACAAAATTGCTGTTTTAACATATTCCCAGGTATTGTCACTCATTCCTAAAAAAACTAACAGGGGTTTAGAATCTCCTCAGTTCAGGGGTCTGACTCTGAGCTGGATGGACACAGCCAGAGCTCTGTGCACAAGGAAATAAAGGGTAATTTGGTGATGGGATACCAGCCTCTGTGCAGTTATTTCAAAAATACTGGCTCAAATCAGGAAACCTCTCACATTTTTTATAAAGCATCTCAGTTATATTTATAATTTAATAATTTATAATATTTATAATGAATATTTATAATATTTATAATGAATATTAGTGTTAGCTTTCTTCTACAAAATGGTTTGTTACTGACTTGGCTTTACAAATGTTAATGTTCATGTTTAAAATGGTAGAAGGTTAAATCCCCTAAGATCTAACCTATCTTAAACTGAGTAGTCAGAAATCCATGTACAATACTTTAAAAAGCTACATTTGAGTTGAATAAGATCTGTCTTATTTTCAAAGTCATTCGTCATAATCTTTGATTTTCTTTCCCCCAGTTCCTTCTATTTTTCTTTTTCATTTCGATGTTAATTCTCTCAGCATGATATATTGCACCCACAAAGGAACCAATAAGCAAGCAGAAATTTAATTTGCTCAATAGGTAAGCTCATAAAGATACTCTTTCACATTAGTGTAGTTGATTCCGATTTTGTTGCAATTTGTCACAGTAACTCAGTCAGCAATATATCCCCAAATCAAAGCGTTCCCTTGTGTGCAGGCCAACATCATTAAACAAGATACTGCTGGGAAAACTCAGCAGGTTACCTCTGCTTTCTCTCTACAGATGCTGCCAGACCTGCTGGGTTTTTCTAGAAATTTATGTATTTGTTTCTGATTTCCACTAACTACAGTTCTTTGTTTTTTTACACTAAAACAGATTATCTAGTCATCACCTCATCATTGTTTCAGGAACACTGCTATACACAAATTGCCTCCTCTACTTCCTATATTACAATGGTGACGTCAGTTCAAAGGGATTCTCGTGAAGCACTTTGAAGTCTCCTGAGGTTATGAAAATGGCAAGTTACTTAATGTAAGTTCAACTTTTGTTTTATTCATTCACAATATGTGGGCATCATAGGCTAGGACAGCATTTATTACTCAGGAGAAAGTGCTGGTAAGCCGTTTTCTTGAACCACTCACTGTACTCCTTGAGATGTAGACACCTGCAGTGCTATTATGGAGGGAGTTTCAGGGTTTGGTCCAGCGACAGTGAAGTGATACAGTTTGATGGGTAGTCCATCCTGTTTCTTTTGATTTAAACGAGTAGCTTGCTAGGCTAGTTCATATTGCAATTAAGAGTCAACCACACTGCTGTGGGTCTGGAAAATTCCTTCCTTAAAAACTATTAGTGAAACAGATGCGCTTTTATAACAATTAATAAAGGTCAAAACCTAGGTTTACTTTTGAATCCAGATTTCACTGGATGAAATTTCACCACCTGCCAAACTGAAATTCAATTCCAAATCATGAGCCTGGCTCTCTGGGTTACTAGTCCAGCGACATCAAGACTCAAATTCCTAGCTAATCTCCCTAAATAAAGCCACCACCTCAGCACTAGGTCCCTCATTAAAACACTCATTTTAAAACTTTAATTACCCTAATGAATCCCACACCACAGGACTAACCTACCCTGCCCATCAGCAAGACAGTGATTTATCTGATTAGATTTGTTTTTTTTTAAGATTTAGGTTTTATTGTCATGCATACTCAGTAATGGAGTGCAAGAGTATCATGAAAAGTGTACAACGTTGCCACACACAGCACCATAAGTACAAAGTATCAAGGTATGAAATCTTAGTCACAGAAGTAGAAAAATAAAGAAGTGAGTTTCAAATTTCAGCACTCCCGTTTTCTTAGAATAAAAGTAGAAAAATAGAGAAATATTATTCAAATATTGCAGTCCTTTCTTAAGCCATGGGCCTGCAGATGCTCTAAGCTAGGCTTCCCTAAGAATGTTCTCTCTCCCCTGCACTGGACTAAGACCCACCCGTGCTCACCAGATGCCTGTACTGCCGACCACCACTGCTGACCTCCATTGGTCATCCCAGGCTTCACCACCACTCACAAGGGTTCAGCCCTCACCAATTCTCAACATTCCAGCCACCTTAGATAAACTTTCATAGTTTTTGATAAGCAGACAAACTCTGAATCTCTGCCTTTTGAATAAGAGAGTTGCGAAGTCTCATGAGCATCTGTGAGAAAATAAATCTGCTTATTTCTGTCTTATGTCAGTAATCTCTTGTGCTTAAACAGTGACCCCGACCTGTAGATTCTCCCACAAGAGGTGTAAAAGGTGTACCTTTGTTACACCTCACTGGAGTAATGCACTGGAAATCAAACTCTGCTTTTTCCAGAGTTATCACAAAAGTTAAAGATTTATAAAAGTAGGTGAAGTTCCCCAAAATGCCTGATTTTTTTAGACTCAGGTTGGTAGAAAGCATGGGTCAGGTTTCTGTACCAAACAAGAATCACTATTTATCACAAGTAATTAAATTCTAGTAATAGGTAAACAATCATTAACCATCAGCATATCATACTACCGATTGAAACTCTAATATCCTTCTGAACTTTCCCTTACACATACATGCAGAAAGATAGACAGGGAAAATAGATTATCAGGCACAGGGTAAAATGAGAAAGACAGTTCATTAGAGATAATGGGAACTGCAGATGCTGGAGAATTCCAAGATAATAAAATGTGAGGCTGGATGAACACAGCAGGCCAAGCAGCATCTCAGGAGCACAAAAGCTGACGTTTCGGGCCTAGACCCTTCATTAGTCTTAGTTTCCAGATTCTGTTGCTGAGATGATCTTTACAACTCTGCTGCTGGCTAGCACATTGCTTCTTCATCTTTCTCCAGATGCTTCCACATTTTTGTAAGGGACATAAGGTGGCTAGTTCACTTATAAAAGGTCTCTGACTTATCAGCTAAAAATCACAGCTTGCAATAACTGTTGAAGGAATGATAAACTGGTTTTCGTCACAGAATTACAGAATCACAGAGCGGTTAAAGTACAAAGAGAAGCCAATTGGCCCACTTGCCTGTACTGGCTCTTTAAATTAGCACCATTACCTGGTACCAATGCCATGCGTTTTCTTCATATTGTTGCACACTACTTCTATCCAAATAATCATCCAATACCCTCTTGAATGCCTCATTTAAAGCTGCTTCCACCAGATTTTCAGACAATCCATTCCATACTCCGACTACTCACTGAGTGAAAAGGGTTGTTTTCCCATAACCCTTGCTTTTTCTGCACATCACTTTTAATCTATGCCCTCTTGGTTTTGTCATTTTACAAGCAGGAAACTTCTTCTCTCCAAGTTGAACAGTCCCAATGTCTTTACTCTGTGCTCATTACTGAAATTTCTCATGCTAGAAACAAACTTTGGAATCACTTCTGCACTCCTCAGGTTTAAAGTTAGTTTTGACTGCAGAGAGACTGGAAGAGAACTGAATACTTCTTCCTCTAACTTTTTATTTGTTCCAAATTCTTCATTTTTCTGAGAACCAATCACACAGTTGTTGGTAAACAGAAGTCTCTGTCATCAATAACTGGTCATTAGCCCATAGACCAGTCAGCTTGTTGTTACCAACCTTTTTGAATTAGGGTGCAGGGTTATGGGGGGGAAAGCAGAAGATTGGCACCAGCAGGGCTGTATGTTTTTCCAAGAATGTAATTATTTTATTGATAAGGGGGAGGAAATTATGCCACAGAAACTGGTATCTGGTCACCAAATCACCCTTTATTTACAGGTGCATTGTACTTGACACTAGTCTGGCATCCTCAGAGCCAGCTCTCAGGCCGAACTGAACATCTGACGTTCCTTTTTATATCTGTCAGGGTTCCCTGATTGGATCAGGCTCACAGCCCCAGTCAGGGAACTCATTTTATGAGATTCGCCTGGCTAGCAAGCTAGCAGATGTTGTTTACTTGAACTTCCAAAAGACTGACAATAAGGTCCCACAAAAGAAATTAGCATGTAAAATTGAATTGCATGGGACTTGGTGCGATGCACTGACATGGACAGAGAACTGATTAGCAGACAGAAAATGAAAAGTCGAAATAAACAGGTCATTTTCCAAGTGACAGACTGTGACTGAAGGGGTGCTGCAGGAATCAGGTGTTAATGATTTAGATGAGGGAATTAAGTGTAATATCTCCAAGTTTGCAGGTGATGCAAAGGTAGGTGGGAGAGTGAAGAGGATGCAGAAGAGTTCCCATGGGATTTTGATAAGTTGAGCGGAAAATGTATGGTAGGTGAAGTATAATGTGGAGGTTATTTACTTTGGTAGCAAAAACAGGAAAGCAGAATGGCAATAGCTTGGGAAAACAGAAGGTGCAACAAGACCTGAGAGTCCTTATACACTGACTGCTGATGTCTTGAAGAGGTTAAATGGAATGTTGACCTTCCGAAAGAGGATTTGAGTATAGGAGCAAGGATACCTTGCTACAATTGTACAGGGGTTTGCTAAGACCATTTCTACAACACTGTGTGCCATTTTGGTTTTGTTGTCTGAGGAAGGAAGTTCTGGGAGGAGTGCAACAAAAGTTCACCAGATTGGTTCCTGGGGTGTTAGCTCTGACATATGAAGAAAGATTGGATCCATTGGATTGCATTCACTGGGGCTTAGAAGAATGAGGAGGGTCTCTTAGAAACCTATAAAATTCGAACAGGATTAGACAAGGTAAATGCAGCAAGGATGTTCCCAATGAACAGGGAATCCAGAGCCAGGAGTTATAGTCTAAGCTTCTGGTATAGGCCACTTAGGACCAAGATGAAGAGAAATTTCTCCATCAAAAGTTGTGAGTCTTGACATTCTCTGCTACAGAAAGTGGTTAAGGCCAAAACATTGACTGTTTTTAAGGAGTTAAGATTACATATAGATTTTACAGATAAAGAAAGCAAGCAGCATGGGGAGAAAGTGAAAACAGGGTAAACGTGACTAGCATTGGGGGTGGCGCAGTGGCTTAGTGGTTAGTGCTGCTGCCTCACAGTGCCAGGGGCCCAGGTTCAATTCCATCCTTGGGCAACTCTCTGTGTGGAGTTTGCAAATTCTCCCTGTGTTTGCGTAGGTTTCTTCTGGATCTTCCAGCTTCCTCCCACAGTCCAAAGATGTGTGAGGTTAGGTAGATCAGCCATACTGAATTGCTCATTGTATCTAGGGATGCATAAGTTAGGTGAATTAGCCATGGGAAATGCCAGGTTCCAGGGAAAGGGTGGGGGGAAGAGGGGGGTGGTTCTGGGTAGGATGTTCTTCAGAGGGGCAACGTGGACTCGGAGTGCCAAATGGCCTGTTTCCACTCTGTAGGGATTCTATGATTCAGCCGTGATCTTACTGAATAGCAGATCAGCCTCAAAGGGCCAAGTGGCCTACTCCTGCTCCTATTTTCTATGTTAAACTCCCTCGGTTCCAAATCATCTGGAACTCCGATTTCAATTTCTGCTTGTTCAAACAGTTGTTTACATGATGTCTAGCATGGGGTATCAGGTTTCTGGCTTTTCAAAATGCAACCACCCTCACAAACACTTGTAAAAGCAGTTCTTTCTCATTTCAGTTCACACATCCACATCCAACTTCCCAAGGCCTCCTGGGATCTTATCTGTCTCAAACAAATCACCTCTTAATCGTCAAAACTCCAATAGATACAAGCCTATCCTGCCTAATGTTTCCTTGTAAAACCGGCCAATTTAAGGTATAAGTTTAGTAAATCTTACCTGAAACTCTTTACCCTATTCTTTAAATAAGGAGACTAATACTGCACCCAATACTCCTGATGTGCCCTGTATTGCTGATGTGCATCTCCCTTATTTTAGTATTCAGTTCCCCTTGCAGTAAATGATAATATTCTATTAATTTTCCACATTACTTGCTGTACCCATAAATTAACTTGTGCAATTCATGCACAAGGAGAGCCAGATCCCTCTGTTTCTCTGAGTTCTATAGTCTCTCATTTTTTAAAAATTCTTTTTGCCAAAATGGACAATTTTACATTTTCCCATATTATGCTCCATTTGCCAGATCGTTGTCCACCTATTCACCCTATCTGTTGCCCTTTTATAGGCTCCTTATGTCCTCTTCACACCTGCCTTTCCTGCCTGTTTCTGTATTGCTAGCATACTGTCAGACCCTTCATCCAAGTGTTTACATAAATGACAAAAGTTGAGGCCCAAGCACAGATTCCTGCAGCATACCAACCAGAAAAAGAGCCAGTTGTGCCAATGCTCAGCTTCCTGGCAGCCAGCCAATCTTCTATCCTTGCCAATTTGCTGCCCACTACACCACCAACTCTCATTTTCCACTATAACCTTTGATGTGGCATCTTCTCAAATGCCTTCTATAGATGCAGGAAAGCCACCAATTCTCTTTTGCCTCTAGCACACACTACTTTCTCAAAGAACTCCAGCATCCTAAGCACCTCACTAGGCCATAGATCGGCTACAATCAGGCACAAGGTGACTAAATACCTTCCTCCTGATCCTATGCTCCTATAAAGTCTTTAATAAGAAGATTATAATATTCTCCCTAAGACAGGTGTTAAGTTAACCTGCTTTCTGTCTACCCTACGGTTTGAACACATTTGCTATTGTCCAATCTAATCGGACCCATTACAGCACTAAATCCTATCAATAAAACACCCATCAACAATTTTCCTGCTCAATAAGGCTCTCACATCAACTTTCTATTCCTCAGTTGGAGGATGGAATTTCTTTGCAAAGGACAGACATTCCACAAAAACAACATCACATTGTCCTGAACTAAGGTGACAGAAGAAGCCACAACGAGCACAAGGCATCACACTTCACATTGAAGCCAGGAAGGGCCTTCACTAGGGTCTTGCTTAAAACACTTAATCAACTTGTAGAACTGTTTTGCCTTCAGAAGCAGAGTCTGGTTTCCATGGTTGCATCTCAACAATGGGCACGATCTTCTCGACACACCAGGCAGCAGAGAAGTGTAATGAACAGAATGTACTTTTTTCACATTACTGACAATAATTTGACTAGAGCATTCAACATTCTCAGAAAAGCATGATGCTGCAAGATTTGGGAGAAAATCAGCTGCCCACAAAAGCTCCTCAGTGTCATTCCCTTCTTTCATGATAGCATGCCCTGCACAAGTTAAGGAAACCATTTCCAAAAGTCCATAGTAAAGAATGGAGTAAAATAGACTGTTTGGTATTTCCTTCTCCATTGGAGGGATCAATGTGCCAAGTTACATGGATGCATAGGATTGATTCTAACTGTACAGGGCATTAGTGAGACCTTATCTGGAATTGTGCGTATAATTTTGGTCCCCTCACTTAAGGAGGGATATAGTTGCATCAGAGGCAGTTTACGGGAAGTCCATTGGATTGATTCCAGGGTGATGGGTCTGCCGTATGAAAAGAGATTGAGCAGCTCAGGCCTATATTCCCTGGAGTTTCCAAAAACAAGAGGAGATCTAATTGAAGTATATAAGATGCTGAAGGGGGTGGACAAAGAAGACTCAGATAAGATGTTTCCTCGTGTGAGTCAATCTAGAATGAGAGCCCATCATTTTAGGATATGGGGTAGCAGATTTAAAACAGAGATGAGAAGAAATTACTTCTCTCAAAGGGTCATGAATCAATGGAATGCTGTACCTCAGATTGCACTGGGTGTTGGTACATTGAGTAAATTCGAGGAGGAGATAGACAGACTTTTAATTAGTAATAGGTTGAAACATTATGGAAACCAGGAAGGGAAGTGGAGTTAAGGCTGAGGTCAGATCAACTATGATCATTATAAATGATGAAACAAGTTTGAGAGGCAGGTATGCCTACTTCTGCTCTTAATTCTTACATTCTCATGTACATACTTTGCTTAATCTTTACGATTTACAGAAATGATTTAGGACTAACTGTCTAATTAGGGTATTGGTACCAGATGTAGCTTTCAAAGGAAAATGGTGCTGTAAGCTAGGGGGGAGGGGTTGGAGGTTGAGAGGTACATTCGCTGACAATGACTAGTAAAGGTTGGATGGACTAGGTCATTACTACTTTTGATGAATTAATATTCATGATAAAAAAGAATGGACAGAAAGAGGAATGTAAAGTTGTGAAGGTTAGACTAAATAGAAGTCAGAATACTTTGATTTGAGAAGGAAGAAAATGGTAGAGGGAGAAGGGGTCATCAGATGTGATTTATTTTCACATTGCCATGTAAGTATGAAATGGAAAGTATAAACTAGGGCATGCAATCTAAATTGTAATGATGGCACGTGAAGTAATGTTGCAAGAACAGTACTACGATAAGGTGAATAGCCAAGACCTTTTCCCTGAGTAGGGGAGTCCAAAACTAGAGGGCATAGGTTTAAGGTGAGAGGGGAAACATTTAAAAGGGCCTAAGGGGTAAGCTGTTCATGCAGAGGGTGGTGCGTGTATGGATTGAGCTCCAGAAAAAGTGGTGGGGATTGATACAATTACAACATTTAAAAGACATCTGGGTGGGTATATGAATAGGAAGCATTTAGAAGGATATGGGCCAAATGCTGGAAAATGGGACTAGATTAATTTAAGACATGTGGCCAGCATGGCCGAGTCAGACTGAAGGGCCTGTTTCCATGCTGTACAGCTCTATGACTCGGCTAGAAATCTGTTGAATTGTTGAGATGCCTTTTACAGTAATTTGCAGTCACTCTCCCTTGTATGCATGCTTAATCAATAAACTGCTGCTGGGTTTACATTATAGCTGACTTGAGTTGAGTGTTTTTAGGTACTCCAAAACACTGTATGAAGGACAGCATAGTGGCTCAGTGGTTAGCACTGCTGCTTCACAGTGCCAGGGATCTGGGTTCAATTCCACCTTCAGGTGATTGTTTGTGTGGGGTTTGGATATTCTCCCTGTGTCTGCGTGGGTTTCCTCCAGGTGCTACAGTTTCATTCCACAGCCCAAAGATGTGCGGGTTAGGCAAGTTAGCCATGCCATAGTGTGCAGGGATGTTCAGGCTAGCTGGATTAGCCAAAGGAGATGCAGAATTACAGGGATAGGGTAAGGAGGTGGGTCTGGGTGGGCTGCTCTTCAGAAGGTCAGTGTGGACCCTAAGCCGCTTCCCCACTGTAAGGATCTTGTGAATCTAAGTGATAGCTGCAGCCAGAATACAAGGAAAAAACCAAAAGCTCAGCATTAAGCATGGTTGCCAACATCATATCATCACTTTTATATGTCGATTTTCACACCTAAGAAACACTAGCCATTGTCAGGGAGACATAGTGGTAAAGACTATGACAGTCATTGACAGCAGCGAGCCACCAAGGCCAAAATCAAAAGCCCACAATGGCATCCGATAGCCACTCCACATGCAGTACTTGTGGCGGAACCAGTCTCTCACAGACTAGCCTTTTGAGCAATCACAAGTGCTCCATAAGAAGATACCTCAACGCAATAGATTTGCTGCACGTCCATCCTCCTACATAGATGGACGGATGCTGCTGACGACTCCTCTCAGCTAAAGCTAAGGTTATTTCAAAACTTTCATCAACTGCCTTCTTCTTTAACAACTGGCAATAATGGGTTGATTAACTCACTCAGTAGCTTGCAACCTAGTACTGAAGACATCTTGAAACAATATGAGCATGAGTCAAACAACACACACCCAGAATACATTACAGTCAAACCAAGAAATTAATTTCATATAATCATCTTTCATGATGGTTAATCAAAATAATGATACATTACAGTTAGTGTTATTTAATCTTAAGTACGACTAACTATAATTGTATTTGTGTTAACTAAAACTAATATTGCTGTGGAAATGTAATGTCCATGAGACACAATAAAGCCTCATTAGTTTATTTAAACAGAGATTAGTAAAACAAATTAAATAAGATTTTTGTCAAAGAAAGCTTGGAATCTGAAGTCTATTTTAATTCAACAGAACCTCTGGAATAACTCAAAAATGTGCACTCCTATTCAATGTATTCTGAGAAAACACAATTAGAATTATTAGAAGGATGGATTCAAATGTAAAAATGCATTCAATGAGGCATTTTGATCTTCCCTAAGGCTGTTTAGGTCGAGAAGTAGAGCTGCAAGATTTTAATATTACTTGAAATGGTCTAGGAATATTAAATATTTAATGCGACGATAGATAGCAAAGTATGCAATTCTCCAGACTTGGGAATTTCCCTGACCTACTTCCACTTATTAATGTACTTGAGTACAGATTGTGCACCATAGCAGGTGAAATTGCTTTTCTCAATAGTGTAAGCCTTTATCAAAGTGCCCGAGTCAATTTTTACCTCTTTTATTTCAAACTGTAGCACCTCACCAACCTTTATATTAAATTTTAATGACCTGTTTATCATTTCCATAAGTCACTTATTGCTCACAGTATGCATATGAGAGAGAGGGAGAAAGAAACAGACGGAAGAAGAGATACAGAAAAAGAGAGAAACAAGCAGAGGAGAGAAAGAGAGAGTAATGGAGATAGGGAGATCAACTTCAAACTGGAAATTCGAGAGCATCTGTTCCCCCTCGCCCAATGTACGCTGCTCGCAAGCAGTAATGCCTGTAAAATCCCAAAGATTGTCTCCCTGACTTTTTTTTTAACTCTTTCAATTCTCTAACAAACATTTAAGTATCTGCACCTAGGTATCCTGAACCTAAGAAGGTGCCAAAGTGGCAATGTTACAAACTTTTCGCTAAACTCAGTCAGCTGCATGTGACAATAAAGCCAATGCAAGACTAAGGATTAAGTCTGGAACAGCTAACAAGCAATGGTTGGGAAAATCGAAGTGACGTTTTATTTCATTTATTCATTTTTGCAGTGTGAGCACCACTGGTAAGACTATCGTCCTTCCCTAGTTATCCTCATGGAGATTGTGGTGAGGTACCATCTTGAATTACTATAGTCCCTATAGGGGCAATCACAGTGCTGCCAGGGATGGAGTTGCAGGAATTCAGTTGAGAGATGATGGAGGCAGAGCAATCTATTTCCCATCTGCCATATAAGAATGGTAGGGAGACAGGAAGTTGGGGGAGATGAGATTGGGGTAGTTGGGGTGCGCGGGTCGGTGGCAAAGCAAGTAGTTGTGAGCAAGGTATGGACGAAATATGTGGGGAAGGTAATAGCTGCAAAGGAGAAGGGGAAGAAGCCAGTGCCAGCAAAGGGAAAACTGGGGAAGAAGCTGTCAAAGAGAGCCTGTCAACCAAGGAATACCTAGCTAACTGGGAAGCAGAAAATCCTGAAGTTGTAGTGATTAATGCCTTGCAAACTAATTTTTTTTTATGAAATGTGTGTCATTGAAAAGAATACCTTTCAATGCTAACTTATGATTGGTACCTTGAACCAATTTGACAATGGAGGAACTTCCCCAGAACTTACTAAAATATTGAACTTTAAATGCAGCATGTGTTTTTATCATTAAAGGACATGTAGCCAAAAGATAACTATGGATGTACATTTATTGGCAACATGGATACAAACTTGGCTGAAGAATAGGAAATAAAGTAATGGACATTTTCAATCTGGAAGAAGTTCACAGTGGAGTTCCCAGGGAATCAGGGTATTTGCTTTTCCTACATTGCTTAGATGTAGGTGTGCAGGGAGCAGTTATAAATTTTGCGGATGACACAAAATTCCAAAGAATTGTAAACAGAGAGTGAAATAACTCCACAGGGGTCAGTATCCTATTACCAAGTTATCCTTTATTTACATGTGGAGAGTGTTTAGCACTGATCTACGTCTATCAGAGCCAGCTCTTAGCATGAATAGAACCTCTGACACTCCTGTCAGCCAGGTCTCCCTGATTGGGGCTGTACCCTGATTGGGCCAGACTAACAGCCCCAATTAGGGATCTCATTCTAAGAGGTCCACCTGGCTGACCTCCTTACAATCACTAGTGAGGTGGACAATGTAGACATTGACCTGTTGGTGTAATGAGTAGATAGGTGACTAATGAATTTCAATGCAGTGGAATGTGAGGTAAAACATTGGCCTAATAATGTTTTACATGTTCCAACTATCAATCTTAAAAAAGAATCACCAAAAATATCTTTGTTTTCATTGAGGGTACTTAATTTTTCGGGCATCCTTAAAAATCCAAGTACTAACTGCTACAGAGACAACAACGTGTAGAGCTAGATGAAAACAGCAGGCCAAGCAGCATTAGAGGAGCAGGAAGGCTGACATTTCAGGCCTAGACCCTTCTTCAGAACATGTTGTTCAACAAAATAGATGATGCAAACTATAACATTTTTCTTTTTCATGTTTCAGCTCTGTTGCTGCCTTTAACATCCCCTTTGTCTGTCTTTTACATTTAATTTGCAGTCAAGAAGATATATTTCATTTAATTTTGCAACTTACCCATTCCCTTCAGATATACCATTCAATAACGGTGTTTTATCATTGAAATCATTGCCTTGCAACTTGGAGTTGAAGAGTTGGTATTCTAAATTCCTTGTTGCACTGGACTGGAGCCTAAAACAAGAAAGGAATGATAGAATTTAGTTTGAAGATCATTCAGTTATATTGGCTTAAAATTTCTTATCATGGCAAAATCCACCAGACATGCCATAAATTGTGTCATTTTGGTCATCAATCGAACCAATACTAATTCAGTAAAGAGAAAAATAAAACATTGCACTATATTGTGAATATTTTTATGACCACCAATAGAATGTCCTAACCAATGAAGTAGTTTTTAAGTTTAGTGGTTGTTGTTGGAAAGGCAGAGATTTATTTTCAAAAGCAAACTCCCACAAGCAGCAGTGTGGTAATGACGAGATAATTAGTTTGATGATGTTGATTGAAAGCTGCATTGTGGCCAGCAGGCCAAAGACAGTGCTCCTACTTCTCTTCGAAGGTGAACCGTGTAATTTTTTACATATATTTGAGGGGCACACACCCAAAATATGGCATCTCTAATGGTGCAACATTTCACCCAAGAATGATGTGTTCAGATCCTGAAATGCTTCTTGGAACTAGAATGCTTATTCTGACTCAGGAGATGACAACTGAGGCACAACTGACACTCCAACATATATTCCAGGATAATGGGAACCGCAGATGCTGGAGAATAAGAGATAACAAAGCGTGGAGCTGGATGAACACAGCATGCCAAGCAGCATCTTAGAAGCGCAAAAGCTGACGTTTCGGGCCTAGACCCTGCATCAGAAAAACCTGGTTTTCTTGTTAGGTTTGCCACAGCAACAGATCAGAGGCAAGGAGACCAAAGTCCATTCAAACTTGGAATGTTCTCCTTTTTTAATGGATGGTGCCAGTGCAAGAAACTCTGGCTTTAGCTACATTTCTATCTGCCTGTCTGTATGGAGCAATTCTGAACTGAATTCTAAACTACATTGGCACTATCATGGCTTTCCTAAATGAAATTGCTTACTGAGAAACTGAGATTTCCTGCTCGCTTTAAAAGCTAGGGCACAAGGACCTGCTCAGAGCCGTTTGATAGGTGTTGTTGCTGCCCAGACAATCTAGATCAAAATTGAATTACCAGGGATTAAACTAAATTCATCTCAATCTGGTTCTTTTATTTCTGATTTGATCGGGATTAATTTAAAAGTACAGATTACCTTGTAAAATTTCTTTACTTTTTTTATAGAATGTGCAGGCTGGTGGCTCTGGTGGGGTCAAAATGGATTAAATACGGTAAAACATGTTCATTTGAGAAACATTTGAAACAAAAATGCTAAATCCACTTTGATAAACCAAAGGGAATCAAAATTACTCCAAATAGAACAAAACAGCCACACAGTCATTCACAACTAATCTTGCAGAATCTCATAGATTTGCTTTCAATTCACTTGGAAAATATTCACCCTAACACCATAAAAATAGAAGCAGAAGTAGGTCATTCAGCCCTTCAAGCCTGTTCTGCCATCCATTGAGGTCATGCCTTATCTGATAATCCACTTTTCTGATTTTACCCCATAACCCCCTTTCCCTTACTGATTAAAAATCTGTCTCAGTCTTGAATATATTTAGTGATCCAGCCTCAACAGCCTTCTGTGGTAAAGAATTCACAAGCCTCAGAGAAAAAAAAATCCTCCCAATTTCTGCCTTAAATGAATGAGCCCTCATTCTGAGATTACATCTTCTGGTCGTAGATTCTCCCGCAAAGGGAAACAACCTTTCCACATCTACTCTGTCATCTTGTGTATTTCAGTAAGAACTCCTCACATTCTTCTCTATTCTAGTGAGCAGAGATCCAATCTACTCATCCTCTTGTCATAAGACAGTGCCTGCCTATTTCGTATCATCCTACTTAAACTTCACTGAACTCCCTCCAACGTCAGTGTTTCTTTTTTTTAATCCATCATACATAATTATCATTGGAATATTCTTTTCCAATGTTAATTGAAGCAAAACTTACAGTAAGACTACAAACCAAATTTTGTTTTTCTTTATTCATTCACAGGATGAAGGCATCGCTGGCTAGGCAGCGTTTATTGCCCATCCCTAGTAACCTAGGGGGACGTTAAGAGTCAGTCACATTGCTGTGGATCTGGAGTCACATTTAGGCCAGTACAGGTAAGGATGTCATTTTCCTTCTCTAAAGGACATTAGTGACCCAGATGGCTTTTTCCCAACAATCGACAATGGATTCACAGTCATCATTAGACTCTTAATTCAAGATATTTATTGAATTCAAATTCCGCCATCTGCCACGGTTGGATTCAAACCCTGGTTCCCAGAATGTTATCTGAGTCGTTGGGTTAACAGTCCGCTGATAACACCACAAGGTCATCCCCTCCCCCTAAAATAATTTGACTTATCATTCGGTCAATTTCAAAGGATAGAAGTTTGGATGTGATGCTGTAACCCTGTTTGGTGCTACTGCCATTAACCAATTTCAATTCACTCCCACATGCTTTAGGCTAAATTAATACATGAGGCATTCAGCCAGCTCCTCACACACCATAATGCCATGTAGAATCATGAGCATTGTTCGCTCTGAGATGCAAATGTGCCTTGGCAATTAAAATCCAACAGTTCATACGCACAGACAGGTTAATTCTAACAGACTGTCTATGCTCTTACATTTTCTGAATTGGACATCATGTGAAATGGGTTTCTTGCAGGTTCCGATCTTAGAAGTGTTCTCATAACCTTTCAGTCTAAGAGACACATTGCAAAAGCTGGCATTAATCCAGGAAATTCATATTCACTGTTGATCTTAAGGAAGTGATGGAACTATATTACAGCAAGGGGATGGTGGAGCTGCACACAAAAGCCCCTGGAAATTGCACCGAGGTAAAAGTAATGGAGCAAGTCAGCGACTCAATAATTTCCTCTTTCTTCCGCCACATTCAAAGGTCGCTACATCTAGAAGGTGACTTTGCAGCAGCTCATGTCCCAAGATATTCTGCATGATGACCTAGAAAGCAATCTCACCATATGCAATAAAATTACCACTCCACGATTTATGAGTTAAAATTTAAGTCAATAGTGATTCTAAAGAAAAATTCCAATTGATTTGGCTGATGGCTTGGGACGGTTATTTCTCTAAACTCCATGTATGTTTTGATAGTTTTCTGTTCATTTTATATTCATTTAAATTTATATTCATTTTCTATTAATTTTATAATCCCTTAAATTATTAGAAATTCTGAAATCAATGGCACCCAGTGTCCAATTTTTGACACCAACATCCCTTCACTCAAACACCAAAGTGCATTTCCTTCTCTATCACCGAAAGGGTGTGAATTAATTGTGCCTTCAATTATTTGTTCGGAAACTCTGCCTCTTTTTTGAGCCTTCATATTACTGAGTAGACTTTCTCAGCTTCAAATAACCACTTTTAAAGGTTATATCCAAACTCTTCCAGTCTGGAACTTTAATAAAACAATTTCTCACACAGAGGTAATCCAATTTTTTAACAGTTCTAAGCCATCTTCCTTCTTTAGGTACAATTGTTTTAGAAATTTATTTTTAGCTAACACTTCTTTAAAACTGCCAGGCTGACACTATAAACATTTCCAATCTATAATTGTTTCCATTATTATAAGAAAAAGTCATTTCCAGAACTTTCTAACTGAAGCCTAATGCCTATATTGCTTATTCCTTGCTTATAAATGTCCCTCAACATAAACACATTCCCATTAACCTTCAAAAGCTAGTTCTCTCCTACTTTTTTTTTTAATTTAATAATACGTTGGCTACAAAAATACTTACAAGTTAATCATTAAACCTTTTCATATACAGGAAACCCACATGCCACTAATTCAATATTCAAAATGCAAAATAAATTATACTTAAACATATACAGGTCACAGATCTTGCATTACAGAATCAAGACCAACAATAATCTAGGCTGAAAAATCCAGAGTACCAAGGGAGGAATTCATAGTTGAAGGTGCCATAAGTCAAATATGATGTTAAACTGAGGTCCTTGCTCACTTCTCAGTTGTACATACAATATCACAGGGCACTATTTCAAAGGAGAGGTAGGGATTTCTCCACAATTATCTGCCTATCTTTTATGTAAAACAGGTCATCTGGCCATTAGCATATGGCTTTTTTGTGGGATATTGCTGTATGCCGTATCGTCCTACATTACAATAGTAAAGATGTTGAAAAGAAGTGGCTCAAAACTGATTTGGCAAATCTTGAGGCAATGAAGGATGTCTATCATAAATGGACAAGGTGTGTGTGTATGTGTGCATGTGTGTCAGACTCTTTTTTTATCCCTTATCAATTGTTGGAAAAATCCATCTGGTTCACTCATGTCCTTTCGGGAAGGAAGCTGCCATCCTTACCTGGTCTGGCCTACATGTGACTCCAGACCCACCGCAATGTGGTTGACTCTTAACTGCCCTCTGGGCAATTAAGGATGGGTAATAAATGCTGGCCTAGCCAGTGATGTCCTCATCCTGACAATGATTTTTTAAAAACTTGATCTTCCTGACACCCGTCTGATCAGCGGTGCTAATAGCTGTCATTCAATGTCAAAATCAGCACCACAACCTTACTGCAATGGTCCAAGGAGCCAACTAGTTATATGTAAGACTTCCTTTGCCAAAGTGACAATAATTTAAAATATTAATGAGACTTGATCGGTACATGCACTGAGTTCAGAAAATAATACAGCTATGTAGCAGTTCCGTAACGTGGCTGAGTAGCTATACAATCCACTTCCCCTAGCAGAAAAACATTAATCTCACTGGATAGAAACATAAAATACATTCTTTGTGAAGTATTTTGGTCATTGGAAACATTAAATGGATTAGAGACAGCTACATAATTTGATTTTTCAGACATTGTTCATTAAAAAAAATTGAAAAGCCATCAAAATGATGTCGCCTCATGGCTATCATTCACTTTTTTGAATTACTGACCATCTTACCTCTATAAATTTCCTCTTTTCATGGTCCACACTGAAGTAGGACACTTTCTACATTATTAAAGAGATTGGCATTTCAAAAAAAAGCAGTGTGCATGAATCATACTGCGTGGGCTGATGCTCCTGGACTTTTCCCATCAATTGAATCCCATTACCAGTAGTTGCAGTGTAATTTATAGTCAATCACCAGCTAGCAATAGCAATCTTGACTTCTGATCTTCAAGTCCGAGTTTGTATGACCCTGAAAGCATTACATCCTAGCATCCAACGTTTTTATACAAAGAAAGTGGTTCATCAACTAACAACCAGCCCTAGGACTCCTGCTCAATTTACCCCCTCCCTCTGTCCATCAAGACTATTGCGGGCATCTGTGGATCCTCTAGTAGCATTAATACGTTACTCAATGCAAGCTAATGGTAAATGTATAACTTTCCCAGCCTTTCAGCTCCTAAATGGGCAAACTTTCTCATCAGTTGCAGGGCTCATTCAATGCAATACTATTGGTTATTTTTTTTCTTACAGGGTTGAGCACCATTCCTGAACTACCATCATCTCAGTACGTCTGTGCATTCAGTAAAGACCTACAGATAACAATTGATAGTTTGTATTGCATTCAAACAAAAAAGAATTATGCGTTTAAACCTCCTGGCTTGGAGGACAGCATAATTATGTTTATGCACATTTATGTAGCTTTATTTGTTTTCTCCAGCCTAAAGATATCAACACAATTAAAATACTTTCCTTCTGATAGGATGGAAACTGTTCTTCTTTGCCAAAGCCTGACTTGACTAAACTGAACTCAAACAACAAGTGGCTCCAGGTCTGTTTTCCCTGCATGTCAAAAAATGTCAAACTTTGTAAACACTTGATGAATTAACTTTGCAAGTATTCGGCCTGGTGTTTAACTGAAATCTCTTGCCTTCTTGGAAATTATGTCTTTTGTTTACTATTCCAAAGAATTTTCTGACCACTTTAAGAAAAGGTTTCATAGATTGAAACCATGCATCTACTTTACCCTAACTTGAACATGCAAATTTCCAAATGATAATAACATATAACACACCTTTATCACAGAAATGAATGCTTATGAGTCACAAGCAAATCAGATAAGATGTTGCACTTGAGTTGCCAATGAAACATTCATTTATGCTGTCAACTCTGTAATGATGCATCGATATTTTTCTTAAATATCCTTCTGCCTTTTCTTTTCATTTTGAGTATTCCAATTGCATACTCAATGTCTTGGGTTATTGCCAGTTTTTGATCTTTTTTCCTTGGACCTACTGATTGGAAGAAGCCAGGATGGAGATGCTGATGTTCTCCTCCCACCAAGATCTGAAGCCAATCTCTACACATTTTGACATTCACTTATAAAGTTACACTTTACAAGCATATACCTTTGAATTCAATGATCATAGTTTTAATCTGTACCCATTATGGAGCTTTCTAGTGAATATTCAGTTAATGTCCACCATCTGCATGCAATTTGACATAATTAATACACAATTAACGTCAGCAGGCTGTTGTGGTGTGGTGGCAGTGTCCCTATCCCTGAGCCAGGAGGCCTATGTTCAAGTCCCTCTTGCTTCGGAGGTGTGTGTAATAACTTCACTACACAGGTTGATCCAAACTGCCTGAAGTGCTCATGTGGTGCAGTGGTAGCATCCCTACCTCTGACCTGGGAGATTCAGGTTCAAATCCTGTTCTGTAGGTGGGTCATAACATCCCTAACCAGGTTGATTAGACACGTGGGGGAGCAAGGTATTATATTTACAATTAATGTCGGAGGATATTTTTCTTGGTCAGTAATTTTGAAGTGAGGAAAGGCATATGCAACTGTCAAATAAGATTAGCTGGAGGGCAGAATTAGCTAAGTTACATGAAGCAGCAACGGCCACTTCAGTAGACACTGGCAGTGTGATCCTTATGTGCCAATCAGTCTGAAGCAGATGGAAGACAATTTTGCTGCAAAGCTTCAGTTTCTCTGGAGCCAGTGTTTTTTCAGCCATTGCCAAATGATTGTCCCTGGCATACCAGTAGATCCAATCAATGAGCCTTTGCTACCATCTAATGACTTTGACAGCCCTTCCCCTTCTTCTTCGCTAAGTCAAGTGCCATGGAAAACTGAAGAAAATCCTAACAGTTGTGAATTTAATGTCACCTAAAATCCAGTATAAACTAGTATCCTTTAAAATACCAACACAGTAAAAGCCTGGCAATGTTGAAATACCTGATTCACACTGGTCATCAAGGTATATTGCACGTGTCACGCACTAACTTAGTGCAGTTATGCAAACAATTACTTCAAAAAGATTAATGCATGACTAAGTGTTTTTATTAATTCATTCATGGGATGTAGGCATTGCTGACCAGCATTTATTGCCTGTCCCTGGTTGCTCTTGAGAGGGTGGTGGTGAGCGACTTTCTTGAACTGCTGCAGTCCGCATGCTGTACGTTGAACCACACTGCCCTTAGGGAAGGAAGTCCAGGATTTACACCCAGAAACAGCGATGTATTTCTAAGTCAAGGTGGTTAGCCTCTTGGAGGGGAGCTTGTAGGTGGTGGTGTTCCCATGCATCTGTTGCCCTTGCCCTTCTAAATGAGAGAAGTCATTTGAAAGGTGCTGCCTAAAGATCTTTGGCGAATTTGGTGGGTTGTACACAACAATGTCTGTACCTTAATTATAATTCTGCGGGACAAGACAGGAAGTAAATTGGAATTTAGGACCTTGTTCGTAAAGGTGTTTCAATCTCAAAGCGAACAAAATGGGAGATCAGCACATCCATTAGAAAGTATTCTATGCACCACAAGAACAGTGGTAGTCAGCTACAACACAGGATGAAATGTGCACAATCTGCCCTATAATAGAGATCAACAATGAGTCAAGACTAATGAGTCTGCATTACATGCACCTTTATAAAATCTGCGTTTTTCCCTTCACCCACTTCAAAGCATAGTGAAGCTGTAGTTTCAGCTTACAAATTGTTGCTGTTACAGATTTAAGGCTAATTTTAGCAAATGACCATGCAGTTGCTATACCATGCCTGCTTTGGAAGTGAAAATGTGGTTGAAAATGCTGATTATGAGAGAACAGGTGGTCACAGCAGATGGTGCAGTAAAACATGTGGATCTTACTTCAGGCGTGCACGTGAGCTGACTGGAATGAGAGAGATGGGGTCAATCAGAGGTAGCAATTATTTGTCACCTAACCTATATAGAGAAATTGTGGATTTAGTTTGAAGAGATGGCACTGGAGCATTGCAACATTTTGCCTATAACACACACAAAAAAAAATTCACTGAATATTTTAGATATATGTGACAATACATCTAAATCTAAGGAAGGAGAAACTGGAGATGGTAATGACTCAGTCAACCTCTCCTCCACATCTTTCCTATAAATAGGGCGGCCAGAACTGGACACAATATTCCAAGTGTGGTCTCACCAGGGTTTTGTAGAGCTGCAGCAAAACCTCGCAGCTCTTAAACTCAATTGCCCTGTTAATGAAATCCAAAACACCATATGCTTTCTTAACAACCTTATCCACCTGGGTGGCAACTTTGAGGGAGCTATGCACTTGAACACCAAGATCCCGCTGTTCCTCCACACTGCCGAGAATCCTGCCTTTAATCCTATATTCAGCATTTAAGTTTGACCTTCCAAAATGCATCACTTCACATTTATCCAGGTTGAACTCCATCTGCCATTTCTCAGCCCAGCTCTGCATACTGTCAATGTCTCACTGAAGCCTGCAATAACCCTCGATACCATCAACAGCACCGCCAACCTTTGTCATCAGCAAACATACTAACCCACCCCTCAACCTCCTTTTACAAGTCATTTATAAAAACTACAAAGCGCAGAGGCCCAAGAAAAGAGCCCTGCGGGATACCACTCAGCACTGACCTCCAGGCAGAATATTTACCATCTACAACCACTCTCTGCCTCCTGACAGCCAACCAATTCTGAATTCCTGACAGCCAAATCACCCTGTATCCCATACCTCCTGACTTTATGAATGAGCCTGCCATGGGGAACCTTATCAAAAGCCTTGCTGAAGTCCATGTACACCACACCCACTGCTTGACCCTCGTCAAACTATCTCGTGACCTCCTCAAAGAAATCAATAAGATTTGAGAGGCATGACCTTCTCCCTGATCATTCTCTTATTCCTCACTATGAGTAAAATGCCTTCGGGTTCTCCCTAATCCTTCCTGCCAAGCCTTTTTCGTGACCCCTCCCGGCCCTCCTCAGTCCACTTTTGAGCTCCTTCCGAGAAAGCCTGTAATCCTCTAAAGCTGTGCTAGACTCTTGCTTCCTCCACTTTACGCACGCTGCCTTTTTCTTTTTGACGAGAAGCACCTCTGTTTCCGTCATCCAAGATTCCTTAATCTTACCCCTTCTTACCTGCCTCAGAGGAACAAATTTATGCATCACTCGCAACAAGTGTTCCTTAAACGATAGCCAGAGACTTTTCCTCAGGGCAGGATTGACTGCCACGAGGGGTCATAGTTTTAAGGTGTTAGGAGGAAAGTATAGAGGAGATGTCAGAGGGAGGTTCTTCACCCAGAGAGTTGTGAGCGCATGGAATACTTTACCAGTGGAAGTCATGGAAACAGTCATTAGTGACATTTAAGCGACTGCTGGACATGCACATGGACAGCAGTGAATTGTGGGTAATGTAGGTTAGGTTATTTTAGTTTTGGATTAGGATTAATACACGGCACAACATCGTGGGCCGAAGGGCCTGTACTGCGCTGTACTTTTCTATGTTCTATGTTCTAAAAGGTTTGAATAGGAAAGTTCAAGGATGTGGGAATCAATGGTCTGGAATTTCTGAGGAGTGGCAATCTCATGCTGATTACATTTCGGCTCACTGATGCCATTTCAGCAAGGAAATCTGCAATTTCCATCTCCTTCCCATTTGCATTATACACCCTCGCGAGAACTTCTTTTCAAATGTAATACCTGTGTTCATATCGGTTTTTGTTGACACCTATTTTTATTATTTTCTTGGAGTAGTAGCTAATAAAATTTCTCTTTCTTTCACGCAAGTGAACTTTGTAATTTGCCTCCTTCATTTTGATGGGGTTAATTATGTTTTACCTGAAGTGTGATTACAAAAGGAGAAAGTAAAAATATTTTATTGTGTTCAACCAAGAGGGACCTAAGAAGTTGACAGCCAATTTCTATTCATTGGCTGGTCATAACATCTGTCAGGTTCTTGTGGTAAAGTAGTAACACCTCAATCTCTGGGCCAGGAAGCTAGAGTTCAAGTCCCATCTTCTCCAATTGCATATCATGATATATCAATGAGCAGGTTGATTAAAACAAATCTTGTACACCAACTGTGCATGGAGCAGCTGCTATAATTTGTCAGTAATGGGAAATATAGCAAGACTACGTGCCTAGTATCTTTGGCTGAAGGGCAAGGCAGGGATGTTGAGAGTATCCAGGTTGACTCAAAGTGAGCAAGTGGGTAGAGAGCAAACAAACAGGCCAGAGGTGCAAGGGTTGTGCATATGGCCAGTGCCCATGGAGCATGCCCTGATGTACTGGTGCCAGGTCTCCAAAATGGGGATCGTTCAGAGAAAGTGATGAGCTGCTTTCACCAAGTACTCACTCCAACTTTCATGTCTTGAATCCTCAACATCTAGTTTTCTTGTAACAGTTGGTACAATTAAAGTTTCATTTTGATGAGTTATGGGCCAGGCTAGACCAGACCTCAAAGTCTTGTGAGGGGATAGCCTGGACCCTAACTTTTATATTTATTCAAAGGCAAGAGCAAGGTGCTGTTATTCCAGATGTGATTTGATTGGTCCACCATTAGGCTTTGAACAAAGCACACTTCGTTCCTGTAGTACAGTTCAAATACAAAAATAAAGAACTGGCTTAACTTGAACTCTATTGAAATACTCAACAAGATAATGTATTACTCAACCACTAATCATCAACTGTTCCATTAAGGCAGCATCCCATGAGCACAACTTTTGGCAAAAATCCAATTCAACAAAACAGTTCTAGTTCTCATGGATAATGGGAACTGCAGATGCTGGAGAATCCAAGATAACAAAGTGTGAAGCTGGATGAACACAGCAGGCCAAGCAGCATCTCAGGAGCACAAAAGCTGATGTTTCGGGCCTGGACCCTACAGCCCGAAACGTCAGCTTTTGTGCTCCTGAGATGCTGCTTGGCCTGCTGTGTTCATCCAGCCTCACATTTTGTTATCCTGGTTCTCATGGGCTGCCTCTCCCCGGTCCAGAAAAAGGGAACAATCTGCTTCTTTTAACATTTAAGCGGCAGCCTCGCTGTTTAAGTCTTCACTCTCGCAGCTGGGAAATCAAAGTTTTAGCTCAGCATCCAGCAGAAATCTTCTCTCCAATTGAAAGTAAAACTAAAAGCCTTCCTTGATTCTGTGTGAGCTCTAACTTCACCCACTCATAAAACACCCAGGGGGAAATGAAAAGCTCTTTACCAACTACCTGTCTGAAGGAGACATTCTGACGCCATGTGGCAACACCTCTCTGAAAGAGACACAGCACAAAACACATTGCTCTTAAAGGCACAGTAGGCACAATCTGCATTTATTAAGGTAGTCAACAAGCAATAACCCCCTTTAATAGGCAACTCACCATTACATAGCCTGAATCTCACCTTGAAACCTGGAACTTAGTTAACAGATGCAGCAAATTGTTGCTGACAGGCACGAGATAGACCAGGCTGGAATTTCACATCTAATTCTGCAATACTTCTTGCCATACAGCAAATCATTCAGGCCCCTATTAAATTCCAATCTCTGGTCCTCATTATTCCTACCTCTGCAACGTTGTCTAGCCTTACAACTCTTCAAAATCTCTAGACTCCTAGTGCACATCCTTCATTTTCACTGCTCCACCTCTGATGAGTGAGTCTTCAGCTACCAAGCATGAGGACCCTTCCCTCAACCTCACTTTACTCCTTTAAGATGGTCCTTAAAATCTACTCTCATGGACAAATGTTTAGTCACCTGTTTTAATGTCTTCTCGTGTAGGCTTGGTGTCAGATTTAGCTTCATAGCAGCCCTGTGAAGCAGCTTGGGAACATTTTCCTGCATCAAAGGTGCTATAAAAAGTTAATGACGTACTTGGTTCCTCAGATTTTTATCTTTTTATTCTTTCATGGAAAGTGGGCATCACCAAAAAGGTGAGCAGTTTATTGCCTATCCCTATTTGCTCTTGAACAAAGTGGTTTGCTTGGCCATTTCCGAGAACAGTTAAAAGCAAACCTCACATTGCTGATTGCCTGGAGTCACATGTAAGCCAGACCAGATAAGAACAGCATATTTCCTTTCCTAAGTGAAGGCCTCTAGATTACAAATTCTGAGACATTATCACCAAGCACCATCTCTGCATCTGAGGGATCTAATGGAATACACTGATCTTTTTTAATCACAAGTAATTTTCACATAGATGGAAAAAAATAACAACTAACAACAATCCTTCTCAGTTCCCAGTCCGAGGTGGACGAGTGTTGGGCTTAAGAAAGATATTGCCAGACCAGACCATTAAGGGCTAATGATTAATAGTTAATTGGACGTGACAATGAGCAGTTGAAGCAAAGTGGCAAAACACATGAAAATAGGCTTAGTGTAAAAGACTGCCTGTTTGGCTGGGTGGTAACTGTATAACCTTAATTGTCTACATGGAACCGTTCTTTTATGCAGTTAAAACAGAGATATTTTCAATTTGTTTTCTGCACAATGGACTGTCTGGAAAAGCACTGAAATTACAATGAAACAGTGATACAGGACGTAACCAGAACTTACCCCATCAGACCAGGGTTCATAAGACCCAGGACCATAGACCTACACCGTCAGTCCAGGTTCATGAGACCAGATCCACAGACCTACACCATCAGACCGGGGTTCATAAGAACAGGTCCACAGACCTACACCATCAGACCGGGTTCATGAGACCAGGTCCACAGAACTACCCCATCGGCCTGCGGTTCATGAGACCAATGCCATGAAATCTGAGATGGAATTCCAAGTGCTAGCTGTCAAAGTCCTCACCATGAAGACAGGACCATAAGACTCATTAGTGTATTTATGAGCTAATAGAATCACTCATCAGTTTGCACATACATTAAGTAGATTAAGCTAATAAATTTGCAATGTTTTGATGCGCACATGTGATCTTGTACTCATTTTGATCAGACCTTAAAGAACCTGTTAGAATTATAGAATCCCTACAGTGTGAGAGCAAGCCATTCAGCTCATCGAATCCACACGAACCTTCCAAACAGCATCACACACAGACCTATTCCTCCATCCCTGTAACCCTGCATTTCTCATGACTGCTCCTCCTAACTTACAAATCCCATGGGCACTGTGGGCAACTTAGCATGGCAAAACTGCATAACATGCATATCTTTGGACTGTGGGAAGAAACTGAAGCATCCAGAGGAAACCTGTGCAAGCACAGGGAGAATGTGCAAAAGCCACATTGTCAACCAAGGCTGGAATCAAGCCCAGGTCCCTGACACTGTGAGGCAACAGTGCTAACCACTGAGCCACTGTACCACTCCAAGATACAAGACTGGGTACTTTCAGTCTGACAATACAGATGGGATCTCAAACTTAGTGAGATTTGATGCAAGTGTCCCATCCTTAAACAGAATCTAATGTGGTAAGGCTGTGTTTTGAGAGTTGTGATGCAGGCCCATTGACTGTATGGTAGATTGGAGTCTCTTAATCACAGCATCATTTTGAGTCCTTCTAGCTAACAGGTTCCCTCATAGGTAATAAGTTGTTTTCTTAAATATTTCAGTCAAGATCCTTTTCTGGAACATGTTTCAAAATACGTCCTTAAACTAAATACGATAATCAATTCTCCAGACTGGAAGTTATTTCATTTTCCTACGTATTCATCAGTGAATGGAGTTTCCTAAGTATGTTTTGAAAAGAGGACACAGGATAGGTTGACTAAATGTAAGAGCTTGCAATGGGTTAAGGACTTTTTATTTAGTCCACTGCCTGAAGGCAAATTCAACCACAGAAGTACAACCTCCATAAGGTCCTGGCTGGGGTAAGGAGGTAAGCTCTGCATCTATCCCAGCCAGAACAGGTATCCAACCCTGTGTTGTTGATACCATCAGATCCATACCAATCGTCTGGCTAATTGAGTCAACCAGTGACCCTAGGAACCTGCATTGCTTTGGGAACATGTGTTTTTACACGGATGTTGTAACCTGAAACAGTGGCTAATCATGCAGCGACCCTTGTTTCCCACCATCACTGTTCACATGTGAAAATAGGTCACTTTAACTTTATTGTTAGTCTGAGTCAAAGCAACTTTCCTGTTTTAATGCATATAGCTGACATCCAACACTGGGCAGGAAGTAATGCCTTCCTCATGACAAGCTTGGTGGCAGGGCAATTAATTATGTGGAAGAGTAGTGGATGGAGTCAGTCGTCCTGTCTCCAACCTGAATAAGTCCTTTGCAGGAAAGCCCAGAGAGATAGCCATTATGAATGGGGTATTAGTGCTCTCTTAAAGCTGCTCACCCTGCCCTCCTGATGCCCTAGCAGTGGCCAAGGATCTCATGAGGATGGCCAGCAAATCCACATGGGGTTGCTGCCAGGATCTCAGAGATTGAGAAGGTGTACATGTGGTCCTTCATTCAGCGGCCCAGTTGACAGACATTGCATCAGGTTTCATGGGAAGTGGATGGGTACACACTGAGGCTCATACCCCTTCTCTTGCTGTCAGCTCCCAATTATCTGCCATCCAGTTCTGTGACTCCAATCTGGCCGTCACTCACTTGCCACCAGGGATCTACCAACAATTATAAACCTCAGGGGGCCTCATCTCCCCATTGAGCTGCTTTACAACACCTGCCAGGAAAACATGCTGCCAATCGGTTCCGATCCTGAAATGGCACACCTCGCTTAAGTGAAGTAACAGGGGGCTTTGCCCCCAGTCTCCAATTTGTGGGCAAGATCCCTTTCATCTCCACTGAAACACATCTGCCTGAAATGTGGTGGTGACAGGCTCAACTGAGGCATTCAAGAGGGCATTGGACTTTTCCTTTTGATTAACAATTGTGGGCAGCGATCTGAGGAAAGGCAGGAGTTTGACACCAGACGTGATTATAGAACCAGTGCAGAGACTATGGGCTCAATGGCCTCCTTTTGAACCACAGTAATTCTGTGAAAAACCACCCAGTGAGAAGACAACAGCAAGCGGTGCTGTCTTTAGCCTTAAATATGGCCTTTTCCTTTCCCAAAACACAAAATATTTAAAGCAGAATAACTACAAGTTCCTTCTGTATAAGATAACAAAGTGTGAAGCTGGATGAACACAGCAGGGCAAGTAGTATCTTAGGAGCACAAAAGCTGACGTTTCGGGCCCAGACCCTTCTAGGCCCGAAACGTCAGCTTTTGTGCTCCTGAGATGCTGCTTGGCCTGCTGCGTTCATCCAGCTCCACACTTTGTTATCTTGGATTCTCCAGCATCTGCAGTTCCCATTATCTCTGGTCACAAGTTCCTTCTGTCTGACAGCTTGTGTTGCACCTGGCAACGTATTAATTATCTTTTTATAGGATTTCCTTTTATCCAGAATAATTGCTTTTCAAGTGCTGGCTGCACAAGAAGGCAAATTGTTTTTAACAAACAATTTCTTACCCTAGTAGACATCAAAAGGGCTATTGCAGTCTCACAAAAACTAAACCATTCTCTCCATTTGCTTGTTCTTCAGAGGAGCTTCCCAAATGGAGCTCATAAATCCCCAGTAGGAGCTTAAAGCTAAATTTTGAGAGATGGCAGAGCTCTGACACGAGGCAGGATGAAGTCCTTAGGCAGGTATTTGATCATAGAATCCCTCCAGTGTAGAAGCAGACTATTCAGCCCGTACTGACCCTGCAAAGGGCATGTCACCCAAGCTCAACCTGCTACCCTATAACCATGCATTTCCCATGGCTAACCCAGCCTGCATGTTCCTGGACAGTAAGGACAATTTAGCATGGTCAGTCCACCTAACCTGTACATCCCTTGGATGTTGGGATGAAACCAGAGCTTCCAGCAAAAGCCCCGGCAGACACAGGGAGAATGTGCAAACTCCACACAGACAATCTCTCGAGGCTGGAATTGAACCTGGGTGCCTGGGCGCTGTGAGGCAGCGGTACTAATCTCCAAGCCACTGTGCCACATGGTGCTGTGTTAAAGGCATCATTTGAAGACAGCTCAGCAAGTCCAACCACAGGCCTTCCTGTGACCGACTTCATTCTGGCAGGCACTCAAGTCATCACCTGAATTCCTCCATGAGAAGGGTATTGCAACTATCTACTGCAAAAGGCAGAGAATAGCAGAGTTTAGTCATTGTGCCCCTGTTAGTACCAGTTTGAGCTCATTCTACAGAGAATACTCCCTACTTGTGCATTTTTTCTGATTTTATTGTTGAAACCTTCAACATTCTTTACAAAAAAATGCGAGAGAAGAGTATTCCTGCGAACGTAATAGGATTACTTTTGCAATCTGAATTTATTCTGCAGATCATGATGAGATTACTGGATAAAGTTTTTGAGAAGATTGGTAATGCGGGTTGCAGATGAGGTTGTAGACATGCTCACTGAGCCGATGGGTTTCGTCACCCTGCTCGGTAGCATTGTCAGTCTGCCTCCGGTGAAGCATTGGTGTTCTGTCCCAGTTGTTATTTATGTGCCTCGTTTTGTTGGGGTGTTTGGTACCACCTACAATTTTGTTTCTCAGTTGTTCGTACACAGGATCTAATTCAATGTGTTTGTAGATGGAATTCTGGCTAGAATACCAGGTCTCTAGGAATTCCCTGCCGTGTCTCTGTTTGGCTTGTGCGATTATGGATGTGTTCTCCCAATCGAATTTGTGTCCCTCTTTGTCGTGTGTTAGTGAGACAAGTGAGAATTGGTCATGGCTGTTGGTGGCTAGTTTGGTGTTCGTGTATCCATATTGTCAGTTTTCTTCCAGTTTGGCCTATGTAGCATTTCTCACAGTCCTTGCATGGTATTTTGTACTGGTTTTGCTGGTTTTGGGTGAGATCCTCTACGATCATCTGTAGCTGTCGTAGGGTGGCTGTCAGTTTGTGGGCTACCCTGATACTTAGGGGTCGGAATAGTCTTACGTTCATCTCTGATATGTCCTGAATTGTTTCAGATTCTTCAAACTGGAAGGAAACAATACGGATACACGAACACCAACGAGCCATCAAGAGACTCAACCAATTCTCACTTGTGTCACTAACACACGACAAAGAGGGACACAAATTCGATTGGGAGAACACATCCATAATCGCACAAGCCAAACAGAGACATGCTAGGCAATTGCTGGAGGTCTGATATTTCAACCGGAACTTCATTAACAAACACATTGAGTTACACCCTGAGTACAAACCAATGAGACACAAAGCCAGAAGTAATACCAAACACCCCAACATACCGAGGCTTATAAATAATGAGTGGGACAGAACACCAATGCTTCATTGGAGGCGTGCGGACAACGTTAAGGAGCAGGGTGACAAAACATTTGCAAACAAACCCATGGGCTCGCCGAGCATGTCTACAACCTCAATGAGATCACTGGATATTTTACTGGAAGCCATACTGGATGAGAAAGCCAACTCGGAAAACAATAAAAACGTAAATCACGACAGGGAGAATACTGTCCACTGCTTCAAAATAAGCCCTCCAACAGGACCAGAGAGAACCTTTGGACAGGAATGATATTCTGCTCACCACCCAAAGGTGGAACAACATCAGTTTTGTAACTGCAGTACTGCAGTCTACATGGAACAGGTTTTCATTGTCAGCACATTTCACATTTAAAAGGCTTAAACCAACAGTTGTTGTATATCATTGAAATGGAACTTGGGTCTCTAAAGGACTGGAAATAGCTGTTAAATCAATCGCTGAATCAACCAGACCTCTACTCAAAACAATACTGTTTTGATGGAGTGTTCATTGAAGTACAAACATGTATTGCATGACCTGGAGTGCACAGACAGTTAATCACAAAACTAAGCAAATCATCTTAGATATCAAGAATTGACATTTATCCTGTTTGCACGAAATCTATGCAGAGACACCATCACACAGCTACCGTTTAGCAGGGAACCAGCCTACAAATATATTAATCACTTGCACACATTTCCCACAATGGAGGCATCACTCAGTGCAGTAAACTGTCCCAAAAGAACCTTCTCCCTGGATTTCTAGTCAGCTGGGCTTCTGACAGTGCAGAAGTCTATCACCCAGTTCAAGAATTTCTGTCAAATAAGTTTAGTTGAACTCACAAGCTTTCTGAGTGCTGCTCCTTTGTCAGGTGTGGTGACAGGGGAGCACACAGACACAGAGTTTATAGGCAGAGAAATGAAGGGCAGAGAGATTAAAGGATCATATAACGAGTGTAAGTGGGGTGAACAAACGTAAAATGGCTGTCTTACTGCCTCCTGTTGAATCTTTAAACATTCATTTGTTCCTGCATTCGAGAAATTGCAGCACTTAGAAAGCTTATGATTTCAAAAAAACCTGTTGCACTATAACCTGGTGTTGTGTGATTTTTGATTTTTTTCCCACCTCAGTCCAACAACAACACCTCCACATCAAGAATTTTTGGGCAAAGGTAGTAAGGAATCTGTCAGATTCGAGCTTCTGTCTGTGCACAATCATTCCCCTGTGCTTTCATTTTGTGCAATTTAAGGCCAGATAGGCCCCTTATAAGTTTGTAAAACCGAGGCTTATCTGCTCAGAAGGTGCACAGGGATATCCCTGGAGATTACCGAAGTGAAACAATAAAACAATAGAGTCATTGTAGTACAGCAGAAGACCACCAACATTGAGCACTGTCAGTTTCTCAATGAGCCAGAACCACCTGCTCCCCTTAGAGCTCTTTTGTTGCATTGTGCAGAGCTGAACAGGGGGAATGTCAGCCTCTCTGATAGACAATTCCCTCTTGGTTCCATCACCAAACTAGTGTTTGCTAATCACCATCAATAGTTCACCAGAATACACTAGATCAAATTGTCCTGAGACTTTTGAACTGCCTTAGCCTGAAACAAACTGCACTTTCATCTCTTCAAGTAGACAGTCATTAACTCATCATTGGTAACGTAGTGTCTTAAGCTCTTACTGTAGGCAAGAGACAAGAGCTAAATGCCAGTGTTGCATCATGGAGACACGCAGCTGGAGTGAGGAACCTGCATCACAATCCCATCTCCATCCTGAGAAAACTCACCAGACAAGTTTGAATGATAGGGACTTGGAAAAGAGATGGAGACCTAGCCCATTGCCTCTGCAGGCAAAGCCAAGGAAGTAACTGAATTGGGAAAGGCAAGGCTGGCAGCTTAGAAGGCCTGGCTCTATTTGCTTGACATCAGTCCAGTTCAATTTACAGTTTCTAAGGTCTCTAGCAATTATGCCTCACTACTTATGGGCCCTTCATGCTCTGTTATACTTTCAATGCGCTGTCCTCCCAATCACGTGTCTGCAACAAAATAGTAAAGGACAAGTCTTTGAATTGTTTATGAAATTAAACAATGGCTATTACAAAAATCCTTCAGAAAAATATTATTGCTCATAACCTTTCATAAGACTAGAAATTCAAAACAGTCAGTCAAATGCGCACAGAAGAAAACTTTTATATTTACAAGTAAGCACACAAGCTTTGAAAAACCACTTAGAGGAATGGCCAAGTTATTACAAGGTTATAAAACTGTCAATCAAACCATTGCATCCGTAGAAACAATGGCTTGGTCCCTTACAATGAGTGCTTTGTTTTCATAAGTACAGAGAACAAATGCTTAAAGGGCACCCAGCACCATGTCCAAACATTGATAAAGGAGCTGAATTGTAGAATGGAAGTGAGAGTAACTGCCCTAGACATCAAGGGCAATTTTAACTGAGTGCTCCATCAAGAAGCCCTTGCCAAACTAGAGTCAGTGAAACCGGGGAAAGTTCTCCACTGGGTTATAGTTATACTTGGAACGAAGAAGGATGGTTGTGGTTGCCGGAAGTCAGTCATCAGCGTGGTATCAATATGGACTTCACAAGCTTCAAAATCTGCCCACCCCTACTGCATCCCAAAACCAGCCCAGCTCATCCCCGCCTCCCTAACCTGTCCATCCTTTCTCCCAAATATCCACTCCTCCCACCTCAAACCCCATTCCCTCATTCCCACCTCCTTGACCTTTCTGTCTTCCCTTGACTGACCAGCCTCCACCCTAACTCCCCACCTACACTCACCTTTACTGGCTCCATCTCTGCCGCCTTGACCTGCCCATCTTCTCTCCACCTACCTGCTCCTTTATTCGTCTTCCATCCGCCTCCCCCCTCTCCCTATTTATTTCAGAATCCCCTTCCCCTCCCTCATTTCTGAAGAAGGGTCCAGACCCAAAACGTCAGCCTTCCTGCTCCTCTGATGCTGCTTGGCCTGCTGTGTTCATCCAGCTCTAAACCTTGTTATCCCAGCCTATCCAGCTTCTCCTTTTATCTCAAACCTTCCAGCCCCAGGAACATGCTTGGAAATGTGCCTTGCATGCTTTCCAGTTTAATAACATTCTTCCTACAGCAGCACGACCCGATTATACTCCAAAATGATTTTCACATCACAAAACCAGGTTGACTTTTCCCAGTTACCTTGAGCTTTACATGTCAGCTACCGTGCTACCAAGCTAACTGGCCTATGGGTTTCTGTTCCCCACTGCACACGCCTTTTCAATAGAGGTGTGATAATTGCTACTTCCAGAATCTAGAGAATTTGTAACATTGGCACCAACGTAATATTACCTCATTGCTATATGGTCATCCAGATGATAACTGGCTTGACAGAGTTAAGTGAGTCCAGGCTTTGTATGCTGTCAGTAGCCACCACAAAGTGTAGTAGCTCCATTACCTCGAGAAAGGTTATTGATCTGAAGCATTAACTCTGTTTCTGTCTCCATATTTCCTTCCTGGCCTGCTGGATATTTCCAGCCATTTCTTTTTTTTTTAAATTTTATTTCAACTTGTTTTCTGATAATTTTATACTACCAAGGATTCCAGAAAATTATTGTTACTTTGTCAGTTTGTTCCCTTAGCTAATTCTATTACAGTACACCCAGAATTTGAGCATCAGAACACACATACCAATAATTAAGGAGAACAAGGGACACTAGGGACTTATCATCAACACTCCTCTATCTTCTCATGCAAAGCTTCACTGCAAACCAAACACTGGGAATAATCAGCATGAAGAAATGCAAAATATGTACTTCAACCACACCATCAAAGCTTCTGATACATACAGACTGTTTCTTTATTTAGTTCACTTGTACCTACAGGGATGGGGTGGGGGTCATTAGGAATTGACATTTATTTCTGACAGAAAAGCTGCCTTCTCAAAACAAGTCTGCTCATGGGATTCATCCCAGTACAACAAACCAAGCGAGGGGGCGTAAGCATTAAAGTTCAGCTGCACGTAAAGCTGATCACAGACTATTAACTATTCCAAGTTTATCTGAATCTTATATAATGATTTGTTTCTAAGCAATAGTGTTGCGTTTGTAAAGGACTGTGTGTGATCTTGAGATATTCAAGGCATCTTACAACAAGTATTTTTATTTAATCATGGAATGTGAGCATTGCTGTGTTACCGCGGTATGCCTTTAAAAGACATACACACATCATTACTACCATATCACAGCATGTGACCTGAGGATATAGAGGTGTCATTTGAGATCTTACCTCTATTGGAAGCATGGTCCCGAGCAAGTCAACGACCTAAGGAATGTAATCAGAAATAGTAAGAACTGCCGATGCTGGAGCCAGAGATAACACAGTGAGGAGTTGGAGGAGCACAGCAGACCAGGCAGCATCAGTGGAGCAGAGAAGGGTTATGACTTCTGAAGAAGGGTCCCAACCCAAAACATCAACTTTCCTGGCTCCGCTGATGCTGCCTGGCCAGCTGTGCTCCTTCAAGAAACTCGGGGGTGATATTCTGGTATTGAAGTATCGGACAAATATTAAATGCAATTAATTATTATATATGTATTACATTCCTTAGATATAACACAGTGTGGAGCTGGAGGAGCACAACAGGCCAGACAGCATCAGAGAAGCCAGGAAAGTTGGCGTTTCAGGTTGGGACCCTTCTTCAGAAGTCAGACCCCTTTCCTGGCTCCTCTTGCATTCAATATCTGTCGAATTCTTCAATACCAGAATATCACTCATCACCCCCACCCAACAGTTTCTTAAACTACGGGTGATAACAAAAGGTTTGCTACTTCAGATAAAATATACCACTGGAGGCAGAAAAGTCTCGACCCGAAACAGCAGCTTTCCTGCTCCTCTGGTGCTGCTTGGCCTGCTATTTTCATCCAATTCTACAACATGTTATGTCATGAAACTAAACCAGCACTTATTGTCCTAACTACCTTTTATAAGATGATGGTAAGCAAGCACCAGACATTGGTCGTCCCTGTCTCTCTAGGTGGCATGGAAGCTGTCATCAAAGAGGCCTGAATGAGATGCTGCAGAGAATCTTGTAGACGGCCCTTACTGCTGTCACTGTGCTCTGGTGGTGGAGGAAGTGATTGAACGTTTAAGGTAGTAACAGGATACCAATCAATCAGGTTGCTGTCTCTGCATCATGTTTGGTTTCTTAAGTTTTGTTAAAACTTCACTTATTCAGGTACATGAAGCAAAGTGCATCACCATTAGATGTAGGCATAGAAGTAGACCATTCAGCCCATTGGCTCTGCTTGGCCACTGAATGAAATCATCACTGATCTGATCTTCAACTCACTTCCTCTCTTTTGACCACAGCTTTGATTTACTTACTGATTAAATATTTGCCTACCTCAGCCTTGAAAATGTTAAATGATCCAACCTTAACAGCCCTCAACCCAAAATATTTCCACAGGTTCATCGCCATCAGAGAAGAAATTCCTCCTCATTTATACTTTAAATGGGCATCTCATTATTCTGAGTTTACACCCTTATAGAACATAGAACATAGAACAGTACAGCACAGAACAGGCCCTTCAGCCCACAATGTTGTGCCGACCATTGATCCTCATGTATGCACCCTCAAATTTCTGTGACCATATACATGTCCAGCAGTCTCTTAAATGACCCCAATGACCTTGCTTCCACAACTGCTGCTGGCAACGCATTCCATGCTCTCACAACTCTCTGCGTAAAGAACCTGCCTCTGACATCCCCTCTATACTTTCCACCAACCAGCTTAAAACTATGACCCCTCGTGCTAGCCATTTCTGCCCTGGGAAATAGTCTCTGGCTATCAACTCTATCTATGCCTCTCATTATCTTGTATACCTCAATTAGGTCCCCTCTCCTCCTCCTTTTCTCCAATGAAAAGAGACCGAGCTCGGTCAACCTCTCTTCATAAGATAAGCCCTCCAGTCCAGGCAGCATCCTGGTAAACCTCCTCTGAACCGTCTCCAAAGCATCCACATCTTTCCTATAATAGGGCGCCCAGAACTGGACGCAGTATTCCAAGTGCGGTCTAACCAAAGTTTTATAGAGCTGCAACAAGATCTCACGACTCTTAAATTCAATCCCCCTGTTAATGAAAGCCAAAACACCATATGCTTTCTTAACAACCCTGTCCACTTGGGTGGCCATTTTAAGGGATCTATGTATCTGCACACCAAGATCCCTCTGTTCCTCCACGCTGCCAAGAATCCTATCCTTAATCCTGTACTCAGCTTTCAAATTCGACCTTCCAAAATGCATCACCTCGCATTTATCCAGGTTGAACTCCATCTGCCACCTCTCAGCCCATCTCTGCATCCTGTCAATGTCCCGCTGCAGCCTACAACAGCCCTCTACACTGTCAACGACACCTCCGACCTTTGTGTCGTCTGCAAACTTGCTGACCCATCCTTCAATCCCCTCGTCCAAGTCATTAATAAAAATTACAAACAGTAGAGGCCCAAGGACAGAGCCCTGTGGAACCCCACTCACCACTGACTTCCAGGCAGAATATTTTCCTTCTACTACCACTCGCTGTCTTCTGTTGGCCAGCCAATTCTGTATCCAAGCAGCTAAGTTCCCCTGTATCCCATTCCTCCTGACCTTCTGAATGAGCCTACCATGGGGAACCTTATCAAATGCCTTACTGAAGTCCATATACACCACATCCACAGCTCGACCCTCATCAACTTTTCTAGTCACATCCTCAAAAAACTCGATAAGGTTTGTAAGGCATGACCTACCCCTCACAAAGCCGTGTTGACTGTATTTGATCAAGCCATGCTCTTCCAGATGGTCATAAATCTTATCCCTCAGAATCCTTTCTAACACCTTGCAGACGACAGACATGAGACTTACCGGTCTATAATTGCCGGGGATTTCCCTATTTCCTTTCTTGAAGAGAGGAATTACATTTGCCTCTCTCCAGTCCTCAGGTATGACTCCAGTGGAGAGCGAGGATGCAAAGATCTTCGCAAGTGGCGAAGCAATTGCATTTCTCGCTTCCCAAAGCAGCCGAGGACAAATCTGATCCGGGCCTGGCGACTTGTCAATCTTAATGTTTGACAAAATTTTCAGCACATCAGCTTCGTCTATCTCTATCCATTCCAGCATGCACACCTGCTCTTCAAAGGTTTCATTCACTACAAAGTTTGTTTCTTTCGTAAAGACAGAAGCAAAAAACTCATTTAGGGCTTCCCCTACCTCCTCAGGCTTATCTGAGACTCTCCCACAAGGTGATTCAACCTTTCCACATCTACTCTCTCAAGACTCCCAAGAATCTGTTTTTTTTTATTCACATGTGAAACATGGGCTTGCTAATTGAGTCAGCATCTAAAGTCTGTCCTCAGGTGCTCTTAAGGTGGTCATGGCTAGTTGCATCCTTGAACTGTTGCAATCCATGTGCTATTGGTGGCCCACTATGTCATTTGGGAGGGGATTTTTACATTTTGACCCAGTGACACTGAAGGAATAGCACTTTATTTCCAAGTGAGGATGACAACTTGCATGTAGTGTTTCCAGGCATCTGCTGCCCTTGTCCTTCTGGATGGAAGTGGTTCTGTGATTGGAGGGGGCTGACAAAGAAACCTTAGCAAGCTTCTGTATTTTTCCAGTACGCACTGATGCTACTGAGTGTCAGTTGCAGAGGGAGTGGATGTTTGTGGAATCAAACAGGCTGCTTTGCCCTAACTAGTGTCAGACTTCCTGAGTGTTGTTAGAGCTGCACCTATCTATCTATTACACTCCTCACTTGTGCCTTCTAGATAGTGGACAGGCTTTGGGAAATCAAGAGGTGAGTTACTCATCACAGTATCCCTAACTTCTGACCTGCACTTGCAGACATTGTGTTTATACAACTAGTCTAATTCAGTTTCTGGTCAAAGGTAAGCCCAGCATGATGACAGTGGGAGCATCAATGATAATAACGTCATTGAATGTCAAGGGATGTGGGTTAGATTGTCTCGTTTTGGAGATGGTCATTATCTGGCATTTGTGTAGTGAATGTTGGTCAGCAATTTTCAGCCCAGACCTGGGTATTATCATGGTTTTGTGGCATTTAGAAATGAATTGTTTTAGGATCTGAGGAGTTGCAAGTCGTGCTGTACTTTGTGCAGGCATTAGCAAACATACCTGCTTCTGTGCAAACAATGAAGGGAAGATCATTGATGAGGGAGCTAAAGATGGTTAGACCTAGAACACTATCCTGAAGAACTCCACTAGAGATATATGAAGCTGAGATGACTGACCTTCAACAATCACGTCCATCTTCCTATGTGTCAGCTATGGTGCCAACAAGCAGAAACTTTTACCCCTAATTGCCAATGTTTCAAGTTTGCTAGGGTTTTTTGATACCACACTCTTGTCAAATGCAGCCTTGATGTCAAGGACCACTACTTTCACTTCACCTCTGGAATTCAGCTCTTTTATCCATGTTTGAATTAAAACGGTAATAAGGTCAAAGAGCTGAGTGTTCCTGGCTGAATTCAAACTGGTTGTCAGCGTATGTTTCAAAAAGTTTGCCTCTTATTCTTGTAAACTCCAGTTGTACATTTCCAACTAAATCAATCAATCGTTCCTCATCAAGCTCAAGCAGTTCGTCTATACCTAGGATCAACTCACGTACCTTCTTTAGACTGCTTCCAATGCTAATACAGAATTCCTTAGATAAAGTGACCAAAACTGTTCATGTATTCCAGCAATGATCTGATTAGTATCTTGTTTAGCTTTTGCAGCTTTTACATTCCATTCCCTTTGAAAACATGGCCAATAGTCCATTTGTTTTTCCTATTACCTCAGAACCTCATTTTCCCCATGTTATATCCCATCTGCCAAGTTTTAGCCTCCTCACTTGACTTCTCTTTATCCACTACCAACTCTTCATGTCCTCAGAATGGCGGGACTATCATATTATACACTTGAGTTTAGGAGGATGAGAGGGGATCTGATTGAGGCGTACAAGATTATTAAGGGATTGGACAGTCTGGAGGCAGGAAGCATATTTCCGCTGATGGGTGAGTCCAGAACCAGAAGACACAGTTTAAAAATAAGGGGTAGGCTATTTAGAACAAAGTTGAGGAAAAACTTCTTCACCCAGAGAGTGGTGGATACATGGAATGCTCTGCCCCAGAAGGCAGTGGAGGCCAACTCTCTGGATACTTTCAAGAAAGAGATGGATAGAGCTCTTAAAGATAGTGGAATCAAGGGTTATGGGGATAAGGCAGGAACAGGATCCTGATTGTGGATGATCAGCCATGATCATAATGACTCAAAGGGCCAAATGGCCTACTCCAGCACCTATTGTCTATTGTCTATTGTCATCCATACCACTTGCCTTCTCACACATTTTTGTGTAATATAGTAAAGTTGGCAGATGACTTACACTTTCCTCAGCATGTGATTAACATGAATCATTGTGGGTCCACTATTTGACCAGTTACAGGTTTGCATCCTGAAAATGCCACCCTTAAGTCAACTCTGTCTTCTATGAGCTAGCTGCTCCACAATCCATGCTAACATACTTCTTCTAACAGCATGAGCTCTTATTGTATTGACTGGCGCAGTGTGTGGTACCTTATAAAATGCCTTCTGAAAATCCAAATATATTACATCCATTGTTTCCCCTTTAACTATTCTGCTCGTTACCTCTTCAAACAATTCTAATAAATTTGTTGGGCATGATTTCTCCTTTGTGAGGCTATGCTGACTCTGCGTGATCATATCATGTGTTTCTAATTGCTCTACCATTACATCTTCTATAATAGGCTCAAACATTTTTCTAACAGTAGATGTTAAACTAACGTGCCTATATTTGTCTGCTTTTATCTCTCTCCCTTTTTGAATAAGGGTGTTACATTGATAGTTTTCCAATTTTCTGGAACTTTTCTAGAATCTAAGGATACTTGAAATCCACTATCTCTGTAGCTACTCCTTTAATATCAGAGGATGCAACCCATCAAATCTAAGGGACTTTGTTGGTCTTCAGCCCCATTATTTTCACTAGCTCTTTTTATTTTCTAGTGACAGTTATTGTATTAATTTCTTCTCATCCTTTGCCCCGTACGCATAGTAAATAATGGACACCATTGAGGAGTTCAAGAACTGAGGTACTACAGAGACTCCAGCCTTTGTCCTGCTCTTGTAGCCACAGTATTATATGTCTGGTCTAATTCAGTTTCCAGTCAATGAAAAGCTCCCAGGAAGTTCTTAATGGGGAATTCAGTGATGGTTGTGCAGTTGAGCATCAAGGCAAGGATTATACTTTCTTCCTTGCTAGAGATGATCATTACCCACCACTTGAGTGCTACCAACTCAAGCCTAAATGCAGTATATGTCTTGCTGCATTTCAACAATACAGTATCTGAAGAGTAGCAAATGAGACTGAATACTATGCGTTTGAGAATACCTCAGTTTCTGATCTTATGGTAGAGGAAGATAAGGCAAGATATGATCGTTGAAAGGAGGACTCTACCCTGCAAAACACCTCCATCCATGCCCTGGGGCTGGGATAATTGGCCCTTTAACAACCAAAACCATCTTTTCTTGTCCTAGATATAAACCATGGAGATTTATCCCAGAGTCTCACTGAATTCAATTTTACTCTGACTCCTTGATGCCACTGTCTGTCAAACACTGCTTCAAAATGAAGGGTAGTCACTCTCAGATCATTTGAAACATGGTGATTGTTTTAATGTAGAAAGTAACAGCTAAAGCCTCAAAAAAAAAGTCGTCTTTCAAAAATGCCGAGATAACAAGGGTAAGGCACATTAATCAATTCTTAACATGACAGCTGGTATTACATTCCAGTAAACTGATAGATTATAAACAATATCAAGTGTGGAAATAGCTATACATATTCTAATATCAAACCACACGTGTTTTGTCTGCTTATTTATGTAAGGGCCTGAGGGAGAGGCATTTTAAAATAAAGCATTCAAAGTGTTGTTGCTATCCATTAGAATGATTTATGTTACCTGGCAATAATATTGTGCTGTTTGCTGCACAGCATTTACAACGCAGAAAATATGTTTCAAGAACTCATTCTCAAGATATGAGCATACCAGGCAAGACCAGAAAGTTTTGCCCATTTCTAATTGTTACTGAGAAGATGGTGATGAGCCACTCCTTCAACTACTAATATCTCGGTTGGTGAAAGTACGCCAACAGCAGCTTTTTAATCATTCTGAGGATGTGGAGAGGGAAGCATTTATCTCTAACTGAACTTGAGTTGGTCGGCTGCCTTCCTGAATCACTGCAGGTCCCAGAGATGTTCTAACGCTCCCAAAGCCTTCTTGTAGCAGTTTTTTTCTTCTCTACACCCTTTTAGAGGGCAGATTAAAAAAAGCACATCGCTCTTGATCCAGAGTCACATGGAGGACAGGCCAAGTGTGGAGGGCAGATTCCCTTCCAAGGGAAACACCACAGTTTGATCAGTATTAGAATTTTATTCCAGCTTTGTTGTCTGCTTTTGAGGTGACTGGTTTTTGAACCATATACTTTCATTAATTGGTCTAAGATTACGGGCAAAATACCGCAGTTGTTGGCCATCATTTTTTAATTCATTCACGAGATGACAGCGATGCTAGTTAGGCCAGCATTTATTGCCCAGAGGACAGATCAGAGTCAAGAACATTGCTGTGGGTCAGAAGTCACATGTAGTCCAGACCAGGGAAGGGTGGCAGTTTCTATCCCCAAGAGGACATCAGTGGACCAGTTGTGTTTTTCCGACAATCAACCATGGTCATCGGTAGACTCTTAATACCAGATTTTTATTGAATTTAAACTCCACCATCTGCCATGGCAGGATTCAAATCCAGGTCCCCTTTGTCTCTGTATTAACAGTCCAGTGATAACACCACTTGGCCATTGCCTCCCCATTGCGATGCCCTGCAGGATGGTGTGTCTAGAGACTGTCTCTAACATCCAACTCTCCCACTCTTACTGCCTGCCCTCAGACGTATTGGAATGATTTACAAGCAGATAATCAATCTGATTGGGCACATCACGAGTGCAGCTTCTCTGGCCAATAAGTCCTGCTCTGGGACTCAATCTTGAACTCCTGGTCCAAAGGTAAGGGCACCTCGAAACCTCTTGAATTTCAAGATAAAGAAAAAAATACGTATTGAATCACACAAGCCCAGATTTCCGAGCAGATGATGCTTACTGCAACAATGTATACAGAGGTTGAGCTTTGGAACTGTGGGAATGTCCTGACGCAGCTGATTCTGCCAGAATTATCCTGGAAGCTGAAACATCTGATGGGTAATTAACCGGCATTTGGGACAGAAAGTTCCCAATTCTGAATTAGAGTTTGACTTGGCATATTATAGACACATGGTTCTCCACTGTGTGTTTGCCTGTGTGGTTCATTCAGTAATATGACAACAATTGTAACAGCCCTTCCCTGATTTTAAAGTTCAACCTTCCAAGCAATAAACGCCCAAATTACATTTGGCTTCTTAATTACTTGCTGCACCTGGATGCCAATTTTTTTTTAATGTTTCGGGCACAAGAACACTCAAATCCTTTGGTGCTGCATTACTTTGGAATCCAACTTCATTTAAATATAGTCTGGTCCTTTGCTTGTTCCTACAAAAGTACATGATGTCAAACCTTGCTACTTCATGCTGCAGACACCTTGTATCGTCATTGTGACACGTCCTTTTGTGTTGTCAGCAAATCTGGATGCATTGTACTCTTTCCCCGTTCCTCTAATTCAAGAATATAGACAGCATATGATTGACGTCCTAAGTCTGATGCTTGTGGCACTCCTCTAGTCATATCTTTCCAACCTGAAACTGATCCATTAATCTGGGGTCTGCGCTAACGAATCTTCAAGTCATGCTCGCACATTATCTCAATATCATGAGCTTCTAGCTTGGGGAATTAGCTTTTTATGTAACTCTCTACCAAATTACTTTTGGAAGTCCAAGCACATTACACTGATTGGTTCCCCGTTATCAACTCTGCTTGTTATATCCTCAAAGAATTCGAGCAAATTTGTCAAACATAATTTTCCTTTCGCAAAGTCATCTTGACTACGTTCGATCGCATTAAACACTTCTAAATGCCCTACTATTTCTTCCTTAATAATGGACTCTAGCATTTTCACAATGATTGATGTTAGGCTAACTAGCCTATGGTTTCCTGTTTTCTGACTTCCTGTATTCCTGAACAGGGACATCACATTAGTGAATTTACATTCTATGGAACCCACCAGAATCAAGTCAGTTTTGGAATATTGAAACAATGTTTCCGCGATCTCTGTAACAACTTCCTTTCAAACCACTGGATGCAGGCATTAGGCCCTGGCAACATTTGGAATCATAGAATTTTACAGGACAGAAGGAGACCATTCAATCCATCATGTCCATACTGGCTCATGACAGAGCCACCCAGCTAGCCCCATTCTCCAGCCCTATTTCCAAACCCTTCTAAATTTATTACTTTCAAATGTATATCCAGCCCTCTTTTGAAACCTGCACAATTTCAACATCTAACAACTCTTTGAGTGAGGAATGATGTGAAGGTGCCAGAGTTGGACTGGGGTGGACAAGGTCAGAAATCACATGACTCCAGGTTATAGTCCAACAGATTTATTTGAAAACTCTGAAAGTTGCGTTTTGAAATAAACCTGTTGGACTATAACCTGGTGTTACGTGATTTCTGACCTTGAGTGAGGAAGTTTATACTAATCTCTAGCTCTCCTGCTGACAACAATCTTGAAATTGTGACCTCTAGTTACTGACACATTAACTAGTGGAAACAGAATATCTTTCTTCATCCTGCCAAAATTGTTCATAACTCAATATGGCCACCTTCCCGACTCCTCGGAGAATAAGCCCAATTTCGCTAATATTTCCTTGCATCTAAAATCCCTTATTCTAGGATCACTCTAGAGAATCTCCTTTGCACAGTCTATAAGACTTTAACAATTTTCCTTAAATAAGGTGACCATAACTGAACGCATTATCCAAATGTGGTCTAACAAATGATTTGTGGAGGTGTCGCTTCACGTCTTTACTTTCATAATCTATCCTCTATTCATAAACCCAAGAATCCCATAAGACTCTTTTACAAATATTTCAACTTGGCTGGCCATCTTCAGAGAATTAAACACCTGAACCCAAAGAACTGACATTATGAAATTCCTGCTTCAAATATCTGCCATTGCTGAGCTACTGAATTTCTCATTAGATTATTGTCCCAACCTGCTCTAGACAACTCTTTAATTGTAACTATCTTTAGTTAAATTGAAGACATTTGTTTGAGACTCAAGTTTCTGAGATTCAGAAGTAGACTTGACAACTTTAAGGGCATTTAAATGGTCGTTGGATAAACATGTGGATGATAATGGAATAGTGTAGTTTAGATGGGCTTCAGATTGGTTTCACAGGTCGGCGCAACATTGAGGGCCGAGAGGCCTATATTGCGCTGTAATGTTCAATGTTCTATGTTCTAAGTTCCTCTTCCTCAAACAGAATTTCAAATTCTATCATGTTGTGATCACAACTCCCTAGAGGATCCTTAACTATGAGATTACTTACTAACCTAATATCCTGTCTCATTACGTATTACTAGATATAAAGTAGCCTGTTCCAGATAAATGGTGTGACACACCAGTAAGAAACATCCCCAATGCACAATATATTCATCTATCATATTACCCTTGCCCATCTAACTTGTCCAGTCAATGTGTAGATTAAAATCACTCATGACAATTTTACTGCCCTTCTTACTTACCTCCATTATTTCCTAATTTACACTCTGTCCTTCAATGAAACAACTCTTGAGGGGCCTGTAGATAATTTCCACCTGTGATGTCTTCCCCTTCCTATTCCTTATTTCCACCCAAATCGATTCCACGTTATATTTTGTTGCATCTATATGACCATTCACCGCCACATTGATAGTGCCTTTATTAACAAAGCTATTCCACCTTCTTTACCTCTTGCCCTATTGTACCAAAACTTTGATTACCCTGAAATATTAAGTCCTAGTTTTCGTCACCCTGCAACCATCTGTCTACATCAAGTCATATTAATTTATTCCTATTTGTGCCTCCAACTCATCCCATCTTATTACTAGTTCTGTGTCCATGAGATAAAGAAACATAAGCTTTGGCTTTTTTACCATTATTACTTAACCCGGTTCTAATGTCTGCTGCACTTTTCTGCTTATCATTCTGCCCTTACCTGGCTCACTTTTTAAATTATCATTTATCTCTTCACTCCCCTGCGCCTCTGCTGTCTCATTTCTTTTTGAATTTTTAAACTCCCCTTTACTTGATCCCTCCACACCAGTACAAACCTGCCCACCCCTTATTTACTGGTTTATGCCCTACCTAAAACCCTAGTTATACAATACTGGTTACTGCACAGAATAAAGGATGTCCCAACAGAATAGCTCTCTCTTCCCCACTGCTAGTGCCAGAGCCCCATGATTCGGAACCCATTTCTCTCACACCAATCTTTGAGCTGTGTATTTATTTCTCTAATCCTCTGTCGGCTTGCCTGCAGCTCAGGTAGTAATTCAAACCTTTGCTGTACTGCTTTTCAATTTAGCCCCAAGCTGCTTGTAATCCCTCATCAGAATCTCTTTCCTAGTCCTACCAATGTCATCGAAATCTAAACAGACCACATATTGCTTCATTCCCCTCCCACTCTAAATTCCTCTCCAGGCTACACCCAGGTATCCAGCTGTAACAAAACACAAAAGGTAAGTGGGCACTTTTTGATCGGATCAGTCAGGCAGAACTGTTCAAATAGCAATCAGAAGTTCTACGTTATTATGTGAAGCATCTGTTACCATTAGTGCCGAAGGATTTTTGTTTTGTTTTACTTTTGAGCATATTTTGCGCTCAGCTTCATGCTTAATGACCCTTTCGTGTCCTCTTCTACATTACAACAGTGACAACAATTCAAAAGTAGTGTGTTTACTGCATAGCATTTCACAACATTCTGACATTATGAAAGGTCTTATTTACTGCAAAGATTTCTTGCTTACCCATTTGTCTCCTTTGATGTTAAAAGCAGTATGACAGTATATATGGACCAATCTGACATTTTAACAAAGTGGTTTGCATCGTTTCGTGATTAATTAGCCAGACATTACTTTAAACAGTGCAGATAAAAACTTGCTTCTCCATAAAAATCACCCTGCAACCGCCAAACAGAGATTATAAAATATTCTGCCTCAGGTTAAACCAGAGGAAAAATCCAAGTCCTATACTTTAATATTCTCACAATCCCATAGTCACTTGGAGGTGAGACAGCATGCTGTGCAGCTAATTCCCATCCTGACCTGAACTGAGTTCCACCACAGATATGCTTCCCTTGTAATTTATCATTTTCAGGAAAAAATTTTATCTCCAATTACTACCGGGGTCTTCTTAATGCCCAGGATGGACTGTGAGCTCACTGTACAGCATGTAGGAACACTAACGAACAGCACTGCTTAATCATAAATCTACATTTAAATAGCACCAAAAGTAAACAGCCTGTAATGCAAATGATCAGAAAATGTACAGCAGTGCTTGCTGTATGAATCAGAAACAGAAATTGCTGGGAAAACTCAGGTCTGAGGAAGAGTCACGCGGCCCAAAACATTAACTCTGATTGTTCTCCACAGCTGCCGCCAGACCTGCTGAGTTTTTCCTGTTTTATTTCTGATTTCCAGTGTCCACAGTTCTTTTGGTTTCTTATTGTACAAATTGTATTATCGTTGGCTATAAAGTAGATTTGTAGCTGCTTTACTCTTAAGGATCTGAAGTGTCTGCTTGGTCTAGTGCATTAGAGGAAAACCACATGACTGCCCAACAAGAAGAGGTTCTTGCAATAAACTACCTCTTGTTTAAGAAGTGGCAGCAACTCCTTGTATATTTTGTTAATATGATCAGCAAATTTACCATAATGGTAGGTCTCACTCTTTTGAGATCCTAAGCTGCTCTCCAACCGAGCCCATATAAAATTATCATTGTGGACGTGCTTAAGGAACTCCTTATAGTTAACCCTTTCAGATGCTTACAAATTTGTACAACAGCACTATTAAAATGAAAAGCAGTCATACGCGACTTGAAATGTTAACTCGGTTTCTATACAACAGTTCTGAGGAACATCAGGAATTAAACTTTGCAAGTGAGGCCAAAACTAAGAACTGAGCGTACCTGTGACCTTTGGATAATGGCATTCAGCAACGTCATTACAACCTACTGTAACTCATTGGAAACTTCATATGCAGTCAATAATGGCAGAAACCTATGTGCCTCACTCCCTATTAGGTAGCATCTAATCATCTGCTGTGACTAGTTTTAAAGATTATAATCAGAATTATAATCAAAATTACAATATTGACACCATCCACACAAATAGTTGCAGCATCACTGTGCCATGCAATTAAACTCAATTATTTTAGTGATTGATTCCAGACTGTATGGCATCATTTCAAGAGCTTTATTTTGTAAAATCATCCTTTTTCACCGTTGTAACAGTTTAAAACCAATCAATCAAGTCTGAAAAGTGCAAAATTCAAATGTTAACTAAATATTTTGGATGTTTTCTTGATTTACCTTTGAGGCAGGGAGAAATGAACAGAACCTTTCCCCCATGATTATGTCAGTTAGGTTAAATCCACCAGAAATACTAATCAGACAGTCATTGTCATACAGCGTGGAAACTGGCCCTTCAGTCCAAATCATCCATGCTGACCGAGTTTCCCAAACTAAACTCATTCCACTTGCCTGCATTTGGCCCATGTGCCTCTAAATCTTTCCTATTCATGTACCTGTCCTAAGGCCTTCTAAATTTTGTAATTGTACCTGCATTTACCACTTCCTCTGGCAGTTTGTTTTATATACAAACCACTCTCTGTGTGAAAAAGTTGCTCTTCAGATCCCTTTTAAATATACCTCCTAGTTTTGAAATCTCCCCACTCTATGAAAAGACTGAGTGCCTGTGCTCAACTTCTGTGGGTGGCAGGCCTGAGAATACATTCTGAGTACTCTGTGAGAAAATCTAATATCCTATGACTTGAACCCAATAGTCTACAATGGAAAAATGTTTTAAAACAAAATGACATAGGAGCTGTGAATGAAATCTGAGACCTGGTTCTCATAACAGCAAAAATTTGATGCAAAAAGGTGTAACTCAGAAACAGAATGAAAAGGAAGTAAAGCTGTGGACAGCAAATAAACAGACATTAAAAAAAATCCAATAAGATATTTATTTATCTATCATGCTGCTGCACATATAAGAACGTGGTACTTATATTGCGTGCCTCTGCAGCCCGCATGCTTCTGTTTCCCTCTCTATCTCCTTCTTCTAATCTTTTCCTTTCTTCTTTCTTCAGCTTTGTTTCCTTTGTAAATATTTGTGTTTTTCCTTCTCCTTCTCTATTCAGGTAAAAAGGTAGTGGTACAGCATCATGTGTTAGGACAAGTTGCCGTCATTTGGGGCTCAGATTAAGAGCCCCAGAAGTATGACCTTCAGGGATTCTAATCATATCCGATCCTCTGTCCACTACATGCTGGCTGCACCCCAACCCCACACTTTCTAATGCTTTCAATCTGATCCCTCCTCATTCCCATCATGTCTCACTTCTCTTTCCATAAGCAACTTCATTCCCACCCCCTACCGTTGAACTATCCAATCAACCCCCTACCACCTCCTTGCTGTACTGTTAAACACCTCAATCTTAACACAATGAACTATCCCATTCTCAAGTGAACAAAATAAAGTAAATGTAGGTCATAAGAAGAGGAGGAGCCTGAAGGCAACAAGACATTTAATGCCTTGATTCTCAAGGAATTCGACTAATTCAAATCTCTGTTTCAAACCTTATCGTACCCTTATCTTTGCCCTACTTCTGGAATGTCCTCCAACTACAAAACACAAGACATTGGTATTCCTCCAATTCTGTTCTCCTGACCATCTCCAATTTAAATCACCCCTCCATTGATAGCCATGCCTTCAATCCTCCCATTCTACAACCCCTCAACCTGTCAACCTTTCCTGCCTCCTTTAAAACATTTCATATAAACTAATTCTTTGGCCAAGCTTTGGGTCATCTAGCCAAAAATCTCCATATGTGCTTCAATGTTTGATTTTGTTTTAAAACACAATACTGTATCACATGCAGATTTTTAATTATGTTAAAGATGCTACAGAAATATGACCTGGTGATGTTAGTCTAAGCCCCAGGAAGAGGGCAGAAGGCAAGACTCCATAATCAAGGAATAGGGAAGTTAATCAGAGAAAATTGTTTAAATGACAGACTGATACTAGGGTCCATTCATCATTGGGAATTGTGGTTTTCTTTCACCAGATTTTTTATAACGAAGTAATACTCTCCCGTAGATTGAAGATAATGTTGTTTACATTGCCATGATTCTTGTGACTAGAGGTTCTTTTCTGCACATTGGACAGAGGGCTATCCATGTCTCTTCTGATAATCTATGGCCTGGAATGGTTCCCTTTTACCTCAGAATGACAGCTGGCTGACTCTGGCAGGTTTCTGCAAATTCTTTGGTTTACATTGTTTCACATAATGATGCTCTTTGTAAGTAGGTCTCTCACTGTCTCGGTCACAGTCTCTAACACTCAACTGCAGATGTCTCTGCTCAAATCATGCTTTTCATCACCAAATTAATCCAATATACGTTTTCATTATACTACAAGAAAAGTGTGAATATCAGCATTACTGCATAAGGGACTTTAAAAAGTAACTTTCAAGGCTGTCCCTTCATTTTGTGAATAGAACAAAGTAATTAAGAGTGGGAGTAGGCAATTCCACTTTTTGAGCATGCTTCACCAATTAACGTGGTCACTGCTGAACTTATCCTGGTCTCAACTGCATTCTCCTGCCTACTACCCGTAGCTCTTTATCCTATTTTTCATCAAAAGTCTGTCTCTTGTTTTATTGAAATAATGGGAACTGCAGATTCTGGAGATTCCAAGATAACAAAGTGTGGAGCTGGATGAACACAGCAGGCCCTTAGGGTCTAGGCCCGAAACATCAGCTTTTGTGCTCTTAAGATGCTGCTTGGCCTGCTGTGTTCATCCAGCCCCACACTTTGTTATCTTGTTTTCTTGAATCTGGTTTATTCTGCCTCCACTGCACACTGGGGAAGGTTCACGACTCTCCCATTTTTCCTCATCTCAGTTTTGAACCTACCTCCTCTCACACTATATCTATGTCCTCTTGTAGGAGACTGTCCCAAAAGGGGAATATCTGTTCAACATCCACATTAGGAATCCCCTTTGCTATTTTATATACCTCTGTCAGATCCCTCCCCCCTCCCCACTGATTCTTCTGAACTCCAGAGTTCAATTCCAAGCTATTCAACTGCTCCTCTTACGACAGTTCTTTTACTCCTGGAATCAACCTGGTGAACCTCGTCTGAACTGCCTCCAGTGCCACCACATCCTTCCTCAAGTAAGGAGACCAAAACCAGACACAACACTCCAGGTGTGTCTCACCAATGACTTATATAACTGTTACAATGATACTTTTATAATTGAGTCCTTTAGTAATAAATGCCAGGATTCATGCATGAAGATGTCAAGATCCCTCTGCACTTTGAATCTGCTTCCTGTTTAAATAATAATTCATTAAATGATAATATTAACTTTTCTGGCTAAAATTGAAGCCTCACACTTATCCACATTAAAACTGATCTGCCAAGTTCTGGTCTTGGCCTCCTTGCCTATCAATATCATTTGTAAACTCTTTATCTCCTCAACTGAACCTGCTATGTGACACTCTGCCCCTGCTTGCAGATCTTTATATAGATTGTAAATAGATGAGGTCTAAGAACCAAATCCCTCGATACGCCACGAATTACAGCTTGCCATGAAGAGAAAGACCCACCCTCAGCTTTGTCAATCTGCCAATCCTCTATCCAAGCCAAAACTCTACCCCAACCCCTGGGATCTAAGCTTTTGGATCAGTCTTTTATGTGGCACCTTGTCAAATGCCTTCTGGATTGAAAGTTTCCCTTGCCAGGTAGAGAGATAATTATGAGATAACAAGGTGTCGAACTGGATGAACACAGCAGGCCAAACAGCATCAGAGAGGCCGGAAAGCTGGCTTTTCGGGTCTGGACCTTCCTTCAGAAATGTTGAGAAATTTCTTCAGAAATTCAGAGATAATTATAATTTTTATCTGGTTAACCATTGTTACATTACCATCTCCCCAAAATCTCACCATGGCACTCAGTGGAATTTAAATCCAACGAATAAATCTGGAGTTGATAGCTAATCTGTGGCCATGAAAATGCTATTAATTTGCACAAACACCAGCCTTGATTCACTAACATGATTTAGGGAACAAAATCTGCAGTTTTACTCATAACTCCAATTCCATCAATGTCGTGCTGACTCTGAACTGCCTTCAAATATATCTGAGCAAGCTACTCAGTTCAAGAGTAGTTATGGATGGACAACAAATCCTGGTGACGCCTCCATTGCCTACAACACACAAAAGAATACAATTAAGGTGAATTTGACAATGTTAAGGAGGTCCTTGTTTGAAGGCATTCAATGTACAGAAACATAGACAATAGGGGCAGGAGTAGACCATTTGGCCCAGTGAACCTGCTCCTGCTGATCATCAGGGTCAAAACCTTAAACCCACCCTCCTGCCTTGATATCCCTTGATCCCTTTAGCCACAAGAGCTGAATCTACCTCCTTCCTGAAAACACAATGTTTGACATCAACCACTTTGCGATAGAGAATGCCGCGGACAGAGCACCCTCTGGGTGCCTGAACAGGAATCCAGGTTTGGGAAGGCTATTCACTGAAAGCCAACCATTCCCAATTGTGCTGACAGTCAATAAGAAATCCCTGGCTATCTGGATAGGTGGGACTGGCATCCAGAGCTCTGAAATCCCAGGGAATGCTCGATGCTGGCCAGTTAAATACCTGATCAGACTCAATTTTTTTCTTATTATTCATTCATGGAAGAAGGTGTCGCTGACTATGCCAGCATTTATTGCCTGTTCCGAATTGCCCAGAGGCCAGTCAAGAGTCAACCACATTGTTGTGGGTTTGGAGTCACATCTAAGTCGGACCAGGTAAGGATGGCAGCTTCTTTCCCTAAAGGACGTAAGCGAACCAGATGTTTTATTTTCTCCCTGACAATTGGCAATGGATTTGTGGTATATTAGACTCTTAATTCCAAATTTTATTGAATTAAAATTCTACCATCTGCCATGGCGGGATTCAAACCCAGGTCCCCAGAACAATCCATGGATCTCTAGATTAACAGTGCAGCAATAATACCACTAGGCTATCACCTCCCCCTAATTATGCTCAGCCTTCCTCAACAAAGGTTCCGAGAGGGTTCTGCAGCCACAAGGCTAGGGCCTATTGTCAATACAAGATGTTTCCCCTGATTGGAGAATCTAGAGCCAGGCTCACAGTCTCAAGATGGGAGATAGGCCACTGAGGACTGAGGTGAAGAAACATCTCTTCACTTAGAGGGTGGTCAACCTGTGTAATTCCCTAACACACAAGGTGGTCTAGACCACGTTGCTGACTATATTCAAGAAAGAGATTGAAAAGTTTTACAATATTAAAAGGCATTAATGGAGAGAAAGTGAGAATATGGCATTGAGATAGATGATCAGCCATGATATTATTGAGTGGCAGAGTAGGCTCAAAAGGGCTGAACAGCCCATTCCTGCTCCTAGTTTCTATCTTTCTAACATTAAAATCTCGTGAGTGACTGATCCCCAGTTTCAACCAAACAACAGGTTTCAAAATCCTACAGAAAATGTCCTGGCCTACTGTCAGTTACAGAAAAGAATCAGAAACTGCACACTTTCCAACTCTGAAGGAACCCAGTCTCGTCCTGCTGTTGCCTCAGTGTACATGGTTCAATGCCAACAAGTAGCATTTACTTCATCCAACACTAGGCATCAATTGTTTTTGTATGGGTTCATCTCAGACAGCAGGCTTCAGCCCAGACCTCAAGGCATGCCTTCCAACAGTACTCATCAACAGTCAAAGCATGGAGATTCAGCAGCTGCTATCTCTGCCCTAAACAGCTGGATTTCAATCCTTCTGCACAGTCCTGCTCACATGAACAGGGAGGCCACAGTTTCATCAAAGCGTACCACAGAGACAAGCGTGCATATCCACAGTCATCACTGCCGTAAATTAGACAACAATTCAACCTCCAAGGGTCTAGGCCCGAAACGTCAGCTTTTGTGCTCCTGAGATGCTGCTTGGCCTGCTGTGTTCGTCCAGCTTCACACTTTGTTATCTTGACTTCTACAGCTTCCCAGTTTCGCTCTGCTAGCTTCTCAACTTTTACAGGCAGGAGGTCAAGCAGTGGGCACATTTCAAGAGGGAACAGTGGTGCTTCTGTGGCCTCAGCGAATTGTCTACCCTTCACAAAGAAGGAGCCATGTCTTTGCAACCTATTGGAAAGAAGATTTCATAGAATCCCTACAGTCTGAAGCAGGCTATTTGGCCCATCATGTTTACACAGACTCTCCAAAGCACATCCCTCACAGACCCACACAACTACAGCAGCCCTGTAATGCTGCATTTCCCATGGCTACTCGACCTAGCCTGCACATCATCAGGCAATTTAGTATGGCCAATCCACCTAAGCTTTGGGCAATGGGAGGAAACCAACGCGGACCTGGGGAAAATGTGCAAACTCCATACAGACAGTCATCCAAGGGTGAAATCGAACCTAGTGCTGTGAGGTAGCAGTGCTAACCATTGAGCGACCATGCACCTCTAGGTGGAGTGGGAAGGGGAGATGAACACAATCTGTTGCTTTGAATGCTTCAGAAACCATTCTCAGAATTGTGAATGTAAATTCATTTTGAAACTAATTGCACACACGGAATCTTTACGGGCACATGAATCGGAACAAAAAGCTTACAAGCCACTGAATTTATTAGCACCACATTAAAAGCATAATGGAGAAGAGTAGTAATGAGTAATTAGATTAATTACTGTTGAAAATGATGGTCTTCAAAACCATCCTTAACACTTCAGTGTCAGTATTAATTTGGTCATCTTCCTCTCAGGTAGTAATTAATTCATTTTGAAGTCACACACCTCACTTAACACTGGCCAGGATTTCCATGACCAAGCGCTGTCTGGAATTTTAATCTGCAGCTTCAGGGCTGTACAGAGCTGGGCGGCTGCTGAAAGACAATCTTCTTTAAAATGTTTAAAGTATTCGAACATTTCAGTCATTGTTGAGCATGGAATTGATCTGCAGGAATGTCAGGATCTGCAGTAAGCAAGCTCTACCTGACAACAGTCTGACAGCTGTGTATTCATGTCCTTCCAGGCAAAGGTGACCACAATCATTCTCAAGGCGAATCGTGAGGCTGAGCTTCCCCCAAAACACTTCGTTGCATTTCAGACCAGATGCTGCAGACATTTGAGTTCTGGGCGGGTTGATGGCTCAAGATTCCTCTCTTTGCTTAAGCTCTATCTGATACGAAGCATTTGAGTATTGAAGAAAGCCACAATTTAACTTATTAACAAAACTCCTCAGTGGACGCTTCAGTACCCGTTTCTTTGACCTCCAGAATGATGCAGAGACTTAAGTATTAAGGTCTCAATATGAAAACAGGTTCCAATGTTCTGTTAATAAAATGTGAGGCTGGATGAACACAGCAGGCCAAGCAGCATCTCAGGAGCACAAAAGCTGACGTTTCGGGCCTAGACCCTTCATCAGAGAGGGGGATGGGGAGAGGGAACTGGAATAAATAGGGAGACGGGGGAGGCGGACCGAAGATGGAGAGTAAAGAAGATAGCTGGAGCGAGTGTAGGTGGGGAGGTAGGGAGGGGATAGGTCAGTCCAGGGAAGACGGACAGGTCAAGGAGGTGGGATGAGGTTAGTAGGTAGATGGGGGTGCGGCTTGGGGTGGGAGGAAGGGATGGGTGAGAGGAAGAACCGGTTAGGGAGGCAGAGACAGGTTGGACTGGTTTTGGGATGCAGTGGGTTGGGGGGAAGAGCTGGGCTGGTTGTGTGGTGCAGTGGGGGGAGGGGACGAACTGGGCTGGTTTAGAGATGCAGTAGGGGAAGGGGAGATTTTGAAACTGGTGAAGTCCACATTGATACCATATGGCTGCAGGGTTCCCAGGCGGAATATGAGTTGCTGTTCCTGCAACCTGTGGGTGGCATCATTGTGGCAGTGCAGGAGGCCCATGATGGACATGTCATCTAAAGAATGGGAGGGGGAGTGGAAATGGTTTGCGACTGGGAGTTGCAGTTGTTTGTTGCGAACTGAGCGGAGGTGTTCCCCTACTGCATATCTAAACCAGCCCAGTTCGTCCCCTCCCCCCAATGCACCACACAACCAGCCCAGCTCTTCCCCCCCACCCACTGCATCCCAAAACCAGTCCAACCTGTCTCTGCCTCCCTAACCGGTTCTTCCTCTCACCCATCCCTTCCTCCCACCCCAAGCCGCACCCCCACCTACCTACTAACCTCATCCCACCTCCTTGACCTGTCCGTCTTCCCTGGACTGACCTATCCCCTCCCTACCTCCCCACCTATACTCTCTCCACCTATCTTCTTTACTCTCCATCTTCGGTCCGCCTCCCCCTCTCTCCCTATTTATTCCAGTTCCCTCTCCCCATCCCCCTCTCTGATGTAGGGTCTAGGCCCGAAACGTCAGCTTTTGTGCTCCTGAGATGCTGCTTGGCCTGCTATGTTCATCCAGCCTCACATTTTATTATCTTGGAATTCTCCAGCATCTGCAGTTCCCATTATCTCCAATGTTCTGTTCTTGGATTTCTCCTGGGGTTGTCTGACACCAAATCAGTGCGTCAGTGATTCTTTATCAGCGGTTCCTAGACTGTTTAGGAAGCCGCATCGACTCTCTGGCAGCAGATCCGAGTTGAGGTGTTGCACTCAAAGGTTCAGAAGGATTCTAGCAAAGGTTTTGCCAACAATGGCGCGGGGGGGGGGGGGGGGGGGTGGGGGGGGGGAGTGAGATTCCTTCATTATTGTCATTAGATTGGCAAGTCCCTTCCTGCTTCCAAAGGTGGACAATGGAGCTGTCCTTGTATTCTTGATGGATGGTCCCTTTTGTCACCGACTGAAAGAATTCAGTGAATTTCTTGACCAGGCATCAGCTTCCAAACTCATAGGCCTCTGTTGGGATAAAATCAGGTTCCTGAAACTGATGCTCGGCAGTGTTGAGGACACAGAAACTAAGGATAGCGACTCAGTATGTGCAAAGAAAACAACATCTTAGTGACATCAGATCATGTGTAATAGAAGCCTCGGCCTGTAAGATGTCTTCTCTCTCTAACCTTAGAATTGTCCTGTTGTTGTTCAGTCACAAGGGCAAAGATCAGAGTGGTAGATGCTGTTTACATGGACTTTAGTAAAGCCTTTGACAAGATTCCACGTGGTAGACTGATTAGTAAAGTGAGATGACATGGGATTCAGGGAGAGCTTGCTAATTGGATACAAATTTAACTTAACAGTAGAAGACAGAGGGTGGAGGTGGAGAGTTATTTTCCAGGCTGGAGGCCTGTGACCAGCAGTGTTCCACAGGGATCAGTGCTGGGCCCACTGTTGTTTGTCATTTATATAATGGCAATATATATATTGGGTGACAATTTAGGAGGCATGGTTAGTAAGCTCATGGACAACACCAAAATTGGTGGTATAGTGAAGGTTATCTAAGATTACAAATGGATTTTGATCAATTGAGCCAATGAGCTGAGAAACAACAATGGAGTTTAATATGGATAAATGTGATGTATTGCAGTTTTGTAAAATGAACAAGGGCCAAACTTATATAATTAATGGTAGAGCCTTGGGTAGTATTGTTAAATAAAGAAACCTCAGAGTTCAGGTACATGCTTCTTCCAAAGTTGCATTACAGATAGGCAGGGTAGTTAAGATGCTGTTCTGTATGATTGCCTTCGTTGCTTAGACCATTGAGTATCGGAGTGGGACATCATGTTGAGGTTGTACAGGTCACTTTTGGAGTACTGTGGACAGTTCTGGTCACCCTCCTATAGGAAAGATATTGCTGAATTGGAGCGGGTTCAGAAAAGGTTTACATTGCATCCTGTTGCCAGGACGGGAGGTTTTGAGTTATAAGGAGGGGCTGGATAGACTGGGACTTTTCTCTCTGGAGCGGAGGAGGCTGAGGGATGCAGTTATGGAGGTTTATAAAATCATGAGGGGCAGAAATAAGGTAAATAGCAAAAGGTATTTACCATAAGGTGGGGAATGAGGGGACATATTTTTAAAGTGAGGAGAAGAAAGATTTTTAAAAGGTACAGGGGCTGGTTCTAATGTGGAATGAACTGCCAGAGAAAAGTTATAACATCTAAAAGACATTTGGGCAGGTACACCAATAGGAAAGGTTTACAGGGATATGGACAAAACACAGGGGAGCGGGACTAGTTTAGCCTGGGAAATTTGGTCGGCATGAACAAGTTAATGTTCCCTTGTATTTACTCCAACCTAGTACCTTGAACCTGCATCATCAGCTCCCAGTTAGAATCCACACTATAGTGATTCTAATTGGGAGCTGATGATGCAGGTTCAAAGTACTAGGTTGGAGTAAATACAAGGGAAGTGACCCAGCAAGATCAGGTGCTTCAAGGGCATAACACAGAGTTCTGAGGAAGGGTCACCAGACCCAAAACATTAACTCTGTTTTTGGGGGTGGCACGGTGGCTCAGTGGTTAGCCCTGCAGCCTCACAGCGCCAGGGACCCAGGTTTGATTCCAACCTCGGGTGACTGTCTGTGTGGAGTTTGCATATTCTCCCCGTGTCTGTATGGGTTTCCTCCGGGTGTTCCGGTTTCCTCCCACAGTCCAAAGATGTGCAGACTAAGTGGATTGGCCATGCTAAATTGCCTGTCATGTTCAGGTGTATGTGGGTTATATGGGGATGGGTTTGGGTGGGGTGCTTCAAGGGGCGGTGTGGACTTGTTGGGCCGAAGGGCCTGTTTCCACACTGTAGGTAATCTAATCTGAAAGTTGGACTGAAAGGTCTATTTCCATGCTGTATGATTCTACTAAAGTATGGTAATGGCATCCAGACTCAGGGATCTAAAGACAAATTGTTCTTAGAATGCAAAATAAAGCCCAGCACTAGTGCAGTGATGTGGGAAAAACCACAAAGCCAGCCAAATTCTCCAAACCTAACGAAGGGGGAAATGTCAGAAGTGAAGTGAAGCAGTGGTCAGAGTCAGTAAGAATGGGCATCTCGGTGAAATTTGGCATCAAAGCATGGAACAGGAAAGTCTGCGTGGAAGCAGAACAGAGTGCAGGAAAAGACCCATTGTAGAGTATGTGGCAAGCAATGGAGAGAATCAGCTAGCTATTGAGCGTAATGTATTACAGAAACCAAAAGCATTTACAGGGACACAGAAGGCACGAGCATTCAGAAAACACACTCTTGGCAAGTGCACCAAGAAATGGGATACTGTTCAAGCCACAAAGGGTCAGCAACAATGAGAACCTATCCTGCCAATTTTATAAAGGTTTGAAAATGCCAAGACAGATACCAGATATGACTGAGCAGCACAGAATATTAAATGCTGACTACAACACTCTACGGGAATCCAAGCAGCAAGAGATGCAGATGGGCAGGATGAACTACTCCTGGGAAATATGACAGGCCAACAAGGAATTCCACTCTCCCGGCAGTACAGACCCACAGGACTAATTCTGGCATGTGGGAATTAAAGCAAGCTGCAGGAACAAGAGTTCTAAATTAAATACAAGAGAAGACATATCAATACTTTCAGATGTTCAACCAGGGTTGAAGCCAAGAATCTTCAGATCATCTTCCATTCAACTTTGGGGTTTGGCAAGTCCTAGAATCAGAGTGAGGGGCCAGGCACATGCTACACTTCACTACTGTTGAAGGAAGGTTACACAGATTTCATACATTATTCCCAATTATTTTGATTCATTATGAAGTAGAACAATTTGTGTAGCTTCAGAGCATAAGCAGAGGCTAAAGTCACTGAAGTGCAATAGTGAAACAGAGAATTACAAGGATAACACATTCCATAAGGTGGTCACAATGCAGTTTATGATCAACGAGGCCCAGAGGGAATGGATAACAGCCAAGAATTCTAACAAAAATTGGCAGGTCGCACTCACAAAATGAGTTTCCACTTTGAGTATCAGTGATGTTTTGGAGCAGTAGGATCAGGGTCTCTAGGGCAGTGGAACAAACTACATTCCATAAATTAACCCAGTCATATTCAACGTCAGAGGATGCTCATTAAGTTGATCTGGGTGTGAAGGGATTTTCTTATGATGAGAGATTGAGTTGGTTGGGCTTGTACTCATTGGAGTTTAGAAGCTTGAGAGGGAACTTATTAAAACACTAGGGCCCTTGACAGCGTAGATATGGAGAGGGTGTTTCCCCTTATGGGAGACTCTACAATCAGAGGGCATAATTTCAGAGGAAGGGGTCACCCAGAACAGAAATTTGGAGACTGTCTTTGCTCAAAGTGTGGCGAATCTGTGGAATTCTTTAATACAGGAAGACTGTTACAGTTGGGTCAGTAAGTATGTTCAAGGCTGAGCTAATCAGATTTTTAATCTGTGGGGTAATCGAGGATTATGGGGAAACAACAAGAAAGTGTTGAGGATTATCAGATCAGCTGGGATCTCATTGAATGTTAAAGCAGACTTGATGTGCCATATGGCCCACTTCAGGTTCTACTTCTACATCTTATGACTTGTGGAGTTGTTGATAGATCATAATCTCCAATGCTCAGAAAATAAGATGCTAGGGGAAAGGTTAGGGATATTGGGAGTGATTGAGAAGTGAGCCGAGGTGTTGTGGAGGGAACAGTTCCTTCACAAATCTAACAAAGCAGGCATTAGAAAGAGTTGTTTGGTGGTGGCATTGTACTGGAGATGGTAGAAATGACAGAATTTGATCTGTTGAATGTGGAAGCTGATGGGGTGGAGGCTGAGGGCAGGACAACCCCAACCATTGTGGTTTAAGGGAGGGGAAGGGGTTAAAGCAGCAGGAATTAGGTGTGAATTTATTCACCTTGGTAGAAAACACAGAAAAGGATACTTCCTAATTGGTGGGAGATTTTGAATTGGGTAAGTCCAAAAGGACTGAGATGTCCTTGTTCATGAATCATTAAAGTTAGAATGCAAGTGCAGTAAATATTTAGAAATGAAATAGTAGCCTTCACCATGCGGGGCAGCACGGTGGCTCAGTGGTTAGGCACAGCACCAAGGACCCTGGTTCGATTCCATCCTCGGGTGACTGTCTGCATGGAGTTTGCTCATTCTCCCAGTGTCTGCGTGGGTTTCCCCCGGTGCTCCAGTTACCTCCTGCAGTCCAATGATGTGCAAGTTAGGTGGATTCACCATGCTAAATTAGGGATGTGTAGATTAGCTGGGTTACAAGGGGATGGTTCTGGGTGGGATGCTCTGAGGTTCGGTGTGGACTTGTTGGGCTGAAGGGCCTGTTTCTACACTGTAGGGATTCTATGACTTCTATGACAAGGTGATTCAAATACAGGAACAAGGGTGTATTGCAGCAACTGAACAGGTCCTTGATAAAACTGTGTACAGTTCAGGTCTCCTTATGTAAGGAGAGATATATTTGCCATCAAGGGAGGCAATGAAGTTCATCAGATTAATGCTAGAGTTTGCTGGATCATCTTATCAGGAAACATTGAGAACATTGAAATTCTAGGGAATACAGACCCAAAGAACGAGGGAAAGCCTCATTGAAACCACAAAATTCTTACATTGTGTGGTAGGATGGACAGGATAGGATAGGGTGTTTCTTGTCTGGCGAGTTGAAAGCCAGAGATCTAATCTCAGGATAAGGGATAAACCATTTAAGACTTGAGGACAAGGAGGAACATCTCCAGTGAACGGATGGTGAATCTTTGAAATTCTCTACCTGAAAGGGCTTTGGAAACTTAGACATTGAGCAGATTCGAGATAGAAATCAATAGGCATCAAGGGATAGGGAGATGGTATGGAAAACTAGCCCCTGAGGAAAATAATCAAACTGAATAGCAGAGCAGGATGATCAGCTGAATAACCAAATCGCTGGAAACCATGTAGAGAGACATCGTCAATTGAGAAGAAAGGAAAACATGTCGGAATTATGGAGGGTGGCATTGACAGAACAATGAAAATGGACTAAATTAAAATAGGAGAATAGAACTGAGACTTTACAGTAACAGAATGAGGAATATCATAAAGGTAAATGTGGGAATCAGTGAGCTTTTAGTGGATTTTGGTCAATAGCCTGTCGTAAAAATGAAAACAGAAAAGTCAAAGAAAGTAATGAAAGTGTCAGAAATGGACCACGTGAAGAAGGAAGGGTTGCAAAGTTGGTGAAATGTCCCAGTTCTGCATATTTTGCAGATATAGACAGCTAGTAACAAAGAGTAGTTAGGAGAGAAGTTGTTGTTGAAGCCTATTGGGTGATATCCTGTCCAACCTCCAATTTCTTCCACTGTAACTAATCTTTCACGAGATGTAAATGTCCAGCAGGAAGTGAAACCTGACAAACGGACACATTTTCCTGCTTACCATAATTATCCCTTCTAGGCACAGGACCACCAATGAACCTCCAAGTGGCCTCTAAGCCTAAAAGGGAATTTCAATTGTTCCACTCCTGTGCTCTTTCTCACCTTTAAAATGCCCCTGACTCTTCAAGGTCAGCAGACAGTGCCCCTTTGGTGATAGAAATCTTCAGCTTACCTAACAAAAAGACTGGTCCAGGAAAAAGATGGTTTTACAGAAGGGTCAAGGTTGCAGTCACTGGCACCAATTGCTCCTTAATTTGACTTTAGGATGTAGGTGACTGCACCAGGAATAGATGGCATCTTTCTTCCTGAAGGCTTTTTGTGACAAGCCATCAGCTTTCCTCAGGGTTATTCTGTGGTATTGTGAATTCAGAGTCTCTGCTGGATTGGCATAATCTACACAGTGAGTTTATCTCTAGCATTAATAAGGGTAAGGCAGAAAGAACCGACAAATTTTTATTTATGTACCTCTTACAAGCTCAGACACACATTACAGGCAAGGGCTGTAGTCACTGTTGAATCACAGAATCCCTGCAATGTTGAAGCAGACAATTCAAGTCCACACTGCCCCTTCAAACAGCACCCACCCAGCCCATCCCCATATCCCTGCATTTTCCATGGCCAATCCACCTAACCTGCACATCTTTGGGCAGTGGGAGAAAATCACAGCTTGTGGAGGAGACACATGCATGTGGCAGACACCAGGAGAATATGCAAACTCCACACAGACAGTTGTCCGAGAGTGGAACTGAACCCAGGTCCCTGATGCTGTGTGGGAGCAGTGCTATCCACTGAGGCCCCATGTTACAAATCCAAGAAATGCAACAACCAATTTGCATACAGCAAACCCCCACAAACAACAGTGTGTGATAATAGTGACCACATGTCTGTTTTGTGATAAGTTATGAGTAAATATTGGCAAGGACACCTGGGATTACATCCCTGTCCTTTTGGATGGTGCCATGGAATCTTGTACATCAACTTGAAGAGGCAAGCATGCCCTCAGTTTACTATCTCCTCCAAAGGACAGCATTCCCTCAGTACAACACCTTCAGTAGCAGAGCAGATTTCTGGTGTTAAGCCCTGGAGTGGAAACTGAACACAGAACGTTCTGACTCAGTGCTGACACTCACTGGAGGGCTAACTATGGGCTAGAACACTGTGAAAACTCGCTTGCTCTTGCCTGTATCATGTGTCATTTATTACTTTCATATTTCTGCCCTTTAGAACTCTCTCCAGGAACCACTAGCATTCCAGAACAAAAACAAAAGTTGCTAGAAAAGCTCAGCAGGCATGGCAGCATCTGTGAAGAAAAAAAATGAGTTAACATGTTGAGTCCAGTGGCCCTTCCTCAGAACCTTCCTGAGGGCAGATCCTGGGTTATCTATTATTCTATTATTATATCATGAGCTCCCCCAAATGTTTCTCTTGTTTCTTCCTCAGATCCAGACGTAACCACCTAACCTGTGCCCCCCACCCTTAATCAGCAAAGTTTTCACACTGCATTCTTATCTAACTTTCTCTTTAAGTTCTTCAAAATTGTGAACTCCTTACCTTTCTTAAATTTCCTTTCTCTTCGAATCTTCATTTTCTCAATTTACAACACTTCCCTCCCCTACACTGTTTCTGGCAATAGAATAGCACATTCTGATGCTGCACATTCCTACATCCTTGTTCTTTTCATCTGTACTGTCCACACCGGAGGAGCGGGGTTCTCATCAAGTACAAAAATAACAGTTTGTAAATGCCTGACTTCATGTGCAGTCATATTGCATGAGAAAGATTGACAGCAATCCAGGGTTTACTGTGCAAGTCAGAGTTTTTTTCATATAAATGATGAATGGCCCTGATTAAATCCACCATTGAAGGTAGCATTCACTCGTTGTAATAATTTGGAGTTGTTCCCACTAAGAAGGGAGATACTACCTTGTTGGAAAATGACAACATCTACAAATTTGGATGATTCCAAAAACATTTCAAGGTAGCTACTGAGACTGCAAGCTATGATGAGTACTTAAACAGAGGGGGATGCATTGAAGAATCAACACTTGGCTCTGGTACTGGTTTCATCACAACTTGGGAAATACATGGTTTTGGAAATGTGGGTGGGTGCACTCCTGCCCACATCCTCTGTTCATGATGTTTGGAATAGTGATGCCTACATGCACAACGGACAGGTCTCCATACCAGACAGTGCCTCATGCTGATTCACCCCTCAGTCTGCCATTTGAGAGGTTGTCAGCCCTGTTAAAGTCCTTTGACGAACATGTGCAGGAATTCAACCGCATCACTCATAATAGTTATTGATAAACATCACCACTCAAGGGCAGCACAACAGTTCAATGGTTAGCACTGCTGCCTCACAGTGCCAGGGACACAGGTTTGACTCCTGCCTCGGATGACTGCCTGTGTGAAGTTTGCACATTCTCCCCATGTCTCCATGGGTTTTCTTTGGTTGCTCTGGTTTCCTCCCATAGTCCAAAATGTGCAGTTTATGTGGAATGGCCATGTTAAATTAACCATAGTGTGCAGGCTAGGTGGATTAGCCACAGTAAATGTGGCGTTATGGGGATGGAGTGGGTCTGGGTGGGATGCACTTTGGAGCGTCAGTGCAGATTTGATGGGCTGAGTAGCCTCTAAATGCACTTTAGGGGTTCCATGGTTCAACTTCTAGATAAGATGCTTTTCAATAAGTTTCTCTGTTATAAGACTGTTTGCAACAGTGCCCAATGATGCTGGCTTTCTCTCCCATCCCAGATTATAATTCTGTTGTCTAGTTGGCTGGACTGCAAAGCAGAGTGATGCCAATAGTTACACCAATTGAGGTTAATGTGGAAGACTCACCTGCACAACATCTCTCTCCCGAGGCAAGGTGTAGTTAGTTTTGGGTTAAATCATAGAGTTGTACAGCATGCAAAGCTTTCCTACTCAAGTATTTATTTTGTTCCCAGAGAAAATTCTTATCCCCTAAATGAAGCAACACCTTACTGGATAAGGATATCAATTCCATTGTGTGCTATGCTCTCTTCAGGGATCGGTTAGCTCAGTTGGCTGATTGGCTAGTGCGCAATACACAGTGACACCAAATTGCAGGCTGAGGTCACCAAGAAGGCCCTGTCTTCTCAACCACATCCAACGTGTGGTGACCTTTAGGTTAAACCTGTCACCATTAGTCGTACCTCTCTCATGAGACCGCGGTCCTCTAGAACTACGGTGACTTTACCTTTGCCCTCGCTTTTCTGATTCTTCCTGTAACATTTTTAGTTCATTCTTGGGCATGTGACCTTACACGTGACCAGGGGACTTGTCCTGTCAGATCTCACAGAAACAGGGGCATCGTTTTACTATCACTGGACCTGTGATGCCCTGGGATCACAGGTTCAAATCTCACTGGTAGAATTTAAAATCAAGTTAAAGAATCTAGAATTGAAAAATTGCCTCAGTAAACGGGACAATGAAAGGATTGTATTATTATGGATCACTAGTGTCCTTTAGGGATGGAAGCCGTCCATCTTGACCCATCTGGACTCCCTGTGATGCCAAATGCAAGCTGCTATGAACCCAAGATTTAGTACTGTACAAGTCAGATCCCAGACTGAGGTCTGACTTGACACATAAAACAAAACAAAGTGTGATCTAATAGGGGACAAGAGACGAAGGTGTACAGAAAAAAAAAGTGTAGGAGCAAACCAGGAAGAGAAATGAAGAGAAAGGGAGAAACATGAATGTGTCTGGGTAAGAGGGAGAAGAAAAAGGTAGACAGAGGAAGAAATGAAATGAAAAGGAGAAAGCAAGGGAGAAGAGAGTGTGTGAGAGAGAGGGTAAGAGCGGAGAATGAGAGAGGAGAAGAGAGACTGTTCATGGAGGAGAAGAGGATGAGAGTGTGAGGAAGATGGGGAGAGGGGTAAAGTGAATGAGAAAGAGTTTGAGGATAGATAAAAGAGAGATGAGGAAAGAAAGGAATGAAAATAAAAAAAAGAGAAAAATAGAAAAGGTTGCTTCCAAGAAAACTCTCAATTTTCAAGGATGTATGATTTGCTTTCAAATAAGACCATGACTAAAATAAAACCAACTTTCAAGCAAAGATAGTAGGAACTGCTGATGCTGGAGAATCTGAGATAACAAGGTGTAGAGCTGGATGAACACAGCAGGCCAAGCAGCATCAAAGGAGCAGGAAGGCTGATGTTTCAGGGCCCGAAACGTCAGCCTTCCTGTTCCTCTGATGCTGCTTGGCCTGCTGTGTTCATCCAGCTCTACACCTCGTTATCTCAGATTCTCCAGTATCTGCAGTTCGTACTATCTCAACTTTGCAAAAAAAAAAGGAGCCACATTGTTAAGACTCGCATTTGCAAAGTTAAACATTCTAACAACTGAATTGAACAGAAGTGAAAACCTTGCAAGAGCAATTTTGAGTTAATGCTTCCATCCGAGCATGGGCAGGAGATAGTGACTGTCACAGTGCTCAGATATAACGTACATGTAGAATAGGTGACCTAGAATGAGCAGAAGATAAGCACAGGTTCTCATCCCCAAAGGAGAGCTGAACATTCCAATAAAAGGCAAAATCACAGCAGGATGCTTACCAAATAGGAAAATCTCCCCTAATGTATATTGTGTCCCAAAGTAAAGTTTAAAATTTTTTCAGAAATAAGGGCACTTGAGTTTCTCAGGATGGATGTCACCAGGCACTGAATCATATGAAGCAAATGAGAGTAAACCGGTTGATGTGGTGTATATGGATTTCAGCAAGGCGTTCGATAAGGTTCCCCACAATAGGCTATTGTACAAAATGTGGAGGAATGGAATTGTGGGAGATATAGTTTGGATCAGAAATTGGCTTGCTGAAAGAAGACAGAGGGTGGTAGTTGATGGGAAATGTTAATCCTGGAGACCAGTTACTAGTGATGTACCGCAAGGGTCGGTGTTGGGTCCGCTGCTGTTTGTCATTTTTATAAATGACCTGGATGAGGGCGTAGAAGGATGGGTTAGTAAATTTTCAGACGACACTAAGGTCAGTGGAGTTGTGGATAGTGACGAAGGATGCTGTAGGTTGCAGAGAGACATAGATAAGCTGCAGAGTTGGGCTGAGAGGTGGCAAATGGAGTTGAATGCAGACAAGTGTGAGGTGATGCACTTTGGTAGGAGTAACCAGAAGGCAAAGTACTGGGCTAATGGTAAGATTCTTAGTAGTGTAGATGAGCAGAGAGATCTCAGTGTCCATGTACACAGATCCTTGAAAGTTGCCACCCAGGTTGACAGGGCTGTTAAGGAGGCATACAGTGTTTTAACTTTTATTAATAGAGGGATCGAGTTCCGGAACCAAGAGGTTATGCTGCAGCTGTACAAAACTCTGGTGCGGCTGCACTAGGAGTATTGCGTACAGTTCTGGTCACCGCATTATAAGAAGGATGTGGAAGCTTTGGAAAGGGTGCAGAGTAGATTTACTAGGATGTTGCGTGGAATGGAGGGATGGTCTTACGAGGAAAAGCTGAGGGACTTGAGGCTGTTTTCGTTAGAGAGAAGGAAGTTGAGAGGTGACTTAATTGAAACATAAAATAATCAGAGGGTTAGATAGGGAGAGCCTTTTTCCTAGGATGGTGACGGCGAGCATGAGGGGGCATAGCTTTAAATTGAGGGGTGAAAGATATAGGACAGATGTCAGAGGTAGTTTCTTTACTCAGAGTAGTAAGGGTATGGAATGCTTTGCCTGCAACAGTTGTAGATTCACCAACTTTAGGTACACTTAAGTCATCATTGGATGAGCATATGGATGTACATGGGATAGTGTAGGTTAGATGGGCTTGAGATCGGTATGACAGGTCGGCACAACATCGAGGGCCAAAGGGCCTGTACTGTGCTGTTATGTTCTATGTTCTATGTTCAAATGGCTGGTAAATGAAGTTGAGGAGCTGATAAGACATGTTCAAATCGAATAGCACTATAAACTCAATGGACTGAAGACATCTGTTTTCTTATTCCAATGATGCAGTTATTAGGCATGAGAAAAAATTAATAGGCTTCCCTCTTTTTAACCCATACCTCAGTCAGCTGCAACAAGGCTTTTTAATTCATTACAGCACGCAGCTAATATCACACAAATTAAACATAGCACGAGCAGATATTAAGGACCCAATTACAAGTTATCTTTTGAAAGGAAAAGCAAGACAAATTTTATTGTTCATGAATTAAAGAAAAATGATTAATTGCAGTATTAAACATACAAAATTTAAAAAAAGGAATTTTCCCACTTAAAAAGGAAGATAAAGTATAGGAAAGTTTTACAAAATGGTTCTTAGAATTTGAGAGGTGTCAGGTTTTAACCTGAGACCACAGTTATTTAAATGATGGCTTGTATTCTTAGTAGTAGTGAAATTTACAGACTGTTATACATTCTCAGTGAATGAGTATTTCTCCAATCAGCTTCTCACCAGTTGGGAAGAGGGGGGGAGAGGGGGGGGGGAGAGGGGGGGGGGAGAGGGGGGGGGAGAGGGGGGGGGAGGGGGGGGGAGAGGGGGGGAGAGGGAGAACATGCAAGGAGAGCAGAGCGAGAGAAAACCTTCCAGGTCTGCCGTTATGAATCTATTTCCTTCTCTCTCTCGCTCTCTCTGCCCTGAAATGCTGTTGCTTTGTGTATTTCCGTGTCAGAATTCATTGTTTATTTTTCCCACACCGCAAATTCTGCGGATAACTTTTATCCCAGTCTGTGAAACTTCCAGGAATGTTGTGAATCAAATAGGTGTTTGAGAGCTAAATGACTGTTTCACACATTTCAGACTGGTTCTTGTTCATTGATGTTTTGGTCAACTGCCTCAACCTGTGCTCAGGTGATCATTGTTTTCAGTGCTTGCTTTTCTCTTTTCTTAAAACCTTTTAGTTTATGACAGGAGTCAAGTATAAAAACAAAAATCAGATGACAGAGGTCAAATTGATGTCCCATTTTTAACCACTAGCATGGCAGTATACCATTGACTTTGTCAATGACCGTAAAGTAACTGAGGCAGCAATATGTACACGAGTGTTCCATTACTCATCAAATCTCCATCAAGTAATATTGTGAGTACTTATTTCAATACTCATCAAATCTCCAAGTAATATTAGGAGTACTTATTTTAATTCTTTTAAGATGTAGTTTTTGATATTGATCAGCAACAGTGTTTAATATGTATTGTTTTCCATTTGCTCAGTTGGTGGGATGGTTGGTGCGTAATGCAGAGTGATGCCAACATCTTGGGTTCAATTCCTGCACCAACTGAAGTTGTTCTGAAGGACCCTTGCTCTCAACCATTCCCCTCATCGGAGACATTGTGAACTTCAGGTTAAATCATCTCTTTTTAAATGAGAGAGCAGCCCCATGGCCTGGTAAGGCCATGTGACTTCAACTTTTTATATTTTGGTCCCAATAATTTCTAAAACAAAAAGAGATTAATTCACCAGCAACTGAAGAAGTTGCAGAACAATATTTCACATTTTAAGTCTTTTATTATAACAATCTAAAATAATTATAGATTTACTATTACTGAATAAGCAACTAATACTTAAAAGCAGAGAAAATGTAATTCCTGAGGAACTATCAACTAACTTTGTGATAAGTTTTTAATTTCACACCAAGTTCCTGGTAAATACATAACCTTTAGGTTTCATGGTGCTCCCAGATTTTCAGTGAGCTCCTTACACTGTATCACATCAAGGTGAAACTTCCAACGTTGCTGTGAAATTTGTTTTACTCAGTATTCCGAGTGTCCCTGAACTAGCTTTCAGTCTGGTGACTCCTTGTACTTCAACCTCCACAACACCAATCTCTTCAAAAAGAACTCTCTCTTACCAGCATTCGGTTTAGTGGCTAACACATACATTTTAAAAACAATTGTCTTCATGGCAGCAGATGACTTCTGCATCTCTGCCTGGATTTTCATCCTCAAGGCAGGTAGCAAGAGTTGGGAAAGTTCATGATTTACCTGGCTACCTCGGGAGAATGTGGCTTATTGCTGAGGAGGGTGGGTGGAGGCTGAGTTTTGCAGTGGGAAAGAGCTTGGTGATATAGCCACAGGGGTTACTTTCTTGAATACAATAGAACAGCTTCTTGGGTTATTTCAGAGTTCAACAACAACGATGTGGGTCTGGAGCGACATACAAGTCAACCACATACAGTCGGCAGGTTTTCTTTCCTACAAGACATTAGTGAGGCAGGGTAGATTCATAGCATCAGTGTCAGAAACAAACATTCATTACTACCTCAGGGTTATTAACCCAATAATATAACCACGATGTTACTGCACCATGAGCACATTCTGTGTAAGTTTGGGCGGAGATGTGTTTTTGAAATCGGTACAAGGGCGGTTGGGTCTCAATTTGAGCGCAGGTATTTCAATGCTTAAGTTCACCTCCATCATTATCTATTTCAATGACTCAACCATTCCAAACAATGATGCCATCAATGCTTCAAGGTAAATACACTAGGTCACACTCGGCAACCAGTGGTCAAGGTTTACCAAGTCTACCTACCAATCAACGTCAGCAATTTTGGGATGGAACTGGAGTGGTGCCAGTATATCAGAAGTCTTAGTGGCAAGAGATGTATTTCTTGTGTACAGAGTAAGGCATGTGTAAACTTCCCATCAATTCTGACACTTACTTGGTCATGGGGTGAACTGAGACCCATTTAGATCAAACGCTTTCTCAGGAAATTTCTAGGTTTTTTTTGTTTCACATAAGGAACCATCTAGTTGAAAAATGAAACATCACAAAACTTTGAAGTTGTCTATATGGACTTTAGTCAGGCCTTTGACAAGGACCGACATGGCAAGCTAGTTATGAAGGTTCGGTCGCATGGGATCCAGGGAGAGTTAGCTAATTGGATTCAAAGTGGCAGGAAGCAGAAGATGATGGTTGAAGGTAGTTTCTTGAACTAGAGGCCTGTGACTAATGGTGTGTCACAGGGGTTGGGTGCTGGGATCTTTGTTATTCATTATTTACATAAATGACCTGGATGTGGATGTATAAGGCGTCATTAGTAAGTTTGCACATGATACAAAATTAGGAAATATTGTTGAAAGAAAAGAAGGCTATCAAAAATTACACAGCGATCTTGAACAGATTGGGAAGCGGGCTGAGGATTGGTGAATGCAATTCAGTACAGATAAGTGTGAGGTGTTGCACTTTGGAAAGTCAAACCAAGGTAGGACTTATACAGTAAATGGTAAGGTCCTGAGGAGTGTTGTGGAACGGAGGGACTTAGGAGTGCAAGTACATAGCTCATTGAAAATGGCTTCACAGGTAGACAGGGTGGTGAAGGAGGCATTTAGCATGCTGGCCTTCAATGGTCAAGGCAATGAGTATAGGAGTTGGGACGTTATGTTATAGTTTTGTAAGTCGTTGGTGAGGCCACACTTAAAATATCGTGTACAGTTTCAGTCACCCTGTTGTAGGAAAGGCATAGTTAAACCAGAAAGTGTGCAAAGAAGATTAATGAGGATGTTGCCAGGACTAGCAGGCCTGAGTTATAGGGAGAGGTTGGCCAGGATAGGGCTTTATTTTTTGGAACGTTGGAGAATGAGGGGTGACCTTACTGAGATGTAGAAAACCATGAGGGGCATAGATAGGATGAAAGCATATAATTTTTTTTCCAAGAACGGGGACTTGAAAACTAGAGGGCATAGGTTTAAGGTGAGAGGGGAAAGATTTAAAAAGGACCTCAGGGGCAACTTTGTCACACAGAGTTGTGTGTATATTGAATGGGCTGCCAGAGAAAGTGGTTGAGGCAAGTAGAATAGCAACATTTGAAAAGATTTTGGATAGGTACATGAATGGAAAGGGTTAAGACAGATATGGGCTAAATGCAGTCAACTGGAAATAGCCGAGTGGGCACCATGGTCAGTCGGGACCAGTTTGGGCTGAAGGGCCTGTGTCTATGCCGTATTACTCTATGGTTCTAAGACCTATTTATAATTAGAGCGAGTGACTAGCTGTCAGTAAACATTGCTCAGGAACCAGGATATTTGAGCAGTTATCAGGTATAATTGTGGGAGGTTCAAGGGTCTATCACAGTTTATTACTTCACATCAAAATCAATGATCTAACTGTAATTCCTTTTAATGGCATAAAAAGGAGGAGTGAGAATAAAGAATTGTCCCTTTCCGCAACTGGTGCGCATTTCAGATAAGGCATCAAATGGTGGCACAACAGAAATAATTATATTGATGACTCCTATACATTTACTTTATCATGTTAATAGCCAAAGCATCAAACTCACCGCTCCTGTTGAATGACTGGGCTGGCTTCTTCACAGTAGAGAGTGTACTGCTCACATGCTACAGCTCCATTCCGGTAGCAACCCTGTTCTCCATCCTGGCTAGGCAGAAGCTCACAAAAGCCTTCCAGAAGCTTCAGATTCTCACAATCTCTGTTCTCAGCTGACATTCTGAAGTGGTCAATCACAGTCATTTGAGGGGGATCTGCTTTCTGTGCTAGTTCTATCTCGATCTGGTTTTTGTTCTCCAGGTGCATATTTCTCTAACAAAATAAAATGTAGATTGTGTCATCAAAGCAAATGAAGAAACAAAAACTGAGTCAATTTCAATTTATCACCAACTTGTCTAATTGCGAAAATCTGAGAACCTTTTTCATAGGATCACAAAATTCAATCAAGACAACATAGGCCTCTGTTCAGCTGTAGGGTTTGTGTTCTTCTGACACACGCAGAGCTGAACCCTAGCCACCAGACTTTATCAAAGGCTCTGATCCAAGTTGGGTGTTGTTGGATTTAATGGTCTGCCAAAACAGGAGGTTGTTTAAAGCTGAGAAAGTCTAAGCTCAAAAGTATGAAGGCTCAGTGGTTATCAGACTGGTAGCTGTAGCATCAGCACAGTTAAACATATGCATGTATAACAGAGAAGAGAACTTTTTGTTGTTTGAGCCATCTAAAAGGAGGGTGTTAGGATGAATATGATTTTATTTTACTGCATATTTTGAAACCTTTAAAATTGTGTAGTGCAAGTAGCTTGATTTATTCTATTTTAGCTTAATTCCCTTTGGACAATTAGCTTTTATTTTATTGTCAAAACCAAATCTTCAGCATTGTGTGCTTGTGTTACAGTAAAATAATATTGTTAAAAACAAAACATGATCTATCAAGCCAAATTTCAGTACGAGAACAGATTTGTTCAGTAATAACATCAACTGGGATCATCACAGATTCAGTAGGGATGAAAATTATGGTCCTAAGTACGTCCTTCAAGTTTACTGTCATGGAGATAGCCAACACTTCAATGAAACACTTAAAAAACACCCTCTAAAGACCTATGGATGTTCAAAAATCAGAAATGAAAGCAGAAGTTGCTGGAAAAGCTCAGCAGGTCTGGCTGAATCTAAGTTTTTCCAGTAATTCCTGATTTTGTCATTGAAACATTTCTCAAGTTAAAGACAGGATTTGGAATGGAACTGCCTCTAATATCCAAGATAATGAAATGTGAGGCTGGATGAACACAGCAGGCCCAGCAGCATCTCAGGAGCACAAAAGCTGACGTTTCGGGCCTAGACCCTTCATCAGAGAGGGGGATGGGGTGAGGGTTCTAGAATAAATAGGGAGAGAGGGGGAGGCGGACCGAAGACGGGCAGAAAAGAAGATAGGTGGAGAGGAGAGTATAGGTGGGGAGGTAGGGAGGGGATAGGTCAGTCCAGGGAAGATGGACAGGTCAAGGAGGTGGGATGAGGTTGGTAGGTAGGAGATGGAGGGTCTAGGCCCGAAACGTTAGCTTTTGTGCTCCTGAGATGCTGCTGGGCCTGCTGTGTTCATCCAGCCTCACATTTCATTATCTTGGATTCTCCAGCATCTGCAGTTCCCATTATCACTGCCTCTAATATCCTTTTGACTTAGTCATGGGCTGAAAAAGAAATCCCATGTTAAAATGAAATGAAAAGCTTAATGCTCATTGCATATGTTATTACTATTTGGATATGAGATGTCAGGTGACAGAGTCAGAGTCCCTGCCCTGGGCCTACTGCAGCCAGAATTTCTGGATCTGGGCACCACCACCAATGCTCCACACACTGCCCTGAGTCCAAGCTCCAGGCCTACCAGAGTGGACCAAGGTGTCACAGAGGGAACGCGCCCTTCAGAATGCTGGTCAGGGACGGGAGGGGAACACATATAGGCAGTGAAATCCTTCTAGAGTTGGCAGAATAGCAAAGGATGAACGTGGAGACCGGTGGGGTGAAAAGTGAATACCAGGAGAATGCTATTGTTCTGGGAGGACGGGGAAAACATGTGGGCGGATGTGTGGGAAATGGGTCAGATATGGCTGTGGACCTTTTTAGAAGTAATGGGAAATTGAAGGACTCAACATGGGCACGCCCGTGAAAGATAAAATCATCAAAACAGATAATCATCAAAACAGATACAATGGAGATAGAGATAGTGGGAGAACAAAATAGAGTATTAACAGGGATGTGTGCACAGAAAGGTAACTGTAGGAGATGGCAGGATTGTAATGAATATTTGTGGTCATGGAAAGGAAGAGTCAGAGATGGGCCAGGTTAAAATGAGGAAAGGATGGAAAATCAAAAGCAAAACTGATGATTATTTTTCCCCAATTTTAACAAGAGACAATAGCAGCACTGATGATGTCATTGGCATTCCAAAGAAAGCGCTGTAGGTGAGTACAGCCTAGGAAAACCAGAATAAAGGAATTTCCCAGGCATAACTGGGATCTGTGCTGATTTAATCATAGGTACAAAGTGTGGAGCTGGATGAACACAGCAGGCCAAGCAGCATCTCAGAAGCACAAAAGCTGACGTTTTGGGACTAGTTCCTTCATCAGAGAGAGGGGGATGGGGAGATGGTTCTGGAATAAATAGGGAGAGAGGGGGATGCGGACCGAAGATGGAGAGAAAAGAAGACAGGTGGAGAAGAGAGTAAAGGTGGGGAGGTAGGGAGGGGATAGGTCAGTCCAGGGAAGGCAGACAGGTCAAGGAGGCGGGATGAAGTTAGTAGGTAGGAAATGGAGGTGCAGCTTGAGGTGGGAGGAAGGGATGGGTGAGAGGAAGAACAGGTTAGGGAGGCAGAGACAGGCTGGGCTGGTTTTGGGATGCAGTGGGGGGAGGGGATGAGCTGGGCTGGTTTTGGGATGCAGTGGGGGGAGGGGACATTTTGAAGCTTGTGAAGTCCACATTGATACCATTGGGCTGCAGGGTTCCCAAGCGGAATATGAGTTGCTGTTCCTGCAACCTTCGGGTGGCATCATTGTGGCACTGCAGGAGGCCCATGATGGGCATGTCGTCTGAGGAATGGGAGGGGGAGTTGAAATGGTTCGCAACTGGGAGGTGCAGTTGTTTGTTGCAAACTGAGCGGAGGTGTTCTGCAAAGCGGAAATTCGCCTCTTTGTAGGTGGAACAGTCCCTCTTCCGCACCTACACAGGCCCCAAACCCCACCTCATCCTCCGTTACGTTGATAAACTGTATCGGCGCCGCCTCTTGCTCCCCAGAGGAGCTCGAACAGTTCATCCACTTCACAAGCACCTTCCACCCCAACCTCAAGTTCACCTGGGCTATCTCCAACACATCCCTCACCTTCCTGGACCTCTCAGTCTCCATCTCAGGTAACCAGCTAGAAACTGATGTCCATTTCAAGCCCACTGACTCCCACAGCTACCTAGAATACACCTTCTCCCATCCACCCTCCTGCAAAAATTCCTTCCCCTATTCCCAATTCCTCCGCCTCCACCGCATCTGCTCCCAGGATGAGGCATTCCACTCCGGCAAATCCCAGATGTCCAAGTTCTTCAAGGACCGCAACTTTCCCCCCGACAGTGGTCGAGAACGCTCTTGATTGCATCTCCCGCATTTCCCGCAACACATCCCTCACACCCTGCCCCCGCCACAACCGCCCAAAGAGGATCCCCCTCGTTCTCACACACCACCCCACCAACCTCCAGATACAATGCATCATCCTCCGACACTTCCGCCATCTACAATCTGACCCCACCATCCAAGACATTTTTCCATCCCCACCCTTGTCTGCCTTCCGGAGAAACCACTCTCTCCGTGACTCCCTTGTTCGCTCCACACTCCCCTCCAACCCCACCACACCCGGCACCTTCCCCTGCAACCACAGGAAGTGCTACACTTGCCCCCACACCTCCCCCCTCACCCCCATCCCAGGCCCCAAGATGACTTTCCATATTAAGCAGAGGTTCACCTGCACATCTGCCAATGTGGTATACTGTATCCATTGTACCCGGTGTGGCTTCCTCTACATTGGGGAAACCAAGCGGAGGCTTGGGGACCGGTTTGCAATAAACAACTGCACCTCCCAGTCACGAACCATTTTAACTCTCCCTCCCATTCTTTAGACGAAATGTCCATCATGGGCCTCCTACAGTGCCACAATGATGCCACCCAAAGGTTGCAGGAACAGCAACTCATATTCCGCTTGGGAATCCTGCAGCCCAATGGTATCAATGTGGACTTCACAAGCTTCAAAATCTCCCCTTACCCCACTGCATCCCAAAACCAGCCCAGTTCGTCCCCTCCCCCCACTGCATCCCAAAACCAGCCCAGCCTGTCTCCGCCTCCCTAACCTGTTCTTCCTCTCACCCATTCCTTCCTCCCATCTCAAGCCACACCTCCAATTCCTACCTACTAACCTCATCCCACCTCCTTGACCTGTCCGTCTTCCCTGGCTGACCTATCCCCTCCCCACCTATCTTCTTTTCTCTCCATCTTCGGTCTGCCTCCCCCTCTCTCCCTATTTATTCCAGAACCCTCTCCCCATCCCCGTCTCTGATGTAGGGTCTAGGCCCGAAACGTCAGCTTTTGTGCTTCTGAGATGCTGCTTGGCCTGCTGTGTTCATCCAGCTTCACACTTTGTTACCTTGGATTCTCCAGTATCTGCAGTTCCCATTATCTCTTATCATAGCTACAGGTTTGACTTGGAGAACCTGAGATGAGTGAGAGGAAAAGTTGTTCAAAGTGAGAACAGCTCAGCCAGGCAACGGAGGGCACTGGGGTACATGAGGACAGTTCAGGCCTCCTTTCAAGAAGAAAGGAGCAGACAGCCTTCAGACCATCTTAATAGGACCCGGACACATGAATGCATTGAGTGTCCACAGTGAAAGGAGATGGCTGGGGTCAGAAAACTGGGAATTATGAAACGAACATTAAAAACAAAATCAGAAGACTCACAAATGGACAAAAGAAGCGGTTGGACGAAGGCAAACAGGTCCTCATTTTATTGTCTCCCCCAAATAGTAATACCTGTGACACAGTAGTATAGAAGCATCAGCCTAGACGCTGTACTAAACCCTTGGGGTGGGTCTTCAACCCACAAGCTGCTTGCCTCAGAGACAAAACTTTTATCAATAATCCATGACTGACAGTAGGCTTTAAAATTCCCAACGCTTTGTCTCTGATATATTATACCAAACCTTCATTCATTTTTGATGATTGAAGATTTTCCTGATATGTTTTAAACTGTAGTTTCATTAATTTCTATTCATGTCCCCTGATTCCACTTGCTGCCTTACTTTGCAGTAATAATCAGAGATTACTTTATCTACGTAATTTAATACTGTATGTGCTGTGCTCAGATTCCACTTGCTGATACGGTGATGGTTTTATTTAGTTTTAAACAAACTGGAGTTTAAATGGCAGGAGCAGTCTATCAATTTTACTGCCCTGTTAAAAATACCATGCTCTTTGAAGTAGAATAAAGGGTAGATGGGTTACATAACTTTCATGGAAATAAATGCAAATCAGTTTCCAAAATTATCAACTAAATGTCAGCAAGATCTAATCTTAAGGCTAACAGCTTTTCCTAAGTCCTGACTCTTAAAATATGAGGCTTAATGCAGGCATAGATGGACCTCTTCTCTGATTAGCATAATGCAACGCGTAGACTCCTGCAGGAAACCGCGCTCATCTTTTTACAATTTATATCAGTGACTTTGATTGGGGGGGATCAAATGTACAGTGGTTAAATTAGCAAATCTCATGAAGTTAGGTAGAAAGGTATGTTGGGAAGATTATACAAGTAATTTGTAGACTGGTAGTCATAGGTTGAATGAGTGGGCAATTATCTACCAGAAGGAGTATAATTTGGAAACAGTGAAATTCTTCAAAGAAACCTACAGCACAGGAACAGGCCCTTCGGCCCTCCAAGCTTGCGCCGATCAAGACCCTCTGTCTAGCCTGTCATCTATTTTCTAACGGTCTGTGTCCATTTGCTCCCTGCCCATCCATGTACCTGTCCAAGTATATCATAAAAGACGCTAACGTGTCTGCGTCTACCACCTCCACTGGCAACGCGTTCCAGGTACCCACCACCCTCTGCGTAAACAATTTTCCACGCATATCTCCCTTAAACTTTCCTCCTCTCACTTTGAACTCATGACCGCTAGTAATTGAGTCCCCCACTCTGGGAAAAAGCTTTTTGCTATCTACCCTGTCTATACCTCTCATGATTTTGTAGACCTCAATCAGGTCCCCCCTCAATCTCCGTCTTTCTAATGAAAATAATCCTAATCCACTCAACCTCTCTTCATAGCTAGCACCCTCCATACCAGGCAACATCCTGGTGAACCGCCTCTGCACCCTCTCCAAAGCATCCACATCGTTTTTGTAATGTGGTGACCAGAACTGCACACAGTACTCCAAATGTGGCCGAACCAAAGTCCTATACAACTGCAACATGTCCTGCCAACTCTTGTACTCAATACCCCGCCCAATGAAGGAAAGCATGCCATGTGCCTTTTTGACCACCCTATCGACCTGCATTGCCACCTTCAGGGAACAATGGACCTGAACACCCAGATCTCTCTGTTCATCAATTTTCCCCAGGACTTTTCCATTTACTGTATAGTTCGCCCTTGAATTTGATCTTCCAAAATGCATCACCTCGCATTTGCCCGGATTGAACTCCATCTGCCATTTATCTGCCCAGCTCTCCAGTCTATCTATTTGGTGGAACAATTTAAAAAAAAACAGTATTCCCTAAACAGACAATAACTGTAGAATTCTGAAATGCAGAGGGGTCTAGATGTTCCATTATATGAGCCAGAAAAGGTTGGTATGCAGGAACAAACACATAATCAAGGCTAGTAGGAACTGCAGATGCTGGAGAATCTGAGAGAACGGGGTGCAGAGATCAGCCTGCACAAGATCCTGAGAATCCATTGGGAAGAAAGACACGCCAACACCAGTGTCCTCGACCAGCGACATTGAGGTGCTGCCAACTCTTGATCGTCTGTAACAGGCTGGGCACATTGTCCACACAACCGAAACGAGACTCCCCAAGCAGGTGCTCTACTCCCAGCTGCGAACCAGCAAGTGAGTCCCAGATGGACAGGAGAAGCACTTCAGTGATATCCTCAAGGCCTCGCTGGTGAAGTGCAGCATTCCCACAGACACCTGGGAATCACTGGGCCCAAGACCGTCCAAAGTGGAAGAGGAGCATCTGGGAAGGTGTCAAGCACCTCGAGGCATGCCGTTGGGAAAAAGCGAAAGCTGGGCAGAAACAGCGTAAGGAGTGTGTCACCACACCAGCGCCCCACCCACCCCTTTCCCACAACCACCTTCTGCCCCAAGTGTAACAGAGCTTGTGGAAGCTATTTCGGTCTGTACAGCCACCTACAGACTCACCCTGAGTGGAAGAGAGTGGATCCTTGTTTGTGAGGGACTGCTGATGATTATACTGTGCCATCCCTTGTTGTGATGTCACGTAGCTGCCATAAACATACACAGCCTGCCTGGTTCAGAATCCATGCTATAGTGCTGCTGCACAGTTCTGGCTGACCAGGAAATCCTCACACACTTATTGCCTGTCATTAGTGGATCAGAAGGATTTACTGATCGATTATCAACCTGTTTGGCAGCATTAGCACACACCTTTTATAAGACCCACTCTGACAGTTATGTAAGAAGCCAGTATTGGAACCTTATCAATCAAGACAGAAAATTTGCTTATCCTTACTTCATGTGCACACAAAAATAAACAAAGCTGCACCGTTCACTCATACATTTCTGCAAAAAATCCTACTTGCTGCTTAAGTAAACATAGAAGGCAATTTGTAAACTAGTTAAATAGGTAAACTATCGAGTAGTAGTGTCAGCTGTGAAAGCAACTTAGATCCACTTTATCTCGACAGCCCAAGAAAATATATTTGAACTCAGATACTGTCTCTTTTAGGTACATACGTTAATCATGAGACATATTTCCTTTGTTTCCTTCAAAGTCAGTCAGCAATTTACGCATGGTTAATATTGCAGCCTCAAGTGTCTTTAGTACAGTGTAAAAACATCGTGAAACATTTCACTAGAACACAAACTATTACATCAAGTTACATTGGATCTCTCAAATTTCAAACCTAATGTTGATCTTGCTTTCTGTGCACCTTTTTGCAGCCATAACTTTGTACTCCTTGTTCTGTTCAATCACCCTGTGGACTTTGTATGGTCGTGCACAGAAAACAAAACTTTTCACTGTAGCCAGTGACCATAATAATTCAAATCAAATATAAGGAGACATTAGGCCAGATGCCCAGACGCTTGATCAAAGGGGAGTATGTACATTTTAATGTTTCCAATTTCAATTTAGGAAGCAAGATAAAGAGTCAGAGACGTGTGGCAAGGGTATCTGGGAGCTTTGGGCTGAAACAGCTGGAGGAATATCCACCAAAGATAGAGCAGATAAAATCAGAGATGCTAAGAGGGGTCAGAATTAGAGCAGCACAGTATCCTGGAGGCTGTGGTGCTGAAGATGATTGCAAAGATAGAGAGGGGTGCGATTATAGAGGCATTTGGAAACGAGGCTGAGAATTTGTAAAATCGAGCTACCACAGGACAGGGAGCACTGGGGTGATCGGTGCAAGTCAGTGGACAAATTTGGACGACCTGAGGTTCAAGGACAGGAGAATAATAAGGAATAATATGTAAAGTTCATTGTAAAATGGAAATGGTAGTATGCCAGATGTAATTCAAGTGTGCTGCTAAAATATACAGCATGTTACTTCTTTGCAAAACCTGTGAGGAGCTGAACAACAGCCTGTTGAGACATTCTTAGTGTGTCTATACTGTCACATGGTGGAGATAAAGAGTACTGGCTGCCCTGGATTTGATCAACTCCAGTGATAGATCATTTATATTCAACCCTGTTTAGATACAGTATAACAGACCTCTGGAGTAGGTGGGACTTGAACACAGACTTCCCAGGTCAGAGGTAGGGACATGGCTAAAACACCACAAGAGCCTTCATACAACCCTAGTTGTATCATTAATTTTAGGTCCAGACACACTTGATTCCTTGCTTCATAGTAATTATTGAAGAAGAAATTTGAGTCATAGCTTCCAGCTAAAAGAATGGGCCATTTCCCCACTATCCAGGTACTGACATACATTAAAGATTTGGATCTCAGTCCACAGGGGTCAATTTCACACTTTGCAGATGACATGAAACTTGGAAGAATTGTAAACTGTGAGAGGGTGACAGTGTGGAACTCCAAATAGACGTTAACAAGTTGGTGGAGTGGTTAGAGAGGTGGCACATGAGGGTGAACGCAGAGAAGGGCGAGGTGATGAATTTTGGCAGGAAGAACATTGAAGGACAACATAAAAAGGGGGATACAATTCTAAATGGGTAGAGGAACTTAGGTATACATGTGCACAGATTATTGAATGTGGTAAGACAGGTGGGAAAAGCAGTGAATATAGCAAACAGTGTCCTTGCCCTTGTTACATAGGGGAATAAAGTGCAAGGACAAGGAATGATTTTTAACTCGTATAAGACATGTTAGGCCTCAGTTGGAGTATTGTGCACAGTTGTGGGTGCCACACTATAAATTTGCTAAATGGCTGATTAAGCTCAAGAGCATGACTGACTTCTTCCTGTTTCTCGCTCAGTACGTTTAATGGTATTTTCACATCTTGGGGCGGCACGGTGGCTCAGTGGTTAGCACCGCTGCCTCACAGCGCCAAGGGCCCAGGTTCAATTCCACCATCAGTGGACTGTCTGTGTGGAGATTGCACATTCTTCCCCTAATCTGTGTGGGTTTTCTCCGGGTGCTCTGGTTTCCTCCCACAGTCCAAAAATGTGCAGGCTAGGTGGATTGGTTCATACAAATTTCCCGTAGTGTTCAGGGATGTGTAGATTAGGGGGGAGAATGGGCTTCACTGAGAGTCAGTGCGGACATGTTGGGCCTAGGGCCCTGTTTCCACACAGTGGGCATTCTATGATTCTACAAAATGTGAGATTGCATTTCAAGAATACAGATGTGATTTACAAGAATAGTTCCAGAAATGGGATTGTTTGAAGAAGACAACAAAGGGCAGGGGAGGGAACCTGGGGAGGAGGAGGAGGAGTTTGAAGGGAGATTTGATCGAGGTTTTCAAAATCATGAGGAAAAACTAGATACAGTAGACAGGGAAGAGAGATTTGTGTTTGTAAAAGTAGTAAGAAAGGGCGCAGGCATCTCCAGCACATCCCTCACCTTCCTGGACCTCTCAGTCTCCATCTCAGGCAACCAGCTTGTAACTGATGTCCATTTCAAGCCCACCAACTCCCACAGCTACCTAGAATATACCTCCTCCCACCCACCCTCCTGCAAAAATTCCATCCCCTATTCCCAATTCCTCCGCCTCCGCTGCATCTGCTCCCACGATAAGACATTCCACTCCCGCACATCCCAGATGTCCAAGTTCTTCAAGGACCGCAACTTTCCCCCCACAGTGATCGAGAACGCCCTTGACCGCGTCTCCCGCAACACATCCCTCACACCCCGCCCCCGCCACAACCGCCCAAAGAGGATCCCCCTCGTTCTCACACACCAACTCACCAACCTCCGGATACAACGCATCATCCTCCGACACTTCCGCCATCTACAATCCGACCCCACCACTAAAGACATTTTTCCATCCCCACCCCTGTCTGCTTTCCGGAGAGACTACTCTCTCCATGACTCCCTTGTTCGCTCCACACTGCCCTCCAACCCCACCACACCCGGCACCTTCCCCTGCAACTGCAGGAAATGCTACACTTGCCCCCACAACTCCTCCCTCACCCCTATCCCAGGCCCCAAGATGACATTCCACATTAAGCAGAGGTTCACCTGCACATCTGCCAATGTGGTATACTGCATCCACTGTACCCGGTGCGGCTTCCTCTACACTGGGGAAACCAAGCCGAGGCTTGGAGACCGCTTTGCGGAACACCTCCGCTCAGTTCGCAACAAACAACTGCACCTCCCAGTCGCAAACCATTTCCACTCCCCCTCCCATTCTTTAGATGACATGTCCATCATGGGCCTCCTGCAGTGCCACAATGATGCCACCCGTAGGTTGCAGGAACAGCAACTCATATTCCACCTGGGAACCCTGCAGCCTAATGGTATCAATGTGGACTTCACCAGTTTCAAAATCTCCCCTTCCCCAACTGCATCCCTAAACCAGCCCAGTTCGTCCCCTCCCCCCACTGCACCACGCAACCCGCCCAGCTCTTCCCCTCCACCCACTGCATCCCAAAACCAGTCCAACCTGTCTCTGCCTCCCTAACCTGTTCTTCCTCTCACCCATCCCTTCCTCCCACCCCAAGCCGCACCCCCACCTACCTACTAACCTCATCCCACCTCCTTGACCTGTCCGTCTTCCCTGGACTGACCTATCCCCTCCCTACCTCCCCACCTATCTTCTTTTCTCTCCACCTTCGGTCCGCCTCCCCCTCTCTCCCTATTTATTCCAGAACCCTCACCCCATCCCCCTCTCTGAAGAAGGGTCTAGGCCTGAAACGTCAGCTTTTGTGCTCCTGAGATGCTGCTCGGCCTGCTGTGTTCATCCAGCCTCACATTTTATTATCGCAGACTTAAAGAGTTGTGACAAAATAAAAGCATTTTTCACAGAGTGATTAACTAAGGTATGGAATGGATTGTCTGGAAGTGAGGTGGAGGCAGGTTCAATTGAGGCATTCATGAGGACATTGGATGATTATTCAGATAGAATTAGCAACACTGGGATATGGGGGAAAGGCAGGAGATTACCTCACTACCAATGATGCTGTTTGAAGGGCTGGTATAGGCAAGATGGGCCAAATGGCCTCTTTCTGTGACATAGTAATTCTGGGATTCTGACCGGAAACCAACTGTGTTAGCCAAAACAGGAGTGAAAATGCCGTCAAACTCAAGAGTGAGAAACAGGAAAAAGTCACACGCTCGAGCTTAATCAGCCATTTAGAAAATTTATGACTAGTTTATATCCTAATCCCACCCAACTGCTCCATATCCCTCACACTCAACATAAATCTAATAATCTCAGTCATAAAATAACAATATCTTTCATTAAAATAAAACTTCTGCAGATGCTGGAAATCTGAATTAAAACAAGGAAATGCTGTAGTGTTCAGGGAAGACTTACATTGGACTCAGCATTAACACTGTTTTTCACTCTACAGATACTGGACAGACCTGCTGAATTTCTCCAGCATTCTCCGTTATCATTACATTTCTCACTGCTGCAGGATACAGGCTAGCAAGTTGAAGAATTGCTCTTGAGGAGATCCAAAATGGAGATGAGAGACTATCCTGTTCCCTTGTTAGGTACCCAATCTATCATTCTATGTTTGAACCAGAATCCAATGCTTGAATTAAGAAGTGTACCCTAACTTCTTTCCCAAATGTTGGCTCTGATTTCAAGCTTTTCTCCTCTCCTAGACTCCCCAGAAATGACTGTTGTGAGAATATTACCAGCTGACTAGCTATCAATTCCCTTAAAAACTCAAAATAAAATGACATTCAAACCATCCCTTAACCTATCATGTTCCACACACAAGACTGGTTTATACAACTTCTACAGATAATTTAACCATTGAAATCTTGACATGCACTCTGGTGAATCAACACTGTACCCTTTAGACAGATATATCCTGCGCGAGTTGCGATTCCCTGAGCCCCACGCAGAGTGCACTAGATGTGATCAAACAAGGATTCCATATTGCTGTTGAAAGGTGGCATGGTGGCTCAGTGGTTAGCACTACAGCCTCACAGTGCCAGGGACCTGGTTTCAATTCCACCCTGGGACAACTGTCTGTGTGGAGTTTGCACATTCTCCCAGTGTCTGCGTGGGTTTGCTCCGGTTTCCTCCCACAGTCCAAAAGTGTGTGCGCTAGGTGGATTGGCCATGCTAAATTGCCTGTAGTGTTCAGGGATGTGTAGATTAGTGGGGTGGGTCTGGGTGGGATGTTTTAAAGGTTTGGTGTGGACTGGTTAGGCCCAAGGGCCTGTTTCAACATGTCAGGATTCTATGAAAATTGCTCCCATTAGTCCTTTAATCTTTGTATCTGACAAGTACATTTTAAATGATCTGTGTATATGGACCCCTGAAATTTTTTTTTTGATCTCCAAACATCCTGTCTATCCTGTCTTCTCTCTTTGTTTGAAGATTGGGCTATAGATTTCCATGAATTAGGTCATTTTTATGGACAAAGTGCTGTTGTGGTTTGCCATTGCCTTCTGCAGGAAACTCTCCCAATCTTACCATTGATCATCAAGCACACCGGAAGGATTTACAGGCAAATAATTGATTTGTATGGCTATGATATTAAAGCATCTTTCCATGACCAACAAGTTCTGGTATGGGACCTGAACTCCAACCTCCTTGTCCAGATGTACTGATGTTCCTACTGCAGCACAAGTCCACTGCAACAGAAAACATACTTGAACAACACTTTGTTGGTTCAAAAATGCTTTGGAAGTCCTATGGTCAAGAAAAGGTGCTACTGAGGTTGACATAGCTCAGGTGATTGGACAGCTGGTTTGCACTGCTCAGAAGCACCAACAGTGTGGGTTTAATTCCCATCAGCTGCAGTTATCATGAAGGATCCTCCTTCACATCCTCTCTTCTTGCCTGAGGCGGTGACGCTCAAGTTATCCCCACACCATTGTCTTGCTCAAATGAGAGAGCAGATCTATGGTCTGGTAAGACTATGGTGACCTGGCCATTGTATGTTGTGTTTTCTACCGACACTAACCACGTGAAGGGGATTGATAACGCAATTAGTGGGCTGATTTACTTAAATGCTTTAAACTCCAAACAATATCCAGAAAGCTAGTTGAAATGTTTGAGGCACTATGATGCAGTGGGGAACGTCAGTGCCTCCAAGCTAGCAGCTCTGAGTTCAAATCGCACCCCAATATTTTAATGGCCAAGGAAGGTGAGCTCATGACACAGGCAAACAAACATCAATGGGTAATCTTTCCAACATATACCAAGAGCAGGAGAGATTTCTGGTCAACCAAGCAATTGAAGGAAATTTGCAACCTCTGCCATCACAGATCATTGTTCTGGGTTTCTATATGTTGGCATAGCAACTTGGTTTCCTTGGATGGACCAGTTGTCTGGATAACCATTTTTGATCAGATTGATGCCAACAGCACAGGATTTAATCACTGTTGACCAGGATAGATTCAGAATCTGCTCCGTTGAGCTATAAACATGCATTATATGTACTATGCTTACATTGCACGCTTCTGTAAACATTTGCTTATAAAGATTGGCTCTAGACCTATTAATCCTCACCTTTAAATGGAAAAAACCTGCAGAAAGCTGCAACACAAAGGGACTTAGGGGTACTTGTGCATGAAACACAGAAAGCTAGGACACAGACGCAACTGGCAATCAGGAATGTTAATGGAAGCTGGCCCTTATTTCGAAAGGGTTGGAGTATAAGAGTAGGGAAATCTTAATGCAACTGTACAAGGTGCTGGTGAGACCACAGGCAGGGTATTGTGAGTAGTTTTGGCCCGTTAGTCTAATGAGTTACATTATTTCATTGGAGGCGATTCAAAGAAAGTACACCAGGATGATCTCCCAATATGGAGAGATTGTCTTGTAAACAAATATTAAACAGGTTGGGACGCTACTCGTTGGAATTTAGAAGAGCGAGAGGTGATCTCGTTAAAACATATTGGATTCTTAAGGGGCTTGACAGGGTAAATGATGAGAGGATGTTTCCCCTCAAGGGCGAATCTAGGACCAGGCGGCATAGTCTCAGAATAAAGGGGCAACAGTTTAAGACTAAGATAGGGAGGAATTTTCTCTCAGAGGATTGAGTGTCTTTGGAATTTTGCCCTCACAGCTCTTTGTGGCAAGGAGTCCTTGTATATTCTTAGGCTGAGATAGATTCTCAATCAGTAGGGGAATCTAGAGTTGTGGGGAAAGAGCAGGAAAGTGGACATGTCCAATGTTAGATCAGTTTTGATCCTACTGAATGGTGGGGCAGGCTCAATGGCCCACTCCTGTTCCTATTTCCTATGGTCTTATTACCTGGTTTCTGGAACACCACATTTGGCACAACCTGAGACAATTCAGCGTAAGATAATAAAATGCGAGGCTGGATGAACACAGCAGGCCAAGCAGCATCTCAGGAGCACAAAAGCTGACGTTTCAGGCCTAGACCCATCAGAGAGGGGGATGGGTTGAGGGTTCTGGAATGAATACGGAGAGAGGGGGAGGCGGACCGAAGATAGAGAGAAAAGAAGATAGGTGGAGAGGAGAGTATAGGTGGGGAGGTACGGAGGGGATAGGTCAGTCCAGGGAAGATAGACAGGTCAAGGAGGTGGGATGAGGTTAGTAGGTAGGAGATGGAGGTGTGGCTTGGGGTGGGAGGAAGGGATGGGAGAGAGGAAGAACAGGTTAGGGAGGCAGAGACAGGTTGGACTGGTTTTGGGATGCAGTGGGTGGAGGGGAAGAGCTGGGCTGGTTGTGTGGGATGCAATGGGGGGGGGGAGGGGACGAACTGGGCTGGTTTTGGGATGCGGTGGGGGAAGGGGAGGTTTTGAAGCTGGTGAAGTCCACATTGATACAATTGGGCTACAGGGTTCCCAAGCGGAATAGGAGTTGCTGTTCCTGCAACCTTCGGGTGGCATCATTGTGGCACTGCAGGAGGCCCATGATGGACATGTCATCTAAAGAATGGGAGGGGGAGTGGAAATGGTTTGTGACTGGGAGGTACAGTTGTTTATTGTGAAGCGAGCGGAGGTGTTCTGCAAAGCAGTCCCCAAGCCTCCGCTTGGTTTCCCCAATGTAGAGGGAGCCACACCGGGTACAATGGATGCAGTATACCACACAATTCAGTGTAAAGACATGTTTGATGGGTCAGTTCTCAAGTACTGGAATAGGATAGGCCATTTAGCAGCTCAAGGCTGTTCCACCATTCATTACAATCATGATTTATCTGATAGTGAGAGAGTTTACTTACCTGATCTCAGACCAAAATATCATCAGATTAGATTTCAGGCCGTGTGCCAAGGGTCTGAGCTACAAGGAAAGGATTGAGAAAATTGGGCTCTTCGTTATGTAAAAGCAGATTTCAGATGATCATGTAAGAAGACAGTTGATGGATTAGAAGGGAAATCTAGAATATAAAGAACAAACTGCAGTCAAAGTAGTCTTTGTGCTGAAATCGTTGCAGACGAACCTGGCACTGTGATGTTCAATTGCTCTGAATTTAGTTAAATGAGTCTGGTAACTGATCTATCTTCACTGCTGGATTGGTTAAGCCTTGACGTAGACTCAGACTGAAGAAAATTGACACTTTTGAATGCTATATGTTGAACTGTAAACATGATTGCTGAGATTATGATTGCTGAGATATTTGAAAGCTCTTGTAAGTAAATCTGTTGCGCACTGGAGAAACTAGAGTTGCCTGTGGCAATGTTTTGAGATATCTAAAATTACGACAGAAGCTACTGCTTTCTGATTCAGACAAAGGATTGCTCCCAACCAAGTATTAGAATATCCTTTATTGTCACTTGTACTACAATACAGAAGTGTAGGAGTACAGTGAAAAGTTTTTACAAAGGGTGCCTTTAAATGGCACCATCTTAGGTACACGTGCCTAGGTACAAATCTTAGAGTAAAAAAAGTGGTCTTACACAAAGAGGATTAAAAGGAAAGTATAGGTATTACTTACAAAAGGTAGTTACAACACAGTGAAAAGGTTTTCAATTACAGTCTGATAGCAGCTCAGCATGTGGTGCCAGATCCCAGTCCAGCAATTGTCCTACATTGCAACAGCCTCCTGTCAACTCCTCACCAACCCAGCAGCAACCGTGCTGTACTAGGATTCGTACCTCAGCCCCTCCACGGCTCCGCGGACACAGCCCCCTCCATCGCCACCTTAGGCTGCCTGCTCCCACTCGCACTGCTGGTTTACACTCACTGCCTATGCGATGTTCCAGGGCTCACTACAGGGCTCCTCCCCGCACTGCTCCGGGACTCACAGCCCATGCGCTGCTGCGGGGCTCCTCCCCGCACTGCTCTGGGACTCGCAGCTCATGCGCTGCTACAGTGGTCACTGCTCGCAGTGTTCCGGCATACAAGGACACACTGCCGGCTCCAGTGCGGATGGGAGAGAAGAATATAAAAGAAGTGGAGAAAAAGAAAAAGGAGGAAAACAGGTGACGCAGAGGAACTCTGACAAGAGCATCCTACTTTGCTGCCATCTTACTTGTTTTGCCACTTTGAGAGCGCACAGATATGTCACTTCGAGAGGCTCTACACCATAAAACCACAAGATATAGGAGTAGAGTTAGGCTATTCCAGCCATCATGTCTGGTCCATTATTGGACCATGGCTGATTTATTTCTCAACCCCCTTTCTCCTGGTTCTTCCCCATGACCTTTGATCACCTTACTAATCAAGGACATATCTATATCTTAAATATACTCCACAACCCTCTGTAGCAGTAAGTCCCACAGATTCACCACCCCCTGGCTGAACAAGTTCTTCCTGATCTCAGTTCTAAAGGGTCTTCCCTTCACTCGGACCCTATGCCTTCAGGTCACAGTCTCTCCTGCTAGTGTAAACATCTTCTCCATGCCCACTCTACCCAGTTTTAATGAGATGACACGTCATCCCTCTAAACTCCTTTCAGTACAGCCCCAGAGTCCTCAACCACTCCTCATATGACAAGCTGAGATCATGCAAGGCACTATATAAGTATTACATTCATTATTATTCTAATTTATGGAATAAAAGCAAAGGAAAAAATTCAGTCAGAAAGTTGTTATGCAACTGACAATCTTGGTATGGTAAACGGAGAATATTACACTAGGTACAGTTACTTGATTGCTCTCCCTAGTTTGAAGCATTAGGCAGATAGAGCTAAAGGTGTTCAATTCCACATCCTGAAGAGGTTGCAATTCCTCCAACCACCCACACCCTCTTAAAAATTCATTTTAAACACGAAAGTAAGTGATCTGGCAAAGATGTAAGAAATCTAAAAGTTTAATGCAGATGCTAATTGTGTTTATTTTTTGCTGTACTGCTGCTTATAATAACAAGGAACATGAGTCATCGTTCAAAGTCAGATCTTGGGGCAGCTGCCTGGGCAGTACAGGAAACCAAAATATTAGCCAATTATTTATGTTTGCAACCTGTGGCTCTACAGTTTCTCGTGGTCCCCGAGGATCCTTCCACATGCTGCAAGTCAGCCTACACCAGAAAAATAACTCCAGTCAAGGATCATTGGAAACACACAATATGCAGCTAATAGACAGCCACCCAATGCCATGCTATGTGCTAATAACTCAGGAAATAGGGAATGATATCATTCATTCATCCCCTCAGGCCTGCTCCATCAGGCAATAAGATCCATCTTCATTACATCCCAAAAGAAATAGCCAGTAGATCTTGGAAGTGACAGGTTCTGGTCAAAACCAGACATGTACTTCAAAGGAAGGAACACCAGTTCAGAAAATGGTCATTTCCATGTTTTCCTGATTTCACCAATTTTCCAGCCTCTCCCTCACAGACCCCAACTGTTACTGAATATATTCAATAACAGAGCCTTTACTGCTCGAGGTGAGGAAGAGAATTCCAAAGATTTGACAACCATCAGAGAGAAATCTGATCTCAGCCATCTTGAATGGGAGACCCTTTGTTATGAGATTGTGACCCCCAGGCCTCAATTGTTCTACAAAATGAAACCTCCTCTGTCCATCTTCGTAGGACTTAGTGGGACTGTTTTGTGATGATTTTTTTTACTGGGCAGCAGCAGGATTGAGATAACAATTGCTTAACCTAATGGACAAAGTGAAAATGGCTAATGGTGAGACCACTTCTCCAATACAGTGTATTGTTTTGGTCTCTTTTTAAGCAAAGACTTAAAGGCATTGGAAATGGCTCAGTGGAGATTTATCAGATTGCTACATGGAAAGGGTGGGTTATCTTATGCAGATAAGTTGGACTGGCTGGACTTGTTTCCACTGAAGTTTAGAAGAGCGAAGGGTGAATTGATTAAAATGTGTAAGATCTTGAAAGATCTTGGCAAGGTAGATTTTGAAAGAATGTGTCCTCTTGTAGGTGAGTCTAGAAGAAGGTGGTGGGGACTCATTGTTTAAGAATTAGGGGTCACCCTTTTAGGACAGAGGGGAGAAGAAATTTCCTTCAGAGGGTTGTACAACTTTGGGATGATTAAAACATTTTTAAGACTGAGGAGGACAGATTTTTTTGAGAGGCAAGGGGATCAAAGGTTATCAGGGCTATGTGGGAATGAGAAACTTGAAACACAGATCAGTTCAGTCTTAGAATTAGAATGAGTTTCATTGTCACTCGAGAATGGGAGATAAAAAGAAAATCACGAAAAGCAGGAGAAACAAAAAGAAAAAAAATGGATGGAGTGAACAAGCTCTGGCTCAGGCTCTGTCTTCATCTTGGAGGTATCTTAGTGAAAGGTGGAGCACACTCATTGGCCAATGGTCTACTCTGGCCCTGTTTTGTATGCTTGTGTGTTCACACTTGACCCATCAAATGGGTAATGTTGGAACACGGCCAAATATGGAATGGAAAGAATTGAACAGAAGGACAAAAAGGAGGAAGTGAAAAGGCATTGGTAACAAAGTTTGAAAAGACACAGAAGAATCAGGAAGGGATGTCCAAAGACAGCTTGGGAATCAATTACCAAGAAGACCATAGTTAAGCATTTGTGTTTCTTCAATCTTGCATTATTACTTTCACTCAACTCACTCCAGTTGTTGTCTACTTTTAGTTGAATAAAAATCCAGCCTGTAATCATGTTTACAAGTCTAATCCTCAAACCCCTCATAATCCAATGTTTCAAATGTGATCACTCATTATTCTAAACTCTAATGAACATGGGTCCAATTGGCTCAACTTTTCCTCTTAAAGAGGCCATTTATCTCGGGGATCAACCTCATGAGCACCGTCTGAACTTTCTCCAAAGCAAGTAAATGCCTTCTATAGAAGGAGGAGATCTAAAACTGCATGGAGTACTCTCACCAATGCCCTGTACAGTTTCAGCAGTACCTCCCTTAAATCAGTGGCCATGATTATTACAGCGCATGGCCATTGGCTGAGAATTCCTACAGTGAGAAAGCATTTGACCCATTGAGTCCACAACCATGAACAGCATCCCACCCAGACCCAGCCCCACCCCCCCTTCCCTAACCCTGTAACCCTGAATTCCCTATAGCCAATCCACCTAACCTGTACATTTGTGGACTGTGGAAGGAAACCCAGGCAATCACAGGGAGAATGTGTAAACTGCACACAGTCAGTCACCCGAGGGTGGAATCAAACCTCAGACACTGGTGCTGCGAGTCAGAAATGCTAACCCACTGAGCCACCGTATCACCTGTTGCCCTGGATCTATTCAGCAAGGGTCGCTGTCACTTTATTAGTTCAAAGTCTGCCATTCAAGCGTGCTGTGTTGTCGGCGATATTCCGCATTTCTCTTTTTTTTTGATTGAGCACAGTTCTGAAGAAGACTCAAACCAGACTCGAAACATTAACTCTGTTGCTCTCTCCACAGACGCTGCTGAGTTTGTCCGGAATTCTCTGAGTTGATTTGTCTGGTCAGTGTCAAATCAGAGATTCCGATGGTGATTGGAACGTTGGGGCCATTACTAAATCTAACAAAGATGCTGAGAAGGTTCAGCATGCTGGCCTGAGTAGTGCTTTAAGATTTGTTATGTAGATATGACTGCATAGAACAAGAGCAGTCTGGAACTAGAACAATAAAATGTTCTCCAACATCTAGTGCGTATTTACAGTGCTTTACCTTGAAGCGTATTATGCGGATTAAGGAGAGCTGATTTCCACTCAGCGGCACCATTCTTACAGCAACTCAGTAATCTTTGCACCAGATTTATTACCTAATTTTAGAGTTTTCTGTAATTGCAGCACTGAAGTGACCTTTAGTAGAGATTTCTAACTAGGATCCCATGGGAAAGCCTTTAATTAGCTGCAACTAACTTGTCACTAACAGTGACAAAATAGACCCAGCTCAGATCAGCACAGGATGTTAATGTCTGCCAAGCTGGTTTTTCCATTCCTGATGTGCTTACTTATAGCTATTGAAAGCCTCAAACAGTCTGACATTTTTAAATAGATCCCAGGGTTAGCACAGGAGAGTTTTTGAGACAAACACTTTGCATTCTTGTGTCAGAACAAAGAGAAAGGATGCTTGACACTGTTCATACAGAGGATGATAGATTTAGTAATAATTATGGTATTCTAATAATTCAGAGGCCTGAACAGGACAGCACAACAACAACTGGGTCATGTTCAAATCACGTTCTGGCAATTTGAGATTCCTACTTTTAAAAAAAAGCTAAAAATAAAAAAAAGTAGGCAATGTTGGATGGAGGTAAAAACCAAAAACTTGTTCTCTAAAGTTCTTTAGGGGCCTCCAATCCAATTAGGCCTGGATGTGGCTTCAGTACTAACCAATGTAGCTGACCCTTTCTCAAATAGCTCAGCAAGACGTCCAGTTAAGGTGACCATGAATGGCCAATAAATGATGCTCTTGCCAGCAAATAAGCACATTTAAAAGTGAATTCTGAATCGACAACAGACACAATGCAATGTCAGACAAGCTTTCTGTTTTGCATAGAGGCCAGTTGAGAGTAACCCACAATGCTGTGGGTCTAGAGTCACATGTAGGCCAGAACAGATAATGATGACAGTTTACATTCCTAGATGACATTGGTGAATCAGATGGCCTTTCTGACAATTAACAGTTTCACAAGTTTTGGACTCTTAATTCTACATTTTTGGTTTTCTTATGATTTCAAACTCCACCATCTACCGCAGTGGAATTTGAACCCGAGTCCATATCACCTGGGTATCAGAATTAATATCTAGTTATAACACCGCAAGGCTATTGCTGACTAGCTCTCAGCAGCACTAAGGAGTGTCTAGCTTGCTGGCTCGGTTTATACAGGGCTGGCTAGCTTCAGATGAAGCTACCATATTGGAGTGCCCTGCGTGCAGCCAATGCACATCATGGCTAGCACTGACCACACATGGCAGGGTGCATGCTGGTGGCTCACTGCCTGCAATTCAATCTGAGTTAATCATCCATCACAATCCCTGGTGCCTATAACCAGTTGAGCCCCCAGTCTGTTTGATGAAATGGATGTAAAGGATCCCAAGATAGAATTTGAAGAACGGCAGCAGTTCTTAGGTTGAATTTTTGCTGTGTCTTCCAAATTACTCCCAGAAATTGTATGATATAATAAGACAAATGATAGCAAATTGGCAACATCACACCCACCTTTCATTTCTACTGAACACTATTTAGAAGTCCACATACAAGACATCAGCTATCTTGCTTATATCGAACAGTCAGGCACTTTTGTTCAAAAAAAACACAAACTTGTCAAACTTAAATCAATACTATCTCTTCAATTAATCACTGTATTTCTAAATTCTTAAACATTGTCTCAATGTTTGCCAACGATTGATGTTACACCAACTTATCAAAAGCACCACTTCACTGGAATAGTTACCTTATTTTACTAAAATAATGAAACCAAAGGCAAGTGTGTGATATGAGCTCCACCTGCTGCTAGATATCATCATTTGTTATTAACTATTGCTAGCTTAATGCCACCAATTGGACCTTTTAGTTGGTGATGGATATTGGGTCCGTAATGAATGCGTAGCAAATATATATTAGCAAGTATGTTTTCCAAATTTTCATTGCGGCTCAATGAGGATCAGAAATTATGTTACATTTTTAATGATAAGATGTTACGGCTCAAACAAAAAGATTTGCATTCACAAACCATCTTTCACAACACAATGATGTAACAAGGCATTCTGCAGCTAACAATGTACTTTTTATTGCAATTATTTGCTGCTTGGTAGGAAATACAGCAACAAATTTGCACACAGCAACCCTCCAGCATCAGTGGTTTGGCAATGAGCAGATAATCTCTTTTCATGAAGTGGAGAGAGCGGTAAGTCATGATCGTGATACTGAGGGCACTATCACTGTGCTCTCCGAAATAATGACACTGGTTCTCCTATTGTCACCTAATAAAGAGAGTGTGCATAGGCGGGGCCTTGGCTTTGAACATCTCATCTGATAGTAGGATATTTTCCTCAGTCCATAAAATTCCAACAGTGTGGAAACAGGCCATTCAAACCAACAAGTCCACACTGACCTTCTGAAGTGCATCCCACTGAGACCTATTCCCCTACCTTATCCCTGTATTTCCCATAGCTAATGCACCTAACCTACACATGCCTAAACATTATGGGCAATTTAGCATGGCTAATTCACCTAACCTGCACATCTTTGGACTGTGTGAGGCAGCAGTGCTAACCACTAAGCCACCATACCACCCAAGATTTTCTCTTTTGCCTCACTATCTTCATAAATAAGAAGGTTATGTCAGTGATTTTCCAGTCCTCTGCGGCTCTTCCTGACTCCAGTGATTCCTGAAGGATTACCACTAACATATCCACTATCTCTTCATCCATCTCCTTCAGAATTCTGGTTTGTAGTCCATCTGGTCCAGGTGATTTATCCACCTTCAAGCCTTTCAGTTTTTCCAGCACCTTCTCCTTGGTGATGGCCACCAGACTCATTTCTGTCTCCCGACTGTCTTGAATTTTTGGGATGTTACTGTATTTGTACTGTTCCTCTGCCATTTCTTTGTTCACCATTACCACTTCTCCAATGTCATTTTCCAGCAGCCCAACTTCTACTTTTGCCTCTCTTTTACCCTTTTCATATCTAAAGAAACTCTTGCAATCTTCTCAGGATAGTAAGAACTGCAGATGCTGAAATCAGAGATAACAGTGTGGAGCTGGATGAACATAGCAGGCCAGGCAGCATCAGAGAAGCAGGAAAGTTGACATTTCGTGTTGGGACTGGAAATATCAACTTTCCAGCTCCTCTGATGCAGCCTGGCTTGCTGTGTTCCTCCAGCTCCACACAGCCCTATCTTGCAATTTTTTTTTGGATATCTTACCCTCATATTTATCCTTCTCCCTCTTCTTTCTTTTCTTGTTGTCCTCTGTTGGTCTTTATAGGCTTCCCAATCCCCTGGCTTCCCACTGCCCTTCGCCACATTATATGCTATCTCTTTTGCTTTTATACTATCCCTGGCTTCCCTGGTCAGCCATGGTTGCCTCCTCCACCCTTTGGTATGCTGCTTTTTCATCAGGTTGAATTTTTGAAGTGTTTTCAAAATTACTCCCAGAAACTACTGCCATTGCTGTTCCACTGTCTTTCCTGCTAGGCTTCTCTCCCAGCCAATTCTGGCTAACTGCTCCCTCAGTTGGTATGAGATCCATTGTTAGTTTAAAATCTGAGATGGAAATACTGTTGAAAAGCAAAAGTATCAAAGGGTATGGGCCAAAGGCAGCAATGTGGACAAAGGTCACAGATTAGCCATGATCTCATTGAATGGTGGAAACGGGTTCGAGGAGCTCAATGGCCTACTCCTGTTCTTACCTTTCTATTAACTTGTACATCACTGCTGTTGATTTATGACGCTGGAATGGATCATTTCTAATGACTGACTGATGTTCTCGTTAAGCATTTGATGGATTCATGGAGTGAGTACTTTAGACACACACATCACACTCACTCACATATCACACTCACTCACATATCACACTCACTCACATATCACACTCACTCACATATCACACTCACTCACATATCACACTCACTCACATATCACACTTCAATTATCACAATGTGCTGATGAAATTTACCATCTTTACCTGGTCTACTGTGACTCCAGGCCTACAGAAATGTGGGTAATTCTTCACTGCCCTCTGGGTGGCCCAGCAAGCCACAAAGTTCCACCAAATCTGCAAAATTGTCTCAAAACAGTAGTTTTTTTTATTCATTCATGGGATGAGAGCGTCACCGACTAGGCAGCATTTATTGCCCATCCCTAATTGCCCAGAAGGCAGTTACGGGTCAATCACATTGCTGTGGGTTTGCAGTCACATGTAGGCCAGACCAGGTAAAGATGGCAGTTTCCTTCCCTAAAGGACATTAGTGAACCATTAGGGTTTTATTGACAATGGATTCACAGTGATCATTAGGTTCTTAATTCCATATATTTATTGAATTCAAATTCCACCACCTGCCATGATGGGATTTGAACCTGGGTCCCCAGAATGTTGTTTGGGTCTCTGGATCAACAGTCCAGCGATAATACCACTTGGTCATTCTAAGCTCTGTAGAGCTGCCATATCCATTAGTAAATGGGAATGGGCAATTAAACAATTTGTTCTAGATTATGCACAAGAGGAAACATTCCCTCTGCACCTAAACAATTCACTGGAGGGGAAGGTTCCACAAATATCTCCATCCTCTATGATGAGAGACCCAAGCACACAACAAGAGGTAAGGCTAAGAGATTTGGAAAAAAATTGTCAGATGGATGTTTGCTTAGTAGATTATTCATTTCTACCTCCTCCAGCGATCCCCAGCATCACAGGAATCAGTCTTTCGCCAATTTGATTTATTTCATGTGATATCAAGAAATTGTTGGAGGGACTGGATACTGTAAGGTCCATGGGCCTTGACAACATTCCAGCAAGAGTACTGAAGACTTATGCTCCAGATTTTCCGCACTCTTATCCAAGCTGTTCCATTACAGCTTCAACATCAGCATCTACCCAACAATAGCGAAAACTGTGTATGCATGTCTTGTACACAAAAAGCAGGACAAATCCAACCCAAGCAATTAATGCCCATCTCGGCCCATTCTCGATCATCAGTAAAGAGATGGAAGGTATCCTCAACAATGCTATCAAGTAGTATCTGCTCAGCAGTAACCTGCTTACTGATGTTCAGCTTGGGTTCTGCCAGGGTCGCTTGGTTCCTGTCCTCATGATAGCCTTAATTCTAACAGGGACAAAAGAGCTGAATTCCAAATATGCATTGACCAAAGGCTGCATTGGACTGTGTGTAGCATCAAACAGCCCCAGAAAAATCTAAATCAATGAGAATCAGGAGACAAACTCTCCACTGGTTGGAGTCATACCTGGCACAGAGAAAGATGATTGTGTTTTTTGTACATCAGTCATCTCAGCTCCAGGATATCACTGAGGAGTTCCTTGGTATAGGAGCCAAAGCTCAAACATCTTCAGCTGCTTCATCACTAACCTTCTTTCCATCATATGGTCAGAAGTGGGGGTGTTTGCTGATGATTGTACTGTGTTCAGTACCATTCACAATGGCCCAGATACTGAAGCAGTCCATGTTCAAATGCAGCAAGATCTGGACAATATCCAGAACAAAAACTGAAAGAGCTGCAGCTGCTGTAAATCAGGAACAAAAACAAAGTTGCTGGAAAAGCTCAGAGGATCGGCAGCATCTGTGAAGGAAAAAACAGTTAACATTTCGGGTCCGATGACCCTTCCTCAGAACTCAGAACAGTTCTGAGGAAGGGTCATGGACCCGAAATGTTAACTCTGTTTTTTTCCTTCACAGATGCTGGCAGATCCACTGAGCTTTTCCAGCAACTTTGTTTTTGTTCCTGAACAATATCCAGGTTTGGGCTGAAAATTGTTGACTAACATTCACACCACAAAAATACACGGAATGACCATCTCCAATGAGAGCGTGTTTAGTTGCCATTTTCAGTTGATGACGTTATCATCACTGAATCCCCACTATCAATATCCTGCAGGTTATCATTGACCAGAAACTCATCCAAACTAGCCACATAAATAGAGTCGCCACAAGAACAGATCAAAAGCTAGGAATCCTGAAGCGAGTAACTCATCGCCTGACTCTCCAAAGCCTGTCCATCGTCCAAAAGGCACAAGTCAGCAGTGTGATGGAAGACTCCCCACTTGCTTGGATGGGTGCAGCTCCAACAACACTCAAGAAGCTTGACACCATCCAGGACAAATCAGACCACTTATTTGGGACCACATCTACAAGCATGCACTCCCTCCACCACTAATGCACAATGGGTGCATGGAGCACATGACTCCCACTCTCCATTCACATAGCCAGCCCATGTATCTAATCTTACCCAATATGCCCCTTCCCCTTTTCAAAGGGAAAGGAAGACTCAAAGGGCCAAATGGCCTACTCTTAATTCATACATATCTACCTAATTCTGATGGGGGTAGTGGTACCCGAGTTGCGGCACTTGCTGGTTTTTACAGCTTCTCCTTTATATAATCCCCCCACATATGTCTCATTAAGCTTGTGCCACCTCTTTAACTAGACCTACTTCACCATGCTCTCAGCATCACCACATAAATACTTCCTTTACAAGTATATATTAATAACCCCTTTGGAAAGTTACTATTGAACCTGCTTCTGGCAGCCCGATAGGAGCAGAACACACCACTTAGAAGTATCTAACATTACAAATAAACTGTGTCAATGACAGTTCTGTGAATTGTACAATTTTTAGGGTCTTTATATTCTTACACAACTAGTTAAATGGTTACCTCAGAAAGAACAAATAACATTGAAGCAGTGACAAGCACTGAACATTTTGCTGATGACAAAGGTTCACAGTTGATTACAGAGGCAGAATCGATCAAATCCATCAAGATTTGAACTAGAGAAAGGGTCAGCGTTAAAATTAAACAGCTACCATGTTCATTAAAGAGCAAAGTTTGCATTTTTAAAAATGTCTGAGTTATACAGCAAAGAAACAGATCCTTCGGTCCAACTTGTACATGCTGACCAGATATCCTGAATTGACCTCGCCTTTTTTGCCCTGAGAGTATTTCCTACAAACACAAAGAATTAACAAAACTGATAAGGTATCAACCAAACTGTTTCCAATAACTTAGCTTCCAGTGGTTGTAGTTGAGTTTGTCACAATGTGGGTCCCATCAACTGAAAACAGAAACAAAAATAGCTAAAAGAAAATCAGCAGCTCCAACAGCACCTGAGGAGAGAGAAACAAATTAACTTTTTGAGTCTGCTCTTCATCAGAATTCACCGGATTCAAAACTTTAACTCTATTTTCTCCCAACCTGCTGAGTTTCTCTGGTATTTTCTGATTTTGTATCAGATCTTCAGTTCTTTGTTTTAATTTTAATAAATCAACTGACATTGATGAGCAACTACAGCATTCTTGCCACATTCTTTCAGTTGCACAAGTTTTCAGGATCATGTGTTTATTACAGAACAAACGGAAGTATTTTTGTCAAGTGATCTATCAGCTCAATGGGTAGAAGCTCAGCTTCTGAGTCAGAAGGTTGTGAGTTTGAGTCTCATTTCAAAGACATGAATGGATAAAGCCAGGCTGATTTTTCCAGTGCAGCACGAGATATATGTTCCATCAGCAGAGGTGCAATTTAAACTTTATCCCTGTTTACTCACTTGGATGGCCATGAGATTACAGAATTATTATACACAAGAGGCCCTTTGGCCCGTCATGTCTGTGTGGCTCTCCAAATGAGCCATGTATCCCATGCCTTCTTGTAGCCCTGTACATTTACTGTTCACATGACATTACTTTGAAGAAAAGCTGTGCAAGTGTCCTGGCTGATTATTTACCCTGCAATCAGTATCACTTGGGACAGATGAGCTGGTCAGTGTCAGTTTGCTGTTTGTGGAATCTTGCTTTGTGCAAATTGGCTGCCACATCTCCTACAACGCAACAATGAAGAAGCGGATGTGAATTGCTTTGGGATATCCTGGAGTTACGAAATACGTTATATGAACACAAGATTTTCTTTCACCTAATATAGTGCTGCCACATTCCACAGTCCATTCCATTTAGTGGACAAATTGCTTTTGCATGAACACAGCTAAAACATGCAATAGCAACTGTACAGACAATAAATTCATCCTCTGCAAACATGGGTTACAGAGTGAAATATACTGCTCCCACTCTGAACCACTGTTGAGAGGCCTCTGCTAGCGCAGAGTGAGATTGGAGAAGAACTGTACAAATGTAGGGGTATGATTCTCAATTAGGGGTGCTGTACAAGCGAGAGATCCCAAGTTCAACGCAGACAACGTAGGGTGGAACGGTAGCACAATGGTTAACACTGCTGCCTCACAACACCAGAGACCTGGGCTTGCTTCCACCTTTGGGTGACTGTCTGTGTGGAGTTTGTGCATTCTACAGGTGTCTTCATGGGTTTCTTCCAGGTGCTCCAATTTCCTCCCACAGTCCAGACGTGTGCACATTAGGTGGATTGACCATGCTAAATTGACCATAGTGTTCAGGGATGCGTCGATTAGGTGGGTTATAGAGGAATGGGTCAGAAGGTTGTGGTATGCTCTTTGGGTCAGTGTGGGCCTGTTGGGCCGAAGGGCCTACTTCCACACTGTAGGGATTCTATGAAATGTGAATGTGATGCTGTCTGGAGAAATGAAGGTCCAAGCTACTTAGAACTTTGAGAAATATATTTGCTTTCCAAAGAATCATCCCTTTAAAATATTGGAGCACATATACAGCTACAAAGCAAATCTTCCAACAACATGAACTTCTTTTTTACACTAAAACAGGTGCTCCATTCATTTGTCAAGCATCTTCTCTTACTGTCCGTCAGTTAAAGCATCTGTAGGACCTGGTCCTGAACTATTAAACTGCCTTTTTTCCTACAGATTTGGCTTGACCTGCCACGCACATGTGTTTTGGCTTGTTTTATCTGAAAACTCTACTCATTTTGTTTATAAAATGTGAGGCTGGATGAACACAGCAGGCCAAGCAGCATCTCAGGAGCACAAAAGCTGACGTTTCGGGCCTAGACCCTTCATCAGAGAGGAGTTCCCATTATCTCTGATATCATTTTGTTTATGATCCTTACAATGGCAATAAGATCTCATGACACTGAATGGCAGAACAGGCTCTGTAAGCCTTCGAGATTTCTGCACTCCAGTTGACTCTCCCCCAGTCCCCATGCACTGCTGATTTTAACTACTCCGCCAGTAGATGGCCATACCTTCCTCTACGTTGTTCCTGAGTTCAGATTCCCTCAAAACTTACTTCCTCTGTCTTAGATGTTCATGAAAGCCTATACCTTTGTTCAATTCTCTTGTCATTGTTCCTGATTCCTCCGGCTTTGGTTCAGTGTCAAAAAAAAGTCTTGATATGTCTTAAGCGCCTTGGAGCGTTTTACTAAGCCAAATGCACTGCACAAATATAAGTTGTGTTGAAAGACTGAATTAAACAGTTCGCTTCCCTTAATATGTCCAAGGACAGAGTCTAAAACCGCTGTAGCTGAACCCACGCTGAGTTGAATACACGCTGATCCAGCTAACAATCCTGTGTTGAATTGCAATTATTTTGTTTGCACTTCTCGAATGACAATAATATTTGCTAGTTGTATGGCCATGCACAAAGCTATAAGCTACCAGCCTCCTTAAATGGCCTGCTTGCATGGCTTCAGGAAAACATATAAAGGAATTGTGTACTGTAGTTTAAAGGAGCCAAGAACTTAAATCACACAAACAATGCAAAAACATTTGAAACGGAACATTATATTTTCACAACAGCTTTTAGATGAAACCATCAGTGACTCCCAGTTGCTCCTGTCGTACCAACATCAAGTTCTTAAACGTAACAGGGGAAATAATAATTGGATCTTACTTATTGATTTATTGCACTGCTGGAATGTAAAAATGCTTTGCTTGACCTTTCTCCTCTGCTGGAACATCATCACAGAATGTGTGCTGAAGTGATTTCACGGGACTGTTTTTGAAACTTACGAAATCACTAGTGTTTAGATCTAATGGAAAATATGAATGTGAAGGCAGTCTTTGGGTGACGAGGTGGTTGTCAGTTGATGAAAAGCGTGAAGTTGTACCACAAGATATTACTGCAATTCAAATTAATTTGTCACAGAAATAAACTACGGCAATTTTTTAAAAAGGCAATTTTACACAGATATGACCAGACTGGGCTGCAAATCTCTGCACTGTTGAAGAACGTGCTATCACTCGTAAATAAAGGAATGTTAGCAAGATACAAAGATGAGTGCTTACAGATAAAAGGTTGTACTGAACAAAAGCTCGAAGAGAAGGTGGACAAATTGTGGAGAAACTCAGGAATTAAAGGCCATTTAAAAATCTAAAATTATTATGTAAATAGATTTAACTAAGGACAAACATAGAACATAAAATCTGTCAAAAGAGCTTTATCTTACCAGCACAAATAATTCTGTTGAAGAAATTTAGAGCAACAATCGGTTAGGTCTCGCTACGTTCAGAATATAGTTCCACAGAAAGCAGGTTGATCCAAACAGAATTACTGCAGCATCGAAAAAGCCTTCAGATTGCAGCTGTGAAAGAAGTTGGAGAGTTGCCTGAAGGTACTGTAAGTTGTAATTTTTGAATGATGAAGGGCTGGGTTCGAATGGATTCAGCTCACTTGTAGCTGGTATCCCATATTAATTTGGAGTGAACCATGCCCACATGCGGATTAAATCTGACGGCCCTAGCTTTGTCATCACGCGATGGCCAATTAACAGTAAATTGTGCATTTGATTGCCACTTTGACTGTTCCTTGTGTAAGCACTGCTGTTGACACATTGCATGGTTGACGGAAGGTGATGAATTAGAAGTTACACACGATTTTAAGGAACAAACAGCTTTCAAATGCCTCAGCTTTTCCTCAACAAACTGAAAGCTTTACACAGTTGGGCAAAAAGTGTGGAAGTCAAACTTCGTGGTCACCTTTAATTTTCAGAATCTTTCTGTCTTGAGTCAGGGAAGTATTTGTGTGGATGTGCTGAACTGCTTGAAGAATTTTCTGCTGAAGATTTCACTGTGCTGTGTGTCTGTGTATAACCAGAGCTTCACTGCAGCACATACAAAAGGAGAGAAAGGAATGAACATGTGCATGAACAACAGTTTACTGCTAGAAATCCAAGGGGACAGGGCCACTTCCAAACTGATCCTACTTTACCCAAATTGTTCTTTATTTGAAATAGTTTATTAAATTCATCCCAGTTTTCTACCTGTCTTCTTCTATTAGCTTAGTTTGGGATGTAGCTCCATTTACACTAATGACTGTCTATTACTCACTTTGCTATTTGACTGTATGGGGCATCACAGCCAAGTCCAATCCTGTACACGCCTAAAGTCAACAAAATGCACTTTCAGAGCAGATCTGCATGAAGCGCTCAAATGTTCGTATGTTTGTAAATGTAAGAAATCTGATTTTGTGTTGAGATTAGGGACTAGATTTTCCGTACCGATTTCTAAATAAACCATCGACTGAAGTGTAGGCTAGAAGCATGTCGTAGGGGAACTGTCATTCAATGTGATCTCTTCTACAATGACCCAAATAATAACTAGATCCCCATCCAATTTAGGATGGTCAATTAGAGGCTATCCAGTTTGAAACAATCAATCAGTGAGTGTTTAGTTGGAAATATAACACTAACTATAACCTGACTCTTCAAATATAAAATGGATAAATGTCCTTTGGAGCCAAAGCCACTGGCATTGAAGTGGAGAATTGCCTCTCAGGCTACCTCAAGGCAGCTAAACCTGCCCATGCTGCCCCTTGAGATTGAGAGGTTGACTTAATGGAAAATCCTAGTCAGCTCCTGTTAACAGGCCTTGATAGACCATCAATTACTTCAACCATTATCCACTGTGACAGCCCAAGTGCCCTCCCATCCTGCTTCCAGGAGAATTTCCTGAGAGTAGGGTACAGGCACAGAACCAACACCCTGGTTCCTTCACTGATTCCAGCCCCCTGTGGGGATTAAACATTGTATCATTCTTCTCTCCAACCCAGTTAAGATCCAATACCTCAGCAAGCAAGTGGGGAAGGGGAGTGTGGGGGTGGCAAGGGACTAAATTCAGAAAGATGTGGACAGTCCATGTCTCAGGACGGGAGGTGCTTTGCACATTAGAATGTACAAACATGGATAAATCTCCTGGCCCTGACTAGATATATCCAAGAACCCTGCAAGAGGCTAGAGAAGAAATTGCAGGAGCCCTGGCTGATGTATTTGCATCATTATTAGCCACAGGTGAAGTCCCTGAAGACTGGAGTGTAGCACATGTTGTCCCCTTATTCAGGAAGGGCTGCAAAGAAAATCCTGGGAATTATAGGCCAGTAGGCCTAACTTCTGAGTTAGGTAAGTTACTTGAGAAGATTCTGAGGGATAAGATAGACACGCATTTGGAGAGACAGGATTTGATTAGGAGTTGTCAGCTTGACTTCCTGTGTAGGAGATCATGCCTCAAAAATTTGTTGGAGCTGTTTGATGAAGTGACCAGGAAGGTTGATGAGGGCAGGGCAGTAGATGTGGTCTACATGGGTTTAAGTAAGGCTTTTGATAAGGCTCCACATGGTAGGCTGCTCTGGAAGGTTAATTCACATGGAATCCAGGGAGACCTGGCAAATTGGACACACAATTGGCTTGATAGTAGGAAGCAGAGGGTAATAGTGGAAGGATGCTTGTCTGACTGGAGGCCTGTGAGTAGGGGTGTGCCTCAGGGTCGGTGCTGGGCCCATTGCTGTTTGTTATCGATATTGATCATTTGGATGAGAATGTACAAGGCCTGATTAGTAAGTTTGTGGATGACACTAAAATAGGAGGTACTGTGGACAGTGAGGAAGGTTGTTAGAAATTGCAGCAAAATCTTGATCAGCTGGGGAGGTGGCCCAAGATATTGCAAATGGGATTTAATATAGATAGGTGTGAGGTGCTGCATTTTGGAAAGTCAAATCCAGGTAGGAGTTTCATGGTGAATGGTATGGCCTTAAGGAGTGTAGAGGAAGAGAGGGACCTGGGAACTCAGGTGCATGGCTCTCTGAAAGTGGGGTCAAGGTAGACAGGACAGTGAAGAAGGCTTTTGGCACACTGAACCTCTTCAGTCAGGGTATTGAATATAGAAGTTAGGATGTTATGATACAGTTGTATAGGATGTTGGTGAGGCCACACTTGGATTATTGTGTTCAGCTTAGGTCACCTTGCTATAGGAAGGGTGTTATTAAACTGGAAAGAGTGCAGATGAAATGTACAAGGATTTTGCCAGGACTTAAGGGACAGAGTTATAGAGAAAGGTTGGACAAACTAGGACATTTCTCCTTAGAGCATATGATACTGAGGGGGGATCTTATAGAAGTGTATAAGATCATGAGGGGCATTGATAGGGTGAATGTGCTCAGTCTTATTACCAGGGTTGGGGAATTGAGGACTAGGGGCCATCAGTTTAAGGTAAGAAGGGAAAGAATACATGGGAAACTGAGGGACAATGTTTTTATACAGAGGGTGTTCCACATGGAAGGAACTGCCAGCGGAAGTGGTAGATTAACAACATTTAAAAGGCATATAGACAAATGCATGGAAAGGAAAGGATTAGAAGGATATGGGCCAAATGCAGGGAAATGGGATTAGCATGGATGGACATTTAGGTCTGCACAGACCAGTTTGGGACAAAGTGCTTGTCTCTGTGCTGTAGGACTCTTATAACTCTGTGTGGTAAATCAGAGTAGAGTCATAGAGGAAATAGTGATATAGGAAACAAGGATCAGAGAAGGGCAGGAAGGGGCAGAGAAAAATATCTCAGGAATACACTAACAATGGATGTGAGTTTGCTCGCTGAGCTGGAAGGTTAGTTTTCAGACATTTCGTCACTTTTTTTTGAAAAAATATACTTTATTCCTAAGATGTACAAAAACTAAAACATATTTACACACCTACCCAGTCATGCAAGCCGCTCCGGGTTACCCAGGGGGTACATACACCAACTAAAGGAAAAAAACAAACAAAAAATAAAAAAAAAACAAAGCAAAGAAAATACCCCAGCAGTCGTCACCCTGCACAGTCCCAGTTGGCCCCCTGACCAGTTGGGGAAGGCGCCAGCTGGGCCCAGGTACCAGATAGGGCCCTTTTTTCTATTCTGGACAAGGGGTTTCATACCGTGGTCTTTCCCCACCGCGCCTTGGCGGCGGCTGCCCCAAGCTTTAGCGCGTCCCTCAGCACGTAGTTCTGGACCTTGGAGCGCGCCAGTCTGCAACACTTGGTCGGGGTCAGTTCTTTCAGCTGGCAGACCAGCAAGTTGCGGGCAGACCAAAGAGCGTCTTTCACCGCATTGATGGTCCTCCAGGTGCAGTTGATGTTGGTCTCAGTGTGCGTCCCGGGAAACAGCCCGTAGAGCACGGAGTCCCGCGTCACGGAGCTGCTCGGGACGAACCTCGACAAATACCACTGCATCCCCCTCCAGACCTCCTGCGCATAGGCACACTCCAGAAGGAGGTGATCGACAGTCTCGTCCCCCCCGCAGCCACCTCGACGGCAGCGTGCGGTGGCGCAGAGATTCCGGGCATGCATAAAGGATCTCACTGGCAGAGCCCCTCTCACCGCCAGCCAAGCAATGTCCTTGTGCTTGTTTGAAAGTTCTGGCGATGAGGCATTCTGCCAAACGACTTTGGCAGTCTGCGTGGGGAACCACACGACGGGATCCACCCTCTCCTTTTCCCGAAGGGTCCCGAGGATACTACGTGCTGACCACTGCCTGCCGGCCTTGTGGTCAAAGGTGTTTCCTTTCAAAAATTTCTCCACGAAGGACAGATGGTACGGAACGGTCCAACTACTCGGAGCGTTCCGCGGCAACGAGGCCAGGCCCATCCTTTGCAACACCGGGGACAGGTAGAACCTCAGTAAGTAGTGACACTTGGTGTTTGCATACTGAGGATCTACACGCAGCTTGATGCAGCCGCACACAAAGGTAGCCGTCAGGGCGAGGGTGGCGTTCATTACGCCCTTTCCCCCATTTTCCAGGTCTTTGTACATGGTGTCTCTGCGGACCCGGTCCATCCTCGACCCCCAAATGAAGTGGAAGATGGCCCGGGTGACCGCAGCGGCACAGGTCCAGGGAATAGGCCAGGCCTGCACCACATACAACAGTACCGAAAGCCCCTCGCACCTGACAACCAGGTTCTTACCCGCGATGGAGAGGGACCGGAGGGTCCACCTGCCCAGCTTCTGCTTCAATTTGGTGATACGCTCCTCCCAAGTCTTAGTGCATGCCCCAGCTCCACCAAACCAAACACCCAGCACCTTCAGGTAGTCTGTCCTGACGGTGAAGGGGATGAAGGAGCGGTCGTCCCAGTTCCCAAAGAACATGCCCTCACTCTTACCCCTATTGACTTTGGCACCAGAGGCCAGTTCAAACTGGCCGCAGATGTCCAGTAGTCTACTCACTGACCGACGATCGGTGCAGAAGACGGCGACATCGTCCATGTACAGGGAGGTCTTGACCTGGAGGCCTCCGCTGCCTGGGATAGTCACGCCCTTCAGGCTCATGTCCTTCCTGATGGATGCAGCAAAGGGCTCCACACAGCACACGATCAAGGCAGGAGAGAGCGGGCAGCCCTGCCTGACTCCAGATCAGAGGGGAAAACTGTCCAATTCCCACCCGTTGATCGAGACTGCGCTAAAGATGTTGGTGTCGAGCAGCCGGATCCAATTGCGGATGCCGTCCCCGAACCCCAATTTGGAGAGGACGTCCCTCATGTAAGCATGAGAGACCCTGTCGAAGGCCTTCTCCTGGTCCAGGCTGACGAGGCAGGTGTCCACCCGCCTGTCCTGCACGTAGGCGATCGTATCCCTGATGAGCGCGAGGCTCTCAGCGATCTCCTGCCCGGCACAACACAGGTTTGGTCAGGGTGAATCACCGACTCCAGGACAGACCTGACCTGGTTGGCTATGACCTTGGCCAGGATTTTGTAGTCCACGTTCAATAGTGAAATGGGACGCCAATTCTTAATTTCTTCCCTCTCCCCCTTCCTCTTGTAAATGAGGGTGATGATGCCCTTCCTCATGGACTTGCACATTTCCCCTGCCCGAAGCGCACTATCGTACACCTCTAGCAGGTCCTGGCCAACCAGGTCCCATAGAGCGGAATACAGCTCGACCGGTAAGCCGTCGCTCCCGGGAGTCCTATTCCTCTCCAAGGACTTGAGGGCTCTGGTCAGCTCGTCCAGGGATATCGGCCGGTCCAGCCATTCCCTTGTGCCGTCGTCTAAGACCTTTGTGATAGACGGCAGGAACAACTCGGAAGCCGTGCTCTCCGTGGGCTTCGTGTCGTACAGTCCGGCATAGAAGGATCTGCTGATCCTCAAAATGTCGGGCCGAGACGACGTCACCAAGCCGTCATCCTCCTTGAGCCGGCTAAGCGCAGAGCTCTCTTTGTGCACCTTCTGAAAGAAGAAACGCGAGCATGTCTCGTCCTGCTCCACGGAGCGGACCCTGGACCGGAGGATTATCCTGGAGGCCTCCGCGGCAAAGAGCGAGGCTTGCTGGCCCCTCTCCTCGCGGAGGTCCTCCGTGACATCGACCCCCATCAACTGCAGAAGGAGCAGGTTCTGCACCCTTTTCTGGAGTCGCAACAGCTTTCCCCGCCTCTCTCTCGCCTTCCGAACACCCTTGAGGACAAAGAACCTCTTGCTGTTCTCCTTCACTGTCTCCCACCAGTCGCCCGGAGACTCAAAGAGGGGTTTCACGGTTCTCCAACCGGCGTACTCCCTCTTAAGCTCCTCGACGTTCTTTGGGGTCAACAGAGTCGTGTTGAGCTTCCACGTCCCCTTGCCGGCCGGCTGGTCGTCCTGTAAGTGACAGTCGGCCAGCAGGAGGCAGTGGTCAGAGAAGAACACCGGCTCAACGCCAGTGGACCTGACCGAGAACGCCCGTGACACAAACAGGAAGTCTATCCTTGAGCGAATAGACCTGTTCAGCCGCGACCAGGTGTACCTCTGCTGCGCTCCGTCTGCGGGGATGCTGAAGACGTCGAGCAGCTTGGCGTCCTTCACCGTGCCCATCAGGAATCTGGACGTGACGTCCAGTTGACTCCCCCCACCCGCTGTCCCCACACCGGATCTTCCGTCTGCATCGATGACACAGTTGAAGTCTCCGCCTAGGATGACCGGCCTGGACGTAGCAGGCATGCCCTATAGAGGTGGCCCACTTCCCCGCAAAGGTTGCAGCTTTTCTCTTGTGGGCAATCCTTTGCAAGGTGTCCCTCGTCCCTGCAGTTCCTGCAGATGGTGGCTTTGCAGTCGGCCGCCACGTGACCTGACCTACCACAGGCATGGCAGACTTTAGGTTGCCCTGCATAGGTCAGGTAGCCCCTGCTCCCGCCGATTGCGAAGCTGGACAGTGGGTGTACGACGTTCCCGTCTGCACCCATCCTCAGTGTCACCTTGACCTGCCTCTTACTCGTCCAGATGCCAAAGGGGTCCACGATGTCATTTAGGTCCCCTTCCACCTTCACGTACCTTCCAAGGAAGGTCAGGACATCAAGTGCTGGCACATGCGGGTTGTACATGTGTACAGTCACCATACGGCTCCTCTGCGCTGGCATCACAAACAGCGGGACAGCAGTCAATACAGAGAGGGGGCCCTCACCTCCTTTCTCCTTGAAAACCTCCAGGAAGCGCTCGCAAAGCTTGGCACTCCTGAAGGTCACATCGTAAAAACCTCCTCCAGGGAAATCCTGCAGGCAGTAAATGTCCGCAGCAGCGAACCCGCAACAGTCCAACAGGACCCTCTTCACGAAGAAGGTGCGGTCCACGGGTGCACCTTCATCCACCTTCTTTACGGAAACACGGATGGTGTTCCGGACCCCCTGACCCGGGGCACGAGCACTTGCCGCAGCCATCATTGCAGGTTGGCTGCTCCCCTGAACCAGCGTTAGGCCGAAGCCAGCATTAAGATCCACTGGTCGCAAGGGTGCACAGCCAACCCAACGTCTTCCTTTCACCTCCAACACAGTCGCGCTCTCTTCCTCTCGGTCCACAAGAGAGTGGGTCTTTATTTTGTTCCAGATGTAAGCTGGTTCACTGAGCTTGAAGGTCTGTTCCCAGATGTTTTGTCACCATTCTAGGTAACATCAACAGTGAGCCTCCGACGAAGCGCTGGTGTTACGTCCCGCTTTCTATTTATCTGGTTAGGTTTCCTTGGGTTGGTGATGTCATTTCCTGCATTGGTGATGTCATTTCCTGTTCTTTTTCTCAGGGGACGGTAAATTGGCTCCAAATCAATGTGTTTGTTGATGGAGTTCCGGTTGGAATGCCATGCTTCTAGGAATTCTCGTGTGTGTCTCTCTTTGGCTGACATCCATCCTAGGACAAGCCAAACAGAGACACGCACGAGAATTCCTAGCAGCATGGCATTCCAACCGGAACTCCATCAACAAATACATTGATTTGGAGCCAATCTACCATCCCCTGAGAAAAAGAACAGGAAATGACATCACCAATGCAGGAAATGACATCACCAACCCAAGGAAACCTAACCAGATAAATAGAAAGCGGGACGTAACACCAGCGCTTCGTCAGAGGCTCACTGATGATGTTACCTAGAATGGTGACGAAACGTCTGAAAACTAACCTTCCAGCTCAGCGAGCAAACTCACATCCAGAACCTCAACCTGAGCTACAAATCTTCTCAAAACTGGCTAATACACTAACAATCTAAATCAATTAATAATCAATAAATCAAAATTGGGTGTTGCAAAGATAACAAAAAGACAAGCCTCAGGCTTAGTATCTGAATGTGCATAACATTCCTATCAAAGGAAGCAAATCAAGAGTGCACATTGAAGTAAATAAATATCTGTTGATAACCATCATGGAGACATGGCTACAGGATGTCAAGAATTGGTTCCTGGGTAATGAAGGGTTTATACATTCATGAGAAATAGGAAGTTGGTAAAGTCAGAGGGGTATCACTGTTAAACAAGTATCTATGAAATAGCAACAACTTTGGTTCAGGAGATTAGAATATAGAAGTGGATTGGTTGGAGACGGAAGAACAGAAGGGGAAACAAGTCACCTGTGGGAATGATCTATTGGCTGCCTTATTATAACCACAATGTACCCACAATGTAGGACTAAGCGCAGAAGAAGAAATCTTGGGTGCTTGTGATAAAAGAGCAGCAATGTCCGTGGGTGATTTCAATCTGTATATAAACTGGAAAAAACAGATTAACAGTAGTAACGAAAATGAGAAGTTTATAGAATGTTTTCAAGATAGTTTGTCAGAACAGCATGTTTTGAAACAACCAGCAAGCAAGTTATAATTAGACTTGATATTGTATAATGTGGCAGAATTAATTTGTGTTCTGAGATTTAAGACCCACCGAGGTGGCCACTACAAAAATATGATTTAATATTACATCCAGTCTGAAAGGGAGAAGATTGTGTCAAAGACTAGTATCTTAAACGTAAGCAAGGGTTACTTGTGTGGGCATGAAAATTTAGCTAGCTGCAGTGAACTGCCATACTAAGTTAGGGAACACAGTGACAGACAAAGAGATAGTTTGGACAACTCAGAATAAGTATATCCTTACATATTAGAAAAATTAAAGGGAGGACCCACCATGTGTAGTAGCTGAAGAAGATAGGGACAGCAAAGATGAGTGCTCAGAATCTAAAGAATGACAGACTGTAACTAAAATAAGGAGCAAGTAATTAAAATATGACATGAAGATAATTAGGAATGTTATGCAATTCACAAAAGCATCTACAGGCATTTAGAAAGGAACAGAGGAAGTAAAGTGAGTATTGGTCCTCTACCACATGAGAATAAGGAGTTAATAGTACATAATAAAGAAATGGCTGCTAAATTAAACACTTGTTGCTTCTGCTTTCTCCGTAGAGGATATAAAAATTATTCCAGTTATAGCTGTAAGTCAGGAGATGAAAGGAAGAGGGAAACTGAGCAAAATTGCAATCACAAGGAAAATGGTACCAAACAAGCTGACAAAATTCCTAAGTTGAGATGAATTCTGTCCTAGAATTTTGAAAGAGATACCTAATGGGATAGCAAAAACAGAGTTACTAGAGACACTCAGCATGCCACGCATGAATGAAAGCAGAGTCAACATTTCAAGTCCGGTGACCCCTCTTCAGAACAAGGTACTGTTAGTGTTAATTTTCCAAGATTTTCTACATTCAGTGAAGATTTCAACAAATTAGAAATCTGCAAATATAACCTTGCCATACAACAAGGAAGAGAGGCAGAAAACAGGAAACTATAGGCCAGTTGACTTGTCATTTGTCATGGAGAAGGTTAAAATCAATCGTTAAAGAGATTATGTCTGCAAACTAAGAAAAGCTTGGGAAGAGTCAGCTTGGGATCATCAAAGAGAAATCATATTAACATATTTATTGGAATCTTTTGAAGAAGTGACATGTGCGGTGGATGAAGGAGAGCAGAATGTGAGGACTGGAGTCCAACAGGGCTCTGTGATGTGTCCTCAAGTTTTCACAATTTAAACTAATGAGAGGAGCAAAAGCATGGCAGTTAAATTTGTAGATGATATCATGATAGATAAGAAAGTACATAGTGAAGAAAACATAAAGATGTTGCAGAGAGATATAGATAATTTGAGTGTGTGGGCAAAAACCTGCCAAGTAAGAACAGAAGAAGATAAGAACTCAAAGATGGAATACACAATTCAGCCTCTTAGCCTCAACTCCATTTTCCTGCCTGCTCTTAATAATCCCTCAACCCTTACTATTTAAAATCTGTCTAGCTCCTCTTTAAATTTACTCAACGTACTAGCATCCACTGCATTCTGGGATAGTGAATTCCACAGATTTGAGGGAAATAATTTCTCCTCATCTCTGTTTTGAATCTGCTACCCCTCATCCTTTATCTAGATTATCCCACAAGGGAAAACACCCTCTCTACATCTACTTTGTCAATCCCCTCTCGCATTTTAAATACCTCAGTTAGATCTCATCGCCTTCTTCTAAACTTTAGAGAGTATAGGACTAAACTGCTCAATCTCTCTTCATAAGATAGATACCTCATCTGTGGAATCAATCTAGTGAATCTATTCTGAACTGCCTCCGATGCAACTACAACCCTTCTCAAACAAGAAGATCAAAACTGTATGCAATACTCCAGATCTGGTTTCACTAAAGCCTTGTACAGTGGCAGCAATACTTCTTATGTTTATGCTTTATTGCTTTAGCAATAAGTGCCAACATTCCATTTGCATTCCTATTGCCTGCTGTACCTGCATATTAATTTTTTGTAATTCATGCACAAGGACACCCAGATCCCTCTGCACCAAAGCACTTTGAAGTTTCTCCTCATTTGGCTAATAAGTTGCCCTTCTGCTCTTCCCAGGAAAATGGATGACCTCACACTTAAGCATGTTAAATTCCATTTGCCAAATTTTGGCCTATTCATCTCACCTATCCATATTCATTAGAATGCATTATTAAGGAAGCAATAACAGGACATTTGGAAAGTCAAAACACAATCTATCAGAGTCTCTATGGTTTTATGAAGGGTAAATCATGTTTGACTAATTTTCTGGAGTTCTTCAAAGATGTAACAAGCAAAGTGGAGAATGGGGACCCTGTAGATCTAACTTCCAGAGGCAATTGATAAGGTGCTGTACAAATATTTAACACACAAGGTAAAATAACATGGGGTTAAAGGTAATTTATCAGCCTGGGTAGAGGGCTGGCCTGCTAACAGAAAGCAGAGAGTCAGGAATAAATAGGTCTTATTTCTGAGTATAAAGTGGGAAAATGTGAAATGGTTCATTTTGGCAGGAAGAATAAAAAAGCAGAGTTTTTTTCTTAAATTGAGAATGACTCCAGAATTCTGGGTGCAGAGGTATTTAGGAGTTCTACTGCATAAGTCACGAAAGGTTAGTGTACAAATACAGCAGGTAAACAGGAAGGCTAATGGGATATTAATCTTTATTATGAGAGGAATTGAACATAAAAGTAAGGATGTTCTGCTTCAGTTATGCAGGGCATTGGTGAGACCACATCTTGACTATTGCATGCACTTTTGGTTTTCTTATTTAAAGAATGAATTTAAATGTATTGTAGGCAGTTCAAAGGAGAGTTAATAGGTTGATACCTGGAATGAGTGTATTTTCAAATGAACATATTGTTTGTCCTGGAGTGTGGCAGAACTAGGTGTAATTTGTTTAAAAGGTATAAGATCCTGTGTAGTCTTAACAAAGTGGACATGGGTCAGTCCAGATTTAAGGGGCCACCTTTTAAAATTCTGGGTCGTCCTCTCAGGGCAGAAATAAGAAGAATTTTTTTTTTCCTTCCGTGGGCTGTGCAACTTTTGAACTCTTTCAACGGTCGTGGAGGAGGGGTCATTGAATATTTTTAAGGCTGAGGTCAGTAGATTCTCTTCAGGCAAAGGGAATCAAGAATTATTAGGGACAAATTATATTGTGGAATTTCAAACACAAACAAACAGCCGTGATCTTATCAAATGGTGCAGCAGACTCAAGAGCCCAAATGATCTGCTACTGCTCCAATCTCATTCATACAAACCGAGGATTAAACATGGGTTTTAGCTGCTCAATTCTACACAGAGGACAACTGCTTCTTAACTGATTTACCAAAGGAACTATTTTAATAATGTTGTTCGATAAGAGCTGTTTAATTAAATCACGGTAATGATGTCCAATCTAAAGCCAAGTCAGCTATTCAAAATTATAAATCCCTTTTCAGAGTCTTTTGGGATGTCAGAGTGATGATGAGATGGCATTGACATTAGGTGCTGCAACACAAAAGTGATAGCTTACAGCAGCTAGAAAGAGGAAATAAACTATCTTCAGACTTGAGGGATAATAGGAACTGCAGATGCTGGAGAATCTGAGATAACAAGGTGTAGACCTGGTGAACACAGCAGGCCAAGCAGCATCAGAGGAGCAGGAAAGCTGATGTTTCGGGCCTAGACCCTTCTTTCTTCTTGCTGAAAAAGTGTCCAGACCCAAAAAGTCAGACTTTCCTGCTCCTCTGATGCTGCTTGGCCTGCTGTGTTCATCCAGCTTCACACCATGATATCTCAGATTCTCCGGCATCTGCAGTTCCTACCATCTCTCTCATTCAATAAATACTTTGGTTCTGGATTCACAATGTCACAAAAGTGTTGGGGACCACAGGGTCTAGTTGTCATTACCATTCTTTTGTTTTTTGCTCTCAGATCCATGGATCTTACCACATTCCTTCAGCCTCCACTCACTCTCTTGAACAACATCAGGTCAGAAAATTCTCTCTTCACACCATTTTTCACCCATGAGTATCACCTTGTGTCGAGAGCTAGTCTTTTGGGAATCCCCTCCCATTTCCAAGGGAGTTGGGTATTTAGTTACACATCACTGAAACTACCAGAATCTTGGGGCAAGTGTTGGTGGAAAAACGAAAAGATATTTCAGCATGAATGAACTCATCACATCAAAGGGTGGGGGCGAGGAGGTATAGATGAAGTGTGGGAGAGATGAAGTGTACAGGGAAATGTTTGAGTGTGGGCTCCCAAGGGTAAACAACAGAGCTGTATACTGCACTTACACATGATCCCAAGGTCCGAACAATCCTGGAATAATCACAAATTTGGGATGGTCTCGTAAGATCTAGGACAAGTGGCCACTCAGCCCTACCAATACAATGATCCTCCCCGAAATTGAGATCAACCTGGATGTTTTCTCCGATTACTTTCCCACCTTCCAGACTCCACATGAGACAGAATCTGATGGAAATGACAGATAGCCTGGACCCAGGCAGCTGACCTGATGACACCGCCCCCTCCCTCCTCACTACTTCGTCTCTTTAAGGCTAACTCGGTTGGCTGGACATTGGTTCGCAAAACAGTGTAATGTCAACAGCATGGGTTCAATTCCCATCACTGGCTGAAGTTACTATGAAGAGCACTCCTCCTTAACTGCTCCTCTCACCTGATGCCTGGTGACCCTTAGGTTAAACCACCACCAGTCACCTCTGTCTAATGGGACAGCGCCCCTGGTCAAGTAAGACTACGGCAGCTTTAACTCATCTCCTTTATTCTGGAGAAAGGCATAGTACTCCAACTAATAGTTTCTGTGGTGAACCTAACTTTAAATTTAGAGCTTAACTCATCAGACGTATGGCTGGGGAAACCCCTCTTCATTCAAAGTGTGGAGGCAATCAGAAACTTCTCACCCCACTCCGCCCCCAAAAAAAAAGCTGCACAGGCTGAGTCAAGTGAAAAATATCAAAACTGGAATTTAATAATGACTTTAATTTAATATTTATTTTGTTAGAGAAGGATATGCAAAACTGTGGAAGCAGGATGGGTAAATAGAATTGAAATGTGGAAAAGCCATGATCTAATTGTACAATGCAGTAGCCTTGAGGGCTGAATGGCCTTGCCCTGTTCCTCTGGTCCATATGAAGGTATATCTCTCAACCAGAATGTCACAGAAACAATGGTATCTTGTCCAACCTCCCTTTGTTTTTAAATCACGACCCCACTTGAAGTGAAGTTGATCATTGTTGCATCAAGCTATCGTTTCCAACCATTGTATCTGAAATGGGGGCTGCTTACCTCTGCAGTCACCAATAAGCATTTAATACATAAGTCTTAATGATGCTTAGTCGCTCAGTGTAAAATATTTCTTCCCCACTTAAGTATTCTTACTATGTTGTTTCCTTATCATCAATTAGCCTTAGCACCCTGCATCAATGCCTGATTGGGTTTCTGACTGACTTGACTCGAGGATTATTTCGAAGAAGTCAAAAATTTTCAGCCCTTGGTAACCTTTGACTGAGTAGCTCAGTAATCCCATCAGACACAGTCAACTTTGACCCTTAACGTCTTTGATCCATGCAAGCAATGCAAGTCTTTTCCTGCCTATCTTGAGATAATTAAAAGAAAAAGCGTTCAGCAGCATTAATATACAGAGGGCATTATAAATGGGAAATGGAAGCTACAGCCAAACACTGGGTTCAATGAAAGAGCATATTGTTTCTTTGAAAGTCAGCACCAACAGTATATATATAATGGCACGAAAGAGTATTTGGCCTAATGTGTTCATGCCGGCTGTACATGGAGCAATCTGGTCTGTCCCATTCATCTGCTGTATCCTTTCCAGCAAAGTTCATTCAAGTGGCTATTTCAGGTCACCGACTGTCTCTGTTTCCACCAGCATCACAGCAGTGAGATCCACGTCCGCTCGCTGTGAAATAAAGTTCATTCCTATATTTCCTCTGCATCTCTTCCCAAAATCTTAAACGTACAAACTAGGGAAAGAAGTAGTCCAGTCAGCCCCTTTAAGCCTTTACCATCAATATGATCACGGCTAATCCTCCATCCCCGCTTTGTCCCCTAGTCCCCCATGCCTTTAATATCTAAAAATGTATCTATCTCTTCCCAGATTATATTAAGTGAATTGGCCTCCATAGCCTTCTGTGGTAGAGAAATCCAATAGTTCACTACTGTTTTGGGTGAAGAAATCTTTCTACATCACATTCTCAAATGGTCTGTTCTCATAGGACATTGCTGCCTTTCCTATAACAGACTAGTGAACTTCCGCTGCACTCCCTTGATGCCAAACATATCCTTTCTTAGGAGGGGAGGACAAAACTGCATGAAATACTCCAAGCGCGGTCTCATCAAGACCTATGTAACTGCGGTAAGGCATTCCTACTTCTCAATTTAAACCTTCTTGCATAAGAGCAATGTACTATTTGGCTTCCTAATTGTTTGCTGCACCTGCCTATCTGTTTTTATTAACAGGTGTACAATTGACTGAGGCAGCCATGCTGGCTCAGTGGTTAGCACTCCTACTTCATGGCACCAGGGACTCGGGTTCAATTCCAGCCTTAGGTGACTGTCTATGTGGAGTTTGCACATTCTCCCTGTGTCTGCATGGGTTTCCACTGGGTGCTGTCGTTTCCTCCCACAGTCCAAAGATGTGCAGATTCGGAGGCTTGGCCATGCTAAATTGTCCTGTAGTGTCTATGAATATGCAGGCTAGGTGGATTAGCCATGAATAATGGTGGTCTGGAGAGGATGCGCTTTGGAGGATTGGTGCAGGTTGAATGGCATCTGCCTGTGCTGGAGGGATTCTATGTTTCCACAAGGGCATCCTTTGTACATCCATACTGCTGTGTCATTGGTACTCTTCCTTTCTGTTTTTCTCACTGAATTATATAATGTTACATTTAGTCACATTGTACTGCATCTGCCATGCGTTTGTACCTTCCTTACAATTCTTAATCCCACATTCCATGTGTCCCCTCGTCCTTGAACTTTCAACTAATGGAAATGGCTTTTCTTTATTTATTTTAGCCAAACCTGCCATAATCTTGATATTTCGGATCAAATACCCTCTCAAGCCATTTTGTTCTAAGGGGAACAACCCCAACGTCACCCACTTAACCTTGACCTTAAAGATATCAGGGGATTTCAGGGAGACTAGAGGGAAATGGCATTGAGGCGGGTCAGACATTGTCCTGCTGAGTGTCAGAGCAGGATCAATGGGCTGAATAGCCTTCTCCTGCTCCTACTTCCTGAGTTCCTGCTACTTTTGTTCAAGAACATAATGGAAATTGAATAATTCTTCCTATCCTCTGTAGATAAGACCTCTTGAGATAAAGACCAACATTCCATTAGCTCTTTTAATTGTTTTTGGCAGCTGTCCAGTAGCTTTTAGTGATTTATACTTCCTGTCATGTTTTGAGAATTTCAATTTTGATCTTAAAAAATCCAGAAGTAAAATGCAGGTCGCTTTAAAAATGTATGTGACACTGGTGTATAGCCAATACAAAATCGACAGGCTCATTCATGTCCTTTAAGATAGGAAATGTGAGAGCTTTCCTGCTATATTCTTCATTGACTTGCTGTCATACTTTGTTTTCTAATGCTCCAATGAAATGCTTTGGGATACTTCGTCAAGTGTTACCTTTTAATTTTGGCATTATCCCACATCAAGACATTTCTTAGCTCTTGCTATTCCTGGAAGAAATGAAATTGTTTTGAAGTAACTGAAACACCTCTTCATTATCAACCCAGTAGTTCTACCCTTTTTCATTCTCTTGTGGGACATGGGTGTCACTCGCTGGCCAACATTTATTGTCTGTCCCTAGCTGAGCTTGAGAAGGTTCAACTGTATTTGGTAGTTTTAGTTTGCGCGTTCATTGCCAACATTGGAAAAGAACAGAGCTGAACAAGGAATTTGAGGGGAGGCATGGCCTAGTAGCGTTATCGCTGGGCTATTGACCCAGATAACATTCTGGGGACCCGGGTTCAAATCCCACCACAGCAGATAGTGGAATTTGAATTCAGTAGATATCTGGAATTAAGATGACCATGAATCCATTGTTGATTGTTAGAAAAACCCATCTGATTCACTAATGTCCTTTAGAAGAAAATTGTCATCCTTACCTGGTCTGGCCTACATGTGACTACAGACCCGCAGCAAAGTGGTTGACTCCTAACTGCCCTCAGGGCAATTAGGGATGGACAATAAATGCTGGTACATGCCAACAATGCCCTCAGCCCATGAATGAGTTGAGGGGAAAAAGAAACACGCCATCAGCCACTGTATACCCCATTTCTTTCATTGTCATGTGACAGCCTGTGGGTCCCCAAAGCACACTGAGTACAAAAGGTGATGCATTGATAAGGTACAAATGAACCACTGTTTACCACCCACACCAGCAATTCTGCACATTCCTGAAAGTCAGTTTCCTCCCTTCAGTGAAGTTGAGACAAGTAAGGATGTACTCACAAAATGGCCACTGACTGCATGCTGTCTCTCCCCCTCACCCCCGACAACTAATTGTCAGTATTTGGGGAGATGGTGGCATAGTAATGACATCACCAGACTAGCAATCCAGAGGCCCAACTGTGTGCTCTGCAGATGTGACCATAAAACATAGGAACAGAAATTAGGCCATTCAGCCCATCAGGTCTGCTCTGCCATTCAATCATAGCTGATAGGTTTCTCAATGCCATTCTCCCGCTTTCTCCCCGTAACCTTTGATACCCTTGACTATCAAGAACCTATCTATCTCTGTCTTCACAAGCTTCAAAATCTCCCCCTCCCCCACTGCATCCCAAAACCAGCCCAGTTCGACCCCTCACCCCACTGCATCCCAAAACCAGCTCAACTCGTCCCCTCCCCCAACTGCATCACAAAACCAGCCCAGCTCGTCCCTACCTCCCTAACCTGTTCTTCCTCTCACCCATCCCTTCCTCCCACCTCAAGCCACACCTCCATTTCCTACCTACCAACCTCATCCCACCCCCTTGACCTGTCCGTCCTCCCCGGACTGACCTATCCCCTGCCCACCTCCCTACCTATACTCTTCTCTCCACCTATCTTCTCCTCTATCCATCTTCGGTCCGCCTCCCCCTCTCTCCCTATTTATTTTAGAACCCTCTTCCCATCTCCCTCTCTGATGAAGGGTCTAGGCCCGAAATGTCAGCTTGAGATGCTGCTTGGCCTGCTGTGTTCATCCAGCTACACACTTTGTTATCTCTGTCTTAAATTTTCACAATGATCTGGCCTCCACAACCTTCCGTGGCAATGAATTCCATGGATTCACAACTCTCTGGCCTAAGAAGTTTCTCCTTATCTCCATTCTAATAGGTCTTCCCTTTTCTCTAAGGCTGTGCACATGGGTCCTGGTCTCTCCTATCAATGGAAACATCTTCCCAACATCCACTCTGTCCAGGCCATTCAGTATTCTGTAAGTTTCAATTAGATCCCCCCTCATCCTTCTAAGCTCCATCAAATATAGACCCAGAGTCCTCAAACATTCCTCATATTTTAAGCTTTTCATTTCTGTCCATTCTCGCGAATCTCCTCTGAACCTGTTCCAGGGCCAGTTTCAAATCTCACCATGGAAACTGCAGAAGATAAATCTGGAATTGAACTGATGAACAGGAACAGAGTAGGCTATTCAGCCATCAAGCCAAACTATCCATTCTGTAAGATTTTGGCTTCAATGCCCCAAGCGCTCGATTCCACTTTCATGACAGCTTCCCATTGCCCTCAACTGCTCTGTATATTTAAACATGTTCTATCTATTTGAAACCTAGTTTCAGTAACACTGATAATGCTGTCAATGAACATTGAAAACTTTCACGTGGTTTATTAATGTCCTTTTTTATAAGCTGTACATTAACAGTCTTTGAAGTGAAAGATTTTCTCGGCCATTACAGAGGACAACTTAAGAGACAACTATAGGGTCTAGAGTCGTGTGTGAGTGAGAATGGGTAAGGGTGGCAGATCGGTGAACCAAATGGGTTTTTAACAATAATCGTTATCAACATTGTAACAATAGTTTTGGGGCCATACAGCCTAGCTTTAATTCAAGACTTTTATTAATTCAAATTTATTGTAGCATTCAGATTATACCATTTGCCATGAAAGGACTTGTATCCACACCTGAATATTAGGCCTCCCTCTCTATTTACTAATTCAGTGATTTAACCACTGTGTCACCTTCCCCCTTTAGAGAATAGAATCTGCCACCCTTACAGGGTTCAGTACTTCAGCTGGCACATCCTTAATGCTTGGAAGGGGAGGTAAAATCATAAGCACTTGGAGTAGGCAATTCAGCCTCTCAAGCCTACTTTCTATTTAATATGATCATGGCTGATTTCACCTTGGCCTCAACACCACTCTCCTGGCTGCTCTCCATTACACTAGTTCCTTTTTTTTACATAACCCATTTTTCCTAACCAATGAGTTTAGAGATGTTATTACATATCGCTGGAGCTGTAGGTCTTGAACCTGGGTCTCTCAGATGGGATGGAGTGGTGCGGTAAGGACACTTACACTGTACCACAAGAGGACCCCCCACATAACATACTAACCCATTACTAATTAAAAATTTAGCTCCTCCTCAAATTTACTCAGTGTCCAATGCATTTTAGGGTAATGAGTTACAAGGTGTCCCAGGCTAATGTCCTGAGGATATGGTTCCAAATCCTGCTGTGAGAGCCGGTGGAATTTAAATTCCATTCATTAATAAATCTAGAATTCAAAGATAGTCTCATTCATAGTAACCAGGAACCTAACATTGAGGGTCCTTTGTATCTATCTGGTTCACTAATATACTTTAGCCTTGCCACTGCTGCTTAAATTCTAAGAAAGAATAATTTAAAAATGGTATAGTGGTAGTATCTCTGCTCTTGGACTGGGTGGTCTGGTTTCAAGTCCTACCTGCTACTGAGCTTTGTATTAACATCAAAAGGAAGAATAATCTTAAATCAAAAATCAGTCTGTTTCAGCAAAGGGCAGTGCAATTTACCATATCCCTCTGTTTCTAATAGTTACAGCCCATAAAATGCATAGGAACATACTACACATATGGATTAGGTGCAAGAATAGCTTATTTAGCCCCTCAAGCCTATTCCAACATTCAATATGACCATGGCTGATCTAATGTGGCCTCAAGGCCATGTTCCTGCCTAACCCCAGAGTATTTAATTCCCTTGTTAGTCAAGAGCTGCCTATTCCTGCCTTAAAAACACACAATGGCCATACCTCCACCACTCTCACGGGAAGACAGTTCCAAAAACAAACTATCTCTGAGAGAAAAGATTCCTTCCTCTCTCCATCTTAATTAAAACATTCTGTAATCTTTGAACCAGGTCCCCCAGGCTAATAAGAAGAAATGTCCCTTCAGCATTCCTCCCTGCCAATTTATGTGAAATATTACAATAGATCTATTGCTAATGTTCAACGGATTTTTAACGTATTTAACACACAGCTCCCAACATGCCGACACACCCAAAATCCTGACCTACCGTGTGACTACTTTTCTGTTCGAAGCAGAGGGTAAAATGACTGTCGTATGACTTTTTGTAATGAGGGAGAACACTGAAGCTATTAAGGGAATTCACACAGTTAGCTCAGCATCGGCTTTTGTACTGGGATCCTGTGCTTGACTTGTGATTCCTTCGATGTGTTAAAAACCATATTCAAGATTTGGTAAGTTAATGCCAATTGAAAGCATTCTTTCAAAAGAAAACCCTCTTTTTGATCATTAGCCAGTTTCTCTCTCGACGTTTCCACGATTGGTGAAACAAAAGGCTAATCAATCTTGCAAATAGCAAAAATGAACAGGATTTTGTTTCTAACCAACAAACTTTAGTGAAGAACTAACAATGATGTTAAAAAGACAGAAAAACATAGATACATATTAGCAACAAAAATCTGGACTTCAAGAATGCCTCTAGTGTCTCAAATTAGTGAGGTTGTGGTCTAATGGTATTATTGCTAGACGATTAATCCAGATACCCAGCTAATCCCTGTGGTTTGAATCCCACCATGGCAGATGGTAGAATTTGAATTCACTAACAGTCTTGAAATAAGAGTCTAACGCCCAGCTCAAAATCATTGTTGATAATTGGGAAAAACTCATCTGGTTCACAAGTGTCCTTCAGGAAAGGAAAATGCCATCCTCATCTGGTCTGGTTGACATATGACTCCAGGCCCACAGCAATGTAACTGACTCTTCTTTACCCTCTGGGCAATTGGCAATGGGCAATAAATACCACCTCAGCCATCAGTGCCCACATCCCCTGAATAAATAAAAGGAGTAAAATTCTGCACTGGAGCAAAACGTGTTGAAACTAAGAGTTGGGGGGAAGGAGTGGGTTGGTATTAAGACAGGCAACCAACAATTCAGCCAAGCAAGGTAGGTTTAGAGAAGTGTCTTCAAAGGAGGAAAGTGAGGTAGAGAGGTTTACAGAAGGAATTCCAGGGCCTAGGAATTTTGGAATTCTTAGGAATTCTCATCGAGCAACAGGTCCCCAATTGGTTCTGATTCTGAACGCGATCTCAACTCCTGGGTGAGCAAGTATAAACTTACTGCCTTTCTCTCAGCTGGTTACAACAAGGTCAAATGAGAAAGGATCCCTTCCCTTTTCGCATCCAAATGTATTTATGTTTTAACAGGAGCCAAATTGACCAGGCTTGAGTTAAAGAAAGCTGGAGTTTATCTGTCAATAATCAGGGGGAAAAAGGGCAATAAAATGTAATACAGGGTCTCACTGTCAGGTTCATTTTGAAACATAAGCAGAAATTGCTGGAGAAACCAAACAGGTCTGGCAGCATCTGTGCAGAGAAAACAGTTAACATTTTCAGTCCAGTAACCCTTGTTCAGAATGATGTTTTCTCTGCACAGATGCTGCCAGACCCGTTTGGTTTCTCCAGTAATTTCTGGGTTTTTTTTTTAATTTCGCATTTCCAGAATCTGCAGTCCTTTGTTTTATTTCAGGTTTATTTTAAATTGCCATCTCCCTTTGAAAGGTTGTTGTTTTAATTTCTCTTGGCACTTTTTTAGGTGAGGCATTCCATGGTCTTCTCAGGGCTTTCACTGAACTTATCTCCACTGTTATCTCTTGGCTACATTCACCTCTTTAATTAAAAATTGAATATGTCCAAAAGTAAGCTTAGTTTCAGTCGGCATGGCTAAGCTGCTGAAGGTGTGACCAACAATGATGAAGCAATTAAAATTGTATGAGCTTAACAGGCCAGAACTGGAAAAACACAGATATTTCAGAGGGCACTATGGCTAGAGAAGGCTACAGATATAGGGAATGTGCAAAGTAGTTAGATGACACCAAGTTTGGCTTTCATAAATCACCCAGTAGAGGGAAGGTACAAAGACTGAGAAAGAGCAGAATGGTTTTGAAACTCTAAGAGGTTGCCCTTGTATATAATAAAGGGAACAGCCTACCTTACAGAGGCTTGAAGAAAATGGCCGCCCTGCGGCCATCTCAATTGGTCTTTTGCCCACCCCAGGTGGATGAAGTAAAGAACAATGTGGAACCATGTGATCGCACATATCCCTTGTCCAAATGGCATATAGGACAATGTATGTGTGGCCCACATTCCATGGAACCTTTCTTTTAAAATTACCATTTCTCCATGAGGAAACAACACTTTGAAGGAAGAGATAGTAGGAACTGCCGATGCTTGACAGTCTGAGATAACAAGGTGTAGAGCTGGATGAATACACCAAGCCTAGCAGCAGAGGAGCAGGAAAGCTCGTTTCACTTCTAGTCTCTTGAGTTTCCTGCTCCTATGATGCTGCTTGGCCTGCTGTGTTCATCCAGCTCTACACCTTGTTAACTTCGAAGGAAGATCTCTTCTTACAACTTGCACTTTTACGAACAAACACCTCTCAATCTTGAAGTTCTAATCCACTAACTATAACTTTTCACAAAGAAATTTCCATCATATGTTTTATAGAAAAGGTGCTTCTTGATTTCACTCCTTACTGACTTAGTTTTAATTCTAAAGTCATGCCCTTTTTTGCAACCCCTATCAGACAAAACAGCTTCTGTGCATCAATCCTATTAAACTCCTTTATTCTACACAGCTCAACTGCATTTGTAATCAATCTTCGAACTACCAGGAAATGCAAGCCCTGTTCATGCACCATGTAAAGCTTAATTTAAACACCAGTATCATCGGTGACTCTGCCTTTACCTCATCCAAGCGCAAAGCATTTTCCTCAGGTTTGACACCCGAGTCTGAATACAGTGGTCTAGATGCACTCTGGCCAATGTCTGAACAAACATTTCCTGTTTCTCTTCCAAAAGCATCGCCTTTTAGTTGGGGTCAAGAATCCAACTCCAAACACAATTTTGCTTGTGTGGACAGTAAGGGAATATTCTAGATTTAAAAGAAATGTGGGTGATGCACTGTGTTCTGGCTCTAATGCAGTGAGGTTAATCTGCTTATGCTGTTTTCACAAAATCACTCAAGTTACACAAATAATTCAGTTCATCTGTCTGGAAAATCATGACGCAAAGGCTTCATCAGTAAAAAGGGCAAGCAGAGTGCAGAACACATTTTAGACAATGCCACCCTATTGTAATAGTCATTTGGCCCTCAGCCTGTGCACAACCTCTTGAACAATTTATCACACAGGACCAAAAATTAACCTTGTAATACCGGTCAGAAGCAGCAAATTGACCATTTCTGCTTGGAACTGAGGTGAGAAGAAGATCACATGGTCTGACATTGCTGATATAAAGAACAAGGCTTTTCAGTTTTGTGTTGCTCTCATGGTGGACTAAAACGAGGAAAGAGCTGTTTTAAAAATAGGAATTGCAAGGACAGTTGCATGGATTGAAAGCAAATTACTTCATACTCATTGTGAACATTGTTTGCATGTCTGTGGATCACCAGTAAAACTGGAGCCAACAGGTTGTGTATGAATGGAGCTTTGGCTGGCAACAAATAGCAGATGGGTTTGTGGACAAAACCCACAATGACAAAAACAAAAACAAAGAAACTGCTAAAAATCAGAAACAAAAACAAGAATTGCCTGGGCAATCTCAGCAGGTCTGGCAGTGAAAGCTGAGTTAAAGCTTTTGGTCTAGTGACCCTTCTTGAGAACCACTGACAATGGTCTTCTGCCTGCCAACAATGATGGGTGATTACTTCTCAAATAGTTGACCAGACTGTGAATAAGTCATAAAGTCCATCACCAGCTCAGGAGTTCTCTCTGCTTTCTGCACCAAAGCCTCTTTAAGTATGAAGAAAAGCAATATATCATTCTTCAACAGTTGCTATAAGTTGTGACTTTTAACCAGAAATCCAAAGATCTATTATAAGTGAACCAGACACCCAATGCATGTTACAAACCAGCGGAAGCATCCAGAGAAAGGCAACTGAGAAGCACTATTCTAATCAGAATAAGATTCAGAAGAATCATTTTAGCAATCCCTGTGAATAGGAATCATAAAACTGTTTTCCGAGTTTCTTCCCCCTCCATCTTTAACCCATGTTCTTTTTCCTGGCTTTGAGCATATGTGTGACTACAGGGGAAGTTATAAGGGGATGAAACATTTAATTAGTACAGTTATATACCAATATTTGACTGTACCTGTAACTCATAATAGATAGTAAGTTTTGTTAAGCATAGAGACCTGATCTGTGCTTTCTATCGACCTAAAAGACAGGTGAACTTTTAAAAATATGTTTTAAATACCTTTTTAAATATCTTTTAAAGTTTGCAATGACTTTGGGAATAGTGGGGATAGTTGATTTTCCAGCCCACTACCCCAGTTGGGTACAACATAATACTGGGAGCAAATAACCTATTGTCCTGCAGGCTACTGCACTCAATAGATGGTCAAAAATGACCTGGGTGACCCCGGAAAATAACATAAGCACAAACACTAAAATAACATGATACTGCATTGATAAGTATTAGAATGATAGAATCCTATGTTGTAGAGAGAGTCCATTGAGTCCATCGAACCTATACTAGCTCTTTCAAAAAGAGTTTTCCAAGGAGTCCCACACCTTAGCTTATTCTCCATAGCTCTGAAACTATTTCCTCTTCCTGCTTATAACCAATTCCAATCTGACAGTTAGTATTGAAAATGTTTTTCTTCACCTCCTCTCAGCTCTTTTCTCAATCATCATTAAACCTGTATCCTCTGGTTACTGGTCGTCCTGCCAGTGGAATGTTTCTCTCTGTCATCTGTACCAAAACTGACTTTTTTTTTAGCTTTTATTTTCTGTTTCCCCTTGAGGTTTCAGATTTATCTCCAAGTTCTAAGTCTGGATATTTATCCTTGTGTTGGGTAGTGCGAGTCAGGAGAATTGCAAGGCTGCAGAGCAGGATCATTATTGCCAGGGAGCACAGGTTTAAAGTCTTTTCAAAAGAAGCAAGTACAATATGAGAAAAACATTTTCAAATAGCGAGTAGTTTGGGTAAAGACTGCATTGCCTGAGATTGCGGTGGAGGTAAGCACAGTCAGGATATTGAATGGCTGTTTCTATTCAAATAATGTGCAGGGTTATGGTGAGTAGACAATTAACTCGGAGTCATAATGCTGATTTGGAAAGCTAATGTAAATATGATGAGCTGAATGGCATCATTCTGAATTCTAACAATTCAGTGAAGAACATCAAAAATCAAAACAGGAGTAGGCTGTTCAGCCCTTCAAGCCTGTTCTTCCATTCATTGGTTGATCGGATTGTGCTTATTTCCTGTATTTATTCATGATATTTCAATGATATGTGTATCTCCACATCCTGTTTCTTTCACCCTCCACTGTTTCTAGCTCTTAACCATGAAGCAGGCATGCTGTTCTATAGGATTAAGTTCAAAGACTACGTTGAAATCCATTTGCCTCAATTCTATTAATATCTTCGCAAGTATATGTTTCAGCTACACTGTTTCAATACATTTTCTGTAATTGTCTAGATATTTAGCTTTCTACCCTATCATTAAAGTTGTTCATTAATAGTGAGGCCCCAACATGGATCCTTATGGGACACCATTTGTTACATCCCTCCATTTAATGTTCCCTCATTATCCCTATTCCGTCTCCTTCCACTCAATCTGTTTCCTAACCAGATCAATAAATTACCTTCAATTTCATGAGTTCTGATTTTAAGTTGCAATCGGTTATGACAGACATTATCAAGTGCTTTTTGGTAATTGCCTTAATTAAGCATCTGTTATAAGGGACTTTGTCAATTGTATTTGGAAGGCCCCGCATGTAATCTTCATAGATATTCCCACATTCACTACCTCTTCAAAAATGCAGTCAGTATTATCACACCAGGATACCACTTTAAAATTCACCGTTGCAATCTCTGATCAACCAACTAATTTCAAGATGTTTAGTTGCCCCACCGTCTATTGGAGATGAGAAATTTCCTAACACATATATACTTGACTAATTTGTCTGTAATTTTTTGGATTAGTTCTCTTACCTTTCTTAAGTAGTGAAATGGTGTGCACATCTCTACTTGATGCAGGAGGCCTTTCTTTTTAAACTATAGAAGATTATAGGTGCGACACTTGCATGTTCTTGCATTCCTCTTCTAGAACTCCAGCTTAGAAACAATCTGATCCTGGGTATTTATCACTCCAGTGCTATTAATGTTTTCATTACTGTTGGTATAGTTGAGTTCCTGCCCTGATTCAATAATAAATTCTTTGAAATATACTGATCTCTTTCCACTGTAAATACTCATTCTAGCAATTATTTCACTTGTCCATCAATTCCTTGCTTTCAATGAAACATCATATTTCGCAGTTTTCGATAGATCCATGTTACTTGTAACCACTCTCGTTTTCTTAATGGCTTTGTCAATGTTTTTGTATAAATTTTGATTTCATTTCCATGTTTCATTTATTGCCCCTTTTTGTAGCTCTTATTATCTGCTTTGTCATTTTTTCTATCCCATTCATTTTATTGTACACTTTTTCATTAGTAGTTTTGCATCACCTCTCAACCCTTCAATTATCTAGTACTGTGTTGTTCAGCAAATAGATTTCTTGCCTTGAGATTGCTCTTTGTATGACAGTAAGTTCTCTGTTGAGCATCTCTGCCACTGCACTGCACTGCACATCTCATTTAATCCATTATTAAATTTGCCCAGTCAACTGTTGTTGCTATGGACTTTCCTCTCTGTAGTCCAAGGGAGACGTGTGCATTCAGGGACAGTTAGAGTTGTGAAAGCTAACTTCAGCTTACCAGGGATAGATTGGGAATTCAATAAAAGGACCTCTAAAGATTAATCAAACAGCACTTATGCTGTACAGACTGAGAAATTATCCTATCACCCATCACATGTAGAGCATGGTTTGTCATGGTGGCACTGTGGTTAACACTACTGCCTCACAGCACCGGGGATCCAGATTCAATTCCAACATCTGTGTGGGGTTTGCATGTTCTCCCCCTGTGTCTGTGTGGGTTTCCTTTGGATGCTATGGTTTTGTCCCATTGTCCAAAGATGTTCAGGCTCGGTGGATTGCCCATAGTGTCCAGGGATGTAGGCTAGGTGAATTGGCCGTGGGAAATGCAGGGTTAGAGGGATAGGGTTGGGGGGGGGGGGTGAATCTGTGTGGGAAGCTCTTTTGAGGGTGGGTGTGGACTTGATGGACCAAATAGTCAGTTTCCACACTCAAGGATTTCTATGATATAGGAAAAGACAGAGATGATACACAAAATGTATCACATACATAAGATGGAGGGCTATGTAGAAATAGGAGGTCTGAGCCTAACTGTGATGTGGAAGTGCCAGTGTTGGTCTGGGGTGGACAAAGTCAGAAGTCACACGACATCAGAGTTATAGTCCGATAAGTTTATTTGGAATCACACAAGCTTTCGGAGCACAGTGCCTTTGTCAAGTGCAATGAGAGAGTAGGGCACACAGACACAGAGTCGATAGGCAGAGAGATCAAAAGACCCTACAACTGGTGTAAGTGGAGTGTCAGATAACAAGTCTCAGCAGGTGACCAAGAGTGTTAGATCACATGTAAAGTGTGTATAATGTCAATGTCAGCACTGTGCTGTCATGATAATCAGGAAGAATGATAGGAATGTACAAAAGGTGACATCTCATATCTTTACCTTAACTGCAATCTTTACTTGATGCAGCAACGCTAATGTTATCTGTCATAATATAAAAGAAGAGGGGATAATATGGTATTGAAGAATCCAATAGACCATTAGTACAGCTCACTAACATATATAAATAATGTACTCACTGGCACAAATGCCTGGGCTAAAGCGTGAAGTAATACACAGCAGGAATCTTCCAATAATGGTTCAAGTGATCACAGTTCAGATATTAGACAACAAAGTGTGCGGCTGGATGAACACAGCAGGCCAAGCAGCATCTCAGGAGCACAAAAGCTGACGTTTCGGGCCTAGACCCTTCATCAGAGAGCCTTCTCTCTGATGAAGAGTCTAGGCCCGAAATGTCAGCTTTTGTGCTCCTGAGATGCTGCTTGGCCTGCTGTGTTCATCCAGCTCCACACTTTGTTATCTTGGATTCTCCAGCATCTGCAGTTCTCATTATCACTCAGTTCAGATATTATCTGACATTTAGGGCACATATAATGATGATAACATGAGCATGCCTCTAAAAAGTATACCGACATAGCACAACACCAGAGTTCAAAAGTGACGTACCATGTGAAACAAGACTTCCTTGGGATGAAAGGATGAAATGAGAAAAAATGGTCACTGTGTGGGATGCGGAAAGAGAGGTAGGACTTTTGAAGTTCAAGAAAATGCAGCAGTTGATGTACAAAAAAAATGTGAAAAACGAACAGGTTCAGTGAAATTGTTTGAAAGCTGAGTATCATTTTAATCGACAGGCGGTCACCCTTGCCATTCAAATAACGGCATGGTATCCTTACCATCCACCCGAGAGCACAGACAAAACTTCAGTTTGTGTCTTGTCTGGAAGAAGGCACCTCCAACAGTTCACCAGTACCTCCTTATTTCAGTTTCCTATTGCAGCATTGGCACATGTTACTGTGTGAGAAGACAACAGCAGATCAGATGGAAAAACCCTTCCACAGGTTACATCAGCGCAACTTTGACTCTTGGCCTAGAACTTCAACATAGAGCTCTGTCATTTTTCTTTACTGACCATACAAAATAATTATTTTATGCAGAAATTATTTCCATTTCTGCACAGCTTTTCTTTACAATTGGAAAAACAGATCCATGTAAATCCAAGATAACAAAGTGTGAAGCTGGATGAACACAGCAGGCCAAGCAGCATCTCAGGAGCACAAAAGCTGACGTTTCGGGCCTAGACCCTTCACTGAGAATGGGAGGAGTGATTTGGAAGAATTTTGTTGAGCTTCACGAGCCTCCCATTGGCCCTGCATCTTAAAGAAAATTCTTTCGAAACATGTAAACTTAACCATCTCTGAAAAGCCTTCAAAGGTCCTTCATTAAATCCATTTAGCACTGTTGGATCAATCTGCCACAAATAGAGCAGCAGCCAGTGAGGCTTTTCTGTTTTTTTCAAGGTACTTGAGTACAGAAAAGGACCTTTGAAGGTTTTTCAGAGATGGTTAAGTTTACATGTTTAGAAGGATTTTCTTTAAGATGCAGGGCCAATGGGAGGCTCGTGAAGCTCGACAAAGTTCTTCCAAATCTCTCCTGCCATTCCTAGTCCCTATAAGTGCCATTTATGGCTCATAGAACATAGAGCATAGAACAGTACAACACAGTACAGGCCCTTCAACCCATGATGTTGAGCCGAACTTTTACCCTAAACCTTTGGTCTATCTAACCTCCACCACTACCTTATACTATCACCCATTTGTGTAAATGCCCCTAATGAGGCTGACTCCACTACCCTCTCTGACAATGCATTCCATGCCCCGATCACTTTCTGAGTAAAGAACCTACCTCTGACGTCTCCACTATATCTACCTCCACTCACTTTAAAACTATGCCCCCTCGTAATAGTTACCCCCACCATAGGAAAAAGTCTCTGGCTGTCCACTCTATCTATACTTCAAATCATTTTGTACAATTCTATCAATTCACATCTCATCCTTCGTCATTCTAAAGAGAAAAGCCCTAGCTCTCTCAACCTTTCCTCGTAAGACCTTCCCTCCATTCCAGGCAACATCCTGGTAAATCTCCTCTGCACCTTTTCCAATGCTTTCGCATCTTTCTTGTAATGAGGCGAACAGAACAGGCCACAATACTCCTGATGTGGCCAAACCTTGCTTTTGTATAGCTGGAGCATAACTTCACAGCTCTTGAAATCAATCCCTCTATTAATAAAAGCTAACACACCATACACCTTCTTAACAACTCTATCTACCTCAGTGGCAGCTCTCAGGGAACTGTGGACATGAACCCCAAGATCCCTCTGTTCCTGCACACTGCCAAGAATCTTTCCGTTAACTCTGTATTCTGCTTTCAAATTTGACTTTCCAAAATGAATCACCTCACACTTTTCAGGGTTAAACTCCATCTGCCACTTGGCAGCCCAGCTCTGCATCCTATCAATGTCCCTTTGTAACATAGAACAGCCATCCGCACTGTCCATAATTTGACACACCTTTGTATCATCTGCAAACTTACTAATCCAGCTTTCCAATCCTTCATCCAAATCTTTTACAAAAATCACAAATAGAAGAGGACCCAGAACAGATCCCTCTGCTACACCACTCTTAACTGAGCACCATGCTGAATACTTTCCGTCGACTACCACCCTTTGTCTTCTAAGGTTAAGCCAATTCTGAATCCAACTGGCCACATTTCCTCCTATTCCATGCCTCCTTACTTTCTGCATGAGCCTACCAAGGAGAACCTTATCAAACACCTTACTTAAGTCCATGTATAGCACATCCACTGCTCTACCTTCATCCATGTGTTTGGTCACCTCTTCAAAGAATTCAATAAGGTTTGTGAGGCATGATCTACCCTTCACAATCCATGCTGACTATCACAAATCAAACTGTGCTGATCCAAGTAATCATAAGTCCTATCTCTCAGAGTACTTTCCAATAATTTGCACACCACTGACATAAGACTAACTGGCCTATAATTTCCGGGGTTATCCCTATTCCCTTTTTTGAACAAGAGAATGACAATTGCCACTCTCCAATCATCTGGTACTATACCAGTGGACAGTGAGGATAAAAAGATCATCGCCAAAGACCCTGCGATCTCTTCCCTTGCTTCCCATAGAATCCTTGGATAAATCCCATCAGGCTCGAGGGACTTATCTATCTTCAAGTTCCTCAAAATTCCTAGTACATCTTCCCTATTAACATCGACTTCCTCTAGCCTACCAGCCTGTATCATACTGTCCTCCCCTACAACTAGGTCCCTCTCAGTTGTGAATACTAAAGAATAGTATTCATTAAGAACCTCACCTATCTCTTTAGGCTCTATACACAAATTCCCTTTACAATCCTTGATTGGCCCACCCTTTCTCTGGTCATTCTCTTATTCCTCACGTACGTGTAAAAAGCCTTGGAGTTTTCCTTGATCCTATCTGCCAAGATTTTCTCATGTCCACTTATAGCTCTCCTAAGCCCTTTCTTCAGCTCCTTTCTGGCTAACTTGTATCCGTCTGGAGCCTTTTCTGATCCTTGTTTCCTAAAACCTATATAAGCATCCTTCTTCCTCTTAACTAGTCATTCAACCTGTCTTGAGAACCAAGGCTTCCTCACTCAACTGCATCTTCCCTGCCTATCAACCCACACGCAGTATGCATTCTTTGAATAATCTCCACATTTCAATAGTGCTCTTCCCTGACAGCATCTGTTGCCAATTTCTGTTACCCAGTTCTTGCCTAACAGAATGGTAATTACCCTTCCCCCAATTATAAACATTACCTTGCTGTGTATACCTATCCTTTTCCATGACTATTGTAAAAGTAACAGAATTATGATTGCTACCACCAAAATGCTCTCCTATCAACAGGTCTGCCACTTGGCCCAGTTCATTACCAAGCACCAAATCCAAAGTGGCCTCTCCTCATGTTGGTCTATTGACACACTGTGTCAGGAATCCTTCCTGAATGCAGTGGACAAAATCCACTCCATATAAACTATTACAACTAAGAAGTTTCCAATCAATATTTGGAAAGTTGAAGTCAGCCATGACTATAACCCTGTGACTTCTGTTCCTTTCCAGTATCTGCCTCCCAATCTGCTTCTCCACTTCTCTGCAACTATTCAGGGGTCTGCAAAAAGCCCCCAACAAAGTGATTGAGATAGCAAGTTGTAGAACTGGATGAACACAGCAGGCAAAGCAGCATCAGAGGAGCAGGAAAGCTGACGTTTCAAGCCTAGATCCTTCTTCTGAAACAAAGTGACTGCGCCTTTCTTGTTCCTGGCCTCAACCCAAACTGACTCTGTAGACATATCATTCTCAAACTTCCTTTCAGTAGCTGCCATACTAGCCCTGACTAGCAATGCCACTCCCCCACCTCTTTTACTGACCTCCCTATTTCTTTTAAAGCATCCAAATCCCAGAACGTAAAACTCCTCCTGTCCCTGAGTTACCCAAGTTTCTCTAATGGCCACAACATCATAGTTCCAAGTATTTACCCATGCTCTAAGTTCATCTACCTTGTTTCTGATACTTCTAGCATTGAAGTATACACACCTCAAACTATCCCTGTGTCCTCAATTATGCTCCATCAACCGCATTTCTTTATTAACAACCTCACTCCCTGTTGTGTCTGTTGGAAGGCTGAATACCTCATCCTCTGAATTACAATCTGGTTCCCCACCCCCTGCCAATCTAGTTTAAACCATCCCATGTAGCTTCAGCAAACTTCCCTCCCAGGATATTTGTGCCCTTCCGGTTCAGGTGCAACCCATCCTTACTGTCCAGATCCCACTTTCCCCAGAATGTGCTCCAATTATCCGCATAATGGAAGCTCTCCCTCCTACACTAGCCCTGTAGCCACGTGTTTAGCTGCACTCTCTCCCTATTTCTTACCTCATTATCATATGGCACTGGTAGTAACCCAGAGATAACTACCCTGTTTGTCCATGAATGAAATAAGGCTCAGTGGGTAAAATAAGGGGAGACAATGGCATTGTGGTTTTGTCACTAGACCAGTATTCCGGAGATACAGATAATGGTCTGTGTTTGAATCCTACCAAGGCTGATGGAGGAATTTGCAATCAGTACAAATCTAAAATTAGAAATCTTTATGACCGTGAAACCACAGCTGATTGTCATTAACAACACATCAGGTTCACTCATGTCTTTCAGGTAAGGAAATCTGCCATCCTCACCTGGTTTGGCTGAGATGTGTCTCCAGACCCACAGAAAGTGGTTAATTCTCAACTGCCCCTTAGCAAGCCATTCAGTTGTATTATCCTGTAGAAAGTCTCAAGAAAAGGAATGAATAAAGATCCACCTGGCACCAAAACAAGGGCAAACACAGCCCTGTCAAACAAGTAAAGTCCGCCTTCCGAACATCAGAGAGCTGTGTCAAGCTGGGCATAGTCATACTCAAGGAATAAAAGACAGTTTACAAACAATGGCCTAGATAACACTATCACCATCCGTTGACATGTCTTGTATCACAGCAGAGATGACACCATATTGGTACATCGAGGAAGCCTTCAACATTGAATCCAGACTCCATGAAGTCACATGGCATAAGATCAAATTAAATCAATGATAAGAAAAGAAGTTTCCTGCTGATTACCATGCATCATCCCTACACTTCACCCAAACCTCACCCGCATGCCCTTTGTGAAGCAGTGAGGATATTGAGGGCACAAAATGGAATTTGGGTGGAGGATTTCAATGTTCATCACCAAATGTGGCTTGGCAGCACCTGGACTGATTAAGTTGGGATCAAGTCCTAAAAGACACAGCTGCTAGACTGGCTCTGTGGCAGGTGGTAAGGGAACCAACTATACTTTGCCTCATCCTCATCAATTTGTAGATGGATCTGTCCATGATGATATCAGTAAGAGCGACCACCCCTCAGTCATTATCCCATCTTCAAATTGAGAATACCCTCCATCACATTGCGTGGCACTATCACCATGCTAAATGGGATAGACTTTGAACAAAACAAGCGACTCAAGACTGGGTATCCAAGGGGCACTGTGGGCCATCAACAGCAGCAGAATTGTATTCCAACACAATCTGTAACCTTGTGGCCCATAAACCATTACCACCAAGGCGGGGGTCAACCCTGTTTCAAAGGAGAGTGTGGGAGGCCATCCCAGGATCAACACCAAGCAGGCCCAAAAATGTGGTATCAACCTGGTGAAGCTAAAATATATGACTTGTGTTCCAAGCACAAAGCTGGAAGTGATTGAAACAACTAAGCAATTCCACAATCTCCAGATCAGATCTAAGCTCTGCAGTCCTGCTACATCCCTGTGTGAATGGCGGTGGACAATTAAACAACTCACTGTAAAAGGAGGCTCCACAGATTTCCCCATTCAAATCAGTGCAGGAGAAAATGATTTGCAATAATCAGGATCCAACAATGCCGATAGCACTGCAAAGTGGATGATCCATTTTGGTCTCTTTCAGAGGTCCTCAGTATCTCTGGTGCCAGTCTCTAGCTAATTAATTCACTGCAAATGATATCAAGAAACATCAAGAATCACAAGAGGCACTGGGATGCTGCAAAGGCGATGGAGTCTGACAACTTCTGGCAATTGTACAAAAGACTTGTGCTCTAGAACTTGCTGCACCCTCACCAAGCTGTTCCAGTACAGCTGCAACACTGGCATCTACTTGATAATGTGGAAAACTGCCTAGGTACTTCGGCAGAAAATAACCCAGCCAATTACTGTTCCTTCAATGTATTCTCGATCATCAGTGAAGTGATGGAAGGTGTCAACAACAGTGCTATCAAGCAACATCCACTCGGCAATAACCTGCTCAGTTTGGGTTCTGCCAGGGCCACTCGGCTCCTGACCTCATTACAGCCCTGTTCAAACATGGTCAAAAGAGCTGAATTTCCAGAGGTGAGGTGAGATTGACAGCCCTTGACATCAGGGCTGCATTCAACTGAGTGTGGCATCAAGGAGTCTTAGCAAAATTGGAATCAGTGGGTATCAGTGACAAACTTCTGTCCATGTTTGAACCAAGGGTTTAATGAGGTCAAGAGCAAATATGTGTTATTCAAATTCCTTTTGAATGTTGCTAACAATTCTTGCTCCCACCACTCTTTCATGTATTGGATTCTACTGGGCATCTCCTATCCTGCCAGATCAGGAACTTATATGTTTGAATGTTCCCAGGATCCAAATTATAGCCATGCTGAGTATCCCAAGCCCCCTTAGGAATGATTACTTATAGTCCCAGATGCCCATATTCTGCCTACTCCAAGCAATAGTGCCAGCTCCTGGTTTCTTGTGGCCACAGCTATCAGGGCTCATCCTGGGTGATCCAGCTTTATTACTGCCTCTCTCTCTCTCTTCGCACGCACCCCCCTCGCCCAACCACAGTGGACTTGCTTGCACATATTCTGTTATCTGACTGCATACAATAAGGCCTTTGAGAAAAAGCAAGAGATGGAAATTAGGTAAAGCAGCAAAGTGCCACAGAGCAAGAATCATAAATAGAAAAAGAGAAATACAATAAGGTAAAGAACAAAAGAGCCGTATATTTTGTCAATATGCATTGCCATATGTATTTCTATGAATCTGAGTGGGTTACCTCAGACTGATTATTTTCTCATTATAGAGAGAAAAAAATCATCTATTTGGCATTGTGTGTCAATTGCTGTTGACCTCAGTCCTCTTGATCATATCCCTCAGCAAAACATATTTCCCTCTCTTAATGAAGGCAAGTTGACCTTTTTCTATGTTCTGTACAATTCTGTCTGAAACATTAGCTCTGCCCCAGCGCCGAAGGCTTGAGAATGGGATCTGGCTCATCAAGTTTCTGGTATTTGACTTTTGTACTTCCCATTACAAGTGAACATCAACCAATGATCCATGCTGAGGTGTCTCAGCTCCCAGTAACTCTTTTGTTTGTCACAGATTGCCGTCTGTAGTTCTTTGGATGGAGTTTAAAAATAATTTAGCAGATTCGCTTTTACAGAGAGTAAATATGCAAAGAACAGAAATCCCAGATTGAACCACTGCGTCCACTTGACTTCTCTTCTTGATCAAAGCGACTTGCTTCATTCTTTGTCAGAGGCATTTACAGTTAATTAAGACTTTCCCGTGAGATCATAATTGGCAATATTGGGAAAGTCATTTGACTGTAAAATGTAAGATTAAACAGAAACATCTGGTGCCAACTTTACTGAACTCCTCATAATGAAGTAGGAATAAGGAATGCAGCAGCACAACCATATTAGTCTGGGTAATGCATCTGACTTTTACACAATTTGTAATGATCGTGCTCTCAGGGTGTCAAAAATAATGTGTAATTGACGATGATTCTTGTTAGTTAATCAGGTGCAAAGGACAGCATCGCTAAACCTGACAATCTCCAAACCCAGCCAAGGGGAAATTTATGCCTGTGATTTCCTTTTGCTGGATATTTGCTGTGAAAGTTCCCTCAGATACAGTGAGAATTACTGTACATGATTATCCAAGTGAATAAGCCATCTACAGACTTTACTTACTGAAAGTGACAGTCAACAGCAAATTAAATTCCTTTAAAAAGGGATAAAAATTTCTGTTTTAATAATAATGGAAAAACACAACATCATCATCACACCTAACAGTTAACATAATGAAATTGATTCAGAAACAGTTGGCAGTTTCTAAGATCACACAGAACATAAAACCTTTGTAACCAACATGTTTGTGCCAACACTTTGAAAGAGTTATTAACATATTCACACTACCTTGCTATTTGCCCACAGTCTTGCAAAACCCATCTATGTATTTAAAACCCAATTGAAAATTAATATTGAATGTCATAAATGTGACATTTTTATGATTGTATTTTGGGACTATATCTGTTGCTTCAAAGCATTAACTTGGTTTGGAAGTGTATCTTTAAATGTAATGTTATGGGTGGGTTCTAAGTTTTAAAATTAATCTCTCTCCCTATTATCACAACCTATCTATAAGAAGAGTGTGACTGAATTTCTTTTCCCTGTTTTAGACAGTAGTGCGGATTCCCCATGCATTCTGCATGTGCAACTGTAATGACGCTGTTGCGGAGTTTATGTCATACTCTTAGAGATGGGAGTGAAAGTGGAGTCAGGGAGTACTTCACAACACTGGCACTTTTTGCAAATTCTTAAATATTAATTCATAGGCTATAGGCATCATTGGCTAAACAAGCATTTATTACCCATCCCTAGTTGCCCTTGAGGAGGTGATAATGAGCTGTCTCCTTGAGCTGCTGCAATCTATTTGATGTAGGTTCACCCACAATTCCATTGGGGAGATAGCTTGAACTGCGGATGCTGGAATCAGAGTTGATACAGTGGGGAGCTGGAGGAACACAGCAGGTCAGACAGCAGAGGAGCAGCAGAGCTGACGTTTCGGGCCTAGACCCTTCATTAGGGCTAGTGAGGGGGAAGAGAGCTGGGAAATAAATTGACAAAAGAAGAGTGGGGCTGGGGGAAAGTAGATGGGATGGTGATAGGCAGATGCAGGTAGGGGTAGTGGGGATTGGTCAGTGGGAAGGGTGGGGCAGGTAGATGGGAAAGGAGATGGACAGGTAGTGTCCGATCATAAATGAGGGGGGTATGAGAGGAAGGGTTGGACATGGGATGAGGCTGGAGTTGGGGAGATTTTTAAAACTGGTGAATTCTATGTTTAGGCATCAGGCTGTAGGTTCCCAAGGCGGAATATGATCGGGTCAGGGGGATAGTTGCAGGATTTTCCTCCTGCAGCACCGATAAATTTCCAAGTCAGAATGGTAAGTGGCTTGGAGGAGAACTTGCAGGTGGTGATGTTCCAACATCTCTGCTACCCACAGCCACATAAGGCACAGAAGCAAGTGGCAAGACTAGGAATGTGAAAAGTGATTGATAGGAAACAGGAGACATCTTTACTGCACAAATCAGCAAAGAATTAGGGCTTTGGGGATAAGGACATTACTTGCTGTATGTACAGTGGGAAATAAGAAAACTAACAGTCAGAGAGCTGTACAGCTCGGAAACAGACCCTTCAGGCCAACTTGTCCATGCCGACTAAATATCCTAAATTTGCCAGCATTTAGCCCCTATCCCTTCCTATTCATAAATCCAGAAGCCTTTTAAATATTCTAATTGTACCAGCCTCCACTACTTCTTCTGGCAGCTCATTCTATACTTGCACCACCCTCTGCATGAAAAAGCTGCCCAGTCACAAATTTATCTCCCCTGCCAAAACCAGCTCACTGAAAGAGGATCCCCCTCGTTCTCACACACCACCCTACCAACCTCCGGATACAACGCATCATCCTCCGACACTTCCGCCATCTACAATCCGACCCCACCACTAAAGACATTTTTCCATCCCCACCCCTGTCTGCTTTCCGGAGAGACTACTCTCTCCATGACTCCCTTGTTCGCTCCACACTGCCCTCCAACCCCACCACACCCGGCACCTTCCCCTGCAACCGCAGGAAATGCTACACTTGCCCCCACACCTCCTCCCTCACCCCTATCCCAGGCCCCAAGATGACATTCCACATTAAGCAGAGGTTCACCTGCACATCTGCCAATGTGGTATACTGCATCCACTGCACCCGGTGTGGCTTCCTCTACATTGGGGAAACCAAGCGGAGGCTTGGGGACCGCTTTGCGGAACACCTCCGCTCAGTTCGCAACAAACAACTGCACCTCCCAGTCGCAAACCATTTCCACTCCCCCTCCCATTCTTTAGATGACATGTCCATCATGGGCCTCCTGCAGTGCCACAATGATGCCACCCGAAGGTTGCAGGAACAGCAACTCATATTCCGCCTCGGAACCCTGCAGCCTAATGGTATCAATGTGGACTTCACCAGTTTCAAAATCTCCCCTTCCCCCACTGCATCCCTAAACCAGCCCAGTTCGTCCCCTCCCCCCACTGCACCACACAACCAGCCCAGCTCTTCCCCTCTACCCACTGCATCCCAAAACCAGTCCAACCTGTCTCTGCCTCCCTAACCTGTTCTTCCTCTCACCCATCCCTTCCTCCCACCCCAAGCTGCACCCCCATCTACCTACTAACCTCATTCCACCTCCTTGACCTGTCCGTCTTCCCTGGACTGACCTATCCCCTCCGTACCTCCCCACCTATACTCTCTCCACCTATCTTCTTTTCTCTCCATCTTCGGTCCGCCTCCCCCTCTCTCCCTATTTATTCCAGAACCCTCACCCCATCCCTCTCTCTGATGAAGGGTCTAGGCCCAAAACGTCAGCTTTTGTGCTCCTGAGATGCTGCTTGGCCTGCTGTGTTCATCCAGCCTCACATTTTATTATTCACTGAAATACTGCTAGTTTGTGTGTTCCAATGTCAGAGTTTCTGGCTTCCAAGATTGATAATCGTAGACAACACCTTTCATTCCAAATGTAAAGCTTATCATACAGGTATGAACCAAAATAGGAAAAAGGGCTCTTAATCCCTGACTGAGCTTCAGTGTCTTTTGATATGGGACCTAAGATATGCACACGAGAACTTCTAGCATTTTTCAGAGCACGCTCTTAGACTGTTCAAGGCTGGGTCTTATGGTGTACACTTCAATAAATGATTGTAACTTGTGCCCGAGTCTCCTGGTGGTCTGTGAAGCTGTGCCACAACATGCACACGCACTCGCTTCGGCAAACACCACTTGGGGCAGGATTTGTGAATTCTGTATTGGATTGTTTAGTCACCTCAGGACTCCAACAGTGGAGAGAACGAAAGTCACCCTTAATCACAAGGGGCTGCAGATAAAAGGTCCTGCAGCCCAGCAGAAACTTCCACCACCTTTTCAGCAGTGAATTCAAGCTTAGAGCTAGCTCCATACTTCTCCTTACCTCCCATGGGTTACTTCTGTTGCCAATTATCTTAAATTTGAATCCTATAATTATCAACAATCCTGCCAATGAAGAGTGAACCACTAAATTACCCCTGAAACCCCTTCTGCTTTGTGACAATCTCATCTGCCTGCTATATCCACTCACCTGAAGTTCTTCATTCTGGCTCTATTCTGGTAGCTATGCAAAGCCAGATCTAGTTAAAGCCAGCTCATGTCAGATGGTCATCAACAGCAATTTCTGGGCCATTGAATCACAGTACTCAGTTCCCAAATGTCATATAATTTTGAATGCTAAAAGGTTCAATGTTTTGTAACTGTTAAGATAATAGGTCACTGTGAAAGATAATCCAGAGTCAGACCTAGAAAAAAGACCAAATCAAAACATCTTAAAAAGCTAAATATACAACTCCCAAAAATATTTGAACCTAAAATTGCAGTTCCAGTTCTGAAATGAGCAATGGACGGGTGAAATGGTGGCGGGGGGGGGGGGGGGGGGGGGGGGGGGGGGGGGGGGGGGGCATGACTCATTCTAATAGCTTCCAATCCAATTTTTAACTTTGTAAAAGTTTTGAAAGAAAAGAAAACACCCACAACTGAACTGATAGCCTAAGATGAAACAGGACAAGAGTTCCACAAATTCCACAATCCCAGTCCAACGCAAAGTACCTTTACAATATACAGACAGACTTGCCATTTAGGATGACAGCTGAACAGACATTGAAAAGCACATTGCTGCTCTCCTCATGGATTTGATCAAACTATGTTGGATTCCAATTAGGAAAGGAATAATAGCAAACTTAAGTTGTTTCTAAAAGATGTGGAGTTGTTTCCAGATGCCACACCAAGATTCCTAGTTCTTCTCTAAATCCTGCTTTTTCTACACCACATAAACTGTGGCATCAAGGTGGATGATCAGTTAGGTAGGGCAAAAAAATGTTGCCTTGCCAGAGACAAGCACATTTCATGACTGAATGAAAGTTATTTAAAACTTGTATCAAAACAACAAAGAATTAAGTTTCAAAGATTTATTCCTTGCCATTTTAACCCCGTTCTCTATTTAACTTTACTTTTCTGCTATATTTATTTGATAATTTATTTGAAATGGCTAGCACGAGGGGTCATAGTTTTAAGCTGGTTGGTGGAAAGTATAGAGGGGATGTCAGAGGCAGGTTCTTTACGCAGAGAGTTGTGAGAGCATGGAATGCGTTGCCAGCAGCAGTTGTGGAAGCAAGGTCATTGGGGTCATTTAAGAGACTGCTGGACATGCATATGGTCACAGAAATTTGAGGGTGCATCCATGAGGATCAATGGTCGGCACAACATTGTGGGCTGAAGGGCCTGTTCTGTGCTGTACTGTTCTATGTTCTATGTTCTATCTAAATAAGTTAAAAGAGTATTAAAACCATCATTCTCAATTCTACTCAATAATAGCTGAAGATGGAAGCAACACTGATAGACAATAAGTCTTTGATTTAATCAAATCTAGATTCAGTGGGTTTTTTTTAAATTCCAGATGACGTTACAATCATAATCAGGTCAATCTCTATTTTTAAAGAAGTCGCTGATCTGAGAACAGCAAACCTTGTTTAGTGACAAGCAGATTTAAATAGATCACAGCATTGATTCATGGTTAAGAGGCTGCCTTAGAGCAGCTATTTGCGGTAAAATGTAACTATGTTGACATGGCGGGTATAAATAAAAGAATCGTCAGCATCAGTTCCCGTTTAAATGAAGCGATGCATTTTAGAAGAAATAAAGAGGGAAATATGCACAAAATGATACAATCTTAGAGGGTTTTGTAGGACAGAGACACTTGGCAGCACAGATCGTTGAAGGTGGCAGGGCACTCTAAGGTTTCTTTCAAAAAAAGCATACGGAATGCTTGGCTTTATTAACAGAGAAATAGACCACAAAAGGAAGCTGGACTAGACAACAACCGATTACTTGTGTAAGTCATTATACTAAACAGGCTACAGGATACTTAAGCCCTTTAGAGAATGAGATTGGCGAAATAAAAAAAGGGGAAATCAAGTAATGACAGACAAGCTGAATAAACACTTTGCATCATGACAGCAGACAGTAATAACATTCCAAAAATATCAAATAATCAAAGGAGAAAAGGAGGGGGGAAAATTAAGTAAATACAATTATTATCACTTCAACAAGGTACTAGCTAAACTAATGGGGCTAAGAGCCAGAATGTCCTCTGGACCTGATGGGTTGCATGTTTGAATTTTAAAGCAAGTAGCTACAGAGACAGTGGATGCCCTGGCATCAATCTCCCAAGGATCCTTAGATTCTAGAAAAGTCCCAAAGGATTGGAAAACTGCTCATATGTCTTGTTCAAAAAGGGATAGAAACAAAAATCTGACAACGATAGGCCAATTAGTTTAACATGGTGCATTGGGAAACAGAATTTAAGTGCTAAAGAAATTAATAGTAGAGCGTTTAGGAATACATAATATGATCAAGCAGAGTCAGGCAGCTCTATGAAGGGAAAGTCATGCCTGATAAATTTATTAAAATTCTATGAGAAGACAATAAGCAAGATTGATGAAGAAGGACAAGGAAATACATCTGGACTTCCAAAAGGCATTTGATACAGTAGCGCACACAAGGCTGTCCAATAAGAGCCAGTGGCATTGGAGCCAACTAATAGAAGACACAGTTCGGATAAGGCAGGGAGGGGGTATTTTCATCACTAGTAACCAGTAATTAGTGGAGTGCACAGAGGTCAGCACTGGGGCCAGTTATTTACAGTTTTATCCTTTGACGGGTTAGGCCCCCAGCTCATGTATTCTGTCCAATGTTAAACTCCTCAGGTTAGGAAGGATGTAAGCCCTAAGGCCAGAGCAAAGATGTGACATAGGATACTGGACAGGCTGAGGTTATTCATCTCCAAGTAAAGAATGTTGAGGGGAGATTTGATACAAGTGATCAAAACCATGCAATTGTTTCTGCTTACTTTATCAAAATCAAGGAGGAGGAAGAGTTTCCAGTAGCAGAAGGGTCAGTAACTAAGCAGCAGTTAATTTAGGGTGACTGATAAAGTAACTCGAAATGTGGTTACCACATGATATGTGGAAATGTGCGTTTCAAAAAAATTAAGAAAACTGCTGTAATCTGGAATACCCCTTGAAAAAGCAGAAGCAGATTCAATAACAACATTCAAATTCTAGCCTCTGTGTGGAGTTTGCATTCCCTCTAGGTCTGCAAGGATTTCCTCTGGATGCTCTGGTTTCGTCCCACAGTCCAAAGATGTGAAGGCTAGGTGGATTGGCCATGGGACTTGCAGGGTTACAGGATAGGGTAGGATGTGTGGGTCTGGGTGGTGATACTCTTCAGAGGCTCAGTGTGGTCTCAAGGGGCCGAATGGCCTGATTCCACACTGTAGGAATTCTATGATTTTGATTGAAGAGAAGAAAATGCAAGGCTCTGGAGAAATAATCAAAGAGTGGGATTAATTGGATAGCTTGTGGAAAGGACCAGCACAGGCCTGATGTTTTCATTCTGCATTGCATCCTTCTTTGATTGTCAGCTTCAGGATAACCAAAGCAAGAATCAACAGTTCGGAGGCAAAGATCAATTCTAGAAATAGTATGATCAAGTGTGGAAAGTATCCACTCAAAATACAATTCTATTATTTGCACATCCCTGATCAGGGATATGTTACACTGCAGAAGGCCAATCAGTCCATCGTGTCTACACTGTATCAGTATTAATGGCTTTTCACCAATCTCTTGCCTTTTTCCTGCAACTCTGCACATTTCTTAAACAGAAACAAACATCTAATACTCTCTTGAATGCCTGCACCACACTTCCATAGAGTGCATTCCGGATCTGATGATCTCACTGTATGAAAATGATTTTTCTCCCCCCCCCCCACCACCATATCAAGTCGAGTCACAGTTAGATAGGATAGTGAGGAAGGGGTTTGCTGTGCTTGCCTTTATCAGTCAGTGCATTGTGTATAGCAGTTGGAAAGGTCATGTTGTGGCTGTTCAGGACATTAGTAAGGCCACTTTTGGAATACTGCGTGCAGATCGGGCGTCCCTGTTATAGGGAGGATTTTCTGAAACTTGAAACGGCTCAGAAAAGATTTTCAAGAATGTTGGCAGGGTTGGAGAGCTCGCGCCATTGAGCTGAATGGGGTGGGGTATTTTCCCTGGAGCGTAACAGGTTGAGAGGGTGACCTTATAAGAGGTGCATAAGGCCATGAAGGGCGCAGATAGGGTGAGTAGACAAGGTCTTTTTTCCCAGGGTTGGTGGGAAGGGTCCAAAACTAAAGAACATGGGTTTAACGTGAGGAAAGATTTAAAAGGGAGTTAAAGGGAGTTTTGAGAAGATTTGTAGCTCAGGTTGAGGTTCTGGATGTGAGTTTGCTCACTGAGCTGGAAGGTTAGTTTTCAGACATTTCGTCACCATTAACTAGGTAACATCATCAGTGAGCCTCCGATGAAGCGCTGGTGTTGTGTCCCGCTTTCTATTTATCTGGTTAGGTTTCCTTGGGTTGGTGATGTCATTTCCTGCATCTGTGATGTCATTTCCTGTTCTTTTTCTCAGAGGATGGTAGATTGGCTCCAAGTCAATGTGTTTGTTGATGGAGTTCCAGTTGGAGTGCCATGCTTCTAGGAATTCTCGTGCGTGTCTCTGTTTGGCTTGTCCTAGACAGAGGCACGCACGAGAATTCCTAGAAGCAAGGCATTCCAACCGGAACTCCATCAACAAACACACTGGCTCCAAATCAATCTACCATTCTCTGAGAAAAAGAACAGGAAATGACATCAACACAGGAAATGACATCACCAACCCAAGGAAACCTAAACAGATAAATAGAAAGCAAGACATAACACCAGTGCTTCGTCGAAGGCTCACTGATGATGTTACCTAGAATGGTGACGAAACGTCTGAAAACTAACCTTCCAGCTCAGCAAGCAAACTCACATCCAGGGAGTTAAAGGAGTAACATTTCAGGCAGAGGGTGATGGATGCATGGAATGAGCTGCTAGACGAAGTGGTGGAGGCTTTAAATTGACTGATTTCACTGGACTTTGGTACGTGTAACAAAGTTTTATTTACAAGCAGTACAGGCAGATCATAGTAAATAAGGATGTACAGATCAAAAAGATTTAGAGGCATACAGGTTACATTGAACAGGACGTGTGTTCGGTGAGATCAATATTAGCAAGATCAGCATTATTTGAGGCTAGACAGCCCATTCTTCAATCTTCATGACTGGGAAGAAGTTGTTCCTGAATCTGCTACTGTGCATGTGTTCAGGCTTCTGTATCTTCTGCCTGATAGAAGAAGTTGCAGGAGATCATTGCCGGGGTGCAATGGGTCTTTGATGATGTTGGCTGCCTTTCAACAGTAGTGATTTCTGTAAATGGAGTCCATGGTGGGAAGATTGGATTCCATGACAGTCTGGGCTGTGCAGACAACCTTCTGTAGTTTCTTACAGTCCTGAGCAGAGGAGTTGCCGTACCAGGCTGTTGTGCACCCGGACAGTATGCTTTCAAAGTGGAGAAGTTGGTGAGGGTCCTTATGAACATGCCAAATTTCCTGAGCCACCTGAGGAAGAAGAGGCGTTGTTGTGCCTTCGTGACTGTCGCATTTACGTGGGAAGCCCAGGACAGCTTGTCAGTTATCGTCACTCCAAGGAACCTTACGCTCTCCACCCCCTCAAACCCAGTCCTATTGTGTACATGGGTGTGCTCTCCTCCTTTCTTTTCTGAAGTAAATGCTCAGTTCTTCAGTTTTGGCAATGTTAATAGAGAGGCTGTTTTCACTGCAGCACAATTACAAGATTTTAAAGACATCTGGATGAGTTTGAAATAGGAAGGGTTTTGAACGATATGGGCCAAATACTGACAAATGGGACTAGATTTATTTAGAATATGTGATCAGCGCGGACGAGTTGGACTGGAGGGTCTGTTTCCGTGCTGTACATCTCTATGATATTTGCTATTTATGCAAATTGTCTTTCATAGATGAGACAATGTTTTCAGAACAATCTCTCTTCTCCTGACCTATTTTGCCCAAAGCCCTCATGATTTTGACAACTTGCATCAAATCTCCTCTTGGCTGTCTCCTTTTCTAAGAAAGGAGTCATAAACTTTTGACTCTCTCTTCATCCCTAAAATAATCCCTGTACATCTCTCCTGCACTCTATGCAATGCATTCAAATCTTTCCTGAAGTGCAGTGCCTGAACTGCACAGAATACAGCAGTTGAAGTCTAACTAATTCAAGTTCAACTAGTTCTAACTTATAAGTTCAGTGTAACCACCTGGCACTTGTACTCTATGCCACTTCTAATGATATTGTATACTTCAATGTCTGCTCTCTCCTGCCTTTACGTAAATTTATACCCAGAGAAACCTTAGAATCACAGAAATGTTACAGTGTGGAAAGAGGCAATTCAGCCCATCATGTCTCTGCTACTCAAAGGAAAAACAGCAGTCCATTCTAACCGCAGCTTCTAGCACTGGAGCCCATAGCAGTTTACAACATAAGGTGCCAAGCAAGTCATCTTATATACGTTGAGGGTTTCTGTCCCCAACATCACACCTGACAGCAATTCCAGATATCTACCAATCTTTTCCTCATAGTTCTTCTAAACCTTCTAAAAACACCACACACTCAATGCCCCTAGTAACTGACCTTTCAGTTAGGGAAGTTTTCAAACTCCTGTCTCATGTGAGCCCTCTCATAATTGTATACACCTCAATTAAGTCTTCCATCAGTCTCCTCCGTGCCAAGGAAAACTACCATAGCTTACCTTTCCTCATAGCTGCAATTCAAGGCCTCACGATATTTGTGTAAATCTCCTGTACTGTCTTTAGAGCGATTGTGTCCTTCCTGTAATGCAGTGACCAGCTGTGGCCTAGCCAATGTTTTAAATAGTTTCATCCCTGTGTTTGTATTTCACACCATATCCGATAAAGGAATGGATGCTATATGCTGACATTAGCACCTTGTTTATATCTGCCACCTACACAAACCTATCCACGGTCTCTCTCTCACTCTACCCCTCTCAAATAAACTCCTGTTATGGTGTATTCCCTTGTTTTGTTTACCCTTCACAAATGCATAACTCACGTCCCTGGATCAAATTACGTTTGTTACTTTGCTCCCCACTTAGCCAAATCATTTACATTATGTTGCAGTCAACAGTTAGATTCTTCAGTATCAACTACACAGAAAATCTAATGCAAACCATTCCACATATACAAGAACACTAAGGGACCCAACACTCACCCCTGTTGAATGCCACTGGAAACCATATTTATTTGTAAAATTTCAATTCATGGGAGATGGCAGCCTAATGGTATTGCTTTTAGACCATTAATCTAGCGTACCTGATAATGTTCTGGGGACCCGGATGCGAATCCTGCCACAGCAGATATCCACAAAAAAATCTGGAATGATGAATCTAATGATGACCACAAATCCATTGTTGGAAAGACCCATCCTGTTCAGCAATGTTCTTTAGGGAAGGAAACTGCGGTCCTTAATTGATCTGGCCTACGTGTGACTTCAGACCCATAGCAAAGTGGCTAACTCTTGTCTGCCTTCTCGGCAATTAGGGATGGGTAATAAATGCTGGCCTAGTCAGCAATGACCTCATCCCATGAATGAATAAAATTAAAAAATGACAATTATCCTTTGTTTCCTGTCACTGAGACAAGTATGGATCTAATACACCACATTTCTCAGAATCCCGTGGAATTTTACTTTTCTTAACAAATGCTTTACTAAAATCCACGTGACAACAACCACTGGACCACCCTCATCAATTCTTCATTACATCAGCTAATTCAGTCTGGTAAAGCACAACCTTCCCTTTACAAATCCATGCTGACCCGAATTAATCCATGCCTAAGCAACAATATTCCCTGCTGCTCAGAATTGATTCTAATAATTAGCCCGACCAGCCTATCCTTAGCTACCTCTTTAAAGGTGAACGGCATAAGTTTCACAAACCTCTGATACATTACTCATTTCTAGTGAGAACTGGAAAATGATCACTGCATCCACCATCTCCTCCCCAGCATTCTTTAACAGCCTGGAATACAATGCATTCAGCTTTGGTGTTTTATCCATGTTCAAGGATGCCAAACTCTCATTATACTTCTTATATTTCTAATATTTTTCACTCCTACTCTTTAGCCAGAATATTTTCATCACTCCTCTTCTTTATGAGGACAGAGACAACACTTAAGAATTCTCCATCTTTTGTATCTAGGCCTAGAAACTAATTATACATCTTTGATAGGCCCCATGCAGGTCTCTCTGCTCCTGCACACATTTAAAATCTTCCTCACGCTACACTTCTACCAAAATGTATCGTCTCAGTTCTAAGCAATGAACTTCATCTACCATCTGTCCATTTACTTCATCAATGTGTCAATATCCTTTTGATGTTCTGCACTGTCCCCCTTTCAGTTTGACGCCTTTTTCAATCTGAAAACAACTCTCAGATTCTACTGGCGATTCAGGTTGGCAATTAATCAAGTGACCTAGAACACACAAAATATCATCTCACTAATGATCATGTCAAGTCTGTCACAAAAAGTCTGTATTTTTTCAGAAGCCAACTCAATATTTAAAAGTCTCCAAACATTAACTCACCAGAAATTAAATTAAGACACTGCTTGGCAATTAGACAACTGACAATTGCGTTACTGTTGTGTTACTGCTTGAATTGCTGTTTCCAAGAGCTGCCACATTTCAATTGCGCAAATTACTTGCTTCTTTGCTTTCTTAAATTATGATTGATCCTATGGCCGTGTAATTAACTTATACATTCAGGTGAAATAAAGAAAAATAAAAAGCAATAAAAGGAACAGATGATTGCACATGACTTAGGATGACTGAAAGCTTGATCCTATTAATAGACTTTGCAAAGGCTTTTTTACACTTCAGGCAGGAAGTTCCAGAGAATACAGCCAAGGCAATTCAAGCTTCTGTTACCAGTAGCAAGAGATAGGAAGGACCAGGGAAAATAGTTCAAGAGAACCAAAGTGGGGGTGGGTGTGAGGGAATGCAAGGCTGGAGAAGGTCATAGCAATAGTATGGAATAAGGCCTTGGAATGAACTGAACACGTTTTAAATGCATGTGATTGCAGGAGAAGAAACACGTGGTCAATGGGAACTGGAATGAAAGCAAGCTGGACAGCAGATAGCCACCTTTTGGATAAATAAGGAAGTCTTGTGTTTATGCGCTACATTTCACAAACATCACATGTCTAAAAGAGTTTTACAGCCAAAGAAATACATACCTTGAAATACAGCCACAGCTGTAATAAAGGAAATGAAGCAGTTAAAACAGCAATAGTGGCCAGATGGTCTGCTTTTATGTTAAGTAAAGATTGGCCAGGACACCAAGCATAAAGCCCCAGCTCGACTTGGAAATAATGCTAATGGGAGCCTTCAACATCCACCTGATCAGACACATGGGAAGAACAGCTGAATGTCTCATTTGGAACTCATGGGCCTGGACTTTCATGGAGCTGAAGAGACTCAGTGAACAGGTGAAAAAGGGGAGTGGGAAATGATTCCAGACTTCCCAGCCCTGTTGCCAGCCAAAACTTCTCAATGAGGCTTTGTCGAACACACAGGCATTCATTAAGATAGTTGAAACAGCTGACTCCCTAGAAAATGTTGCTGCTTTCAGAGCTCTGAACTCTTCTGTCAATTGTACAATGAAGGCGGCTTGCAGTTTCTGCTATTGTACATTAAAGTGTCTGATGATTGACACTTATTGCCCTGCAGCAAAAAGATTTCTTTTAAAAACAAAGTGGAAATTTATCAATACCTTTATTTTAGGGAAGCTTTTCTAATCATCTCATTGTCAATGTCAGGCTCACTGATTCTATATAACCTGAGAGTGGGTATGGAAGTGCCATAATATAATTAAGGCATGAGGAATCAATGGAAATAATGGAGCACAGGCATTGCTTAGCATTGAAGCACGAGGAGCCATGGGGTATGGGTGAGAGGCACAGCTTGACATGGCTGGTATGATGACCCATGGGACACTGGGGGAGCATATGACATATATTAGAGGCAGGTGGAGCCATAGAGAACTAGGAGGGGCTTGCTAGGCATTTGCAGGCAAGCGGGGTGTCATAAGCAGCCATGAGGGATGGTGAGGCCTGAATAAAGGCAAGAAGAGAGCATGGGAGTGGACTGAAAGGTTTGGAGGGGTGAGAACTAAACAACCCCACTTTTTTAAAAAATATGATAACTGGAAGGAAGTCCCATAACACCAAAGTGGACCTGTTAGATAGCCCACCTCAACTCCTGGTGTCACTACATGAGGATTCTTTGAGGTGAACTGGCCTGATTTTAGCCCTATAACTTGTGATAAAAATCCTGGCTTTGTGGGCATTTTTGTTCATGGCAGGTAGAAGGATGAAGTCAGACATTTTCCTGACTCCTGCCACCCACCTTGACAAAGAAATTCCCGGCCATTATCTCTAATTGCCTAGCACTGGCTTGTCAGGATAAACTGTCCTGGAGCAGGACTTGAAAGCACAATCTGCTGATTCAGATGCAAGTGTGCTATCAACTCAGCCATGACTGACAACAAGAGTTCCACAAGGCGGATGACAGAGAAGCAATATTAAATGGAAACAGAACAGGTGAGAAGATGACATTTACTAGGATGGATGTGCTGGATATATCGAGGGGACAATTTGCAAAAGGTGTAAATATGTAGCCTTGATAATGGAGACAGTTTGGAGCTTGAAGAAGGACGATGATTCTGCGCTGCCAGATTTGTCTTAGAAGGCTGACTGGGCCAGTACCCAGTTAACAAGGAAATGGAACCAAAGTGGTTTTAAAAATGTTCACAAAGAATTGAGACAATGTAGAACACATCACCCTTAAATCCCTTTTAAAAGAATGGCTATTAAGTATTTCAAAAATTGTCAACATTTGAGAAGTAGGAAATAGGCAAGCAAACAGAATTATAGTTTTTCACAAATCTGTTTGTCCTAAAGCACCTTGTAGCTGATGAATTACTTCAGAAATGTAATCACTTTATAACACAGGAAATGTAGCTTTATGGATAGTAAGATTTCAGACAGAACAATATGATATCGATGAGGTAATCTGCTTTTACTTATGGTGGTTGAGGGATAAGTAATAGCCAGCACTCTAAAAAGTGCCCTGGAGCATCAGTCAAGGACCCTCAAATTCTCTGAAGCTGGACTTGAATCTTCAGACGAGGTGGAAGTGCTACCACTGAGTCACAGCTGATACCCACATTGAGATGCATGGCAATTGAAATTGTACAGTAGACTCAACAGCCAATACAAACTGCTCCTACATGTGTGAAGAAAATCTATTTTTCAAACAGCATACAAGTGATTTTTTTTAGTGGGACTACTAACAATAATATGGCATTAAAACAAACTAGTAACTGTGGCAGATTTGACTTAAGTTGTTTAAACCAAGGTTTTATTCACAAGAAAATGAATGAATTTACTTTGTGTGTTTACATGGCACAATTATCAAATTATGTACATTTGTCAATGTAAGTAGAATGACTGCCCTCATACCTCACAATGGAGTTAATCTGTGCACATTTAGGAGAATTTTAAAACTTAACGGAAAAAAGACCAATAGTACTAAGAGTTGAGACCATTTGTAATGTGTTCTTGCTGTTTTAAGAATATCGAACTTTAAATGATACAACATTCAAAATGTTCACTGTCATATAAACAAACACTACTAATAAAGTCAGCTTACATAGTATTTATAATACTCTTGCAGTTGTTGCACGTTACCTCAATATACAGCAGGGAGAGAATGCACATGACAGAACAAATATTGAGACCCTAAACAACTTGACATTGCACCCTACCACAGTGAAAGGGCTTAAGAAATTCATTTTGGGTGCTACTTCATGTTGCTATGTTACCTCTGGACTAAAACACATTTTAAAAAACAAACAATTAGTAAACACAAAGAAGAGGCTCTCAAATCTAATTCCATGTCTATGGTTATATAGTATTGTGCAACAAAAGTAAAACCTCATCAAACAAAACATGTGCATTGTGTTTGTGAGGGATAAAGTACCATATTCTAAATAACACATTGGGCTCTAAAAGTATTAGTCGGCTATGGTAAGCAATAAATAATTACATTTGTCCGCTGTGGTTGATTCTGAGAACTCTAAATTTTCCACATTATTCCATCCACTTTTGTTCTTTGAAGAGAATCTGAATTCCTGCAGCATATTTTGAAGATGTTGTTGCCCAGAAGTACACTCAAAATGCTTGATTGCAAGTCTAATTTCTTTCCTTTTGTTCCTTCCTCTAATGGCCTGTTAAGTAGTCCTGTGTAGAATCAGATGCAAAAGAGTCTGCGTCCTCATTATCAGAGTCATCGCTGCTGTCATCAGCAGCTGGCTCTCCAGTTAGTGCAATACGAGCATAATCATCAGTGTCGATTGATTTGCAGAAGTGAATAGCGTACTTCAGCTTTTCCTCTAACACCTGTTTACAGGAATATCTGGGAAGCTTCAGCAAAAAGAAACAAGTGTACGATTCAGGAAGGAAGTGGTCTGGAGGATTGTACTTGTCCAGCACCTGCCATAGATAGGTGAAAGATAAAGCCAATGTTAACCATCAAATCAAACCAACACTGTAGGCAGACTTCATGCTCTCCTGCCAGCAGGCTTACAACCAGCAGGGGGAGCCCATAAAATTCTGCCCTCCAGCCCCCTTGTCTGCACTAATCCCTTTGCAATTTTACCATGGAAGAGGCAAAGCCCAGGCCAACCAGCCTTCCCAACTAAAGTAATTTTTTTTTGTTGGGGAGGGAGCTGGTGACTCTGCTCAAGCCTCAGATGGGGCACGTCCATTTGCAATCTCCTTTCAGTATCGCAAACTGCCATAAAATAGGCCTGGGCCTATTACTTATTCGCACCTCATCTGTCCACAAGCCCAACATGCCTCACTTCCCCTCCTCTTCCCATTGTGCCTGAAGACTTACATACTTAACTGGTCCTGAACCCCAGGAGTTAGTCATGTCCACTGTGGCTTCTGGTAAGGCTGTAAGCTGCCTATTCCCAACTATTAGATCATAAGACCATATGAAATTGGAGTAGGCCATTCAGGCCCTCAAGTCTGCTGATCCAATATTCTTCACAGCCGCTTCCCTGTGTAAAGACTGGCCGACGGCTCTCTGGGGCAGAACCATCCCAGTTCCAGACAGTTAAATCTCCTTGGAGTGTCAAAGTAATGCATGGTGGCCAGTATTGGCAGGAAGCAGTTCCCACGAAACCTTTCGGCAATGGGCTAGGAAAACTTGCCTTCCCAAGAATCCTGACTCCTATTTCTAACAAATTATCCTATCTGCAGATGTAAAGGACTTAATTTCTCCCTGTTTTCTCCTCTTCATTATCTTTGCATCAAACAGAAGACAGAAGATACATGTTGAGGCACATCTGCACAAGGACCAGCAGTCCTCCACCAATGTCAGTAGTTCTTCATGACAAAACCTGACCCATGATCGTTGGTGCAGGCAGAATTACGGCCAAGGTTACTTCGTCAGAAATACATGCATACACTCTGAATAACTCGCTGAAAATGTAAAAGCCAAAAAAAGCCTTTTGACCCAAAGTTTATTCCTCTAGCAATCTGCATCTAATCACTTCACAGCCTTGCGAGTTAAGCAAAATACCTTTGTCTGCTGGATTATTGCAGGCATTGCTCACTCCAAGTTAAAAGTTGCAGAAAGAAAGTAAGTGAGTAAAATATTTGGATATACACATTTCTATTAATACTGTCCCAAATTCTTGGACTACTTCACGGTCATGAAGTGCTAAACTGTTAACAATTAAACTTCAACAGGCTTTCAAAGTTTTAGGCAAGGAACATTTCAGGAGGTCACCATAATTTCCTAAGTTTTATGTTGCTAATGGGTAAGGGATAAGAGTAGCCCTCAGGCAAAAGTACCAAGCTGGGGGAAGGTTAACTATGGCAATATTAAGGGAATGTGGAATGAGGGCTGCTATTTGAGGCTAAATCCACTCTGTCATATGGGAGTCTTTTAAAAACCAGTTCATTAGAGTTCAGGACCAACAAACTCCTGTGAAAGGGAAGAGTAAGGATGGCAAGATTCAGAAACCTTAGATGATGAGAGAAATTAAGAGCTTAGTCAGAAAAAAAACTGAAGATAGGCAGAACCCTTGAAGAATATAAAGAAAACAGGAAAGAAATTAAACAAAGATTAGGAGGGCTAAAAAGGGGCCATGAAACATCCTTGGAAAACATCACTTAGAAAATACCATGGTGTTTTATATGTATATAAGGAGCAAGAGGGTAGTTAGGTCCAGTCAAGGGCAAAGGAGGGAATTTATGCACAGTGTTAGAGGAAGTAGACGAGGTCCTTAATGAATACTTTGCACAGCATTAACTAAAGAGAAGGACATGGCGGATGGGGAGTCGAGAGAGGGGTACATTGATTTTCTAAGGCATGTCAACATAAAAAGTGTGGTATTGGGGGTTTTGAAAAGTAGTAAGGTAGACAAGTCACCAGGACCTGATGGTATCCATCCCAAAATGTCTAGGGAGGCGAGGGAAGAAATTGTTGAGGTCTTGTATGAAATCTCTGTATCCCTTTTAGTCACAGGATAGGTCCCAAAAGGGATAGAGAATAGCCAATATTGTTCCTTTGTTCAAGAAGGTCAATAGAACATAGAACAGTACAGCACAGTACAGACACTTCGGTCCATGATGCTGTGCCGACCTATTATCCTACTCTAAGATCAAACTACCCTGCATACCCTACATCATCCACGAGTTGCTTAAATATCCCTAATGTATCTGACTCCACTACCACTGCCAGCAGCACATTCCATACACCCACCACTCTGTGTGAAGAATCCACCCCTGACAGCTCCCTTATATTCTCCTTCAATCACCTTACAATTATGCCCCTTCATAATAGTCATTTCCACTCTGGAAAAATTTTTTGGGGTATCCATTCTATCATCTTGTCATCTTGGCTCTTATCATCTGGTACACCTCCATCAACTTCTTCGCTCTAATGAGAAAATTCCAACCTTTAGGTTAAAAAAAAAGTTTCACAAGTTGTTTATCTTCTCAGACTGCTCAGCCCTGATCCTCTAATCTCTCTAAATGAAAACAGGACGAAACATACCTCTTAAAGCCAGAGTGCTGGCACAATGTGCTCTCACACCATTCCAGATTGTATGTGTCAGCCTGCAAACTGGCTCCAACAGCTTGTCTTTTTCTGACGAACAGAAAACTGACCTCTTTCTGACAGTGGTTTGCTTCTGCTCCCCACATTGATCTAACATGTTACGCTCACCTTCTCTTAGTGTTTGCACCTGGACCTTCAACCGCCATGTTCTGTTTGTCGCACTCATTAATGTCTGGCTACATGGTGGCTATACATTAAACCTCTGCTCCCGGGTAAAGGATTGCTAGGTCAAATGGACCTGTATTTCTTCTTGCCCAGGAAGAACTTTTTTTTTTTAAAAATATACGATTGATACCAACTCTTGCAAGTCCTTTTCAAACATTCTTAAATGCAATTATAGATCCTGCAGACATTCTGAGGAAATTATAAAATTGGGATAATCCGGGAATTATAGGGCGCTGAAACTATGTCCGTGGTGACTGAAAAGGAAGCTTGTACTGTCAGCCAAGCCACAATTGTCACTGAAATAGGAAGTTTGAGCATCTCTAGGCCACCATCCAATTGCCTCATTATTGTATGTTTATCTATTGGCAATACCTGAATAACAAAATCCCGTCCCCTGAAGTCTGCAATTGTTCTTGGCAATCGTGTGCGTCCCCACACAAACCGCAGAAAAAGGGAGCGTTCAGTATTGGAAAAGGATTCCATCACTTCCCAGAACCACTGGATTAATGACGCATTTGGTTCTATCCCTTTATATGTGGCGACAGACTTTAAAAGGTGAAGTGGTATATCAGGACTTCCACATACCTGCAACAATACAATGAATGGAATACTTCTGTTAGTTCATATCAAACCTTTCTCTTAGCCTAAGCACTACATTGGCATTTTATGACTAATTCCAAAAATTTTAATTTTTAAAATAACTCACAACAAACATAAAACTCAAACACTGTATGTGGAGGAGATTCGGGGAGAAAATTTCCAGCAGTAACTGGAACTTCAAACAGTTTCCATTAGAGACCACCATGTCTGTTTCTGCAAAATAGTTTCCATGAGAGAAATTGGAATTAACAAGGGATGAACACATTGAGTTAGATGTTGCAGCCCTTCATTTAAAAAAAGGTGGCAGTGGGGTGAGTATGCCCACTGTCCTACTGCTGTCATGTCGCCTTGCCTGTGGCAGGATTAAGAGGCAGGTGTCCTTCTGCCCAGGGCCCAACTGAGCCACTAAGTAGTTATTTAAGGGACTCTTCTCACCTGCAAGGCAGTTGGGTGAGGGATCTCTACTCCATGGAAAGATTGCCAGGCAAACCCTGTCAAATTGGGTAATTCTATGGGGTAAGGTTTGTCTTCGGGGGTACTCTTCGAGCCAAAGGGATCCCCCTTCTGTCAATGATCTTTCCCCTGCAAATCCCAGCCTTCACACCTTTAGTCACACCGTGCAACACAGGACTCAGTGACCACTATCCCCACTTGTTTGAGATTCTGCACATCCATCGATGTGGGTTCCTTCTCCATGTGCAGGCCCAGCAGCAGCCTCTGCTCCCAATGGTACTGGTTAAGGCTGCTGAACCATCAGACAGCTCTTGGAGGTAGGTGCCCACACTAACCAAGTGGCACTAGTTCCTGACAAGATGTGGCCCCTAGTTCCTGCTGACAGCAGTGAATTCATTCCTCACTCTTTGGCTTGGCAATGTGGCCACTGTTACTACAATTAAATACAACCAATTATATTGATCACAAAGCTAGTAATCATCATTTAAACTGAAAGGCTGGGTGAATTAGATCAAATGTTGCCCAAATCCATTCATGAAACAAAGGCCTAGCACAAGATACATAAATACAAGTTAAAGTCACCACAGTCCCAGAGAACCCTAAAGCTGTTCTCTCTGTGATCACTCGTGGTGGTTGACCTAAGAGTTACCATGTTTCAGCGATAGAAAGGAATGAGGAGGGAGGACTTCCATGGGGTTTAGTTAACCGGACAGCTGTTTTGCAATCCAGAGTGGCAACGACAACGTGGATTCAGCACCTGGGCTGGCCAAGGTAACCATTCTCAATCTCATTCCTTGCCCGAGGCATGACGACCCTCAGGTTATACCACCACCAATCATCCCTCTCTAATGAGGGAGCAGCCCGATGACTCGCTGGAACTATGGTGATTTTTTTAAAGAACTTTTGGTTATGGTTTTGAAATTTGTTCACGTCAAAAGTGCCAGCATTGACTAGGTACGCACAGGGAAAAATCCCTGCACCTGAATGGATAGGCTTAACGCATACCCAACATTGGATCTGAGGCATTTGGCCTTATTTAAATAAGATGCGATTATGTGGATGATGGGTGGTTATCTTCATGAAGCTTGCCCATGAATTGACATGGGATTCCAGACAACTGTATTGATGTGAATGGTGTAGGCAGGAGGCAAGGAGTGGATTGTGAAGGAGAGGGGTAAAGGAATCACTAGTGAGAGAAATCCAACCTAGGAGGAAAGAAGCAATTGGGCAGGAGGCAAAGACATTTTGACAATGGATCTAGGTAATGCAGTGTTTCAGAGTTATCCATTCAATTAAATTTCTCTTTTAAAAACCTAACACAAGAAACAGGAACAGCAGTATGTCATTCGGCCCCTCAAACCTGCCTCAACATCGATAAAAATCAAGGCTTCAACTCCATTTCCTCCTGGTTCCAGCTAATACAAACTGGAAACTAGTTGCCCCACACCTGAAAATACAAAATCTAACCACAAAGCATATCATCTAGAAACAACATTAAACTTTCAAATATACTCTCAACCCACCCGAGAGGAAATAGTTTGGCATTAATTCAAAATCAATGCTATTTAAAAATTAATTCTCAACAATTAATAGGTTAAAATAAAGCAATGACGTCTCCGTTATTTAAGCTAATCAGACCATTAAGAATTTTCAGTTTAGAATCTGTCAGAAGGAATTACATACCATTGTTTCCAGTTCATAGCCAGTGAAGAGAGAAAGAAGAGGTACAGGGACAACTCGAGCCATCCCCTCCCGTACAGCAGCAACCTGCTCATCAAATTCGTGCAGCCTGTGACAAACAAAGCACACCAAACAAGAACAGGCATTTTTAGAAAGTCTTGCATTTAAATAGCACTTTTTACAACCACCGAAACATCTCCAAGCCTTTTTTTTTGAGTGGCAGCTTATTGAGGACAGCAACTCCCACAAACAGCTTTGTATTAATGACCAGGTAAACTGTGATGTTATTTGAGGGGTAAACATTTTGGTCAGGACACCAAGAATAACTCCAAAATGATAGCAATGCATCCCTTACAACAAGCCAAACAGGCTCATAAGTCCTCAGTTTAAAACTTATCTGAAACATGACACGTCTGACAGTGCAACGTTGCCTCATGATTGTACTAGTGTGTCAGTCTTAATTTTTGGGCTCAAGCACTTGACTGGGATTGGAATGTGAAATCTTGTACCATGCAGTTGACAGCATTAGTTTTACTAAAATTGATTTTTAATCATAGCTTTTCAAAACTTAAACTAATGCAATAGCAACAAAGGCAATGCTACAAAATGATTCACTTTACCTATAATTTATGGCCAGCCTAACATACTCTGCCCTGTTCTCCAATACAATATGAGTGTGCTTGGAGCTCAGCTGAATATCTTGACCACTGGCACTTGGCACAGTGAATGGCAAAGACATGGCCTCGAACTCCTCAGCTGTGGCTTCGTTATCTCTGATGTACATAAGCCCAGGAATAAAGTCTTTGTCAACCTAAGAGTAAGAACATGGAATAAATAATTGGTATTTTCATCAAATATACATAGACCATTAATACAAGACAACTTTTCTTCAATATAAACAACAAAAAAAAACAAGAAATTTCATATTAGCCAAAATTGACACTAAGTCAAATAAAGTATTATTTGGAGAGGTTGGTCAAATATATAAGGATTCCAAAAAGGCTTGAAAAGGAAGAAAAGTGATAGGAAGACAGGTTTAGGAAGGGAATTCAAGAACATAGGACTAAAATGAATAATGACAATTACCAATGTGAGAAAGTAGTGGGGGCGAGTAAACGGTTTGAACACAAAGCCAGAATCATCTCAATACCTACTACACTGGTGAAGTTAAAGCAATGGGGATGACCACAGAAATCGAGGCATTTAAACACTGCGTGACCTATAAATGAGGGGTCCAGGAGCCAATACAGGAACAGTGTGCAGGACTTGTGATAGAATAGAGTGTTGGCAGCAGAGTTTTAGACAAGTTGAGGTTTAAGGAGAGTGCAATACAGAAGGCCGGCCAGGAGGGAACTGAAGATGGAGAAGCCAGACATGAGGGTTTCAATGAGTGGCAGAGTTGGGCAACGTTGTAGAAGCAGGAACCTCTACTTTGGGAGAAGATATCGAGCTCAGGTCAGGTCAAAAGCATGAAGTCGAACAGCCTTGGCTCACCACAAGACAGTGGCAAAGCTGCAGAGGCATGATCAGTTAAGCCAAACTTTACATAGAGGAATTTGCAGCTCATACAGTATTGCATGTCAGAAATGTAAACACAATTTGTTTGTTTGTAATGTACTGGCAATGCTGCTGCAGACGTCAAGATGCATTACAATTATGAAGTTTATAAGATTGTAATGTCCTGGAACTGTCTTAACAGAAGGTGAACTGTAGGGTATCGTGTGACCTCACCATCAACGCTACCTAGCCAGTGACGCTCTCATCTCGTGAATGAATAAAAAAAAATTCTGAAGTTAGCTTGACCATATGGGTAGTGACCGTTAGACATAAAGGAAGTCCAGATTGGTTTACTGGAATGAGAACACAAGATGGTTAATGCTCAGAGACTGTAGCAGCACCCTGCGTACTTACAGTGCGTAGTCTTTGTCTCCAAAGTTCTAGAATAACGATTCTGTGCAATCCAAGATGGAGAACAGAAAAAAAATGGTGGCTATAACAGCTGCTCTTTTTGAGCTATTTTCAGTGTTGGAGCTTGTTTCCTTGAATTCTAGGAGCAGTAATTGCTGTTTTATAAACTGTTGCAATGTTTTGGAACTTTGGGGGAAAGAGAAAGATCAAAACAACAGCATTTTAAAAAGAAGGAAGACATACCAAGGGCAGTGAACACACAGGCAGTGATTCAAATGGGAAAAGAAACCTACACTGCCGTCTGACCCAGCAGTAACCTGCACAGCTGCTGCCTTTGTTGTCTGTTTTCTGAACATCGGAGTTTGTTCTAAGAAAATAAACAAATGACAAAATTCACAGCTGACCTTGGAGGAAACTGCGTGTGGGAACTCACAGCAGGGCAGCAGCTAAGTGGCATTTTAAAAAGTGTAACCTTACTTGTTTTCTTTTTCAAATCTACAGTACAGTGGGGCTTTTGGTTGGATTACATGCTGTTATTGAGATCTGTCTATTGGATTAAAATGTAAAAACATAGATACTAATCCGGCCTTCAGCAGTGTTATTAGAGCAGTAAGAATGTGTGGAGGTTGACACATTTATAACATTTAAAAGGCACCTGAATGGTTATATAAATCAAAGGGTTTAGAGAGAAATGGGCCAAATGCTGGAAAATGGTACTAGATTTATTCAGAATATCTGGTTGGCAAAGACAAGATGGACCGAAGGGTCTGTTTCCAGGCTATATATTTCTATGAGTCTAAATGGGACAAATTTAAGATTTAAACACTTGTGCCGATTTGGTTCCAAAGTGAAAGAATCGGGAGTCTTAAAGGCAGCTGGGTACAATGCTGACATGATTCATATTGTCACAGAAACTGGGTGAGGTTCTTAATGTAAAATTTGCATCAGCATTAACAAAGGAAAAGGACATGATGGAGCCAAGGGAGGGGCGTGTTCATATTAAAGAGCATGTCAATATAAAAAACATGGTGTTGGGTAAAAAGGTAAAGAAATCATGGAAACAGATTTTGAGAAGGTAAGAATTTGTCAAGCTCTGGGAAAGAACAACTCGGGACCAAATGAATCAGAGGCAACAGAATGCCCAGGTTGAATGACCAAACTCGTGAGGAGTTAAAATGAGGGTGAGAAAGAGGATTGCCAATAATATCTTCATAGTGAAGGACAGTTCCAGGTTGGAATTACCAGGCTTAAAGAGTGTTACGCGGCCTTGATTTGTTTCAGTTAGGTTACAAATTCTGTTCTGTAGGTTACAATATAAGTTGCCTACAAAAGCAATGTTCAGTCCGTACTGCATTAATCTTTTACAGTAAAGACCTTATAATGTATGATCTGGCACATTACCCTTTCTGATATTAAATGGAAGTTCAAATTGCCCTTTTTAAAAAGCTATCAGTATCTTCAAGGTTCAGTAGAAACGGTGGCGGTGGAGGAAAGATCTTTGGGTGACAATTCAGAAACAGTAAGAGAAGTCATTGCTGAGAAGCTCAGGATGCAATTAGATAATAAGAATGGGACCAAGTGAGGCCAGTCCCCTGAGCTACACAACAGAGGCAAGCATTAGAGGATGGTGGTATAGTACACTTTAGTACATTCTGCAGGTGAGATCAAGATGGATGAGCAGAGACAATGCACCATAATCACAGTCATAAAATATATCATTGGTTACTTCAATTAGAGTGTTCCACTGCTATGACAGGAGCAGAAGCTGGACTGGAGAGACTCATGCACATTGTATGGAAAAGGATTTTGTAGAAGAAAGAGGGTTTCGAAACAAGGTTGCCAAAATCAGACAGGTCAACGGTTGTTTGCATATGAATGGGGATAATTGATTTATAACGTTTATATAAAACAAAGTTAGAATATTCTAACTCCAGACAAAAATAGAGTACTTAAAATGTTTATTTATAACAAATGCACAAAGACATAAGCAGAAATATCAGAAATTACCTCACTCAAGTCAGCAATTGTTAGATTCATTCCTGCCAGCTGTTTCCACACTGGTTCAGCCAAATTGAGACTCAGAGGACTGCCTGTACGTATAGCAATGCCTAACAGTACACCTATAACAGAGAACAAAAAATGGCAAGTTCCATGGTAATATAATGTGAAAAGCATGAATAGATCCTAATTATTCCATTTTAACTCTCATGGACAATACAGCAGATAGCAACACATTTTGCACTGTACTTTGCTTCAACTGCACTCTGCAAAACTTACCACTCATTTTCTGGATGGTCATTAAAAGCTTAAAATAAAATTAAGGATTTAAAATCAAGCTTCCAGTGTGACGGAGTCAGATCCAATAGCGTCAACATCCAACATCTTATACACATACGAGATAGTAAGCACTGCAGATGCTGGACGTCAGAGTCAATAAAATGTGGAGCCGGAGCAGCACAGCAGGTCTGACAGCATCTGAAGTGCAGGCAAGTTCATGTTTTGTGTCGGGATCCTTCATCAGGCTGCTGTGGGATGAAGGGAGCACAGAAATAAATGGGGGAGGGTGGGGCTGGCTAAAGGTAGGTGGGATGGTGATAAGTGGATGCAGGTAAGAGAGTGTAGAGATTGGTCAATGGAAAAAGAGTGGGGTGGATAGGTGTTAAGGGAGATGGACAGGTTGTGTCAGATCAAGGAGGCAGGGATGAGTGGGGCAGCTGGACATTGAATGAGGCTGGGGATAGGGAGATTTTGAAGCTGATGAATTCTATGTTGAAGCTATTGGGCTGAAGGCTCCCAAGGTGGAATATAAAGGTGTTGTTCCTCCAGTTTACATGTGGCCTCATTGTGATAATGAAGGTGGCCCAGAATGGACATGTTGCCAAGGGAGTGGGAAGGGCAGTTGAAATGGCTGGCAACCAGAAGGTAGTGTTTACTGGAGCACACAGAGTAATGATGCTCCATGAATTGGTCACCAAGTCTGCACATGATCTCTCCGGTATGGAGGAGACTGCATCAGGAGCAACGGATGCAATAGACCAGGTTGCAAGATGTGAATCTATTGGATTTGGAATGACTGTTTGAGGCCTTGGACAGAGGTGAGAGGGGAGGTGTAGGGGCAGGTAAGCACTTCCTGCGGTTGCAGGCAAAAGTGCCTCAGTGGTTAGCACTGCAGCCTCACAGCACCAGGGACCCGGGTTCGATTCCAGCCTCAGGTAACCGTCTGTGTCGAGTTTGCACATTCTCCCCGTCAGCGTGGGTTTTCTCCGGGTGCTCCGGTTTCCTCCCACAGTCCAAAGATGTGCAGGCTAGGTGGATTAGCCATGCTAAATTGCCCGTAGTGTTCAGGGGTGTGTGGGTTACAGGGGGATGGGTCTGTATGGGATGTTTCAAGAGGCGGTGTGGACTTGTTGGGCCAAAGGGCACGTTTCCACACTGTAGGGAATCTAACCTAATCTCTCCATGCATTGTTGGTAGCCGACTTAGCACCAACAACAATTTCACACCCAATGACGCCCACAGCTATTTGACTACAGCTCCTCTCAACCAACCTCTTGCAAAAATGCAATCCCACATTCCCAATTCCTCCGCATTCGCAGCATCTGCTCCTGGGATGAGGCATTCTACTCTCAGACATCCTAGATGTGCTCCTACTTCAAGGAACTGAATTTCCCTTCTCCCATGATCCATAATGTCCTAAACCACATCTCCTGCATTTTCTGCACTTCTGCCCTAAAATCCCCTCCTCCAGCAACAAGGAGAGAGTCCCCCAATCCTCATATACCACGCTGCCAGTCTCCAAATCCAAAGCATCGACCTCCACCATTTTCACCACCTGCAATCAGACCCCACCACCAAAAAGATAATTCCTTCCCTGCCCCTATCTGCTGTCCGTAGGGACCACTCACTCCATGACTCCTTTGACCACTCCACACCAACCCTTCCACCACACCTGGCAGCTTTTCCTGTAACCATGGGAAGTGCTACACCTGCCTCTACACCTCCGCTCTCACTTCCGTCCGGAGGTCCCAAACAATTATTTCAAATAAGGAGGATTTTCAGAGGATACCACAGGATAAAGATATGCTGGAAACCTGGACTGAGAAATGGATCATGGAGTTTAATCCAGGCAAGTACGAGGTGATGCATTTTAGAAGGTCTAATGCAGGAGGGAAAAATAAAAATCAGTACCCTTAGTTGCATCAACATACAGAACGATCTAGGCTTAAAGGCCCACAGCTCCCTGAAAGTGGCAATAGAAATGGATAGGGTGGTCGAGGTGGCATATGACATACTTGTCTTGCATGGAGTATAAAAATTGGCAAGTTACGATGCAATTGTTCAGAACTTTGGTTAGGCCCCATTTGGAATACAGTCTGGGTCGCTGCACTAACAGAAAGATTTTTGAGGCTTCGATGAGGGTACAAGAACAATTCACAAGGACCTGGTTTGGAGGGTATCAGATTGGGCAAACTTGCTTGTTTTCACTCAAACAAAGGATGAGGGGTGATCTCTTTACAAAATTGAGAGGGGCGTGGACAGTCACAGGGTATTTTTTTCAGGGTAGAAATGTCAATTACGAGGCAACGTAGATTTAAGGTAAAAGGGGGAATTGATCATAGGCGATGAGAGGCAAGTTTATTTCTTACTTACAGGGTGGTAAGTGCTTGGACTGCGCTGCCAGAGGTGATAGGGTAGGTGGATAAAATAGTAATATTTAAGAGGCATCTTGACAGATAGATGAATAGACAGGGAATACTGGACTACAGATCACAAAGGCAAAATGTTTTTAGTTTAGAGAGGCAATATATTGGCACAGTCTTGGGCCAAAGGATCTATTCCTGTGCTGTACTGTTCTCTATCTTCAGTTGAAATTGTGAAACTCAACGTGCATCTTTTCTGGGCTGCATAACCTTACATCACAATGGATGGTGTATTTATTCATTAACTGAATAACGAAGCTTACTTATTGAATTAACAAAGTGCAAACTTCAATAGACATTAATAGCCCACATACCTAGAAATCTGAACATGTTCATGTGCAACTGCGATTTGGCAGCTGGATTTAAGAGAAAGCAGTCTCGGTTGGCTCCAGATTCATCCCTTCCATTTGGGGTAACAATCAACAACGGCGTCAAACCATTTTGAAGCTCTTCACACATCTCTGCAATCGATTCACTGTAGCCTCCACCACAATCATCCACTGATTCACCTGGACAAAGAAACAAGTTTCAATCAGATAAATGTTCCTCAGCAACTAAGATGCAAAATTTTTGCAGCGTTGTATAAATTGCATATGCTAAGGAGTGCCAACCATGACAAAGAACATTGTTAAAACTTACAAAAGACTGAATATAATTGATAATAAGTAGAATTCTGACACCAGTTTTTGCAAACTGATGTATCAATTAACACCCTAACTATTTCAGGTTGTGATTCTTGATGTGGCATTGAATCACAGGCCAAGAAATTGCCAGGGTTGACCTAGCTTAGCAACTGGGAGCGAAAAATGTCCTCAATCATCTTGAACTGCAGAAGTAGTTGAGGGACATGTCAAGCAATTACAAACACTTAATGAATCAATTACTAAACTCAAAAACATAAGGTGAATGTCCACATGTGGACATTAGGTATGGTCAAGATTAGGTTTGCACATAATGCTTTCCAGTAAAATGCTGACCACATTCACAATGAATGCCCACATATGGCAAGTAGACCCCTAGGTAAAATATCAGTTTCCAATGAAATCTTAAACAGCATATGCCACACTCGAGGTTGGGGGGAGCAAGAGTTACTGACTTTATCTTCAGCCTTGGGCGACTGTCTGTGCGGAGTTTGCACATTCTCCCCATGTCTGCATGGGTTTCCTCCAGGTGCTCTGGTTTCCTCCCACAGTCCAAAGATGTGCAGGGTAGGTGGATTGGCCGTGCTAAATTGCCCACAGTACCCAGGGATGTTTAGGTAGCCAGGTTGGACATGTGAAATGCAGGGTTAGGGGAATGGGTCTGGGTGGGATATTCTTCAGAGGGGCGGTGTGGACTTATCGGGCCAAATGGCTGTTTTCACTCTGTAGGGATTCTATAATTCTTGTGTATCAAAAGAAATTAGAATCCAGTTCTTGGGCTCTCACTGAGCTAGAAGTTGGCTTCTGATTAAAATCAACATTAGGGAGAAAACAAAATGAATTTTTATCCCCTCCCCCTACTTGTGGCCCACACAAAAAAAAAGCAGCAAAACAAAAGGTTAGTTACATAACTAAACATACCAACAAACTTGACTTTCCAGACTCTGTGAGGGAGCAACAAGCTATCAGGACTGAGCGAACTCATCTTAGCACACATCTGACCAAAAACAGACTTTGTGCCATCAGGACCTGCCAAACCTCCTTTACTTCTGGAACGTTTGACCTGAAGGGAAAGATCAATTTTAATCAAAGCCAAAGCCAGGTTGAAAAGCAAAAGCAGTGACATATTTCAAAAGCCATGGCAGAAATTCAAATACCAGGTGGTGATTGGACCACGAGTATCCAGTACACATTCGCTGCCTTTGCTCAAAGCTTTGTCACTACGATTGATTTCTGAAGTCTTCTCCACATTCACCTCTGCCCTTCAGAAAGACTAAATGAGGTCTAAGCCCTCACCCATGCAGGTATGGCCCCAATAAGCAGTGCTGGTTCCCTACGAGAGTTCAAGGCTCTTCCACCTCATTGCATCAAATATGGAAAAAAAACTTCTTCAGCCTCAGGTAACAACTGGCACTTCTGGGATATTGTGTGCCTGGTTGTTCCTACATCTCAAATGATAACCTTCCAGCTAAAACATTGCTGTCTTCTAAACTCCTGTTGATGTGGCCAGGTAAGGCTTCTGAAGAGATCAAGGCACAGACTTGAGAAATTTTAAATCTAGGGATTGTGAGCAACCACAGCAGAAATGCCTAAGCGGGATTCTGTGCGTCATATGTGGCAAGGGGGTTGAGATGAGTGTGTTAAGCTAATAACTGGTTGCAGAGAAAGGAGTGAGTTGTCATCCGAAATGATACTGGAGTAGGAAGTGCTTTGGCATGGACAGTTTGGGCCAAAGGGCTTGTTTCTAAGCTGTAAGTCTGTGACTGTAGGCAGAGGAGACCAAGGACCAACAGTGTTTCACGTGGTTCAGTTAAGTCCAGCAAACACCTAAAAACAACTGAACATAAGGCAATGTCAAAGTTGCAGCCTATAGACTTGAAAGATTAAAGAAAAAACCTCCTTAAACCCAACATTACCTCAGTAGAACTTCCCCAGAAGAACTTTTTCAAAGGTGGATTGGCAGGGATTAATCTATGCAACAGTATTACAATGAGATTAGAAGCAATCAGCAGAACCCAATATATTTCACAGAAGAGAAAACTTTAAAAATTATTCTGTAATAGGCAAATCATTCTAAAGCCTCCATTTTTTCTCATCTTCACTCTTATTGCAACCTATATATTCCTGTGTTTCATTATTTTTGCTCTGAACTCTCTGCTTTTGCACTTGAACTACATTGACCATCACCTTACATTTTCTTACTTTTTAATAAATCCAGTCATACCTAGCTGTCTGCTCCTACAACTATCATAACCCTGGCCCTCAAAACGGAAAAGCTCCTCTATTCACTTCCCTGCGAACAGTCTTCACTGCATCTTACAACCTACAAGCTTTCAACCCATTATTGCTTCTCATTAAGTCTCCAACTTTCAGCAACTTTAGCAATGTCCTGTACTATGATGTTGCCCTATACCAGAGGTCATGTCTCTTTGCCAAGTTTTCTTTGTTCAAATCATTCTTTAATACAATAAAATCTGAACATCTTATTGAAATGGACTCCTGAAACAACATTTCCAAAATTCAAGGGCAAAAGTCTGCCCTCAGGGCAAAATGCAAGGAAAGAATCAGCTGTAAGACCAGATTTACACCTTAACTCATTCAAAAACAGTGTTCTTCTTTGATAAAATGCTATCTGACCACAAAGTTTAGAGAGCCAAATATTACTTATTCAAAGTGAGAAAGGAGTCTTGTTAAATTTAATTACATGCATTGCCTGAATGATTGGCTTGGGCAACCTCAAGGTACAAATATTTAACAATAGCTGGTAAAAAGGCCAAGGTTCCAGTTTTAAAAGATTTACTGGGATTTTGCTGCACAAGGCCAAGGTTCCAGTTTTAAAAGATTTACTGGGATTTTGCTGCACAAGGCCAAGGTTCCAGTTTTAAAAGATTTACTGGGATTTTGCTGCACAATTGTACCTGAATTCTGTTAAGCTCCACAACAGGCCCATGCTGTCGATCTCGGACCATCGTCGCTTGGACTACCTTGCGAAAAGCAGCTTCCTGCAATATAATGTTGAAGTTGTTAGCACAGTGCCAGGTGAACTGCTCAGATAACTGTGCTAATAAAGAGCATAAGACAAATGATCAGAAATGGGGGAGGCGATGGCCTAGTGGTATTATCGCTGAACTGTTAATCCAGAGACCAGGCAACAGTCTGGGGACCCAGGTTTGAATCCCGCCACAGCAGATGGTGGAATTTGAATTTTTAAAAATCTGGAATTAAGACTCTAACGATGACCACGAATCCATTGCCAATTGTTGGAAAAAACACTTCTGGTTCACTAATGTCCCTACAGGAAGGAAACTGCCAGCCTTACCTGGTCTGGCCTGCATGTTGACTCTTACCTGCTCTCTGAGCAATTAGCGATGGGCAATAAACGCTGCCTAGCCAGTGACGACCTCACCCAGTGAATGAATCAAAAAAATTGTATTTGCCTTTCTACCTACCGACTCAACCTGCAAGTTTGCTTTCAGGGAATCCTGGACCAGGACTCCCAAGTCCCTCTGCATGTCAGATTTCTGAATTTTCTCCCCATTTAGAAAATAGTCTATGCCTCTGTTCTTCTTAGCAAAGTGCACGGCCTTGCACTTTCCCACATTGTATTCCACCTGCCACTTCTTTGCCCACTCTCCTCACCTGTCTAAATCCTTCTGTAGCCTCCCTGACTCCTCAATACTACTTGCCTGTCCACTTCTTTGTAATACTCTCAGTTCCTTCATCTGGATCATTAATATGTAAAGTGAATAGTTGTGGTCCCAACACTGACCCTTATTGAACACCACCAGTTACCAGCTTCCATCCTGGGAAAGACTCTTTTAATCCCACTCTCTGCTTTCTGCCAGACAGCTAATCTTCTGTTCATGCTAGCAGCTTGCCTCTAACAGCATGGGCCCTCAGCATCCTCCTATGCGGCACCTTGTCAAAGGCTTTTTGTAGGTCACATCCATTGGCTTGCCAATGAAACCTGCTCATTACTTCCTCAAAGAATTCCAACGAACTTGTCAGGTATGACCTCCGCTTGATGAAACCATGCTGACTTTGCCCTATTTTACCATGCACCTCCAAGTATTCAGAACTCTCATCCTTCACAGTGGACTTAAAAATCTTACCAACAACTGAGTCAGGCCTGCAATTTCCTGTCTTTTCCCTCACTCCCTCATTGGTTGTGGGGGGGGGGGGGGGTGCGCGTGTTTAAAACATTAGCACTTTGTCATCCTCTGGGACCCTCCCTGTCTCCAGTGATTCCTGAAGGATTACCACTGACACCTCTACAATTTTTTCAGCTATTTCCTTCAGAACTCTGTTGTAGTCCATCTGGTCCAGGTGACTTATCCACCTTCAAGCCCATCAGTTTTTTCTCACAACTACTCCTTGGTGTATGGCCACCAGACTCACCTGCGCCTGACTCTCGAATTTTTGGGATGTTATTTGTATCTTCCCCCATGAAGTCTGACGCAGAGTACTAGGTCAGTTCCTTCATTTCTTTTCTCCCCTTTACTACTTCTCCAGTGTCATTTTCCAGCAGCCCAATGTCCACTTTTGCCTTTCTTTTGTCTTTAATATATCTAAAGAAACTCTTGCAACCTTCTTTTATATTACCAGCTAGCTTACCCTTATATTTAATCTTCTCCCTCATTTATTTTTTGGGTCCTCTGTTGGTCTTTGTGGGCTTCCCAATCCACTGGCTTCCTAATGCCCTTTGCCCCATTTAATGCTGTCTCTTTTCCTGTTATGGTGTCCCTGACTTTCCTAGTCAGACATGGTTGCCTCCCTTTTTTTCCCCAGGGATGAAATTTTGCTGTGTTTCCCAAATTACTCCCACAAAATCCTATCATTTCTGTTTCACTATCTTTCCCACTAGGCTTCTCTCCCAGTCAATTCTGATCATCTCCCCTCTCGTACCTTGTAGATGCCTTCATTCAACTGTAATACCATCACATCTGATTTGCTTAGTCAAACACAACTTAAAAATTGTTCAAACCAAAATTACAACGCTTAAGTTCAAAAGGATATGTTTCACTTACTATCCCCCAAATGGTCAGCTTTGAATTCTATTTCTTGCTCCTTCCCCATATCCTTACGTTCTTTTCAAATTTTACCCCAGTTTTAACAATAGCATTAAACAATGCTATGGTCACTGCCACCATACAACTTATAGTGAAGTATACCAAGTTCTAACAATGTTCTATGAAGGTTTCTGCTCATTTTTCCCTCTTTGATCTTCAAAGCAAAAACACAATTGAATGATTTTTGATTTGTAGAAACATTTTTTGACAAACTGGCCTCAACAACATTTCTTCAGCAAGATAACCTGCTTATTTTTTCTGTAAATGCCATTATTATGCCATTAACATTTCAAGAAATAAACTTGGCTGCGGTTTCTGCAGTTTCTGCTTTTGTTGTAGCTAATGTCAATTCAAACATTGCAAATGCAAGATGGAGCTGCTGGCTCCATACACTCTCCATTATTTTACGATATGTGAAAGTTTTGACAAAGATGACTATTCCCAAAAGCTAAGCCCACTGTCAAAATAGAGTCTTACCTTGCCCTGTGATATTAATATTCCACGTAAAGTATCAAGTCCAACTGAAGGGCCTTGCCCAGTTTCATCAAGTCGACCTTCCAAATCAAACATTGGAATACAGGGACAGAAGAGTTCAGAGATATGGTGTAGTAGTAACAGTCTATTCCGCAATGAGATTATTGGAATTTCCTGGAGGTAGTTGTATTCCATTGGAATCTTAAATAAATAAGAAATACACACAGATTTTAAAAATTTACTTTAAAAGATGTTAATTGCAATTAAAAGTTGCTAACACTGCTTGGCTCTGAAGGGGACAGCAATGAAAGTTAATTACTTTCCAATCACAAATGCATGCTGCTGTCAACTTAACTTACAAGAACATTTGGAATTAACCACTGGTGTTATTAACTAACCTGTGATGGGAGCTTTCCTGCATTGGCAGGTTTGCTGGTTGACCATGCCAAGGTGTGGGCTGAACCACATGCAACACGATTAATCTTTTTTCCTTGCAGTGCAGTTACCAAGCGTGGCCGCTGGATGGCATTAGTCGTCCCGTCTCCGAGCTGCCCTTCGTCATTGTCTCCCCATGTATAAACTTCTCCTTGTTAGAAATGGAAAAATGAAAAAGGTATATAGAATCATGGTGTCGTACAGCATGAAAACAAACCCTTCAGTCCAAGCCAAACATAATCTCAAACTAAATTAGTCCTATGTGCCTGCTAATGGCCCATATCCCTCCAATCCTTTCCTACTCATGCACCTATCCAAATGTCTTTTAAGCATAACACATTCACCACTTACTCTGCAAGTTCATTAATTGCCCCTTATGTCAATTTTTTAAAATCTGTCTCTTCTCACCTTTAAAACGTGCTCCCTAGTCTTGAATTTCCCCATAACAGGGAAAAGGCAACTTTCATGAACCCTACCTACACCCTCATGTTTTTATAAAACTCTATAATGTCGTCTCTCAAACTCCTGCATTCTAGTGACAACAATCCCAGCCTCTCTCTATAACTCAAACCGGGATGTGAGTTTGCTCACTGAGCTGGAAGGTTAGTTTTCAGACGTTTCGTCACCATTCTAGGTAACATCATCAGTGAGCCTCCGACAAAGCGCTGGTGTTATGTCCCGCTTTCTATTTATCTGGTTAGGTTTTCTTGTTAAGATAAATAGAAAGCGGGACATAACACCAGCGCTTCGTCAGAGGCTCACTGATGATGCTACCTAGAATGGTGACGAAACGTCTGAAAACTAACCTTCCAGCTCAGCGAGCAAACTCACATCCAGAACCTCAACCTGAGCTAAAAATCTTCTCAAAACTCGATAACTCAAACCTTCCATACCTGGCAACATCTTGGTAAATCTCTTCTGAACCCTCTCCAAACTTAATTTCCTTCCAATAACTGGGCTCTCAGAACTGGACACACAGTGTTCCAGAAGAAGTCTCACCAATGTCCTGTACAACCTCAACATGACTTCCCAACTATACTCAAAGGCCAACTCTGGACAATGAAAGATAATGGGAACTGCAGATGCTGGAGAATCCGAGATAACAAAGTGTGCTCCTAAGATGCTGCTTGACCTGCTGTGTTCATCCAGCTCCACACTGTTATCTATGGAGAATTAATCCTTTTTTTAAATAAAAACACAATTCAATATTTAGGTCAAAGAATATATGCTTTTCCATTTTTCTCCCCTCTTACTCATTTCCATTTTTATTCCCCTAGTTTAAAACATATGGGCTGTTATACAAATCTACAAAGGAATATGTTCTCTCCAGTTGACCATTGAGTAAATAGATAAGGTACAATGTATTTGGCAAAAAGAAACCTAACAGTAATTATCATTAAGCATTATACAAGCACCTAACATGTCAAACTTCTTTACATAGATTTTAATAAAAGCATTAAACAATATGACCAGAACCTATTAAAATAAAAAGAGGCATGAAAGACAATGTTAAACAGTACTCAAACGGACAATAAAATTGTTGACAGTAAATTAAAGGAGCTAGTCAATTTTGTAATTAAAATTGTACCAAACTCCTGATGGTGCTGTAGTTCAATTAGCCTGCATTAGCTTATCTATAAAGCTTTGAAAATATCTTACAAGTCTTACCATCCTCAGTGCAGCATACACAATGCAAAGATCCAGTTGCAATAGCGATCACCTTCTTCCCTTGTAACCCCTGGACTTGCCGAGGTCTCCTGACATGATCATCAGAGCCATGACCCAACCTATGGTAGTCACCTTTACCCCTGTAAAGGCAAACACTACGTCATTAATTTGACAGGGCGATCGGTTAGCTTAGTTGATTGATTGATTGATGCCACTTGTACCAACATGCAGTGAAGCGTTGTTTTGCATGTCTTACTGGCAGACTGTACCATACAATGTATGTCAGGGCAGCAGAACAGAGTGCATAATAGTGTTACAACCACAGAGAAGGTGTGGGGGTGGGTGGGGAGAGACAGCGCGCGCGCGCGCGAGAGCGAGGGAGAGACAGCGCGCGCGCGCGCGCGAGAGCGAGGGAGAGACAGCGCGCGCGCGCGCGGAGAGCGAGAGCGAGGGAGAGACAGCGCGCGCGCGAGAGCGAGGGAGAGACAGCGCGCGCGCGAGAGCGAGGGAGAGACAGCGCGCGCGCGAGAGCGAGGGAGAGACAGCGCGCGCGCGCGAGAGCGAGGGAGAGACAGCGCGCGCGCGCGAGAGCGAGAGCGAGACAGCGCGCGCGCGCGAGAGCGAGAGCGAGGGAGAGACAGCGCACGCGCGCGAGAGCGAGAGCGAGACAGCGCGCGCGCGCGAGAGCGAGAGCGAGAGCGAGGGAGAGACAGCGCGCGCGCGCGAGAGCGAGAGCGAGGGAGAGACAGCGCGCGCGCGCGAGAGCGAGGGAGAGACAGCGCGCGCGCGCGAGAGCGAGGGAGAGACAGCGCGCGCGCGCGAGAGCGAGGGAGAGACAGCGCGCGCGCGCGAGAGCGAGGGAGAGACAGCGCGCGCGCGCGAGAGCGAGGGAGAGACAGCGCGCGGCGCGCGAGAGCGAGGGAGAGACAGCGCGCGCGCGCGAGAGCGAGGGAGAGACAGCGCGCGCGCGCGAGAGCGAGAGAGAGACAGCGCGCGCGCGCGCGAGCGAGAGCGAGGGAGAGACAGCGCGCGCGCGCGAGAGCGAGAGCGAGGGAGAGACAGCGCGCGCGCGCGAGAGCGAGAGCGAGGGAGAGACAGCGCGCGCCGCAGCGCGAGAGCGAGAGCGAGGGAGGAGACAGCGCGCGCGCGCGAGAGCGAGAGCGAGAGCGAGGGAGAGACAGCGCGCGCGCGCGCGAGAGCGAGGGAGAGACAGCGCGCGCGCGCGAGAGCGAGGGAGAGACAGCGCGCGCGCGCGAGAGCGAGGGAGAGACAGCGCGCGCGCGAGAGCGAGGGAGAGACAGCGCGCGCGCGCGAGAGCGAGAGCGAGGAGAGACAGCGCGCGCGCGCGAGAGCGAGGGAGAGACAGCGCGCGCGCGCGAGAGCGAGGGAGAGACAGCGCGCGCCGCGAGAGCGAGGGAGAGACAGCGCGCGCGCGCGAGAGCGAGGGAGAGACAGCGCGCGCGCGCGAGAGCGAGGGAGAGACAGCGCGCGCGCGAGAGCGAGGGAGAGACAGCGCGCGCGCGCGAGAGCGAGGGAGAGGGAGAGACAGCGCGCGCGCGCGAGAGCGAGGGAGAGGGAGAGACAGCGCGCGCGTGCGCGCGAGAGCGAGGGAGAGGGAGAGACAGCGCGCGCGCAAGAGCGAGGGAGAGGGAGAGACAGCACGCGCGTGCGCGCGAGAGCGAGGGAGAGGGAGAGACAGCGCGCTGCGTGCGCGCAAGAGCGAGGGAGAGGGAGGGAGAGGGAGGGAGAGGGAGAGACAGCGCTGCGCGCGAGAGCGAGGGAGAGGGAGTGAGAGCGCGAGAGCGAGAGCGAGGGAGAGGGAGAGAGAGCGCGAGAGCGAGAGCGAGGGAGAGACAGCGCGCGCGCGCGAGAGCGAGGGGAGAGGGAGAGACAGCGCCGCGCTGCGCGAGAGCGAGGGAGAGGGGAGAGACAGCGCGCGCGGCGCGAGAGCGAGGGAGAGACAGCGCGCGCGTGCGCGCGAGAGCGAGGGAGAGGGAGAGGGAGAGACAGTGCGCGCGTGCGCGCGAGAGCGAGGGAGAGGGAGAGACAGCGCGCGCGCGGAGGGAGAGGGAGAGGGAGAGACAGCGCGCGCGCGCGAGAGCGAGGGAGAGACAGCGCGCGCAGCGCGAGAGCGAGGGAGAGACAGCGCGCGCGCGCGAGAGCGAGGGAGAGGGAGAGACAGCGCGCGCGCGCGAGAGCGAGGGAGAGGGAGAGACAGCGCGCGCGCGCAGCGAGAGCGAGGGAGAGGGAGAGAGAGCGCGCGCGCGCGAGAGCGAGGGAGAGGGAGAGACCTTGCGCGCGCGTGCGCGCGAGAGCGAGGGAGAGGGAGAGGGAGAGACAGCGCGCGCGTGCGCGCGAGAGCGAGGGAGAGGGAGAGGGAGAGACAGCGCGCGCGCGAGAGCGAGGGAGAGGGAGAGAGAGCGCGAGAGCGAGAGCGAGGGAGAGACAGCGCGCGCGCGCGAGAGCGAGGGAGAGGGAGAGACAGCGCGCGCTGCGCGGAGAGCGAGGAAGAGGGAGAGGACAGCGCGCGCGCGCGAGAGCGAGGAAGAGGGAGAGACAGCCCGGCAGCGCCGCGAGAGCGAGGGAGAGGGAGAGACAGCGCGCGCGCGCGAGAGCGAGGGAGAGGGAGAGGGAGAGACAGCGCGCGCGCGCGAGAGAGCGAGGGAGAGGGAGAGACAGCGCGCGCGCGCGAGGAGCGAGGGAGAGGGAGAGGGAGAGACAGCGCACGCGTGCGCGCGAGAGCGAGGGAGAGGGAGAGACAGCGCGCGCGCGAGAGCGAGGGAGAGGGAGAGAGAGCGAGGGAGAGGGAGAGAGAGCGCGAGAGGCGAGAGCGAGGGAGGAGACAGCGCGCCGAGTGCGCGAGAGCGAGGGAGAGGAGAGACAGCGCGCGCGCGCGAGAGCGAGGGAGAGGGAGAGACAGCGCGCGCGCAGCGCGAGAGCGAGGGAGAGGGAGAGGGAGAGACAGCGCGCTGCGCTAGCGAGAGCGAGGGAGAGGGAGAGACAGCGCGCGCGCGCGAGAGCGAGGGAGAGGGAGAGGGAGAGGGAGAGACAGCGCACGCGTGCGCAGCGAGAGCGAGGGAGAGGGAGAGACAGCGCGCTGCGCGAGAGCGAGGGAGAGGGAGAGAGAGCGAGGGAGAGGGAGAGAGAGCGCGAGAGCGAGAGCGAGAGCGAGAGCGAGGGAGAGACAGCGCGCGCGCGCGAGAGCGAGGGAGAGGGGAGAGACAGCGCGCCTGGCGCGAGGCGAGAGGCGAGGGAGAGGGAGAGACAGCGCGCGCGCGCGAGAGCGAGGGAGAGGGAGAGACAGCGCGCGACTGCGCGAGAGCGAGGGAGAGGGAGAGACAGCGCGCTGCGCGCGAGAGCGAGGGAGAGGGAGAGACAGCGCGCGCGTGCGCGCGAGAGCGAGGGGAGAGGGAGAGACAGCGCGCGCGTGCGCGCGAGAGCGAGGGAGAGGGAGAGGGAGAGACAGCGCGCGCGTGCGCGCGAGAGCGAGGGAGAGGGAGAGACAGCGCGCGCGCTGAGAGCGAGGGAGAGGGAGAGAGAGCGCGAGAGCGAGAGCGAGAGCGAGAGCGAGGGAGAGACAGCGCGCGCAGCGCGCGCGAGAGCGAGGGAGAGACAGCGCGCGCGCGCGCGCGCGCGAGAGCGAGGGAGAGACAGCGCGCGGCGCGCGAGAGCGAGGGAGAGACAGCGCGCGCGCGCACGAGAGCGAGGGAGAGACAGCGCGCGCGCGCGAGAGCGAGGGAGAGGGAGAGACAGCGCGCGCGCGAGAGCGAGGGAGAGGGAGAGAGAGCGCGAGAGCGAGAGCGAGAGCGAGGGAGAGACAGCGCGCGCGCGCGCGCGAGAGCGAGGGAGAGACAGCGCGCGCGCGCGCGCGCGAGAGCGAGGGAGAGACAGCGCGCGCGCGCGAGAGCGAGGGAGAGACAGCGCGCGCGCGCACGAGAGCGAGGGAGAGACAGCGCGCGCGCGCGAGAGCGAGGGAGAGGGAGAGACAGCGCGCGCGTGCGCGCGAGAGCGAGGGAGAGGGAGAGGGAGAGACAGCGCGCGCGTGCGCGCGAGAGCGAGGGAGAGGGAGAGACAGCGCGCGCGCAGAGAGCGAGGGAGAGGGAGAGAGAGAGAGAGAGAGCGAGAGCGAGAGCGAGAGCGAGAGCGAGAGCGAGAGCGAGAGCGAGAGCGAGAGCGAGGGAGAGACAGCGCGTTGCGCGAGAGCGAGGGAGAGACAGCGCTGCGCGCGAGAGCGAGGGAGAGGGAGAGGGAGAGACAGCGCGCTGCAGTGCGCGCGAGAGCGAGGGAGAGGGAGAGGGAGAGACAGCGCGCGCGCGAGAGCGAGGGAGATGGAGAGGGAGAGGGAGAGACAGCGCGCGCGCGCGAGAGCGAGGGAGAGGGAGAGAGAGCGCGAGAGCGAGAGCGAGGGAGAGGGAGAGACAGCGCGTTGCGCGAGAGCGAGGGAGAGACAGCGCGCGCGCGCGAGAGCGAGGGAGAGACAGCGCGCGAGCGCGCGAGAGCGAGGGAGAGACAGCGCGCGCTGCGCGGAGAGCGAGGGAGAGACAGCGCGCGCGCGAGAGCGAGGGAGAGACAGCGCGCGCAGCGAGAGCGAGGGAAAGACAGCGCGCGCGCGAGAGCGAGGGAGAGACAGCGCGCGCGCGAGAGCGAGGGAGAGACAGCGCGCTGCGCGAGAGCGAGGGAGAGACAGCGCGCGCGCGCGAGAGAGGGAGAGACAGCGCGCGCGCGAGAGCGAGGGAGAGACAGCGCGCGCGCGAGAGCGAGGGAGAGACAGCGCGCGCGCCGAGAGCGAGGGAGAGACAGCTGCGCGCGCGAGAGCGAGGGGAGAGACAGCGCGCGCGCGAGAGCGAGGGAGAGGGAGAGAGAGAGCGAGAGCGAGGGGAGAAGGGAGAGACAGCGCGTTGCGCGAGAGCGAGGGGAGAGACAGCGCGCGCCGCGCGAGAGCGAGGGAGAGACAGCGCGCGCGCGCGAGAGCGAGGGAGAGACAGCGCGCGCGCGAGAGCGAGGGAGAGACAGCGCTAGCGCGCGCGAGAGCGAGGGAGAGGGAGAGAGAGCGCGAGAGCGAGAGCGAGGGAGAGGGAGAGACAGCGCGTTGCGCGAGAGCGAGGGAGAGACAGCGCGCGCAGCGCGCGAGAGGCGAGGGAGAGACAGCGCGCGCGCGCGAGAGCGAGGGAGAGGGAGAGACAGCGCGCGCGCGCGCGAGAGCGAGGGAGAGGGAGAGACAGCGCGCGCGCGCGAGAGCGAGGGAGAGGGAGAGGGAGAGACAGCGCGCGCGCGCAGGAGAGCGAGGGAGAGGGAGAGACAGCGCGCGCGTGCGCGCGAGAGCGAGGGAGAGGGAGAGACAGCGCGCGCGCGAGAGCGAGGGAGAGGGAGAGAGAGCGCGAGGGAGCGAGAGCGAGGGAGAGACAGCGCGCGCGCAGCGCGCGAGAGCGAGGGAGAGACAGCGCGCAGCGCGCGAGAGCGAGGGAGAGACAGCGCGCGCGCGCACGAGAGCGAGGGAGAGACAGCGCGCGCCGCGCACGAGAGCGAGGGAGAGACAGCGCGCGCGCAGCGAGAGCGAGGGAGAGGGAGAGACAGCGCGCGCGTGCGCGCGAGAGCGAGGGAGAGGAGAGAGAGAGAGAGAGCGAGAGCGAGAGCGAGAGCGAGGGAGAGACAGCGCGTTGCGCGAGAGCGAGGGAGAGACAGCGCGCCGCAGCGAGAGCGAGGGGAGAGGGAGAGGGAGAGACAGCGCGCGCGTGCGCGCGAGAGCGAGGGAGAGGGAGAGGGAGAGACAGCGCGCGCGCGAGAGCGAGGGAGAGGGAGAGAGAGCGCGAGAGCGAGAGCGAGGGAGAGGGAGAGACAGCGCGCCGCGCCGCGAGAGCGAGGGAGAGACAGCGCGCGCGCGCGAGAGCGAGGGAGAGACAGCGCGCGCGCGCGAGAGCGAGGGAGAGACAGCGCGCGCGCGCGAGAGCGAGGGAGAGACAGCGCGCGCGCGCGAGAGCGAGGGAGAGACAGCGCTGCGCGGCGCGAGAGCGAGGGAGAGGACAGCGCGCGCAGCGCGAGAGCGAGGGAGAGACAGCGCGCGCGCGAGAGCGAGGGAGAGACAGCGCGCGCGCGAGAGCGAGGGAGAGACAGCGCGCGCGCGAGAGCGAGGGAGAGACAGCGCGCGCGCGAGAGCGAGGGAGAGACAGCGCGCGCAGCGCAGCGAGAGAGGGAGAGACAGCGCGGCGCGCGAGAGCGAGGGAGAGACAGCGCGCGCGCGAGAGCGAGGGAGAGACAGCGCGCGCGCGAAGAGCGAGGGAGAGACAGCGCTGCGCGCGAGAGCGAGGGAGAGGGAGAGAGAGCGCGAGAGCTAGAGCGAGGGAGAGGGAGAGACAGCGCGTTGCGCTGAGAGCGAGCGAGGGAGAGACAGCGCGCGCGCGAGAGCGAGGGAGAGACAGCGCCGCGGCGCGAGAGCGAGGGAGAGACAGCGCGGCGCGCGAGAGCGAGGGAGAGACAGCGCGCTGCGCGAGGAGCGAGGAGAGACAGCGCGCGCGCCGAGAGCGAGGGAGAGACAGCGCGCGCGCTGAGAGAGGGAGAGACAGCGCGCGCGCGCGAGAGCGAGGGAGAGACAGCGCGCGCGCGAGAGCGAGGGAGAGACAGCGCGCGCGCGAGAGCGAGGGGAGAGACAGCGCGCGCCGCGAGAGCGAGGGAGAGACAGCGCGCGCGCGCGAGAGAGGGAGAGACAGCGCGCGCGGCGAGAGCGAGGGAGAGACAGCGCGCGCGAGAGAGAGCGAGGAGAGACAGCGCGCGCGCGAGAGCGAGGAGAGACAGCGCGCCGCGAGAGAGCGAGGGAGAGACAGCGCGCGGGCAGCGCGCGAGAGAGCGAGGGAGAGACAGCGCGCGCGAAGAGCGAGAGCGGGAGAGACAGCGCGCGCGCAGAGAGCGAGAGGAGGGAGAGACAGCGCGCGCGAGAGAGCGAGGGAGAGACAGCGCGCGCGCTGCGAGAGCGAGGGAGAGACAGCGCGCGCGCGAGAGCGAGGGAGAGACAGCGGCGCGCGCGCGAGAGCGAGGGAGAGACAGCGCGCGCGGAGAGAGCGAGGGAGAGACAGCGCTGCGCGCGCGAGAGCGAGGGAGAGACAGCGCGCGCGCGCGAGAGCGAGGGAGAGACCGCGCGCCGAGGCGAGAGAGAGCGAGGGAGAGACACGCGCGCGCGAGAGCGAGGGAGAGACAGCGCGCTGCGAGAGAGCGAGGGAGAGACGCTGCGCGCGCGCGAGAGAGAGCGAGGGAGAGACAGCGCGCGCGCGCGAGAGAGCGAGGGAGAGACAGCGCGCGCGCTGCGAGAGAGCGAGGGAGAGACAGCGCGCGCGCGCAGACGAGCGAGGGAGAGACAGCGCGCGCGCGCGAGAGCGAGGGAGAGACAGCGCAGCGCGCGGAGCGAGGGAGAGACAGCGCGCGCGCCGAGAGCGAGGGAGAGACAGCGCGCGCGCGAGAGCGAGGGAGAGACAGCGCGCGCGCGAGAGCGAGGGAGAGACAGCGCGCGCGCGAGGAGCGAGGGAGAGGACAGCGCGCGCGCGAGAGCGAGGGAGAGACAGCGCGCCGCGCGAGAGCGAGGGAGAGACAGCGCGCGCGAGAGCGAGGAGAGAGCGAGGAGAGACAGCGCGCGCGAGAGAGCGAGGGAGAGACAGCGCGCGCGAGAGCGAGGAGAGACAGCGCG